>NC_133333.1:50017079-50617079 GCF_042186555.1 Aquarana catesbeiana | reverse complement strand
AACAACCCATTTTAATGTGGCAAATAAAAAATACTGAATACAAATATTTAAAATTTACCACATGCAGCCAGCAGATGGCACATCTCAGTGATAATTCATGTTTACCATTTGCAGCCTGCAGGGGGCAAGCTCCTAGAACAGTAGCTTTTACAAGCCCCCTAAACCAATACTGTTGTGAAATCGACCTGAAGAACTTGGGAGATCAGATTGCACATACTGCCACCCAGAAAGGGGACACACTCCCTTCCTCCCTTCTTTAACAGAGATGAGCCTTAGGGCACATTCACACTGTTCATGTATTAGTGTGTTATTAGCATTTTATATGTTATGGCAGTGAGGATATCTTTGACCCTGGCTCCACATATATGGTCTGAAGTTTAAATGAACTCCTTTGAGCAGGCGCCTCCCGGCCCTTTAAGAGGTTTCAGATGCTGGGAGGCGGGGTGGGGTTTAAGTTCGTGTGACCGCCAGCCCTTTAAGGCTATGTTTCCACTAGTGCGACTTTTCATGCGACTTGGGACTGAAAAGTCGCATGACAAATTGTATCCCATGATTTCCAATGAGTACCGTTCATATTTGTGCGACTTCAAGGTAGTCCCTGCACTACTTTGGTCCCACTTTGATGCGACTTGAGGTCCATAGATACAGGCATTGCTTCAAATCGCGGTAAAAAGTCGCGGTAGAATCACTGCAAAATCACGCGACTTTGGGGACGCAATAGGGGAAACATAGCCTAAGAGGTTTCAGATGCCGGAAGGTGGATCAGTATTTATAGTCATGTGACCGCTGGTAACTGCAGGGAATACACAGGGCGCGCGCTCTCGGCACAGTTGTGTCTGCAAATTGGTAAACAAAAATTGCGGCCCCTTGGCGCTGAGGCACACCCACTGAGAAGACACATATTTGAATACCGTTGATGCCTAGGGGTCATGGCCATTGGCTCAGAACTTATATACTGTATAATACATTTTTGAATTGAAATATCTATATATATATATATATATATATATATATATATATATATATATATATATATATATATATATATATATTTTAAACATATGAAGTGTTGGCTAAATATTAAAAATCCAGAGTATTGGGGGCGGGTCTTTGTTTTATGTATGTTGTGTGGTTTGGGATAAAACATTTTATATTGTTTTGTGTATTGGTTTCAATAAAGGATATATGTTTTTATATTACATAAGTGGTTTTGCTGGTATAGTTTAATACTTAGATAATTGTCTTTATGGATCCCTTGGAGTGGTATCTCAAACCAGGTTTTTAATAAAATTGTGTGTGTCTAACATTTAAGGCATAGGTGACTGCTCCAGTTATTGGATATCATCTATATGCTGGGACTTTGAGGATTTGTTTGTATATATTAGATGCAAAGGTCTCTATCAAATACATTTGGCAAATGGGAATTCAGCTGACTTTGCAGATTTATTTTACAGATCTAAGAAGATACATTAATATTGGTGGCCTGCCCATGACAGAAGGGCCTTAGGTAGAAGGGCTGCAGGGGCCACCCACATATCATGACTATCAGTAACACAATCTTGTGTACAATAAAATAATCTAGACTATGCAATTAAGCTAGGCCTTTGTTGTTGCTGTCCTTAGGCTGTAGTATGCTATTCCACTTTCTCAGACAGTGTTTTGTAGAACCCTAGGAGAACTTCAGAGATTGCAAAGGGTTCCTTGAGCAATTAGCAGTAGTGGATTGAATTCTCACCTTCATAGTTACAGGCCTAACATCACTGGGCAGAGCCAGTGGCCTAAGACCAGTGGAGCCTCTTTGTCTCAGCTAAGAACCAGCTGAAAAAAATGATAATTTTAGTTGTCTCCAAGGGGTAAATTTTTTCACCACTAATGTAAGGGGGTATTCTTCCTTCTACTGGCCATCAATGCAAAGGTTCCCAAAAAATGATTCATCTTGGGTGTTAAATTCTGTTGACATAATTTAATCTTTTATTCATTGGCAGCCTGGTGCTCCATTTTTTGGGGGCGGGCGACAAACAAACCCAACAGCTCTGCTCGCAAGCCCACCAGCCCTGCTTCTCCTCCCGGCCAATCTGGTCCCTTCTCCTCACGGCCATTCTGGTCTCAGGACCTGCTTCCTGTCTTGATTGGTAGAAGCAGGAAGAGAATGGCGAATGTTGATTTGCTATTGTCACAAGTGGGTGGGCTCAGGGCGCAGTGCTCTGCTCCCCAACCCACCCATTTTGAAGCCAGTTAGAGCTCTAATGATGTGCTTTGCATCTTCAACATATAATGATGCGAATGTACTGTAAACTGTAGATTAATTATTTAAAGCAGGGGTTCCTCGGTACTTAGAAAGTTTTGAGAAAGGCTGGTGTACTGTGGTAAACAAAGTTGTATATACAGTTCATGTGTTTTGGGTCTGTACACCTAGAACTGAAAAGTTAGAACACTAGGGGACCAATTTGCCCTACTGCTCTACATATTGTGGTTCTAGGTGCATTGATGCAAAGTGTCTCTTTCCATACCACTGTCCAGTTATAGCCCAGTTTTAAGCTAAACTTAAATGTTGGATAGGATGAAGAAGGGTTAGAACCTCCTTCTGGTTTTAAAGGCTGTCCGTGTAGCCAAAGAGGAGATTTCTCTACCTGTTCTACCACACAATCAGGAATTAAGAGAAAATTGCCCTTATGAAGCCCATAGAAATGAAACCCAGACAGATGTCTAACCTTACACTGTATTAGGTGACCCTACAGGGGGATTTCCATTTTTTTTTTTTCAGAAAGAAAGTTGGATGGCATACAAATGCTTTTAGAACATAATCTTTCTAACCATATTGCCTTAGCTGGTTCAACCCGCCATGGTGCCACTGCATTTCAATAAAGCCCAACATATCCCTCGCTAACACCCTTTTCCCTCTTCTCTGCTCTGATACCCCAGTACTGACTCACAATGGACATTGGTCCTACAACCACGTTGCTTCCCAACCTCCATGGCCATAACCCCTCCCTAGACCCCATTGTATTGACAATTTTTTTTATTACTTTCGTCCCACATTTTCATAGGGAACAGAGATTTTAAATTTCTATCCCACCACTTCAAAATTGCTCTGTCATGTTTTATGGCAACCATGCCTCTTGTCTTCCCACATAGATCAAATTGGTTTCTAGTCCCTGTCTTGTTATCCCTCTGGATTTGTATTTTTTTAATATATGCTGTATCTTGTATTATGCAATACCTATCTGACACATTCTTGGTATGAT
This sequence comes from Aquarana catesbeiana, assembly GCF_042186555.1. Lineage (NCBI taxonomy): Eukaryota > Metazoa > Chordata > Amphibia > Anura > Ranidae > Aquarana > Aquarana catesbeiana. The sequence continues at coordinate 50,613,834 of NC_133333.1, read as the reverse complement.
ATCTGCTGTGCCATTGTAAAACCTTTCCAAAAACCTAATAAACTCATTGTATAAGATGAAGAAAAACTTTACAAAAGGGTAAAGCAGTGTTGCCAACCTACCAGATTAAAGTTTAGTGACACAACACCCAAAATTTACTGGCACAGCCAAGTTTTTACTGACTTTTACAAAAGTTACAAGATACATTTTTAAGTGCAAATTAGAGTATTTAGGCTAAAAAATACAATATGCAAATAGCAATATGTTTTAAGGTAGGTAATAAGGCAAAAGTAGTAAGTAGCTCAGGGACAGGACTCAGGAGGGCAAGCAATTACAATGGGCAGGCACACACACATAAAATGGACTCTTACAGTGACACTGACAGATGTGTGCAGCAGTACAGAGGATGAGATCTCACTGACACAACATGTCCCATCCTGAGTCACAGTGACAGTCTCTCTCCAAACCAAGTGGTCCCTTCCGTCCACTCCAGTCCAAACAGCACTGACAGTCCCAGCCTGTCTTGCTCCCATACCGCAGACCCGCATACGAGGCTCTGGCTGCTCTCCTTGGCTCCATTGCACCGCCTCCGCCAGAGCTGCCCGATCACACTGTAGAAGGCATTGAGATGGTCTCAGCCAGCTCCGGACCAAACCGAGCGTCACAGCCATATTTTTTACTGGCAACCTTTTACTTTTACTGGCATTTACTGACAGGAGAAAATTGCCTGTTTTTTACTGGCTGCCAGTAAAAATACTGATGGTTGGCAACACTGGGGTAAAGCCAGCAATAAAAACTTGCAACACTTTGGGGAAAAAAAAGCTTGCCTCTAACCCTTTCGCTGCCAGAGCTGGTTTTTTAGGTTTTTTGCACACATGCTAAAAAAAATAATTTGGCCCTAAAGATTATATAAAACCCCCAAAATAGTACAGATTTTCTGAAAGCAGACACCCTAGAGAATAAAATAGTGGTAGTTCCAAATTTTTATGTCACACGATATTACCGCAAAGGTCTAGGAAATGCAAAATTTCAGGAAAAAAAATCAACTAAAGTTAATTAGTGCACACAAACAAAACAAATTACCCAATTTTTGGTAAAATATACAAGAGAAGGTTGCAATGAGTAAATACACATGTTAAACCTTAAATTTGCGTGCCTCTGTGAAATAGTGACAAACTTCAGTACCCTATATTTTTCATAGACAACACTTTAAAAGCCCCCTATAGGTCATGAGTTTAGTGTTACAAAGGAGGTCTGGTGCTAGAAATATTGCTCCAATTCCGGTGTGCGCTGCGATATGTAACGTGTATCTCAATCAATGTTTTCATGTGTAGGCGCCCCAACATATATGCTTACGTTCTTACATGCTTGTATGTGGGGGTGAGGAGGCCTCAGAAATATTTTTTTTAGGGGGGGGGGGGTGTTTATGTGCTTGGGTGTGACACATTTTTTACCATTAAAACCCTTTTCTTTTTTTTTCTTTTTTTTTTTACGTAACTTTTTTTTTCATCACATAGGGGACAAAAAGTCCCCTATGTGATGATTTTTTTTGGTGACAGGTTCTCTTTAATGAGGCATCTAGGGTCTTAGACCCTGGATGTCCCCCCTGTGCTCCATTGAATGAATGATCGCATTGCAGTACTTTCTTATCCGGTTATCCTGGCTGGGGACACTGAGCGGTTGACCCAAAAATCCAGCTAGTTCAACCGATAAAAGGTGAAAAAATTTAAAACAACTTTTACAATCCTATATACACTAGCCTATACCCACTCTTAATCCAGAGGACGGCACAAACCCTAGCAAAGCATGACCCAATTTGCTCCAGTAGGGAAAAAAATCCTTTGAAAAAAAAACAAAAAAAAAAAACATAAATGCCTGACCGAAGTCAGCCTCAGGTTTTTCATATATGAATGTACCGACAGCTCCCTCTTAGTAGAACTTAATTTACATTCACCCCCTTTTTGGAATTATTCCCCAAAAATAATTTTTTCTCCTCCCCTATTCCGTCTTGAGGACACATCTTAAAGTTTTTTTTTTTCTTTTTCTCTAAAAAAAAAATCCTTCCTGATCCCCTGAGAGACAATCCAATATTTCCTGGATCAACTTCACCTATAAATAAGGAAAAGGGGAGATGGGGTATAATTACCCCAGGGACTTTTAGGGTGCGTGGATCTATAAATGGTTAGAGTAAAGAAATATGTATGCAAAGTCTATCCATATAAAAGCATTTGTTTATTTAGTATATAGTAGAAAAAAGTTCATTCATTAAAAACATGTTTCACAATAACCATAGTTGGCTTTAACAAAATTATAGGCAGAAACTACCACTTAGTTGATACCACTCAACATGTTTCGCTCTATTTGAGCTTCATCAGGAGTTCTGGTATATATGTGGTCTACTGAAAGTGAGAAACAAAGATACATGTCATATATTATGAATTTTGAAATTCGAAATAAAATTTAAAATCACAGTTCTAGGGATATAATATTATTGCATACATCTGTAACAACAATAACAACTAAGGATTACATTGGAGTAATGGAGGTATATCCAATTAATCAATGAACAATAAGTAACAAAAATAAATAAAGTGAATAAATTCCACATATAACAATGATATAATCAGGACTGTCTTACCAAGCCAAATAGGTACATATAGATGAATCGGGTGGAGTAGTTTTGGTAAATGTGATGGAAAACATTCACATTAGATTGGATGAAACTCGCATGCCTCGGCCTCCCAGATATGTGGTCATAGAGGAACAAAGTATGTGTATATCCGTACTTTAAACTGGAGATAGCAAATATAAGATGAAGTTAAAACAGTAACCTGCTAAATATTCAGGATTAAAAATCCAAAAATCAAACAAATATTAATACCTTGAGTTGAATCAAATGTATATTGCTGAATGGCTAATAGTAGCCTGAATTAGCAGAGTGAACATGCACACTTTCCATCTCACCAAGTGAAAGTTTTGATAGAAGTTGATTGTTTGCCAATAGTATGTAAAGTACAGGTGTAATGAACGATACATGTACGCTGTAAAAGAAAAACAGTTCTATGTAAGTAAATGTGCTGACCCACAGAGGTGAATCGCTCTGTCCATGAGCAGACACACTAGTGTGGAGACACGATTACCTGGAGGTAGAGTATATGCTGGCATGTAGTGGAGGGGAGAGAGATGTCCAACCTCCCTTATTCCTGAGGGAGCCACCGACAGAAAGTGGCGACCAAATTGCCGCATACTTATAGTTCCTCCATCCCGGCGGCGACGTGCATTTTTATAGCACTGATCAATGTAATGTCACTGGTCCCCAAAAAGTGTCATTTGGGGTCAGATTTGTCCGCTGCAATGTCAGTCCCGCTAAAAATCCCAGATCGCTGCCATAACCAATAAAAAAAAAAAAAAGTCCCAAAATCTATCTTGTTTATAGACGCAATAACTTTTGCTCAAACCAATCAATCTACGCCTATTGCAATTTTTTTTTTCACAAAAATATGTAGACTAATATAGCTTGGCCTAAACTGATATAAATAAATTTGTTTTTTATAATTTTTTTGGATATGTATTATAGTAGAAAGTAAAAAATTGTTTTTTTTTTTTAAATTGTTGGTATTTTTTTGTTTATAGTGCAAAAAATAAAAACCGCAGAGGGATTCCCATCCCTTGGCATGGATGATGTACTTTGTACTAGTCTCAAATGCCTGCACAGAGCTTGAAGTCAAATTACAAGCATACCCTGCAAAAGGAGATTCACATTTGGCCATAAATTTCAGACACTAGCACACATAAAAGGATGCTGCAGACTCAGGTTCCGTTACTGAACAACCAAGCTTGCTCAAGTGGTAATCGTAAAGATGGACCCTCTCAATATACAGTCATTGTTTGAAAGCGCAGCCAATGCCCATATCAATAACTGCAAAACAGAGAAAGGTAAGGATCCATTATAAAGTCAGGTGGAGAGGGTTGTATTTTATTCTCATGAAAACAAAGTTGTACTTTAGTTATTCTGCAAATCAGTTAAAGTGCTTTACACAGAAGCGAGGCAGCTATCTAAGCAGATGCTGATGTATTACAGTCACTGTATGGAATCAGACAGAGGATAGAAAACAAAGGATACAGATGGAGCTAGTCAGGAATATGGAGCTACCGGAAAGCATGAGATTAGTGCCTATGATCTTGGGAAAGACAATGATATACAGGTATGGAGATTAGAATAGAAAGCGACACAGTAAACTGAGGACAATGCAGGAGAGATTAAAAAAAGCTCTGATTATGTTTAGCCTGATTTATGTATTATGTAGAAATAGCCGTACATTAGTGACATTTTTCCCAGTGTTTTGAGTCGGCTGTGGTAATGATTGTGTATCGGGCGGATAAGGGACAGCTGCATTCTGATTCAAGGTAAATTGTATATTCTGGATTAAAGAATAAAAATAAATATACATGCAACTTAAATTTTAGTTTTGGGCCAGAGCATGAAGGGTAAACGAACGTGTCTGCCTACTAGATATGAATGTTATTTTTCAGGGCTGGATCAAGGGGTGGGCAGGAGGGGCGGCTGCCCTGGGCACTGTGGTATAGGATTTATGCTGGAAGGGGGTTATATTTTTTTGTACTGGGAGAAGGAGATTTGTGCTTGGAGGATAATCCTGCAGACTGGTGCTGTTGTGTTTTTTTTTGTTTTTTTTTGTTTTTTCTGGGGGGTTTGCAGATAAATAATGCTAATGCATTTTGGGGGGCCGCAGTTTGGCATGTTCACCCTGGGCTCTAGATCAGTGGTTCTCAACCCTGTCCTCAAGTACCCCCAACAGACCATGTTTGCAGGTTTCCCTTATCTTGCACAGGTGCTTTAAAGTGGCTTGGTATTCTAAGAGAAATTCTGAAAACATGGCCTGTTGGGGGTACTTGAGGACAGGGTTGAGAACCACTGCTCTAGATGACCTGGTCACGGCACTGTGTATCTTAAAGGGAGTGGTACCAAATTTCCTTAGTTTGAATAGTTTGAAACTCCACCAACAACAAGGTCATAACATTGTTGTTTTTGCTCACCAATGTTGTGTGATTTAGAGGCATTTGTACAACTTGTAGTACAGAAGCAAAATCATGCTTTTTCAGCTCCATATACAGTACTTTTAAATGTGAACGTCTGAAAAAAAAAATGCAGCAAAACAGAAAATTCGCCCTGGGACTTTGAGTGAGGTGGGCACAGTTTAGCCAATAAACATAGCAGCAGTAAATACAGTATAAAATGTATTCAAGTAAAAACAATGCATGCATTGATGTCACCAACAAATGCCAATTCAAGGGATACATATCAATAAATAATGGTACGTAAATGTAATAGCGACCATATAATACACAGGCATCTAGTGTACCGGCACGTTTCGTCTTCAGGGGTGGATGCGTGTAAAATGTACCTAGAATGAAGGAATATAAATTGGGTGTATAGCATAATATTGATTATATAGGCACAGAGGAGGGGCCTTGATACAAGGAACCCCATACTCACCACTGAACAAGACCAAAACTGTGGATGTACAGCTCACAGAAGGCGGCAGCAGGTGTCTCGACAGGGAGCTGAGGAGGAGGAGCCAGACAAAACCCCACCAAGGGCCAAATGAAGGGCAAGCACGGCATGGATAGAAAATGTGTATCCCTAGAGGTCTCATTTTGTCCATGGAAGATATTGGCTGTAAACCGGAATATGCATGTCAGACAATCTAAAGTAACAGAGTAAGGTCAGTATATGATAAAGTATACAGTATCTCACAAAAATGAGTACACCCCTCACATTTTTGTAAATATTTTATTATATCTTTTCATGTGACAACACTGAAGAAATGACACTTTGCTACAATGTAAAGTAGTGAGTGTACAGCTTGTATAACAGTGTAAATTTGCTGTCCCCTCAAAATAACTCAACAAACAGCCATTAATGTCTAAATCGCTGGCAACAAAAGTGAGTACACCCTTAAGTGAAAATGTCCAAATTGGGCCCAAAGTGTCAATATTTTGTGTGGCCACCATTATTTTCCAGCATTGCCTTAACCCTCTTGGGCATGGAGTTCACCAGAGCTTCACAGGTTGCCACTGGAGTCCTCTTCCGCTCCTCCATGACGACATCACGGAGCTGGTGGATGTTAGAGACCTTGCGCTCCTTCACCTTCCATTTGAGGATGCCCCACAGATGCTCAATAGGGTTTAGGTCTGAAGACATGCTTGGTCAGTAAATCACATTTACCCTCAGCTTCTTTAGCAAGGCAGTGGTTGTCTCAGAGGTGTGTTTGGGGTCGTTGTCATGTTGGAATACTGCCCTGGGGCCCAGTCTCCGAAGGGAAGGGATCATGCTCTGCTTCAGTATGTCACAGTACATGTTAGCATTCATGGTTCCCTCAATGAACTGTAGCTCCCCAGTGCCGGCAGCACTCATGCAGCTCCAGACCATGACACTCCCACCACCATGCTTGACTGTAGGCAAGACACACTTGTCTTTGTACTCCTCACCTGGTTGCCGCCACACACGCTTGACACCATCTGAACCAATTACGTTTATCTTGGTCTCAACAAACCACAGGACATGGTTCCAGTAATCCATGTCCTTAGTCTGCTTGTCTTCAGAAAACTGTTTGCGGGCTTTCTTGTGCATCATCTTTAGAGGAGGCTTCCTTCTGGGACAAAAGCCATGCAGACCAATTTGATGCAGTGTGTGGTGTATGGTCTGAGCACTGACAGGCTGACCCCCCACCTCCTTAACTTCTGCAACAATGCTGGCAGCACTCATATGTCTATTTCCCAAACACAACCTCTGGATATGACGCTGAGCACGTGCACTCATCTTCTTTGGTTGACCATGGCGAGGCCTGTTCTAAGTTGGACCTGTCCTGTAAAACCTCTGTATGGTCATGGCCACCGTGCTGCAGCTCAGTTTCAGGATCTTGGCAATCTTCTTTTAGCCTAGACCATCTTTATGTAGAGCAACAATTCTTTTTTTCAGAACCTCAGAGAGTTCTTTGCCATGAGGTGCCATGTTGAACTTCCAGTGACCAGTATGAGAGAGTGAGAGCGATGACACCAAATTTAACACATCTGCTCCCCATTCACATCTAAGACCTTGTAACACTAACGAGTCACATGACACCAGAGAGGGAAAATGGTTAATTGGGCCCAGTTTGGACATTTTCACTTAGGGGTGTACTCACTTTTGTTGCCAGCAGTTTAGACATTATTGGCTGTGTATTGAGTTATTTTGAGGGGACAGCAAATTTACACTGTTATACAAGCTGTACACTCACTACTTTACATTGTAGCAAAGTGTCATTTCTTCAGTGTTGTCACAAAAATGTGAGGGGTGTACTCATAGTTACATAGTAGGTGAGGTTGAAAAAAGACACAAGTCCATCAAGTCCAACCTATGTATGTGATTATGTGTCAGTATTACATTACATATCCCTGTATATTGCGGTCATTCAGGTGATTATCTAATAGTTTCTTGAAGCTATCAATGCTCCCCGCTGAGACCACCGCCTGTGGAAGGGAATTCCACATCCTTGCTGCTCTTACAGTAAAGAACCCTCTACGTAGTTTAAGGTTAAACCTCTTTTCCTCTAATTGCAATGAGTGGCCACGAGTCTTATTAAACTCTCTTCTGCGAAAAAGTTTTATCCCTATTGTGGGGTCACCAGTACAGTATTTGTAAATTGAAATCATATCCCCTCTCAAGCGTCTCTTCTCCAGAGAGAATAAGTTCAGTGCTCGCAACCTTTCCTCATAACTAAGATCCTCCAGACCCTTTATTAGCTTTGTTGCCCTTCTTTGTACTCGCTCCATTTCCAGTACGTCCCTCCTGAGGACTGGTGCCCAGAACTGGACGGCATACTCCAGGTGCGGGCGGACCAGAGTCTTGTAGAGCGGGAGAATTATCGTTTTATCTCTGCAGTTGATCCCCCTTTTAATGCATGCCAATATTCTGTTTGCTTTATTAGCAGCAGCTTGGCATTGCATGCCGTTGCTGAGCCTATCATCCACTAGGACCCCCAAGTCCTTTTCCATCCTAGATTCCCCCAGAGGTTCTCCCCCCAGTGTATAGAATGCATTCATATTTTTGACACCCAAATGCATTATTTTACATTTTTCTACATTGAACCTCATTTGCCATGTAGCCGCCCACCCCATTAATTTGTTCACTTTTGTGAGATAATGTATGTGTCTATGTATGAATGAAAGGCCTGAGCCAAAGATGGTAAAGACATGGAGAATGTAGGGGGGAGTGGTAAAGAGATACCAAAATCTAACAAGAGTGAGAGTGAAGAAACGGCAGAAGAGAAAAGAAAGAAAAGAAAGTAAAAAATGAGATGAAATGCAAGTGTGTAATGAAACCTGTAATGTCAAACACAGCCTTGGAATGGGTGCTTAGAGTGAGCCATGTGAAAATACGTGAGTATACCTGAATGCAGTGAATATGTAAATGTATGAGTGGTAAGTCACAGCAAGCAACTTCCAAAGGTATGAGTATACTCAGTGAAAAGGACAGAGAAATCCACGCCATGCTGAAGCTCTGATCTATACCCCCGGAAGAGCTCGAGAGGCTCAGCCCCCAACGCCATGTGTGGATGGCTGACACGTGAGCACTAGAGGCACCCACCATCATCAGGAGGTGCGTGGGCACAGACACTAAGAAAAAAAATGCAAAAACGTGTTTTTTCAAGCATTTTTCAGGTATATTTTTAACCACTTCAGCTCTGGAAGATTTACCCCCCTTCCTGAGCAAGCCATATTTTGCAATACGGCACTGCATTACTTTAACTGACAACTGTGCCATCGTGTGATGCTGTACCCAAATAAAATTGTCTTTTTCCCACAAATAGAGCTTTCTTTTGGTGGTATTTCATCACCTCTGCGGTTTTTATTTCTTGCGCTACAAACGAAAAAGAACGGCAGTTTTGAAAAAAAAAAACTTTTTTTACTTTCTGCTATAAAAAATGTAAAAAAAATCAAAATTTCTTCATTAATTTAGGCCAATATGTATTCTGCTACATATCTTTGGTAAAAAAAAAGCGCATATTGATTGGTTTGCGCAAAAGTTATAGCATCTACAAACTATGGGATATATTTATGGAATTTTTATTCATTCTTTTCTACTAGTAAGTGACTTATAGCAGGACTGCGGTATTGCAGCGGACAAATTGGACACTGACACTTTTTTGGAGACTAGTGACAGTGACCAGACCAGTGACATTATTACAGTGATCAGTGCTAAAAATATGCACTGTCACTGTACTTAATGACACTGGCTGGGAGGGGGTTAACATAGGCGACCAAAGGGTTAACGATGTGCCTGTGTGTACAAGTGAAGGGGAAGCGCTGACAGTTCAATAGTTAATCGTCTGCTGAAGCCTGAAATGCCTGAATACCAGTAATAGAAAGTAATTGATGTCGTGAAGGTTCGCTGACTATGCGTAAAAAGTAGGGAAAACCCACGGTGAACACTACAGAGAAATAATAAAATATTAGCCTGTGTAGAAAAAGAAAGGGGGTGTAAATATACATGTGTAGTTACCCAATGAAAACACAATGTATGTACAGGTGTGTGATCAAGATTGGAATGACCTATAACACATGAAGATATACCAAATATCTGATGCCTGTGTATAATGAAAACAATACAAATAAACACAACGTGTATATAATCTGAATTTTGAAAACCGCCAAAATGGTAAAGAGTTATGAACAGTCTCTCTCAGGTGCTGAAAAGACTGTGAAAAAGAAAATTGGATTCAGCTGAATTAAAAGACAAAACTAATTGTCTCATAAGTCCCAAACCAAACAGATGCTGATCCCAAGGTGTTTGGACACTTCAATATGAAAACCCCCCACCGTGCTCAAAAATGATAGGATTAGCTGCTTACCAGACCCACAGAGGTCATGGAGCTTGTGCACTGATCCTCAGCTCATGGATTCATTCCTTTGTCTATGAAATTGAGGGGATTTGTGGTGGACAACAGCTCCCAGCAGACCTGGATAAGTTGGCGAGTATGGATGCTCACCTGTGGATGATGGAATGGGTTCTTCTTTACCTTGTTGCAAGGGCTTGGGTGGATCCCCAATTAACTGTGTGCCTAGCTGGTGTTTCAAAGTAGCGAGCAGGGCCGGCGCTCCACTAGGTGAACTAGGCAGCCGCCTAGCGGGCACAGCCACAGCCGCTCACTTCCCTCCTAGCCTGGCCCAGGAACACAAGAGGCTGAAGAATGCCACCCTACACAGGGCTGGAGCGTTGACTGACTCTCCAGAAAGCAGCAGCCGTGGAGGACATATGTTGCTGATGTGGAGGTCAGCAGCACCTCAGCTCGTGAGTAGGGCGAGACAGAGCAGGCTCCCGGGAGGACAGCTGGGGAGGCCAGGCACCATGCCTCAGATCACTGGGCTGGTCGGGAGGCGGGGGGGGGGTGGATGTTAGTCTTGTCTAGGGTGCAAAATAGTCAAGCACTGGCCCTGGTAGTGAGAGAGGTGCTTTTACTAGTGGAAGGCATGGATCGGTGTTCCTGTAGGAACACCGATCCATGCCTTCTGTACTGACAGAATAGCAATCTGCTTTGTTTACATAGACAGATCGCCCTTCTGCCTGTGTACAGAAGGATCAGTGGGTGCCAGTGGACAACAGGGCTGTGGGACCCTCTGATCAGCTCCCGCTGTGTAGATTCACAACAGGAGCGAGCCACTGGCGGCACGCACTCACGCCCGATACCCGGAAGTGCAGGATCATGCGTGTGTGTGTGATAAAGATATATATATATATATATATATATATATATATATATATATATATATATATATAAATAATGTGGTCCTGTGCAGTGCAGCCGCCCTGCAGCAGTAAAAGGGTTATGGGGCGGTTGGCAAGTGGTTAAAGTCTATGGGGCCAAAATCACACAAATGCTACCTCCAAAGAGTTTTTGCGCTTCATACAACATGTATATAAAAAATAAGTTGCGCTAAAAAATGTACAAAAAGTAACAAAAGAGAGAGGTCAATAAAGTCCAAAGGCACAAAGACTAAGTTCATGTTCCAATGGCTATGGAAAATAGAAAATCCTAAAGTGGTGCAAGAAAAGGAAATTGGAAAGGTAAATCCTCCACCCTAATAAAGCCACCGACACACAGGTTAAGAAACTCTTACCCCAACACCAGAGCCCTCTAATTACGGAAGGTCAAATCAGTCTTAGTACATCCACCTTTGGCAAGGTCCAAGGAAAAGTAGCGGTGATGGTTTATAATCCATATACAATTCCTACAGATTTAGACTCTGGTTACCCGGACATTCCAGCCATGGCTTTTCTCATCAGCTGTATATAGCAATTAGAGCAATCTTGTGTCAGTGTGTGCTGATAGCTTGTAGGAGGAGTTTTCATACAACATGTGACCAGCAACACACATTGCACAGGTGTGAACAAGCTCACTGTCATGGTTATGCAGTAATGTTTGTCAGTTTACCTCTCCATGTGTTCAGATTAAGAGGCCAGCCACTCTCACCTGGCTGGTTAAGTAATTGCTCCTCAAAGCATGGTTCCACCCCAGCCCCTATCGGGGAACTCTGTATTAACCTGTGTACTGCAAGCCAGCTCTGCTGATCAATATTGTGTGTTTTGGCTTCTGTGTGCTCATTACGCTGTGTCCTACGGGTGATGCTGTTTATCTGCCCCTGGCTTGTTCTTGACTATCCTCTGCTTCATATCCTGACTGTCAGGACTGGGCTCAGCCCTTCCTTCTCTGACCTGGCCGCTCAGCTGTTGGCTAATTGCCAGCTCCTATCTCTCCACAAGTACTCAGCTGTTGATGATATTTTGCTTGTCAGTCCTGTCTACTTACGCCGTCCAGTCCAGAGGATCTCTGCCTTTGCCTTAGTCAACATCACAGAGATGCTCTCCTAGATTCCTGTTAAAAGACTTGCTTGGCTGTCATCCCTTCTGGCTCCAGATCCTGCTTGCTGTTTTACTACGCTCATCTCCAGCTCCCTGATGTTTGGCTTGCCTGACTATCCGTTCCGGTTCCTGAACTCTGGCTATGTTTTGACTATGCTTGTTCTATTTACTTTTATTATTAAACAAGTGTAATTTAACTGTACTTCTGTCTCGGTCTGATTTGATGGTTTCTGACACCGACCTTTGGCGTGTTCTTTGACTATCCCTATCTGCTTATTGCTCTGACCTTTTGACTTATCTCCTGACTATCCTTTGCTGTCGCAGTCTGGTGCTTCTTCTCTACCTTCCTTTACTCTACTGTGAGCGTGAGCTGGGAGACCCTGGGGGCCGCGACCTGGAGCCAGGCTGCAGTAAAAGTTCATCCCCACCATCCGGGGCCCTGGTGAACACTCTTAGATTCCGCGTCCCGGGAAATCTCATGCTCTAGCTTCTAGTGTGATCTATGTTGGTGCTCCAGAGTACCTGCTTTGTTGAACCACCCAGGGCTCGATCCACAGCAGTCAGCCGTAGGGTCCACTAACTTGCGTTGCACTCCAGACCCCAACAGGGTGTATCTGTCACCTGAACTCGGGTGACCTGGCACTCCTTGAGAATCTTGAACCCCATTGCACTTCAGAAATCACATTTGGGTTGTTTATTCAATTAAGAAAACAGACAAAAACCCTAACCCACCTCCTACCCTGTGCTGGGCAACATCCAGCGCCTGTTCATAGCTTTACTGCAATTTTTCTGTTGCTCCCACCCCTTGCAGAAGCAAGGAGATGCAGAGATCTGTAAAGATCTCGGTAATTCTAGGTAAGGAGGAGCATGTGACGCACTTCCTGTCTCCCTATAATACAGCACTTGAGACTTGAACAGCCAATCACCAGTGTAGTAACATGAACTTGGGGAGTGTACCCTTGAGTGTGTAGTTCAGAGTACTGGGTATTTTTGAATTTTTTTTTTACTTTACAGGGGTGTTGATGCAATCTGCGTAGCATAAGAGCAGTGATGAAAGTAGGTAGGGAGATGGTGGTGGATGGGGGGAATGGCAATTTGGGATTAAAAAATACTTTAATGTATTTATTTTGGGTACTGCATTTTTTTTATTTGCATCCCGCAGTGTGCGTTGATAATTTTAATAGTGTTTGCTTGAAGACTGAGACATGGAGACAAACGCTATGTCTAGAATAATTTTTCATAAAATATAGTCTTCCTGATATATTCCCGATCTCTGTTTAATCTCTGTGATATCGAAGTGCTTCCTTTTCACCTATGTGATTGAACATAAAACTGCTGAGAGATGTACCTAGGAGATTTTGCACATAGTGATATTATGGTACAGCTGACCTAAACTCCTATGGCACCTCCAAGCTCCTCGGGGGTCAGACCTGCAGCCGTGGGTAGGATCAATCATTATCTTTACATTTGTTCAATTTCCTAATTGTGTGGTAAAATTTGATGAACATTTTTGATTGTGGTGACAAAGAAAATTTAAGGAGAAAGATAAAAAATTATTTTAGTTTCTTATCTGAACAAAATTCTAACTCAATGTGATTTCCATTCAGAATCACATTCAAGTCCATCCAGTCCAAAATCAAGTTAAAATTTGCAATATTTTAATGGCAATCAAATTAAATCAAAATGGGACTTCATATGAAATTTGCACAGTCACTGGTTGTATTATTGGACTGATGAAAGTTCATGTGAAAATTTAACAGCTCATGGCCAGCTTGATTTACTGTTTTACTGCCTTAGCTTATTGCTGTATAGCTCATATGGTATTCGACTAAAAATATTTACTAACCAAGTTCAGAAAGTGTCAAATTTTGGCTACCTTTTTGCTTGCCAAATTTAATTTGCACTACTCCTGGAAAGGTTCTAATAGACACTTAATAACAGTCTATCACCTGGCCAAAGGTCTTATGTGCAGACACAGGTGACTCCAACTCATATTGGGAGATAGGTTTGAGAGATTTGCAAATCTAGTTGGATTGCTGCTGTTTACCCTTTAATAAGCTGGTTCCATTGGTGTTTCTAGCGTACCTTCCTACCTCTGTTTGATGTCCATTACCTGGCCCACTGTGTCTGTGTTTAGTGATACACTAGCAAAAATTTGAAGGCGGTTGGAATGTCCATACACATCTGACCATTCGCTAGAGCAGGGGTGGGTGAAATCCAGCCCTCTAGCTGTTGTTGAACTGCAAATCCCATGAGGCATTGCAAGACTCTGACCTCCATAAGCATGACTTCAAGAGGCAGAGGCATGATGACACTTCTAGTCCCACAACAGCAGGAGGGCCGCAGTTTGCCCACCCCTGCTCTAGAGTCTACTGCCACCTTACAATCACATGGTCTCTGCTTACTAGGAACATTGTGCATGGCGCATTTCATTAGACACTGTACAGTTTATTGTTCTTGGACAGACCCTGTCTGGGAGACTTAGTGAGATAAGTGGATCAGCAAAATACAAGCATACTGGCTACCTAAATGAACATGTACTGTATAATCACAAAATATTCATGGGAACTAGCATTAAAAAAAAAAAAAAAAATCTCCACACTTGACTCTCTTCCCCTATACCCAGACCTTTGAGCTTCTAGATACACCATTGATGGTGATTGCACATCCCAGTCCAAGCCTATTTGTGGAATATATAAAATCTTGTGAAGGCAAACCACTATAGCGTACAGCTAAGCATCATCTCACAATCCCAAGTGTGAAAGTGTATAAACAGCAGCTAGTCTCGAAGGCAGAGAAAGAATCTGTAAGGGCAATCACTGGATCCTGCAGCTTCCTCCAAAAGGTCTATGCTGATCCAAGCTGAAGAACTTGAGTGTGTGATCCTGTTAAAAACTTGTAGTGTGTATTACATTTTAAAAATTAGCACACGTACAATAAAAATGCTTGCAATCAACATAGACAATCAGAACAGGGCTGGAACACATTGCTTCTGAGGGCTGTATAGGCAGCGGTAGAAGATCCCGAAGTCGGCTCTAGTGGGACCTGCAGCCACTGTTACACTTTGTGGCCACACTCTATGTTCGTCAAGGGGGTAGTAATGCATTCCTAGGGTCTTCCCACTTTGTCAAACCACTTTTGACAAGGAGGGAACACCCTCAAAACACGTTACTGCCCCCTTGATGAACATAGAGGTCAAACTGGTAAACGGTTGTGAGCCATTCATTGACACCCAGTTTATTTTTAATAAAATAAAGATTAGTTTTCATTTAAATTCTGAATTTTTTTTTTTTTTTAGTTATAAGGCCCCTTAAGAGGACACTGTCGCCAAAATTAATTTGCCCAAAAAGATCTTCCTTTCAAGAGAAGATTGTAAATACTTTTCTGCTGGCCTTGCTGCTGAACACAGCTCCATTGAGCAGAGACCTTCTGCTGAAATCTCCTCAGAAAGCAACGCTTCTTGGAGTGTTAATCTCCTGTTTCCCCCGCTGCACAAAGTGGTTCCTTCTGTTGACCTCCACATCACCACTGTGTCTCGTAATGATGTAGAAATAGGTGGGAGGAAACAATGAGGGCAGCAGGGAACACAGGGGATTAACACTCCCAGAAATGTTGGTTTCTCAGCAGACTGTAGAAGAAGGCTTTAAGGAAAGAGGGCTGAAGAGGGAGTAATGTACACCACCTTTTATATGGATAGCTTTCTTGTCTAGTTAATTTTGGCAGCAGGATTGTTTTAAAAGGAGACCCGTGCGCTCCCTACTTGACGAACGTAGAAGTCAGACTGGTGATCGCTTGGTCAGACTGGTGATTGGTTGTGAGCTCTACATTGGCACTCAGTTTATCTTTGATAACATAAAGATGAGCTTATTTAAATTGTCAATGTACAACATTTTCTAGTAAAAAAAAGCCCCTTAAAAGGACAATGTCGCTGAAATGAATTTGCCCAAAAAAGATCTTCATTTTAAGAGAAGATTGTAAATACTCTTCTGCTGGCATTGCTCCTGAATGCAGCTCCATTAGGGATAAAACTTCTGCTGAAATCTCCTCAGAAAGCAATGCTTCTTGGAGTCCTAATCTCCCGTTTCCCCCCTGCTGCACTAAGTGGTTCCTTCCATTGACCTTCACATAACCACTGTGTCCCATATCAATGTAGAAGTAGGTGGGAGGAAACAATCAGGGCAGTAGGGGGACACAGGGGATCAACACTCCCAGAAATGTTGGTTTCTCAGCAGATTGTAGAGAGGTTTTTAGCAAAGACGGCCGAAGACGGGGTATTTTATACTTTCTTTTATATGGATAGCTTCAGGGCCGTCTTTTAAATATTGATTGGACCCTGGGCAAACATTTTCTTGGGCCCTCCCGAATCCACTTATCAACTATTTTTCGGGCAGTGCGGGCACAAGGGGGTGCTGCTTTGGCCCCTACAACAATGACTGGGCCCGGGGCAGCTGCCCCTTTTGCCCTGCGTTAAAGACGGTCCTGGATTGCTTTCTTGTCTAGTTCATTTTGGCAGCAGGATTGTTTTAAAAGGAGACCTGTGCGCTTACTCTCTCTCTACCTCTATAAAGTGTTAGTTGTTTGGCTGCCAATCAGTGACCTGGAAAGGTCTAGCAAATTAGAAGTTTTGATGTCACAGGCTACCTCCTTTTTTCCCAGTCAGTGATATTTTTGATTAATGAAGCAGACTAGCATTTTCAGAAGTAGATCAACAACAGAAGCCTACTTATTTCCCTTATTGTGCATCTCCTTTAATTTCCTGACCGATTTCTGTGTTTATTTTCCTACAAACAGAACATTTCTCAGTGCGACATACTTGAATTATTACCTGTATTGGTTAGGAAAAAAAAAGTCTCCTCAAAAATATTAAAAGAGCATAGCTAATAATAAAGCCCACTCTCAAGGAAGGTGTATTAGCTTTGTGTAATAACACAGGATTAACACCTCTGTAGTGGAAATGCCTATTAAATCACACTAGAGATGAATGTATTCGTTACCCTCTGTATTACAGCAGAGCCACGTCCATTAATCTTCACTGATATTTAACATTTGATTTCTGGGAGGAGGCCATTGCCAGCTTAAATGAGATAAGAACCAGCAATTTTATGATATTCTGCACACTGACATTAATGATAATGTAAACGACTGCAAATGATATAATTGGAAGGAGTGCTTAGCTGCTTTAGCTGTACAGCATCAATGGGACTAAACTGATGTAGACTAATAGACACAAAGGTGAAGAGATAGCAGGGTGAGTGTTCAGGAAATGTAAAGGGACATAGAAAAATGACGGCAGAGTAATACTAAGTGGTCAATCAAGTCAGCCATTTACCATATAAAATAAACTGTCACTGGCTTGGCAGCAATATTTCCAAGTTGCAGCGCAGGCTGTCGGAGGTGGAAGTGAAAGTTCAGTTATATTTAACCACTTCAGCCCCGGAAGATTTGCCTCCTTAATGACCAGGCCATTCTTTGCGATACGGCACTGCGTCACTTTAACTGACAATTGCGCGATCGTGCGACGCTGTATCCAGACAAAATTGACGTCCTTTTTTTCCCACAAATGGAGCTTTTGGTGGTATTTGATCACCTCTGCGTTTTTTTTTATTTTTTTGTGCTTTAAACAAAAAAAGAGCAACAATTTAAAAAAAGACACAATATTTTTTACTTTTAGCTATAATAAATATCCCCAATTTTTTTTTAAAAAAACTAATTTTTTCCTCAGTTTAGGCCAAAATGTATTCTTCTACATATTTTTGGTAATAAAAATCGCAATAAGCGTATATTGATTGGTTTGCACAAAAGTTATCATGTCTACATACTATGGGATTTATGGTATTTTCATTGTTTATTTTTTTTACTAGTAATGGCGGTGATCTGCGATTTTTATCGTGACTGCGACATTATGGTGGACCGATCGGACACTTTTGACACACTTTTGGGACCATTGACATTTATACAGTGATCAGTGCTATAAAAATGCACAGATTACTGTGTAAATGTCACTGGCAGGGAAGGGGTTAACACTAGGGGGCGATTAAGGGGGTAACTGTGTTCCCTTGTGTATTGCTTTCTTGTCTTGTCTGTTCTAACTGTAGAAGGATGGAACTGACTAGAGGAGATGACAGATTGTTGTTCCTAGCTAGTAAGGAACACTCAATCTGTCTCTCCTCTCCTCACAGAACAGGGATTTGTGTGTACACACACACACACACACACACACACACGTCCCTGTTCTGGCTCTCATGCCCGCGACAACCAGACAAGCGCATCGGTTCCCACGCAGTGCAGCGGGCGCGCGTCTGCTATCCCCGCTTAAAGGGCCGACGTACAGCTACGACAGCTCTCGGGAACTTGCCAACCTGCCGCAGTATGACGGCAGCTGGTCGCCAAGTGGTTAAAATTGCACGTCTACTTTGGACTCTGAATGTTCAAAGGTACATCAAATACAGCATCTCTTGCATGGCTAAAAGTTGCTAACTGTTCATTAGCAGAGGCCGCAGGGGATGATTTTGGGTCTCTTGAGAGATTTCTGCTGCTGTCCTATACGTTTGTGTTTCTGATCTCAAACTTTCATATAGTGTCTATGTGGTCTGTCTCTTCTCTGTGGCTGTCGAGCCCTATGGCTCCTCTGACCCATGTGTCCTCTCTCCAGAATTGTAATTGTATATTGTATTATATGTGCATGGATATTAATCGATCTAATTATATTATTTTTTTATTTGTATCTAGTGTACTATCATACAACTGTTCCATACTTAGATGGCGGCGTGTGTCGTAAAACGTGTTAACATTTAATACGGAGAGCATACTTTACCATATATATATATAAAATAAATATTACACTAATTGTTATTGACCTTCCCTTATGTAGGGACATTGTTATGTGTTGATGTTTGTGTCTATGTGCTTTTAAGCAAGTTCTGTATACTGTGGATTGTGGACCCTATGGGGGACCCTACTGGAACTTTTTAAAGCAGCTGTAAATAAATGATATGTTTTTATTAAAGGGTTGGTTATCTCATAATGTACCATAAAAATCTGACATTGTAGAGCAGGGGTTTACAAACTGCGGCCCTCAGGCTGGATGTGGCCCTTTGCTTGCCTTTATCTGGCCCTTGGGGCACTACTCCTTTCATTGATATTAGGCACTATTCTTTCCACTGACACCAAAGACTGGGCACTATGCCTCCCACTGACACCAACAATGGGGTGCTATGCCTCCCACTGACACCAACAATGGGGTGCTATGCCTCCCACTGACACCAACAATGGGGTGCTATGCCTCCCACTGACACCAACAATGGGGTGCTATGCCTCCCACTGACACCAACAATGGGGTGCTATGCCTCCCACTGACACCAACAATGGGGTGCTATTCCTCGCACTGACACCAACAATGGGGTGCTATTCCTCGCACTGACACCAACAATGGGGTGCTATTTCCCCCCACTGACACCAACAATGGGGTGCTATTTCCCCCCACTGACACCAACAATGGGGTGCTATTTCCCCCCACTGACACCAACAATGGGGTGCTATTTCCCCCCACTGACACCAACAATGGGGTGCTATTTCCCCCCACTGACACCAACAATGGGGTGCTATTTCCCCCCACTGACACCAACAATGGGGTGCTATTTCCCCCCACTGACACCAACAATGGGGTGCTATTTCCCCCCACTGACACCAACAATGGGGTGCTATTTCCCCCCACTGACACAAATGATGGTGCACTATAACTTCCACAGATCCCTCCAGCGGTGCCTTGTTACTGCTGTCAAGGATTCCATCTATACTGTCTTCTTTCTGGGTCTGCAGGCTTCTGACGTTTGGCGAGCTGCAATGACATCACTCCTGCACATGCGCGGAAGTCACCGTCACGGCACAGCACTTTCAATGGATATCACACTGGTGTTTGCCATTCAATCAGAGCGCAAAATTTGTGCGATTCTTGCTGTGATTTTTTGCTGCGACTTGAAGCAATGCCTGTGTGTTCTTGAGGTCTATGGGCCAGCTTTTCTCCAGGTTAATAGTATAAAAGGCTTACATGAATGAATCTAATGAAAAACGACAAACATTATGAATTAGGTCAACACATGTGAGCCTTCGTTCATGACTTTAGGTCACGACCACAGTTATATTTGCCTCACAGACACTTCCTATCTGCCAAAAATCAAAACACCCATTCTGGGCAGTGTGCCATGTGACACCACCATGCACAGATGCTTCCAGGGACAAAAATATAATCTGGGAGGACATTACATTAGAGTCACTGAAGGCATATCATGACTGCTAATTCTGTACTGCACCCAAATCTGGCTTAGTTAATTGCAAAGCAACACACATGTACTTATCAGTGCATTGAGAATATGTAAAGGACAGTAACCCATAAACTGAGCTTCTTTGTCAGTTTTGTCAACAGCAGCAACGATATGACTGACTCCCACATGTGTAGTTGCTGGGTAAAGGAAGGTCTTCCTGCTACTTTTATCAATGTGACTGGCAGTCAAAGGTTTTAATAGGATGGCAGAGCACCATTTAAGAGGATGTTAAGGTGCGCAGGGCAAAGGAGGATAGGGATGCTTTGATCTCTTGTGAAAAGGCTTGGCTTGATTGATGGAAGCATGGCACTGAGTGAACACAATATTATTTAAAATAGTTTAAGCTTAAATGTTAGGAGTTTTATTAATTATATTGCTTGCAGAGAGATGGTTTATTGCATAAATTTATTGCATATACACACTAATCACTAAATTGTATATTTTTTGATATAATGAATCTCATGGTTGTGGTAACATCAATAAGTCTACAACCTTGCCTTTTCAAGTTGATGTCATTATTTGGGCCAGGTCCTTAATATGATAGATGGGTTGTATCTAAGCTGATGTCTATCCTTCTCAAAATCAAGTAGGTTACCTACCGTACAGAGGCTTCTGTTTTGCAGAGTTATACAGTGAATCCTTGGGTGACAAAAAAAGAGACCTATTTGTTGACCCACTCTACTAAAGTTGTTGGAGAGTTCCTATGAGGGTTAAACATTAGAAATTGTGCTCCTATGAAGCTCCTGAGGATTGGGCCCTAAGGATTGGTGGTTGTAGCCCAGTTAGGCTAATATGTCTGAGAACCTATACATGGCCAATACCTCTCTTTCAGGTGTTTAGTTCATTTTAATTTATTTCGAACATGAAAAAAAAAAAAACATAACATAATAAAATAAGTAATCATTCAGTAGTAGACAGTCCCAAAACAACTGGTTACAAGAGAAGACAAAAAAGCTATAAAAAATCATTTAGCTTACATAACCAAAAGGGAGTGGAAAGAAGTACAAACTCATTAAATCCCTGCCCTTCTCCATAATTAAGAATAAATGATTAAGAGTCCCATCGCTATAAAGTTACACAATATTAATTCAAATATAATATACTAAGTTCAGAAAATGAAGTTCGGTGCTAATTCAAAACCTTCTAAACATAACAGTTCTATACAAATCATTCAGTGCATTCCATAAAACATCAATAAAATGAAAAAAGGGGAGGGAGAAAGTCCTCAAACAATCCAAACAAAAACAAAAAATGGTGCAGTGACCAATATTCTTGATTATCTGTGCTCCACCATCCCTTGTGTGAGAGAAATGCACACTCCCCAAATAACTAAATATATAATGAGTCTTGTAACACTCCGATTCCCTGGGTATTGATATATATCTGAAGAGGGTGATCCTCAACTCAAGCTCAGCTCATGAAGTATCTCCTTAGATTAATATACCAAAGAAGCTCAGGAGAAGCAGAGTGTATATCATAGCACAACAACTTTATTGTAGCAGGTATCCAAGTAAGTATATAGTAAATGTGCACTTTCATTGTAAGGTTGCTCGCTCGCCCGCAATTACGTCACTTCCGGTACATGTGGTTCTGACTTCCGGTGTTCTGGAATGCACGCCTCAGTTTGGAGGAACCGCGCTTCCTACTCTGCTGGCTGTACATATTGGTGCTGACTTATTAGCACCTTAAAATGTAAGTGCGTGTTTACTATATATTTACTTGGATACCTGCTACAATAAACTTGTGCAATGATATACACTCTGCTTCTCCCGAGCTTCTTTGGTATCTTAATCTAAGGAGATACTTCATGAGCTGAGCTTGAGTTGAGGATCACCCTCTTCAGATATATGTTGATACCCAGGGAATCAGATTATGAGGCTCATTATACTCATTTATTTGGGGAGTGTGCATTTCTCTCACACGAGTGATGGTGGTGCATGGATGATCAAGAATATTTGTCACTGCTCTGTGTTTTGTTTTTTTTCACGGTGTTTGGATTTTTTTTCTGAGGACTTTCTCCCCTTTTTTTTATATTTTTATTGATGTTTTATGGAATATTATGCACTGAATGATTTGTATTGAACTGTTATGTTTAAAAGGTTTTGAGTTGACGCCAAACTATTTATTTTCTGAACTTAATCCAAAAGGTGGTATATTCACTTGAAAAGGGGCAGCTAAACTCGCATTGTTTGCGCATACATTTTATATATTTATAAAATATATAGTAGTAAATTGTTTTTTTTTGCTTAATTTTATAGTAAGACCAATGCTGGGATAAAGTAGTTGCTCCTAGGACGAATAGGCCTAAGTGCGCCCCTTCCTATGAGCTATAAACTACCTCAGCAGCACAAACCCTGCCCTTTTTTGCATCCCCTTCCTGCTCAAGTGCCCAAGGTAGCCTTCTTTTTCCAATGCCTTGGTCTGGCCCTGAGTAACACACAAGTAGAGACCTGCTGGCACCAGTAGTGAGTTTCTTTGACAAAAGACTGAATTCTAGAGGGGACTCTCAGTATTATTCCATGGCTTAGGGTGAGACAATCAAAGCATTTCAGCATGTGTCAATCTCATTGTGTCTCTTAAAGTGTAAGTCAAAGCAAATAAAAAAAAAACATAGGTAGTACATCTCTGTAATACGCACACATTTCCTCATGTTTATCCCTATAAATACCATGCAAGTACGACAAAAACCTATTTCGCCAGAAATATGCTCGGCTCCTAAGTCCTGTTGTGTATCAAACAGATATAACAAAACCCGTTCAGCTGTATATCTAACTGACTAAAAGGTAGCAAATGACAGAAGTTTATTGTTAGAGCTTAAAGGAGAAGCTTGGCTAAAGCTCTTTTGGTTCTCCTTCTACTGTACGTCACAATAGTGCACTTCTTCACTACTGTGACCCAGAAAGTCCGCTGTCTGCTGATGTCACAGAGCCAATCCAGACTCTGCCAGGATCCAGACAATAAAGTCAGGATCTGCCCACATGCATTCCTGGCAGCTAGCTTAGCCTCTTGCATTGCCCCTGGAAGACTACCAGCCCGGTGCTCCATTGAGTGCTGGATGGGCAGAGCAGAGAGCGGAGCATGACCATTATAGCTCTGTGCTCAGAGCAGACCTAAGAACTGCGCAGCCAGTGATCTTTGATCGCACAGTTCTCAGTGTAGACAGTGGGTGGGGACACCCACTTTTTTTAAGACCCGCTCTTCTCTTTGAAATTAAAAACTAAAGGCAAACTTTTTTTTTTTTCATTTTGGATAGAGTAAAGGAGGGGGTTAACCCGTTTTTTTTGCATTGTTATCTGTGTCCCATTGGGAAACCTGACGTCGTCGTATTTTTTTTTTTATTTTTTTTTTTTGTATTCCATAATATTTTGAGAAAATTTTCCTATTACATTCTGTCCATAGCCAAAACAGGAAGTGAGAGAAATCCCCTCTAAAGTGAGCGAATCCCTGGTTGTCGCCAGAAAATTCTGAACTAGTATCCCCATATCTCTACTGGATTTTCCCCCTACTCCTGTTCTGGTGACAACCTAACATTTTGGATTTACTTTCACATTGCTTTTGGTGATAACAATAAACAGGACACATAGAGAGGGTGAGTCTGCCTCAGAAGGGACACAGATGGCAATAAGAACCTCACAGGTGGTCTAATCCTTCAACACACTATTCAAAACTTAAAAAAAAAGTTTTGCCTTTTAGTTCTACTTTTAAAGTGTTACTAAACCCAATAAATCTTCTTTTTACATTAAAATACTGCCACTATATACCTTTTTGGATGATCTGTATACCACGGTTACATGATAAACTGCACAGTTTCTCCAGTGCTGAGAGTTCAGGAGGTGGAGATTTCCACTACAGCCTGTATACACGCCCATATGTGTGATGTCAATATCATGTGACCTGGCTATCTCTAATAAGTAAATTTTCTCTCCAGCATAAAAGACACAACTGAGCATGTGTAGGTTGGCTATCCTGCCTGTGTTAACTGGCTTTTCCCAGATAGACAGTGCAGGAGGGGGAAGATCTATGCATACAGGCTAAAACGGCCTTTTTACACAATGCAGAGGATTAACCCCTTAAGTTCCACAGTGAGTATAACAAGCATGCTATGCTGCATATACAGACTGATTTTACTGTTGTGGGTTTAGTAACACTTTAAGTCAACTTTCCTCCTGGTTTCCACATAATATGGCCAAGCAACTGTAAGTCTGGCCTGCATATCCTGTTGCTGTCAACCAACTACCTGTTGCTGAAAAAAGTTGAATTTCAAAAAGTCTTGGTGCTTAAAGTGTTGCACCTGATTTAACGTGAAATACAAGCTCAAGGTATTTAAAAAGACATCAAGGCCATAACTGCTGGGAGTGAGTCATGGAACAATATTTAGAATGCTGCTATTTTGGCAATACTTGACTTTTGCAAACTTGGTTTGCTGCTGTGATTGACTATTCAGCACGAAAGCCAAAGGATGTTGAGTTACAGTACCCTCATTTTACCTGCAGCAAAACAGAATTTGTTAGCAGACGGTCATTTTCATTTTTTTTTTTAAGGAAAATTAACAATGTTTCAAGTGCCAGGAAATCTGTAATCATATTTTTCTTGCCTGTTGGGCAGAAAAAAGCACTGGGGTCTGCTTACAGTCCTTGTTGCACGATATTAAAATCCAAGGTATCCAATACACCAACAAGATGCTAATGGGATTTAGCAGAAAGTCTTAATCATATCATTGGTGTACTACTGCATAGTTTCCATACCTTGGATTTTAATTACTAAAGTGCAGTAAGAATTGTAGTTGGACGTTGAACATTTTTGTCTACTTGAACTTGTATGCGGGTCTAACAGGACCCCTGTTTGAGACTGATGTTCCACAAGCAGTGGCAGGAAGGTAAATCTAATGTTTGTGTGCTCTCTGTTCTTTTGTCTAGTGAATGTGTGGGCGGGGCCAGTCATCCTGCACGTGGGGGTACTTTTTGCGAGTGAGTGTGCTCTACAATGCCCAGGACCAGGCGGGGACCATGGTCATGTGAGACTCAAACCTTATGGTAGTTCCACAACTTAGAGATGAGCTTTACTGTGTAAAGTAATTATTTACACAGAATCCTGTAGAGTGCTGTCCTGTGCTAATACACACACTACTCTTCTGTATATTGCATTTGGGAGTGACACTGCCGAGCCAGTGCCCTCTCCACCAGTTCAGCATACCTCTGCCACCTCACTCCCACACCTCCCCACCTCACTGACAGAATAGGGTCCGGCTGTGCACATAGTGTGCACTTCATGCATGCACTTAACTCCTCCTCTACCGTACCATGCAGCCAAGCTGTGGGTTTCCATAACACTAGTTCAGTCACGAAAACCTTCAGGTAACTGACCGCTGGGGAAGGAGTAAGATCACTGACTCCCTCGCTACTGGAGGACTTTTTGCTATGCCAGTTAACATGCTTTATGACCAACTGCAATGTACTTTGCACTAGTTCTTGGTTACCCATAGCAACTGCATTCTTCCTCCTTGTCTTGCCGAGTAGACCCTTAGTAGGGCTTTGCTTCATACACCACATGTACTTTACTGACCCTGTTCTTTCATATGTCAGAAACCATCATGCACCCCTTTGAATGACTTCAGACCCGGCTTAAAACAGTTGATACAACTTTACTAAACATTTATGGGAAACGTTCTACAAGTACATTCCAGTGCAGCATATCCCTGTCTAACTGAACTAGGCTTGCTTAACAAGGTGGTAGTCAATGACTGGCATCTTCCAAAGCTTGGCAGTTCTCCGGTCTTCCGGTGTCTTCCAACGGACAACTGGGCACAGTAATCCCTCTTAACATCCCATGGTGGTTACAGCATCTCCGAGAGCGGGCCGACCCCCAACCTGGTCTTCCCCCTATATTTATATCACAGGATGGATAGGCGGGGTGCAAAAAACCCAGGAACATGGAGGTGCTAGCATGTATCCACTTCCCATGCCTGGGAAAGCCAACTGTCTAATACACTGTAGGCAACCTGCCTACAAATGTCTTAATGCCAGCATCTGTATCTGTAGCCCAACCCTGTCCTTTTTCAGTAAGGTTTGCTACCCATAAATAGTTCTTATAATATTGGTACTATATGCGGTTCAAAATTCCACCTGGAGCTCATACTTGTGAGTGTTCCACTACCACCATGTTTTGGACATTGCAAAGCAGAGAGCCAGATTCTAGGAAGGAAACTTGCTGATAAAACATTAACATGGGGTCTTCAAAGATGGCCTCCAAGTAGTGTGTGGCTGGTGACTACTAGTCTCTGTTTGACTGCCGTTCAGACCAACCAGAAGCTGGCATTGACTAATTATACTCCTTGATTAAAAGAGAGCAGCTTGTCTGTCAGCTGATATACTACTATGATTACTATGGTTCTAATGTAATACTGTTGTATGCATTTATCTGACCTATGTCTTCAATCTGTACTATTTTCAGCTGGAATGTATTATACAAATATACATTTGTTTTTATGTACTCATTTTTTGTTATATATGGATATATACTTATATATGTACCATACTTACCATTGTTTACACACCTCATACAAAGTCCCACCTTTTCCCCTCTTCTTGTATGTCCATAGTTCAGCCTTATGAAGAGGGGCAGAAGCTAAGGGCTTTGAGCCAGTACTGCAGTCATTCATGCCCCCAAAGGAACTTGGTAAAGCAGCCCATATTGTACAGAATGCATGTGTACCTGGGTCATCTTTGGTAGCATTTTTTGTTCAGTTAATTTGAATCCATATCAGCAGGGTCTGTGCTGCAAGTAATTCAATCTGTTCTGTTTATTATTTTATGTGTGTTTAAAGCATAGATGTTTGTCTAGCCGAATAATTAGCATGAGACACAACTGTGTATTGTTTGTTCTCAGCTTCATTCAGTCTGCAGGCACTATTAAGAAGGTTTGTTTTGAAAAAGTACCTAAGGGGATTGTAACAGATGTTGTCTGGGTCCATGTAACGCTTTATTTGCAGAGTCCAAAAATCTGTAATGCAGGGGTCACCTACATGAGCAGTTTATAGAACAGAGATTTAAGAGTAGAATTGTGATTTCCTTAAATAGCAATTCCATAAAACAACTAAAAAAACATTTATAGAGATACTACTATGTCCCTGCAATGGAACGAAGGCTTCCTCTCACCGGTGGTCCTTGTGTTCTACCCCCCCCCCCTCTATTCCATTGGCAAAGTCTTAAGCAATCAACATTTCTGGGTGTATCAGATGCCTATGAACCCAACCATGTGGCATAGTTCCTTCCTTCAATCCCTATGTCATTACAGGGCACAGTAGGGGCCAGAGGATGTGACCTCCGTGAGTAGCAGAGGACACAGGCATCTGATACTCCCAAAGGTTATAAATGCTGAAAGGACTGAGGGACACTGAAAAAGGGGTAAAATAGAAGTCATAAGCTGCCGCAGAGATGAGCATAAGAGCTCTTTTATTACAGGGACCTGCCATTAGTATTTTGTTAGACTTGATAAAGTCAATTTTAGTCAGAAAGTTTACTAAATTTATCTTAAAAAGGTTGTCATTTTTAAAATAGGATATTAAATGAACTTGTTCTGTGCAAGGGTATTGCAGAGCAGCCACGAACCTTCTCTTCTGGGGTTCCTTTGCTGGCACTCTCTGCTTCGCATGTAGCACCATAGAA
Source organism: Aquarana catesbeiana (assembly GCF_042186555.1). NCBI lineage: Eukaryota > Metazoa > Chordata > Amphibia > Anura > Ranidae > Aquarana > Aquarana catesbeiana. Next base: position 50,585,950 of record NC_133333.1, on the reverse strand, counting down.
AGCCACTTGTGGCTGTGCTCCCTAGTAGGGCTATATGCGTCCAAAGACACACACATAGTGCAACTTGGTCCCTTAGTCTGCTCCCTCCTCACTGGATTTGACTGACAGTGGCAGAAGCGAATGTCTCTGAGGTGTGAATGGTCACGTGGAAAGGTAATGTGTTGATCTACCTGGCTGCCAATGGGTGACCTAATTAGTCTCCTAAACAACATCTGCTCAGCTTCTTTCTACTGTGCAACTCCACTCAAGTTAGAGCGGGCACCACGCAGAGAGAACATTTTTTTCATCTTTAGAACTTTGGATTTTCACAGGGTCAAATTGACATTCATTTTTGACAGTAGTGATGAACAATTTGAAGGAGCGGGATTAAAAATAAATTTGAAAAATGTATGAAACCTGTTTAATATGTCTGGGATTCCTTGGAAGTAGAAGGTCTGGAGGAACTTTTAATAGCTTTCAAGCAAAATTAGTTGACTCAATGGTGGCAAGAAAGAATTTTCTGATGAACAATTGCTCTATGAATGTTACAGCGAAAAATCTAACCATGCTTTAAAGATTAATTCCGGGTATGGCCATTTGTGCATTGTTGTATTGGTTCAGCTTGGACCAATATACTGTAACTATGCACATACCATACCTGTGGAATCCCTCTAGAAGCTGGAAATCACTGTAGTAGACACCACTACTACACTATTACTACAGAGATCTCCACTAGTTTTTGGGTCCCATGCCTAATGGCTGCCTTGCTGCTTACGGAACACAGGGGGTTGCCCAATCAGCACGGGCACCATTCAGGGAACACTTTGCATTTTTACTCAATGAATGTAAAGCGTTCTTTGACTGGATGTGTTAGAGGCTGGGTGCAGTTGTGACCATATTCACCTTGCTTTGCATCTATTAAAAATCCATGAATCTGGAAGCTAGTGGATATCACTGTATAGTGGCATAGTAGTGGTGTCTACTACATTTATTTCCAGCTTCTAGGGGGATCACACAGATGTGGTACCTAGTTGGTCCAAGCTGGACCAATGGAACTATGTAAAAAAAAATCCATACCTGGAATTCGGTTAAATTTTATGCAAACTTTTATTCGGAATTATGAAAAATTGTTCCTCAGAGCATTCGATCTTTTCATCAGTGAGTAAATGAATTGCGATCAAAAGCCTTTAAAATTTTGACCTACTGCTTGAACGGAACCTCAAACATATCAAGAGGTTTCTCTTGTGTCTAGCACATGCGCATTACAACAAGTACGATTTTTCCAGACACCACAATTTCCTATCCTTAAATTTTGATTTTCACTACAGTCAAATACGAATGTTTATTTGAAAACTTTTAAACTTTTATATGTTTGTGAAATGTGCAAGTACATTACATTTTTTTAACTGGCCTTCGAAAAGTGCCAAAATGCACTAAAAAAGGGCATGCACAATTTTTAGCAATATAGGATGTCGCAATGTACAGTAGTGTGCTACCATGCATGTTGGTGCTCTGTAATGCAGGTACATTAAGAAAGGTGCGTTGGGGGTCAGAATGAATGGCACCACAGCACTCCAACAGACATAACATGCATTGCCACACACTGTGAACAACCACTAGTGCCATTTATCAAAGCTGCTGTCCCTTTACTATCTGCTTTGTCAGACAACAGTGGTGGGAAGAGGGGCACCCTGTCCAACCTCACAGCTAGCCTTAGACAGCACTTAGGAAAATGGGACAAAATACTACATGTAGGTTTTTTTCCTGGGGAACATCGAAATCATGCGATCAGATTTGATGCAGATGCTAAAAGTTATATTATGTAGAACTGACCAAACTCTAAAAACAAACAATTCCCTGACACTTAAAAGTAGAAGTCTCACTTTGATTATTTCATGTAATTTATTTAATTTTTATTAAAAGTATAAAACATATAAATTGCCACCCACATATTTATAGTGAATCCCAGCTCTTTATATAGAGTGTATTTGAATCTCAAAGCGGGAGCATACAAACTCTATATCAGGGGTTCTCAACCTTATAGAGACCAAGGCATGGTAAATTCTTCCAAAACCTTCCATGCCCCAACAGTAACGTATAAAGTTTATCCTTACACAATAAAAGTATGGGAATGCAAAATTGATATTGAAATGCTGGAAGGTTCTGCATGGGGCTAGGTGTTACTGTGGGGGAATGGGGGTTCTGGAAGGGGCTAGGGGACTCTGCAGCAGACTTGGTGGCTCTGTAGGGGATGAGGTTTCTGGAGGGGGCTGGAGGAAACTGTGAGGGATGAGAACTCTGGAAGGGGCTGAGGACTTTGCAGAGGCACTGTGGGAGACTGGAGGGTGCTGCAGGGGCTGAGAAAGGGGGGGGCTGTGAAAGGTTGGCGGGAAGTATGGGACATTGTTGTAGGTTGGAGGCAATATTGAGGTCTGGAGGCTGTGAAGTAGGCTAGGGGGGCACTGTAGGGGGGCTGAGTGGCCCTGTGGTACGTTGCAGAGCACTGTGGAAGGTTAAGGCATCTGCAGCTGGCTGGAGGCCCGGTAGGAGGGGGATTGAGAACCACTGCTCTAGATGATCTTGGTCCTTATTCTCAAGGCACTGAGTACAGTGTCTGTGCATACGTGATGACATCAGCAGTCTAATTCATACACATTTTGATTCAGGTTAACTTCATTAGGACTCTGTTGTGTAGGTGTGTTGTAATCTGAAACCTGGTTGGACACTGCAGTGTTCCATATTTAAGGTGCATCTACAAACAAGAATGCATACAGTACAACCAGTTCTTAGTCCTTACTAACCCTTAGATGTGGTGGCTACATTAGTTTTATTTTTCAGGCCTTTTTTCCTTCTATTGTTACCTGGGGATCCTGCCAGTAACACACTTCCTGTCTTAGGATGATGATGTTCACTCACTGTACTGGATAGGACTACAGAACACCTCCTCTCCATCTCGCAGGGAGGAGGTGTCCTGCAGTCCACAAAGATGAGCAAGGCATGTAAGGAAAAGTGACACTCTCTTAGCAAGGGCCTCCCTGTGCCTGTTATGTTAATCTTGCCTGCACTACTTCCTCTGTCACAGCCAGCACTGAATTTAGTATGTCAGCAACCAGGGGAAGTGGTGACGTCACAACTTCAGTTATGTAACGGAGCTCTGTTTTGGCGATTGGTTGATACTAATGCCTCCCTGTACTGGTAAACCCTGAGTAGTGTTGCCGGCTCCAACGTAGAAAGGAATGTTGGTAAGGTGAGTATGAAGGGGCTAGGGGGGACCTGTACGGACAAGGTGATTGTGTCTCTTTAAGGAGTATTTTGTTGATACAAGCATACATGTATACACTATATACTGACAGTAGGCTCAGACTCACTGTCACGTTAAGCCATACCCAACATACAGTGCCATACAGCCATGCCCACTTTCCATTGCACTACTCAATGCCAAGCTGACCATCTTTGTCAGGTCTGAAGTTGGGAGATATATAAATATCTTATTACCCCAGTTCACCAAACCTTATGGTTCACACTTATGTATGTTCCACAAAAATATAGTATTTGCTCCACAAAGGGGTAAAAACATAACCACACTTTATCACACTTTGGAAATATACACAATGAAGTTATATCTAAATATAATTAATAATTCTTACACTAATTCTTTGTATGGTGCGGAGGCAGTGTATTACAGTCGGCAATGGTTCCCAGCACTTTTAGAAAAGCTTCATGAGCCTCATTGGTTTAGCATATGGGGCAGGGGCAGAGAGGGAACTTTTTTTTTTTTTGCATTCAGGAGCAGACCGAGTAATAAGTGACTTGTCTCCTAGCAGTCACTCCTGACCCCTGCACTTTGTATGTTACATATGACTGACCCCTGCACTTTGTATGTTGTGTATGACTGACCCCTGCACTTTGTATGTTGCGTATGACTGACCCCTGCACTGTATGTTACATATTCCTGACCCCTGCACTCCGTAGGTTCAAGTTTTTAGCTCCTCCCACTAATGGCACAATTTTGACACACCCACAGTTCACCATGGCATGCGCTGCCTCCCTTACTCTATCCAAGATGGGGAAAAAATTGCCTTTAGGGAATATTATAAAATACATATTGAAATTTTTCATATTTGTATGTGTTATAGGGTTCATTCACACGGCACCGCATCATTCTACTCAGGATCTTGCTGGCAGATGGTAGGTTTCTATTTCTATTCTATACGTTATCCACAGCTTTGGAGAAATTATTGTTATACTTTTTTTTTTTTTCTTTATGTTTTAATCCCAAAAGTTTAAGTATAAGAAAAACCTTACACTATTTTTAAAAAAATTCTCCTCTATGCCTCCTCCTCTCTATCCTGCATAACTGGTGTGATCTGATCTGTATTTTTGCCTGCTTTTAATCTACTCTACTCTGGTCCGGTCACGTGATCCTGAAGCTCCGGCTCCCCTTTGTCAGTGAACGGCTGCTGCAGAAGAGGAGGGAGCACTTACAATGGATGGGACATGGGAGCCTATGGGGGACATCATTGCTCCTGGAATTCACAGCCGCTGTCGAACACTCCCTAAACCCCTATTCATATTGACTGCGGCTTTGAAATTACACAATTTCAAAGCTGCACCTCAGTATGACTTTGGGTGCGACTTTGAAGTCATCTGTGCAGCTTTATTCACAGATGTCTATTCAAGTCACAACCTGAAATCACCAAAAGTAGTGAATGTACTATTTTTTCAAATTGGTGCGGCATGGCAAAGTCGGTGTGGCACCGATTTGAACAGTGCGATTGTTGGCAGTAGGATGCGACTTGTAGTAGGATGTGACCTGTCAAATCGCGTGACAAGTCGCTCCAATGTGAACAGGGGCTTACACAGTCAACCGAACTGGAGCAGACTGAAAATAGGTGGGTATACAGATCTTTTTTTTATACAGTTTATACTGGATAGGTAGCAGGAGGGGAGGAGGGAATGCTTTTAAGAATAGTTAGTGTTAGGCTTTGCTACCACTTTAATATATATAAACTGTTGGTTTTTAGATCAAGAGGGGAGAGACAACAAATGATGAAAGATTTTATTATATATAATTATGATTTTTTTTTTTTTTGTATTTATGTAAACATTTTTCATATGTTTATTTTATTTTTTTTCAATGCTGTATGAGCAAAAATTTTGCATGTACATAGAAAGCTTGATCAATTACGGTCCATGGCTTTTTGTGCACTCTGGTACATGCACATCGAAATCGCACTTGGCTCAGCGCCAAAATCTGGTACATGAGCTTCTTTGGTGTGTTTTTGGAGCAGAGGGAGGGGGCCCATACAAATGATTGGTGCTGCTCCAAGAGCCTGCCACAAAACCACACAAAAAAAGTGCAAAAACTGCAACATAGGAGCATCGATCAGGTGCGAATGGAGAATGATTTGGAAGTGAGGCCACTTTGTTCTTAGGGGAGGATAAAAAATTGTAAAGTACCCTAAAGGGATGTACGTTTAAAGTTTGAATTAAGGTCCGCAGTTCGATGTGCTCAGGCGAATGTGCATGAAGATGTTACTTGGATAGATGAAGATTGCTGAAGTTGATGCCTCTTTAAAAACTGTAACAAGGTAATGAGTGTAGCACCCTCCCCAACCTCCAGAGGCCTGGTGGTGGCCCCCAGAGATGGGAGCCGCCGACATTCCTCCTCAGGGTGCAGGTTACTAGGCATGGTGGGTGTTGTGCAAGGTGGAAAGATGGACGCCAGTAACTTTTAGAAACAAACAAAGAGAAGTTTAATTCTCTTAACAGGAAAACTGTGGAGGAGAGGGGTAGGGCACAGGACACCCTTAGGCAAATGCAATAGCTGATTAGCAGACCGGCAAACTCCTCAGACAAAATGTAGAAAAGGGTAGACTGCAATACAGAAAAAGTGCCTTTAAGCTGGACCCAGCTGTCTGTATTTCATAGCAACAGCTTTCTCCTATAGCAACAAACTCAACTCACAGCATCTCACTGAATTTCCTGAGATGAGTTCTCTCCTGAAGCTTCCCCAGCCACTTCATAATCCCCTGTTTATGAAGAGTCTCCTCCGGTACATCCTCAGAACTCCATCCCTCTCAGCATGCCACCGCCAACAAGAGGTGTTGACCATCTGGCAACTTCCTCTCCCATGCCTCCCGGCATCGACCAGGCTCTCTCTGACAGAGCCCCTAAAAACATGGCTAGGCTTCAGGCTTCAGGTCTACATCTCCGCAGCTGCTCCTCACACACCCACCCAGTCCGCAGTCCAGGTGGAAAGAACCCAGATCATCTGATCTTCTCGAAGTAAATACCTTCTCCCAGCATCCTTAGCAGCCAAAGAAACTCCTACTGATTGGCTGAGAGAAGTATACACACTCATAACCCGAATTCACTATAATTCATCATACTAATGCCAAAGGTAACAGTGCCACCTATTGACAAGAGAGAAACCACAGCTAAACCCAGGCTTAGGAGAAACCCATTTGATCAAAAGACTACAAATTAGCCAGGCTAGCTACGACCTATCATAACTAAATTTATTAGCAGCCCTGTTTAGGACAAAGGTGCTGCATGAGGTGTTAGAAGGAACGGTCTGCAGGCAGAGGATGTCTGCTAAATTGGATCTATAAAAGGTTTATTTGTTCTGGGCTGTACAGGACACTCGAGTTTCTCCACATCAAACTGGTGAAACCATGTCTTTATGGAGCTTGCTTTGTACACAGGGGCACAGTCATGGTGGAACAGAAAATGTCTCTAATGTTACTACAAGGAAGAGCATAATTGTCTACAATGTCTTTGTACAATGTAGTAGTATTCGTATTCTTCAGTGGAGATACCTGAACTCCATCATTTGGAGGTGTTAGTTTATCAATTCAAATAAATATAATTTGGTGATTTTGTTAATGATCCTTTGGAGAACCTAGCATTCCAATTTGTATATGTTGAAGCTAAGACCTTTTTTCTGTCCTTCACACATAAAAAAGGTTTTACCTTTTCTATAAAAAACAAATACCGCACTTTCTTGAGTGGACTTTACAATACAAATGTAAAACATCACACTTAATCATTTATCAGTCGCCATTGAAACTTTATTTTTTTTAAAAAGGTAAATACCTAGGTATTTTTTTTTTTTTGTTAAATTTTGCATCCTCAGTCTTCACCTAGGATGACATATCCTGACCCTCATATAAACAGTCATGCCTTGGGTCTTACTTGGAACCCCGGGGCGTTTCTGCACATGAGCAAGTTATCGCAAACTGCCTCCTGAAATATCTATGTCACAAACCAATTCTTTCATCCATGCTAAGCAGTGCAGATGTACAAATGTTGCGCTACTCTTATTGTATTCCAACAGCCAGTGCCAGCGGTTGGCAGAATACAGCGGACGGTGCCAAACAGTGACTGCAGCTGATTGGCGGTAACCGCCCTGGCCAAGAATGATCTCTTCTATATAACCAAGATAAACGAAACAGGGATATGATATTACGGTTCCGTGTACATTGATCCAGTGCCAGGTTTTACCTTCTGTTCGAGCTGCTCTGGTTCCTGTAAATCCACCTGAACCTAGGTGTTATTAAGCCTGTGCACCTGTGGCTTAGTGTTCGAGCATCGCTTCTCCACGCTGATGCCAGACCCTCCTGTTCCTCTGGTGTTTCCTATTGCTGAAGATTCCCTGAATCTGTGTGTTTTTTGATCCTGTCTTTGTTCTATGTGTTAACCTCTGGCTGTGCAGTTATATCCCCTTTGGTTTCTGTCAGTGGAATCCTTTATTTCCTGTTGTGTGCATCTCCCCCAGTGTAGTCTCTGTGCGTACTCCATGTCCTTCCAGCATGCTATTTGGCTGCACTGTACCGCACAGGTGTGCTAAAGAGCCGCAACCTGGGGGCTGCCACGCAGCGCAACATCCACATCTCCAGTGGCTGGGGTTAAGACCGGGTGGCTCCATAGACCCTGCAAATCTGGCACACCTTAGTTCCATGCGGGAAACACCTGTTGTTGCCTTGGTCGCTAGATCTTGAATTACAGTCCCTGGTGATCTTACCTTCTGATCATGACACATGACTCTTGACTTGACTCATGAATCCTAATCTTAGTAGTTGATAGATGAAATAGACTTGTAGGTAGTGAGTCAGTGGACTCAACTCAACTATAAGTGGATACACAATGTGATTGGGACAACATAAATCTATACTCAGACAAAACAAAAATAAAAAAGAAAGTGGGGGCAGACTCAAAGGTTGACTTGATCTTCTTTTTTATTTATTTATTTTTCTGCTTCTATCCAACCGTCTCCTTCGATTTTCAGATTAAAAGATGTCGGGAGGTAGGATGTTAACAGGGCAACCCACTGCTCAAATTTCAGCCAATTCATCGGAAATTGGCTCATTTCAAGCAGTAAATGGTCAACTTTAGAGTTAAAAAAAAAAAAGAACTTCTCTGCCAACTCCTTCCCTTATCTAAAGCTGGCCATACATAGCTCAAATTTCAGCCAATTCATTTTGAATCGGGTGAAATCTAAGCTTTGGGTGGCACTACTCGACTCAACAATAGTCCATTTTTAAATTTTAATCTATTATTAACCACTCTACACTCTCCTTACTAGCAATGCCTCACTGCTCCTTCCATAGCTGGAAGGAATTCACTAGTGTCAGCAATGTGACAATGTTTGGACCAAGAAACTGGCTGCTTGACCTGAACACTGTTACGGGAAAAGAGGTCACATGCTCCCTTTATAGAAAGAAGTGGCAGGTATTGTGGATGGCTGCCAAAGAGGAAGGAGCATCAGCTATTTATTTTTCAGTGCAAAACACACTATTACGCTACACAAAAAAACACACAACCCTAGGCAGGTGCATTTGGGTCCCATAGATTTTGGTAAAACAACATACCTAGAGTGCATTGCTGCTCACTGCTAAAAGTTGTGCGCATAACACACAGGACTGGGTATGTTAGTGTACAGCTATGGCGTGAATGGGGTGTTGTTCAATGGCAATTTTTTTTTGCCTCTTCATGACTTAATTTAATCTATGAGGGATAGTCACTTTTAAATGACATAGACATGTTCTCTCCTGTTGCAATGTAACACAATCAAAATTTCGCCTTCCGGGGTCCTGGGGCATCTGATCCAATGTTACAAAGGAGCATGTGTAATTGCCAAAACCTGGGATTGAACCAGGGACTTTTAGATCTTCAGTCTAATGCTCTCCCACTTAGCTATTTCAGCATGTTAAAGAGAAACTGGAGTCTGCTCACATAATTTATAATAAAAACATGTTTGCCATTCTAACCACTTTGCATATTATTTTATATATACTGTGATTCTGTACTTGCCAAAAATGCTGCAGAAATCTCCCTTCACTGAGTCTGGCTGCAAACATTTTAACTGTGGGCAGCTGAAGCTGCTGCCTGTTCACTTCCTGGATTTACACAGACACACAGAGGCACACCTCCAGCTCTTCAGCTCTCATTGGCCCTCTTATGACTCATCACCCCTCCCTTCCTGGCAAACTCTCACAAGAGTGAGAGAGAAAGCTGTGCTTGATGTCATAAGCCTAGGCTAATGACCAGACAAGAAACAGGAAGTGGGCTGTATAAGTAAATGTTTTACTATCCAATGTTAAAACAAAAAAAAGGGGAAAAGAAACTGCGTATAGGTGAAGTGTATAAACAGTTAAAAGTGTGAGCTGCGAATTCCTGTATGCAACACAAACACAATGGAATCAAATGGGAAAATGGAATCGCGCTCAGGAGGAGACTGGTGACCATACAAGTGACCAACAATCCTCCTTGTTAGTGAATGGGTGAAAATTAAGTGTGTAGAACATATAAAATATAATAGACTACAAATGTACATTACTAAATGGCAAGTGAATAGTCCATCAAAAATGCATTATTCTTGTGCATCATTGGGAAAATGAATAAGTCCATAAGTAGACAATATAGATGAATCACCCAGGTGATTACTAAAAATCAATTGAGGTCTTGCTGGGTAAAAGACAAAGTGCTTGGTCCACCACCACATATAGAGAGACTGGCCGCTTACCAGAAACTCATGACCCCCCAATACAGAGGGTCAGAGTGAGCTGTTTAGACTATTACTCCGGGCCACCACCGAGAAACCGAGAATTTGGCACTCCAGACTTCTTCTTTAGGCGCTTAACATTGAATACCTACATGTGAGTGTTTCTTTATTTGATTTTACAATAAAGCCATACGATTTTACACTATTGGAGCTTTTTCCATTTTATATCACATCTTTTCTGTTGAGAGCTTGATGTCCCAAATCCCGCAAGTGTGAACCACTCCATCATCACACCAAGGCCCTTGATGTTCCATCCCAGTGCCAAATTCTCGGTTTCTCGGTGGTGGCCCCGAGTAACAGTCTAAACAGCTCACTCTGACCCTCTGTAGTGGGGGGTCATGAGTTTCTGGTAAGCAGCCAGTCTCTCTATATGTGGTGGTGGACCAAGCACTTTGTCTTTTACCCAGCAAGACCTCAATTGATTTTTAGTAATCACCTGGGTGATTCATCTATATTGTCTACTTATGGACTTTTTCATTTTCCCAATGTTGCACAAGAATAATGCATTTCTGATGGACTATTCACTTGCCATTTATTAATGTACATTTGTAGTCTATTATATTTTATATGTTCTACACACTTAATTTTCACCCATTCACTAACAAGGAGGATTGTTGGTCACTTGTATGGTCACCAGTCTCCTCCTGAGTGCGATTCCATTTTCCCATTTGATTCCAATGTTAAAACAACAAGGGCAGAGGATTTCATAGATGGAAAGTTGACAAAATGACTGAAGGTCCGCTTTAATGATCCAAATAGATAAGAAGGATCATAATAATAACGTCCTGCATGCCTACCAATGGGGGATGACAAGTCTCCAATACTAATGGCATAGACATGATCATGATAGAAGACCTGAGCTAGGCAGTGTAACATTTCTTTTATTGTGTATGGAGACATTTTGGAGCATAACTTTTTGCAGTCTCCAAAAAAATATTTTTGACAAAATTTCATTTCTCACCACTGTCCAGGAGAAATGACAGGCACCCAGGTCTCTAAAATCAGAATTCCATCTGGGACCTCTATTATACCCTATGATGTTTTGACATCCCTGTGGAGGGGGGTGCACCAGTCCTCAAACGCACCTGCACCCACACGGATGTCTAATTGGGAGCAATGGCTGTATCTGTGCAGCCACTACATCATAATAGACATGACTGGAAGTGTTTTTTTTTAATTGGTAAAGAATGAATGCAGAGGTGTTTCATGCATCCACATGCAGGCAGTCCCATTCACGTCTATTGGGGTACAGCAGGTGCATGGACACAGATGCTTTTACCAATTCTGGCATCCATATGGGAGCGGGTGCACCATCCCTCCCCAGGTCTCAAACGAACCTGCACCCATACAGATGTCGAATTGGGAGCCGCTGCATCTATTTTTGCCTGCACTTGATCCACAGGTGTTGCATAGTTACATAGCTAGTCTGATTGCAAAAAAAAAGTCCATCCAGTTCAACCAATAAAAGGAGGCGTTTTGTGCATCCACATACAGGCGGCCCCATCTTTAGACCTAGACAACTTAGAAGTTAAATATGCTGCCACTGAAAATATCCCCTCCCTCCAATGTGGTTGGACTTTATTATCCGTATACTTACTGGTCCTGATTCAAATAGTGTGCGTAGCTTTCTTCCCTGTAACTGCGCCCAGTCGATTGTTTCAAGGAGCTGGTCCCTACTGATGTCACTGACTAGGTGTTTATGCCCCTCTTGGTCTTGCCACAGAAACAGTAAAGAAGAATGAAAACTAATAAGTGACACTGAATGGCCAATAACAATATACGAGCAATAGAGCAGCTGGGGCTGTGTATACTTACCCTAACAAAGAGGTCATACAGGTCAGGATCCATATAATTTCCAGATAATTTGGCTGCATTCCAATAACTTTCTTCCTTCATATATGTTGTCCTTTTTGGTATCAAAGGGGTGTTTGCCAACCCCCATCTCGAATACTATTATTCCAAGAGAGAAATAGTCAACAATGCTGGAGTAGTTCTTGAAACATCTGTAGAAACATAAGATAGAGAAAGAAGGATGAGCACATTGTCAGACCAGGCAGAGGACAGAGATGTCAACATACTGACATATGTGATGTTTAAAGCTTATGGAGGACTAAAAGCGTGTTCAAACGGCCTCAAACTGAAGCAGAGCTTGTGAATATTGGACATAGGGTGCATACTTCTGGGGTAACATATATTGGTGTGCACGCAAATCCCTTCATTCTCTTAGAATCGGTGACTCCCCTTGCTTACCATCCAAAATCTGCAATTCTGGTGTTGTCTTTGCTGTCCATGAAGATGTTTTCTGGCTTCAGATCTCTGTGAACTATCTGTTTGGAATGCAGGAATTGCAGGCTGCATAGAATTATGTGTTAGCACTGAAAATCATTACAGACCAGTTAAAGCTAAAGATGAAGTGACTTCTTCCTATAGTACATAGAGATATGGCTGGAGGGGCCTGGCTAGGTTTCTGGCTCTCCTCAGTGGTAGGCCACCACTGACTCCAAAGGGACAATGACATTGGACTTACCTTAACTTGTTCCCAGGTAGTGGAGCTGAAGATTTTATCAGTTCACGGGAGCACACTCCCGTGATACGCACACTGGCAGACAGTGCAGTACGGCATCTTTACTAAATGCTTCCTTAGGGAATTCTTGAAAAAGAGGCAGAGAAAATACGTAGGCCACCATCACTGGTCTATCTTTATCACAATAATAATTTTGTTTGGCTTATAAGTTGATCTATTGACTTCCAAACTTTGGTTCACCATCCTGGAAGATGCATGTAGATCTTTCCTGACTTCTCCTGTCTTACTATCTGCAGATTTTTTTTACGGCTTAGTGATTCAAAGTTTTTGACACCAGAGACAGCCAGGCAACTAACAATTTCAAAAGTCAACAAAGGCTGCCTCTCAGTATGTGGTTTCCTAAAGGAAAACCTCTACTATGTACAGTTTACTTTACCAAGCTCCAGCCTTGTAGGAAGCACCGTAGAGTAATGCCCTTACCTTTACTGCATTCCCCTAAACTACAGCCAGAGCCCTCAGAAAATCTTGGTGTGGGACACAAGTGAATCTCTCTTCTGCCTCCTCCAATTAAGCATTTAGTGTGCCTGAATGATTGACAGGCACGGACATTATCATTTTGGAGGAAAGTGGGATGCTTAGCCTTGTGTAAATTTTGACTCCCAAAAAAGTCACCATTTGCATAACTATTTTAGGGGGTCTGGTAAAGCGCAGTACAGGAAAGAGATGATGAAACTGGTAGATCAAGACTTGCCTATGTCTGGAATGACCTATGTATATATGTGCGCTCTCTGCCTGCTTCTAGAATGTATCTTTCATTAAGGGCAAGGCGGGGATTACTTGTCAATAGTTGTCTCTTTCTGACGAACTTCACCACCAGCTTTTGGTAAGTGTCAGGATGGGTGACCAACGCCATTTTGCCAAAGCTCCCCTGTCCAAGAACTTTTATGGAAGGTGAAGCTTTTCACACATAGTTTGTAAAACTGGCTCTTGTTGATGCTGCTGGATGGGACCAGTTTAGATGTCTTCTTGTTCATAGTGGTACTTCGATTGTCAATGCTAACTGAACTTACTGAAGATAGGTCTTTCTATTATTTGCTCTCTAATTTGCACAGTGAAATATTGTTAGGTTGGTAATTGCTGTGTTTTAGTGATGGCAGCGAACCTTTGCAGTTTGCAGCTGATGGAATCAGCCCAAGTATTATGGCTCCAAGATGTGAAGCCACCAAAAATGATGACTCGCTCTTCTTTTTTATGGAGCTTGGGGCTTGAGCCAATGAAAGTTTTTCACTCTCTACGGAGCTTGCGGATGAAGCCAGAAATATTAGTTTGACCTCAATTGTGTCTGGAGTGACCGAACTTTGCTGGCCATCCTTTACTCACTCTGGTGAGTAAAACTGGTGAATGGAACAAGTGTTTTCTCACCCTCAGTGGTGTACGAAGTGACCAGACTTGGCTGTATCCAGTTTGGTTAGTTTGTCTTTCTCACTGGTGGTAGTGTCCAGTGGACTTTGTTCACTCACCTTCATGGATGAGGTGACTGGACACTACTGGTGTTCCACAGTCGTAGATTGTGCTGTTGCCTCATCCTCACTTGTAGATGGAACCAGTACAGTTTTCTTACCCTCAGTGTTGGATGAGGTAAATGCACTTTGTTGGTCCTCCACAGTCACAGATGATGTGGTTGCCTCTTCAGCAATGGTGGATGGAACCAGTGCAGTTTTCTCACCCTCCATGGTTTATGGTGTGACTGCACTTTGTTGGTCCTCCACTTTCGTCATTCGTGTAGTTGCTTCTCCATCAATGGTGGATGGAACCAGTGCAGTTTTCTCACCCTCAGTGGTGGATGAGGTGACTGCACGTAGGATGATGTAGTTTCTCCTCCGTCAATGGTGGATGGAGCCAGTGCAGTTTTCTCCCTCTCAGAGGTAGATGGGGTGATTGCACTTTATTGGTCCTGCACAGTCATCAGTAATGTAGTTGCCTCTCAGTCATTGGTGGATAGAATCAGTGTAGTTTTCTCACCCTCATTGGTGGATGAGGTGGCTGCACTTTGCTGGTACTCCACATTCACAGATGATGTATTTGCCCCTTTGTCAATAGTCATTGGAACCAGTGCAGTATTCTCACCCTCCATGTCGATGGGGTGACAGCACTTTATTGGTCCTCCACAGTCATAGATGGTGTCATTGCCTCTCTGTCACTAGTGGATGAAACCAGTATATTGTTCTCACCCTCCAGGTTGTTGGTGGTGATGTTGAGATGGTAGATCATTTTCTTCTGAGGAGAGAATTTTTTTTTATCATTTCTTCTATTTATGTTACAGAATTTGTAGACATTTTAAATGTATTTTCTTTTACATACAGGTATGTGAGTGTCATGAAAATAATCTGTGTTGAAAGTTTCCCATTATGGAAATTCTATATATAAATGAATAATCTTGTCATTGTCACCCCAGGAGTCCATTCTCCTTCTATGGCTTTCTGTACCAGAACAAGTATTCATTAAAGTGCTTTAAAAAGTCCCTATGGCATCTCTAACAGCTATTCAGCTCCTGAATATCCAGACTTAAACTTCAAGGCCACCATAAAATAATCCATATGTGTTATCCAGATCCAACCAAATGTGATATCTTACCGCTCTGAGATCTTGGTGCCATAGACCACTGATCTGCTACGAGGGCAAGCCATATTGGTTCATTATGTGTGTAGGTTGTGCTGCCTGCTTATTATTGCTTGTGCTTTAATGTTCCTTCCCCTTAATGCAATTTCATAATTCAGCTTTTCCTAATTAAAAATGATCCTAGTAATCTGTACTTGATTTTATTTTAGTAGTTCTCAAGCAAGAGTGCTAGCTGAACTCTAGAGGCAGCTATGAAATAAATATACTGTATATCCCTTGCACTAAAACCTTTTGTGAGGAAATCATTGCATTTATAATTCAAAATGTGCTTTGTACAGTCACTAATTTATATAACTGATCAATATAGACTGGGGGTCTACAGGAGCAGGGGACATGTAAAACTGGAGAGTGCAAAATCTGGTGCAGCTCTGCATAGAAATCAATCAGCTCCGTGGTTTTATTGTCAAAGCTTAATTGAACAAGTTAGAAGTTAATTGTCTACCATTCATAGCTGCACCATATTCTATGTGCTCTAGTTTTAGTAAATCCCCCCTCCCCCCATATGATAAAACATTATGGAAATGATTAGACCCCTGGAGCCTCTGGTCTGCTTTATCAATGTGGCCATCATTAATGGCCACATGATGTTAGAGGGCACTCCGATGAGGACAATTGATGTAAGGGAGCTCTCTAAATGGGAACAGTTGATTGTAAGAGGGCACTATGATGGGGACAGATGATGTAAGAGAGAACTATGATGGACATTTAATGTAAGGGAGCACTCTGATAGGAACAGTTAATGTAATGGAGGACTCTGATGAGGACAGTTGATGTAAGGGAGGATTATGCAGAGAACACCAGATGTAAAGGAGGACTCTGATGAGGAACTTGATGAGGACCCCTTATGTAAGGGGGTACTTTGATACACACCTGATATAAGATGGCACAGGTTCTGTTTAAGCATCCTCATCTAATGACAACCTGATCCATACTTTACTCTTGAATTCCCTGTTTGCTATGTACCACCTTTGCATTACCTGCCAGGCGTTACGTCTAGGTCATGAATCACACTGTGTGACAAACTGTCAGTGGCTTTTTTCACTGCACCCCCGACTCAGGTTGTTTCTGACCCTGGCAGGAACAAAGAATAAGGTAATTATATCACCTTATGCCCCGTACACACGGTCGGACTTTGTTCGGACATTCCGACAACAAAATCCTAGGATTTTTTCCGACGGATGTTGGCTCAAACTTGTCTTGCATACACACGGTCACACAAAGTTGTCGGAAAATCCGATCATTCTGAACGCGGTGATGTAAAACACGTACGTCGGGACTATAAACGGGGCAGTGGCCAATAGCTTTCATCTCTTTATTTATTCTGAGCATGCATGGCACTTTGTCCGTCGGATTTGTGTACACACGATCGGAATTTCCGACAACGGATTTTGTTGTCGGAAAATTTTATATCCTGCTCTCAAACTTTGTGTGTCGGAAAATCCGATGGAAAATGTGTGATGGTGCCTACACACGGTCGGAATTTCCGACAACAAGGTCCTATCACACATTTTCCGTCGGAAAATCCGACCGTGTGTACGGGGCATTATACATCATCCTCTGGGCAAACCAATTACATAACCCTGGGGGACCCAATATGAGGCTATATGCCTCCCACCCCAGACTGCAATGAATGTCACCACAGTGCATCGTATACAAAGCAGGTGTTTTACCAACTTGCCATGTATTATGGTAACACACATTAATGCACATGTTTTGGTGACTATTGCCAACAACCTATATATTTGAATAGGCCATGAAAGTCATGATCAATGTGTAGGGCATATGAGGACTGACAACTCCCTTCCCCTGAACTATACTTCGCAAAAACAAACACCCAATGACGGTATTTACCAAAGTGAGCAATACTAACCAGATGTTTCCTCGATCACCTACTATTTTGAGTGGTGACTCATATCCAGAATGTACCTGTGTCTGATCAACAACGTGCTAAAGTGATTCATTTCCCATTTTTACATTTGCATACTCAGTTTAATAATGTGTTAACTACATGTTAAAACCAATCACACAGGTCAAGTTTATGGTTTTATTACAACTATTAAAAAGAAATTATGATGTAGATAAGGGGCCAACACAAAACTATGCAGGACTGGGAAGCTGCAATACTGTATATTACATTTTTGTAGGGGGTTTATATACACTTTAAAGCAGTATTAAACCCAAAATGTATTTATTAAATTGCAGCCAGTAAGTTTGTTGTTTTTTAAAAAGCTCAAGCTCTCCATCAAAATGTATAATGGATAAGACCTATCAATTAACAATGGCAGAGTGATTTAAAATGATCAGCTTTTATTCCTGTAAAACTAAAAAAAAAAAAAAGTTTGCTGTAACTGATTATAAAGTGTGAGTTGGAGTTTGGCTTCAATAAGTTACCATTTTTAAATCTGCTTGTACATTCAACACTCCCCTTCTCCCCCAGACTGACAATGCTGCTGTCTGTTGTGTCTCAATAATAAAGGAGGTGTGTTACTGGTCAGATCACCACCAGGTGAAAACTGAGGGAAAAAGCCACATAAAGGAAAAGTAATGCAGCCACCACATCTAATGATTGGTAAGCTGCAATATATTACATTTTTGGTTTTGAGTTTAATACTGCTTTAAACAGGATATGTTTGAAGGTAATGGTAGCCTCATTTATGAATTCTGTTGAAGTCTTTGATGTATTATCAAGCTGTGACTGCCATACTGGAGTTTCGGAGTCAGCAAAGTCTTAAAATGCTTCCTAAACTCGAAATATAAGCTGACTTGCAACTAAAATTACCTTCGTTTTCTGTTTTACATCTTAGTTATTTGTAGATGTTATTGTACTTTATAATGATGCATTATTAAGGTTAAAATTGCATTGAAATTTCATTGAGTGGCAAGCAAGGAACACTGCATAGTCACACTGGAAATTTTACGACAATGGGGTTGCAGCCGTGTGAACTGAGACTTAAACACATTTTATAATGCATTGCACAGTTATTGATGTACGTGTTCATTTTTCAATGCTAGTTGAATGGTTGTCATGATGATCCAATGGCTTTAAACTCTTAAAGGCAGCTCCTCCCTTCCCTTTAAGAGGTTACTAATGCTGGGATGCGGAGCAGGGCTTTTGAACATGTGAACGCTGTGATTGGCTGTTACAGCGGCCACATGATTGGAAAGACTGCCGATCGCAAGTAGAGACTGGGAGCTTTCCATTAGCCGCCAGCAACTGTGCCGGGAGAGCGCACAGCGTGCACTCTTGGCACAGCTATGTTTACATTCTGGTACACATGTATGCGATCGCTTGGTGTTAAGGCCCATACGCCGAGAGGCCTCATATATGCATGCCGCCAGTCTGCAGGGGTTAAGTCAATGGTCTACAAACTGCGGTCCGTGGGTCAGATGCAGTCCTTTGCTTGCCTTTATCTGCTCCTTGGGGCACTGATTCTCTGGCTGACGCCAACAACGTGACACAATTACATCCACTGAAACCAACAATGGGGCACTCTTTCTTCCACTGACAACAATGAGGCACTATTTCTCTTAGCCATACCAATTATGGGTTACTATTCCTCCCACTGATACCAATGATGAGGCACTATTCCTCCCACTGATACCAATGATGAGGCACTATTCCTCCCACTGATACCAATGATGAGGCACTATTCCTCCCACTGATACCAATGATAGGGCACTATTCCTCCCACTGATACCAATGATAGGGCACTATTCCTCCCACTGATACCAATGATAGGGCACTATTCCTCCCACTGATACCAATGATAGGGCACTATTCCTCCCACTGATACCAATGATAGGGCACTATTCCTCCCACTGATACCAATGATAGGGCACTATTCCTCCCACTGATACCAATGATGAGGCACTATTCCTCCCACTGATACCAAGGATAGGGCACTATTCCTCCCACTGATACCAATGATGGGACACTATTCCTCCCACTGATACCAATGATGGGACACTATTCCTCCCACTGATACCAATGACGGGGCACTATTCCTCGTACTGACCACAGGTGCTATGTAATTTTTTTTACTCCCAATGACCACCAAGCCAGAGTCATTGTTTACTCCCACTGATGCTAGGGAATTTTTTACTCCCACTGGCCGTAGCGCACCCCCCCCCCCCCAAACCTCTGAAGGACAGTGAACTGGTCCTTTGTATAGAAAGTTTGGAGACCTCTAGACCTCTGCTCTTTTACTCACTGACTTAGAACATGTATACATATCTGGGGTTCTAATGTTGGTCCATGTTTGCTTGTTTTTGGGTCACGGAAACAAAATATACTGAAGCCAAAGACAGCCAGGAAACTAGCAATGAGACTACTTATCTCTCTCACTACACTTGCACTTTGCTCGATTTTATATTATAAATTAATATATAAAAGTAACTACACATCTTTCAATAATGTAAACTTTACTTGATGACGGAAAGGAATAATACATTTTTTGTAAGAATAAAGAGCAAGTCAAAGCAATTACTGATGCACTTTCTGCTTGCCAATATGCTGTGAGATAATGGTCTCATCCCTTGCACCCTCAAAGCTCTTCTGAATCAGCCATCATGCATACAAGGAGCACAGCCTATGTGCTCAGTAATTCTGATTTTTTTTTTTTTATTAGGCTTTCATGGAATAGTGTACCTGTCCACCTCACACCATTTAATTAGTAATCTGGTCATCTTGGAACCCCTGCTTGTGATGCAGAAGATCTATTTTTAAAAACACACACAGTGGGTACCTTGCTAAGAAGTCTGCCACAGCTACCAATCCGTATTGGTGGTATTCAAGTCAAAATACTATTATTTTTTTTTTCAAGCATTGCTTGCAATGCCAACATGTTTTGAAGGCTACTTGAACCGATTTCTTATGGATGCTGTGCTAATTTCCAATAAGAGCCAATTAAATACCAACCATTGAGTCTGCACACACTGTATCTTTGTTACATTTCTTTAAGCCCTGATGAAGGGTCAGAGCTACAGCAATAGATTGTTAACAATGCCATTGTGTTTTAGGATCTGCTTGAACCAGCTGCTTATGAAAGCTGTGCTAATTCCCAACACTCCCACAATATCTAACTATGTAGTATACCAATCTACATGCACTTTATTTTTATTGCATTCTTTTAAGTCCTGGTGAAGGGTTGAAGCTACAGTGATACATTGTTAGCAAATCCAACACGTCCCAGGGGCTTCTAGAACCAGCTTCTTATGGATGCCATGCTAATTCCCAAAATGCCAGCAAGCGCCAATTATATACCATCCATTGATTCTACACACACTTTCTCTTTATGTTCTTTTCAGCCGTGATGAAAGGTCAGAGCTGAAGCAATAGATTATTTGCAATGCCACTGTGTTTGTTTCAGGGAATGCTTAAACCAGCTACCTATGAATGCTGTGCAAATTTCCAATAAGTCCTGGTGAAGGGTTGAAGCTACAGTGATACATTGTTAGCAAATTCAACACGTTCCAGGGGCTGCTAGAACCAGCTTCTTATGGATGCCATGCTAATTCCTGACAATGCCAACAAGATCCAACTATATACCAATTGAGTCTACATTCACTGTTTCTTTTTGTTGCTTTCTTTTAAACCCTGATGAAGGGGTGGGGCTACAGTGATGCAACAAGTCATGCTGATTCCCAACAAGTCAAGTGCAAAATACCTACCAACCATTGAGTCTACACACACGTTTCTTTGTTGAATTATTTTAAGCCCTGATGAAGGGGCGGAGCTTGAGTGATGGTTTTAGATTCCAACACATTTCAGGGTCTGCTCAAACCAGCTGCTTATTGATGCTGTATATATTGTGAAAATCCTGTGAGCTACTAAATGATAACCAAAAGGTAGGCAGACTATGCTGCTGGTACTGTTCACACTCTCATAAATGTGCCAAGTATATTTCAAATTTAAATAGTACCGTGCTACAGTATCTGAAGTAATGGAACAATTATAATAATAACAATAATTATAAAAAAAATATGGATCACAGTGCTCGATACATCAAAATATGCATAAGTGACTCCAATATCAGTGGATAATTTGAATCAGTGCAAACAATGGATAGTCCATGCAAAAAACGGTATAACTAATAAAAGTGAAATAGTGATGAAAAATCGAAGATGCAATATCCCACAGAGTGCATCCCAACAAGTGCTCAGACGAGTGTTCCATTTCTCATTAGTGCTCAAAGATCACTCAACAGATCATCTCCAAGTGCTCCCCCCTCCAGGAGTTTTTGACGAGGTGTCCACATATCTTTTTTGCATTCTTTTACACCCTGATGAAGGGGCGAAGCTACAGCCCCTGTGTCAGGTACCTGATGGACGAGCCTGACCTGCAGTGGGAAGGCCTCGTGTACAACCCCGGTTTAAGGGCCACCGATGTTGGGAACAGTGGTCACCAGAGTTGGGTGGTGTATGGGTGCCTGGATCGTCTTCCATGCAGCGGATGTCTTCCCTGAGTAGACCAGCAGGTTAACTGCTGGTGTAGTCAGCTCAGCTGATGCAGACAGGAAGCAGGTAAGTGCAGAACTGTGGAGACGCTGGAAGCGTGGTCAGACAAGCCGGGTTCGGTAACAGATCATCAAGCAGATATAACGACAGGCAGAGAATAGTCAGGAGGCAGGCAAGGTTCGGCAACAGGATATCAAACAGTGTAGAGGTAAGCGTAGTCACAAGACAAGCTGGGGTCAGGATAACAGAGAGCAACGTAGTCAAGCAAGCCGGGTCAAACACAGGAAACAGATCGGGATCTCAGGAACAGGATTTCACAGGTACAAGCTGCAGATCAGACAGCAAAGTCTCTGTACAGCTGGGAGGTTTAACTAGAGAGTCTTATGGTGGCAGTCTCTTTGGCGTGCACGCTCGCCGGCGCGCTCCCACATCTAAGCGCCGGGAAGATCCCTGACACCCTGAAACGCAGTGGCTTTGTAAACAATCTATAATTGGAATAAATATGTATTTAGATTTGAACATTACAATGCGGCACTTCAATTTTTACATTTACTTACCCCTACCACAAGCCAAGGTGACCATGGAAGCCTTTCAGTATGTAGAAACTACCAACCAATATTCAGAAGACAATTTATATTTACTATTGCAATACTATTGGATGACAACACATAAGGAAACCAGAGTGTCCAACTCCTGTTATTAACTTACCGAACAATCAATCCGATTCAAACCACCATTGAAAGTATGAATGTGATTGGTGATACTGAAAGCTGAGAAGAACGTACATGGTTGCAGTGTTTGCTAGCCATGCACTAATCTTCAAACTCGGAAACTTGGATAAAAACACGTGCCCTGTAGAGCTTACCGGAGCACAAGTCATTTTAGTCCAATTCTCTGAGAAAGTTGCTGAAATAGTTACTGCATGTATAGTCATGTATAGTCAGCATTAGACTGAAAGAACATACTCTAACTACTGAGCATCAAGGTGCAGCCAGTCCCCTGAGATGCCATGAAATAACCTTCTGTATAGCTTTGTATTAAAAAAAAAAAAAAAAAAAATACACGACTGATATTTCATAACTGCAAATTCAACAAACACATGCAACAGTGAATCAGCACTGAACGATAGCAGTGTTGAAATAAAAAAAAAAAAGCATCAAACTGATAACAGAAAAATCACATAGGCATTTGTACTTTTGTTATCCCTATTGAATTATAACACCTACAGAGCTATTGCCAAATGACAAGGCGCCTTACATAAAGAAGCCAGGACTGTAGGCGGCTGAAAGTCAGATCATGGAAATCCAGTCTGCTCTGATAAGCAACTGCAGCTTATCAAATAAACAATTTCAGATTTCTGCTGTGCGAGTCGTCTATGTAAGCAGCAGCAGACAGTCATAAAATAATAGTTTTATAAAAATCCATAAAAGATGTTTATTAGTGAATAGCTCTGCATATACACTATTTCATATCTCTCATTTTTTTGAGATGGGGATGAGGGACACCTATTAGTAAAAGTAGGCATAGGACACACCCCCTACCACACCCCCCTTAAAGGAGAATTATATTAAAAAAATGATTGAAGCCGTAGTAAACTGCAGGTGGTTGAAAAAAAAATTCCCTGCAAGACAACGTCATGATGTGCTAGCATGCATTACATACTACCACCTTATGATAGTCTTAGAATGAAGCCCTCCAGCGCCACAACATCGCCGCTGAGACGGCTGACATCTTCCCCAGTCTTCCTTCCGGGACCGCGGCTTCCAGCTACATGAGTGGCTGGGGGGCGTGATGACGTCACTCCAATGCATGGGCGCCGCTGTTTCCGGCATGGGCTCTGAAGGTCTGGCACTGTAAGCCAGACCTTCAGAGCGCATGCATCGGTGAATGCACGCTGAATATTTCCTAAACTGTGCAAGTTTTGAAGATATTCAAAGTACCTACAGGTAAGCCTTATTGTAGGCTTACCTGTAGGTACAAGTGGTGTAACAGAGTATACTACTACTTTAAGTTCTTCTTCTTTTTTTTTTTTTTAATCACAGTATTCCTTTATACTGGGTTTAAAAATTTACAAATGCAGAAATTAGACAAAAGGTTTAGCACTGGGAAACACTTTTTTGAAAGATAAAAAGTGCATTTTATATACAACTATAGATATCAGGCCAAAATGAGGGACAAATGAAGAGGAAAGAGGGACTTTGTTCCAATTCAGGGACAGTGCCTCGAAATCAAGGATAGTTAAGGATAGGGTGTGGACACCTCACCAGTGGCCATAAGACTACTGTGCAGCCAAAAGTATGTTGACATCCCAAATTAATGCGATTAGGCATTTTCAGAGAAGGGTACTGTTAGTGCTATAGCATACAAGACATTTTGTGTCCTTCCAATCTTGTGGCCGTAGTTCGGGGAAGACCTCTTTCATCATGGTTGCACCCCAGTAAAGACATAACATGGATTGATGGCTTTGGTGTGGAGGAACAAAAGTGACCTATGCGGAGCGTTGACCTCCTCCCTACTGAACACCCTTAAGACCCATACACGTGATCAGAAAATCATACAAAAAATACTGTTTTGGAAGTGATCGTATACTAATCTGATCATTAGTATAGAGCTTTTGAGACCTGATCACGACAGATATTATCTGATCGGACAAGCACATTTTTTTTCTCATACGATACCAGATCGTATGATTTTCAATCTGGTATCAGTACAGTTCGAAAATACAGTACAAATACACTATAACACATTACATCACATCATACGAGAATTTTCTTAACTTCAGTAAACTCTTCATTTTCGATGAGATTAGCATGCAAAAAAAAACTGGACAATCATTCGTCCGATAATCTCATAGTGTGTACAAGACATTAGAAGGAATTAACTTTTCCCTTCTTTCCCTCTCTTCACCTCTATAAATATAAATAAATATAACGCTAAAATTTAGATGGTGCATTTAGTTCACTTTTACTGGCTGTAACTGTAGATGTTACCCCATAAATGATTCTTACTAATATCCTATGTGCAATACTTTTGATACGTCACCGGTCTCTGTATATACATGGATCTTTGTGTCTATCCTTTTTTTTTTTTTTTTATCTATTGAAAATTTGCAATAAAAAAATTAATAAATAAAAATTATAATCATTCAGGATTTATATAGTGCTATCAGTTTGTTTGGTACTTTACAATAGAAAGGGAGACAGTACAATACAAGAGGGTTAGGAGGGCCCTGCTCATAAGAGCTTACAATCTAATAGGGAGAGGCAAGTGGTACAAAACGTAATAACTGTGAGGGAAGAGCTGATGAAAGAATTAAAAAGTTAGGTGCAGGAAGGATAGGCTTCCCTAAAGTGATGCGTATACAGGGGGGACCAACTAAACAGTTTTAGGGTGAATGCACACTGGGCTTAAAAAAGACCCCAGTATCTTTTGGCAGAAAAAAACGCTCATATACAGTGTTTTTTTACAGGCGTTTAGGAGCGTTTAGCATTTTTCTTCTGGCAGAAAACACCTTTAAAAATGCAAACCAGAAAGAGATTGCAAATTAGGCACTTTTTTAAAATTTAGTTTCTGCATTAATTTATTCATATGTATACAATATTGTAACAGCCCATAAATGACACCTCGAATCTAGGCTGGACCTTTATCCACTGTTTGTTCATCATGTACAACATGAGACAGTATAAGGTAGGACTTTGCTATTTGGCTGGAGTCTACCTTTAAATTCATCAGGGTTGGAGTCTACCTTTAAATTCATCAGGGTATTTTATTTTATGTCTAGCATTGCTTATACTTCAGTTCCCAGGAGAGAATCCGTTTACATAATTTGCACAATTATGCTCCATAATTATGTATGTCTTTGGTCAGCATGGGTCTGATGAATCAGCTGGATTAATGCAAAATGGCTACAATTACACATTTACAATGCAAAGTAAGTGTAGGAGTGCTTGAAGGAGTGATTGAAGTACTCCATCACAGCTTTCTACTAAGGTTGAAGCTAGCTGTAGGCATTTGTTAGGGATCAAGCTTATAGTTTAATTACACACATATCCTACAAATAGTAATGTTTGTGTTCTTTACATCCCAGTGCAGTTATCAGGGGGGAGACAATGATGTATCAGCTGCAAAAAAACAACTTCACAGATTGCTTTCTCCCTAAAATGCCGTGTACACAGGGGCGGACTTTTTGACCGGACTGGCCCGATGGGACGAATCCGTCGGACAATCTGACTGTGTGTGGGCTTCATCGGACCTGCAGCTGACTTTTTCGGTCGAAAATCAGACAGACTTAAGATTTGGAACATGTTTCAAATCTTTCCAACGGACTCGAGTCCGGTCGAAAAATCCCCTTGTCTGTATGCTAGTCCGATGGACGAAAACTGACGCTAGGGCAGCTATTGGCTACTGGCTATCAACTTCCTTATTTTAGTCCGGTCGTACGTCATTCATACGAATCCGTCGGCCTTTGGTGTGATCGTGTGTAGGCAAGTCCGTTCGTTCGAAAATCCGTTGGAAGTCTGTAAAAAGTCCGTCGAAACGACCGTCGGACCTTTGATGCCGAAAATTCCGCCCGTGTGTACACGGCAAAAGAGTTGTCCAATATGCTGCAGATGGGAATGCATATAGATTGATGAGTCCATAGTGTGCAGAAGTTCATCTCTTGTTACCTAATTGACCCGTCTAGGTTCTAGAGTGGAGTATTAGAAGTAGGTTTTGGTGTAAAGTTTGTGTGTGTGTGTTTTTTTTTTTCTATTATGTAATTTTTGTGGTTCTTCTTGTACTTGGGATGTATGTATGTATTGGCTGATGTTATAATTTTTTATAAAAACAATAAAGAGATATTGGATTGAAAAAAAAAAAAGTTTGTGTTCAAGGGTAAATGTTGCAGAACAGGAAGATGGTGTCACTGGTGAACAGTCTGTTCCCAAGCCCTAAAGCCCTGGGGTCCAAGTGTGGTGTCCCATTATCAGAATCTGTAGTGTCCAGTAGCAACGCAGTTAGGAAAAAGCTTAGGGTTTTCCGCTACCATTGGTCTGCAGCAAATGATCAGGACTCTAACTTGACAGATTGCCTTCTCCCTAAAACAGTTGTCCATTATGCTGTAGATTACATGGAAAATGATCCTCTAGCGGGACTTTTAAAGGGAGCACCTACTCATGGGTCATAGAGAGTATGGAAGATGTAGAATTAGTATGATAAAGTGTTTATTGTTAATATATATAATTAAAGGGATCTGTGGTACATAGGGGTACATATGCAGCATACATAATACATACAAAAAAATAGCAATACAAATGCCAGTGCAAACAATAAACAATCATGGAACTCCAATACACATGGGACACATATGCGGGGAGTACCCGACGCGTTTCGAGATATATACTCTTCCTCAGGGGTATCAGATTGGAATCGGCAAGCAAAGGATATGTCTATAAATTAAGAAAACAGTGATGAACCAATTGTAAGGGTGTTATAAACAACATATATATATAAACATGAGAGAGGTAATGGTTGGAATACTATATATATATATATATATATGTGAAGGGAACCAGTAAAGTACTGACCATAAAGTATTGCTTGGAGGGCATGTGTCTAATGCTGCATCCATATTTAAAACAAAAGGGAAGGATCAGGGGTCTGGAGGGGACGTAACACTGCTGAACATAAAGGTGTGTCCTGGTCCTGGTCCACAACCCGCAAGGCTTGTATGCCCCCCACGGCGCGGCCGCCGGGAAGAACTTCCCCAACAGAGGGCGTCAGAGAAGACCACCAATAATAAGGAATGATCCTAGGGGGCTCCAATCTGTGGGGAGCAAAAGATAGGAGAGAGGAGGGGGTGATGAAGGGGCAAGGAGGTGTATATAGTAGTTGTTGATAGTGCAAAAAGGACTCCAAGGAGCATGGTAACCCAATAAAAGGTAATGACCAACAAAAAGTACCTGAATGAGCCCGTAAGTAGTATGTAGGCGGGAGGCTGGGAGAGTAATAAAATAATGGTGCGTCTGAGGCCAGGGTCCAGAGTGGCCGGGTGTACTACCCCCGCTGGATGATCCCCAGAATTAGGGGGTCCCCGATGCTATAAGCAGGGGGGGAGGGAGTAATGCCGGTCAGAGGATGGTCCAGACAATGCAGTAATGAAGGATGGACAGGAGGTTCCAGACCCGGGGACACTTACAGGGTCCTGTCTGCAACGATTGAAAGAAAGGAGTAAGCTAGATGGATCCCTGGGGGGGGCCGGACGCCAAAAGTTGTGGTCTTACCAAGAGGGGTCCTGAGTGTAGATTGGATGTAGTATGTCAGCGTGCTGCAGCCGAGGACGCCGTGGGATTGTGAAGGAATGGAAGCCCGTTCATATGGCGCGGTCGCGCCCGTGATTGGTCACAGGCGCGGCCAATGGGTGGAAGGGTAGACGCCCCCCGAGCCTGGGGCGCACGCGCCGGCCCGCGCGGTGACGTGTGTCCCCCCGGCGTAATGACGTACGCCGCACGGGGTGGGGTGGGACCGAGACCTGCGCCGAAGGCCCGCGGCGCGGGAGTCAGGAGAGGCCGGACCGGGTTGCGATCCAGCATCTCCTAGTTACAAGAACGCCGCCTGAAGCAACATGGTTGCGTCAGACGGCCCCCCGCGCCGAGTGGGGAAAGAGATCCGACGGCACGTGCCGGAGAGGGACAGCCCCGTGGCGTGGCGAGGAGGGGCAGGACAGACCAAGCAGTGGGTGGAATGTCGGGAGGTGCACACAGGAATGCACACAGAAAGGAAAGATCAAAGTAAAAAAAGGAGACTAGCCACGATATGAAAAGGGGAAAAAGAAATAAAAGTTAATGAAAGTGAAAACAGAGAGAGATGATTGTAGCCAGGAAAAATGAGGATGGTAAATAATAAGAAAACAAATACCTAAAATACCATATATGCCAGATATACCATATATAGTAATGAAATAAAGTACACAGTGTATCCTTGTAGGTATAAAACCAGGAGGACAAGGACACCTGCTATATACAGTATATACAAATATGTACAAAAAGGAAGAAAGGGGGGGGGGGGCGGGTGTTTTGAGAAAAAAAAAAAAAAAATATATATATATATATATATATATATATATATATATATATATATATATATATATATATATATTGTAATGTTTGGGGTATTTAGCTCAAGCGATAAATGCGTTTTTAGTGCAGTGAGTCCACCTCAGACAGGCATTATAGTTAAGGGCCTGGTAGCCCACGTTTATTAAACCGAAAAACAAAAGCAAAAAGGTCCATTCAGGATTCCCACGCAGGGGTTTAACTTCATTAAGCACTCCAAAAATAAGGAAAACATACCAAGCCACCTGGCTCTCTTGTCAGCAGTTCCTCTGCTTGCTCCCAACAGATTTGCCAATTCTTTACAGCCCCCTGGACTCACTGGCTTCCTCAGTCTCCCCGACTCTCAAGGCTGGCCAGCCTTTCCCAGTCCCTGGGCAAAGAATCCCCTTCACATAGGCTGCAGACTCCCACAGGGCAGACCACTCTCCAGACACAGGTCTGTCTTCACACAGCAGTAGCAACAAGCTACACACACTCCACCTTCCTCCACTCTCTGCTCTCACTAGCCCCTCGTTATATGGGCTGTGTGCACCTGGGCACACAACCTGCTGGCTCTCCATAAGACATGGACACAGGGTTAGAGATCCCATCCCTTTTCCCAGTGACAGGGACTATTACATATCCCCCCCCTTTGTTTCGATCCGGAGGGAGGAACACCAGCACCCGTCATGGTTGGGACACCTCTGTGCTGGCTGTCAGCCACGTAGGCCCAACCTTTTTTTCGGGTGCGCTTCCAGGTACGTCCCACCCTGGATCTTAACAGGGTCCTACATTTCCCTATACTCCCCCCTTGTTTCGCACCGGAGGGAGGAACACATAAACCAGTCACTAAGAATGGGACACCTCTGTGCCAGCCATTCGCTGCGTAGGCCCATTTCTTTTTCCGGGTATGTTTCCACCAGCACTTCACCTTGAACCATGGGCTCCCACTAATCTCTCTATCCCTTCCACCTTCTGGCCACGGGATCCTCCTTTTCCCTCCCACAGACCTACTCTCCTGGGACTGTTGGGGACCCATTTCCATGAAATCTGTCAGGGACTGACCCCTCTCACTACCTGACGCAACACTAACCAACAACATCTGTTTATCAGGTTCACTAACCCCTGTGTGGTTACCCTTGGCAACCAAATCATCTGAGATCAACACCACATACTTCTGTTTAACCTCGATAGCAATGTTCCACAAGGGGTTATTTAATTCAATATTATCATCATCATCAAGACCTCTTGTCACCTGGTTTGCTAGGACAGGGTCTAGGGAGGGACCATCTACAGGCAAGCAGTTACTCCCTATGGGACATTCCCGCAGTTTCACATCGCTCCCGGTTGTCCAACACTCCAATAGCGACTGTCCTACCAACACACATTTTGCGCCACATTTTTCCACACCAATCTCTTTAACCATTTCTGTGTCCATTGGTACCTCAACCAATACCTCTGAGTTGTCCGACAGTGCTCTACAGTGCTTCTCATACACTTTTTCATTACAGTTACCAACACTGCCATTTCCTGTCAAAGTGTCTCCGGGTACCTCAAACTGCACCTCCCTGCGAGTGATGGATTGAATTCCCACTACTGCTGCGTCTTTTCCGGGCCCTTCCCTTTCACGAGGTCTAGCGGGTGAGACAGCACACGCGCCATGTACCAACCACTGCTCAGCTGCACCTCGGATCGCACCAGCAGGAATGCACCTCATCACACCAGCATACGGAGAGACTTCTACTATGTCTATCATTTCTGATTCCTTTAGCAGTTCCCCTGAACGCCTTCCGCACATAACTGTCGCTGGAAGCATTCTCGCAGAGAACTGCGAGACCACTTTCTGCAAAAGTAACCAACATTGCAGTAACCAATTTTTATCAACATTGCTTAACATCGCCTGTACCACGTGTCTCCACTGATTGGTACTACGCAGTACCAGGTCGCCCATCTGCGGTGGATACATGCAGGTATACAGCGGAAAGATTTTCACCAATTCCAACAACATCTCAGTTATTTCTAGACATGCCACATCTAAACACAGAACTCTAGGGACTTTTCCCTTACTAACGACGTGGAGGGGCTCATTTGCTAAGGCTTGAGAGGCTGAGACACTCAAAGAGATCTCCACCTCAGAGGCCACTGACAAAACTTGCGGCTCCCAATGAGCACCGCTAAATGCATGTGTCACACTCATTGTCTCATTTTCAGCAACACTGAGCCCTTCCAAGTCCCTATCCATTATCCCATCATCCTGGCACTCAACATGACTCATCTCTTTTGCTGTGGACAAAACTTCTGCTATATATGCGCCCTTTTCCGATCCTTCCGCCTGGAGGGGGTTAAGTTCTGCAACAGCCAACGCACCTGTGTCTACTGGCTTTGCAGCCTCTCCATTTGTCACAGCAGCAATAGTGTCCAGCTTACTATTACCTTCAGAAATTTCTTTCCACCACGCTATCACCTTAATGGCGAGACTATCCCAGTCTATCCTGTCTGTGCTCCAGTCATCAGCACTCTGTAGCACTGCTCCCTCTGCCCATGGAGACACAGGTGGACAGAGTGGTTTAGCAGCAGACAATCTGCACCAGTCACTGTCAACCACATCAGATTGTGATAATACATACTCCCTCATTTGAGCTATTTTCCCATTGTTTTCCACCTGAGCAGTATCAGAGCTGTCCTGGAGCCCCGCCGGCTCCAACACTGGGAGTCCTCCTGAGATTTCCTGGGACAACTCTGCTGCACTACCTGTGGTTACCATGGGAGACACCAAACCATCAACATTGTCAGTAATACACTTTTCAACATCATCATTACTTTTGAATACATCACAATAAGTACATGTATCATCAGCCATAGACATAGCAGTGTTATAAGCTTTAACAGGCTGTTTTTGGTCAGAACACACAGCACCCCGTGTAACGCTCAGCACACCACCCTTCCTCTCCAAAGGCATTCTTTTGCCCACTAGGGCGGCTCCACAGTTGTCCTGGGAAACCAAGTGCCTCACCACTGCGGGCTCCTGGGAGGTTTCCCTGGGCATCTCTGTAGCACCTGTCACTAGGGAACCTGGCACACAAACTGTATTGGTCACCCCTAGGTTACCACTTCCAGCACTCTGGTGGATTACACCAGGTACATACAGAGTCCAGTCTTTTTGAGTTCTTAACCTTGCTGCAGGTTGAGCTTCAACCTGTGTCTCCCCACTACTCGGGGTAGCAAACTGCAGCAAGTCCATTTTTACCACTTCTGCTGATCTCCCGGCCGGATATACTCCCACTTCACTGGGATCAGTCCCGCAAACTGCAACAGTCTTACCATAATCTGTAGCAGGTAACTCTGGCTTCATTTGAGTACGTTGTCTATCCTTTATCGCACTTTTACTGACTAACTCTCCCTGGTGGCCATGGGATGAAACTGCAGCAGCCACTTCTGACTCCTTAGCACCCCCTGCAGGCACAACAGGTACTTCCTCACTGTTGCCAGAGGTGACTGAAAATAGGTTTGCACAAAAATCTGGGCTTGCAGACAAAGACTTCTGCCCAGTAACCACATCTCCAGGCATGTTCCATAACCTGGGACAAGAAAAAATTTCATGCCCCAGTTGACCACATTCCAGGCATGGTACATTTTTACACATATCTTTAATGGGATGCCGCTCCACATCTCCACTGTATCTCCTCCTTCCGGTTAACACCCGATCCCTTGTTGCTAAGGGAGATGGCACTCTTCCAGCTGTACTTTGCTGACTCTCCCAAAAGCAGCGACTTTGCGCTCCTTGAAGCATTGTTGCTTTAAACATGCCACGATCCTCTGTCGGCAATACGTTTCTCGCGTAGTCCACAGACTTGACATCACTGCCGTTGCTACGGGCAACCACATACTTGTCAAACTTCTGATAAGCCTTTTGGACACTCCTGGGACTTAAATCAGGCTTTCTAAACATTGTTGCAGACCTCTGTCTGGCCGTGTCGCCTTGTATTGGAGACTGAGACAAAGGGCACTTGGAGATAACATGCCCCCACTCTCTGCACCGAAAACAGCGCTCTTGCTTCAGAGCCTTGACAGGGCTTCCCAAATTGCATCCTCTTGTAAGCTTGGGACTTTGCACCTTAATAGCTGGCCTGCTTGCACCAGCGTTGCCAGGGGCAACAGCATGCACTTCCCCTTTAAGTGTAGCAAAAAACAGTCTGCAATATTCTCCGGCAGGCTCAAACTCTTGCTTCATCTCTGCAGTCACTCCACCACACTTTTGCGCTTTCCAGCAAAAAATGAAGCACTGTTACTTTAAAGCAAGTTGCTTTTCACTTCATGCAAGCTTTCCTCACCTGCACAGTGCACACACAGATTGTGCTGTCTCATGCACACAAACACAGTTCATCAATTTAACTTCTGCGCAATGCAGTTTGCCTGGCTGCCACACACCGCTAGCAGCAATTCCTGAAATGACTCACTACTGGCGCAGAGACCCGGACTTCACCGTCTGTCTGCCCGCATTCTCCACCACTTGTAATGTTTGGGGTATTTAGCTCAAGCGATAAATGCGTTTTTAGTGCAGTGAGTCCACCTCAGACAGGCATTATAGTTAAGGGCCTGGTAGCCCACGTTTATTAAACCGAAAAACAAAAGCAAAAAGGTCCATTCAGGATTCCCACGCAGGGGTTTAACTTCATTAAGCACTCCAAAAATAAGGAAAACATACCAAGCCACCTGGCTCTCTTGTCAGCAGTTCCTCTGCTTGCTCCCAACAGATTTGCCAATTCTTTACAGCCCCCTGGACTCACTGGCTTCCTCAGTCTCCCCGACTCTCAAGGCTGGCCAGCCTTTCCCAGTCCCTGGGCAAAGAATCCCCTTCACATAGGCTGCAGACTCCCACAGGGCAGACCACTCTCCAG
This sequence comes from Aquarana catesbeiana, assembly GCF_042186555.1. Lineage (NCBI taxonomy): Eukaryota > Metazoa > Chordata > Amphibia > Anura > Ranidae > Aquarana > Aquarana catesbeiana. The sequence goes on along the minus strand of NC_133333.1, from coordinate 50,552,275 downwards.
ACACAGGTCTGTCTTCACACAGCAGTAGCAACAAGCTACACACACTCCACCTTCCTCCACCCTCTGCTCTCACTAGCCCCTCGTTATATGGGCTGTGTGCACCTGGGCACACAACCTGCTGGCTCTCCATAAGACATGGACACAGGGTTAGAGATCCCATCCCTTTTCCCAGTGACAGGGACTATTACAATATATATATAAAACACCCCCCCCCTTTTTTTTCTTTTCCTTTCTTTTCTTTCCTTTACCCCTTCCCTTAGGAGGGGGTCTCATCGGGTTCCCATTCGGAGCCCCCTGATGAGAAGCCCTCCAGGAAGGGTCTATGCTGCAGATGGGAATTCATAAGCTCATCTCCTGTTACCAGATTGGCCTGGCTAGGCACTTCAGTAGAGGTTCTGTAGCTATTGGTGTAAAGTTTGTGTGTTCACAGGCAGATGTTGAAGAATGGCGTCACTGATGACCGTTCTGTTCCCACTCCCTAAAGCCCTGGGGTACCAAGTGTGATGACCAGAATCAGTGTCCATTAGAAACACATAGGACTTATATCTGTTGGGAATAAGGTTGGGGTTTGCTGTGAATGACCAGGATTTGAGAAGTTTACTAACTGCAAACCTTTGGCCGAAAACTTTGCAGATTTCCCACCAGAAAAAGGAACAACGTATAATGTAGTGCATTGCCTTTGTCCAGGTCAGTTGAGTCACAAGAGTGGATAATATGAAGGAATGAATACCCAGTGCCATTTCTAAAAAAAAAAGGGTAGGCCAGCCATATTGTCAGTGTATGTTGGTAGTATTGGGGAAAGTGGACAATTCTGTGAAGGAAGAAGCAATTTTTATTTTGTAGTTGATTTTCAATTTTGGCAATGGTACATCTCCCTTATGGCAGGGCCTGGCTTCCCATGCTTTTTATTTAACAATGGCTTGCATATTATTGCTACAAATGGCCAGGGTTTAATGAAAGATTAGTTCCCCAGAGATTCCTGTGTGGTTCCCCACAATATTTGCCAAACTCAAATAGGGCAAGGCCATACATGATTCTTTTTCTTTCAATCAACCAGCTGGTTGAGCGAAAGAAAATGAACCAATTCCCCCATCCACACACTTGATGTGGATGGGAGAATCCCCCCCACGGAGCCATTGTATTTTGACAGCAGGGAGGTTTCTCTGCCATCAGGACTCTCCATAGATCACTGAGCACAGAAGTAAGGATCACTGTTCTCCTGTTGGCAAAGATGATAATGTATTTGTGCACAGGAGCACTTGCTTATAGCCCAGTGTGAGTGCAGACCAGTGGGAGGTGGTGAAGATCAAACTCTGGCATGGTTCATTTCAACCATGCACAGTGTGATCCAACAGATACCTACCTACATAGACTAAGTGATCACTCCCCACACCTTTGGACCTAGCAATTCACTATGATACCTATCTAGAGAAAGTAAACCAGCACCCTACACCCTTCCTAAGCCAAACTTAATAGTTAACTAGGACACCTACATAGACAAAATGATCTACAGCCCCACATTTTTTCCTAAACCAGACCTAAAAGTTAATCGGGATACCTACCTAGTCAAAATGATCAAGCCCCCCACACCTTACTGTTAACTAGGATACCTACTTAGACAAAATGATCCAGTGCCCCACATTTTTCCTAAATCAGACCTATCATGTCAGTATACCTAATTAGACAGATCATAAAAACTACAGTTCCGTGTCTGTGACTCCTCTGTCAGTCCCTCCACTGGCTTCCACTCACCCAACAAATTAAATTAAAAATACTAACAACTTACAATGCCATCCACAACTCTGTCCCCAGCTACATCACTAGCCTAGTCTCAAAATACCAACCCAATCATTCTCTAAATTTATCCCAAGACCTCCTGCTCTCCAGCTCCCTTGTCACCTCCTCTTATGCTCTCCTCCAAGACTTTTCCCGATCCTCTCTCATCCTATGGAACTCCATACCCCAATCCGTTCCACTATCTCCTACTTTGAAGAGAAGGGTTTTTAGGGGTCATCTAAAAATTGACAGATCAACCTATTCTGCCCCCACTTAACTGTACTTTTATTTTCTCCATTAGCTCATCCCCCACAGCTATTGCCTTGTTGTATTACTTGACTCTCACTGCTAGATTGTAAGCTCTAACGAGCCGGGCCCTCTGATTCCTCCTGTATTGATTTGTATTGTAACTGTACTGTCTGCCCCATGTTGTATAGTTCTACGCAAACTGTTGGCGCTGTATAATAACAGTTGTTATTATAATATCAGTAAATGTTGTATTACATGCTGTTCATAGTCACCCAGTCACTGAGATTCATTTTGTGCATTCTGCAAAAAACCTGGTTGATCCTGCAGCTCTCTATCTCCACCTTCTGTGCATGTCCCCAATTCAGCTAGGGGTGGCAACTCTGCACATGCTCAGTTTTCAGTGAGTTTCTATGCTGAGCATTTCCTCCCTATCACATTTGAGCAGCCCATGTCACTAGTCACACATGTGGACGTATACACAGTGATAAATGACAGACCACTCCCTCCCTCCTCCTTCATGCCCTCTAACCAGCTAAACACAATAGGGGCGGGATATTATATGTAGATTAATGGTGGCTTCACCTCCCTCTTATTCTAAGACACAGCCAGTGACTGGCAGAAATTCGCCCACACCATGTTATTTCCAAAAAATAATAAAGATTTGATTTCAAATATATATTTGTATGCCAATTTAAAACAGTTTATTGTGATTTATTTATTTTTACGCTCTTTCAAAGGCTGTTTTTTTATTTTGAATATGTAACCAGCAGCAGAGGACTAGAAACTCCTCCTGCTTATGTTTCCCTGCAGACAGGCTGGGAAAGATATGGGTCATGTGACAGCTGTATATTGATTAGGAAAAATTTACTTTTGTTTAACTGCTTGCCGACCAGCTGCCGCAGTTTCACTTCTTCGGCAGAATGGCACAGCTGGGCGAAACTACGTTGCCTTACGTCGCCTCACCTTTAGGCCACTAGGGGCGCGTGCCCGCAGAGCGATCTGTGTGTGTAAATACACAAATCCTGGTTCTTTCATGGGAGTAGAGACAGATCGTGTGTTCATACTAAGTATGAACACCGATCTCTCTTTCTCTCCTCCTAGAAAGTCCCATCCCCACTACAGTTAGAACACACTTGGAGCACAGTTAACCCCTTAACCACTTGACGACTGCCTCACGCTGATATACGTCAGCAGAATGGCAAGGGCAGGCAAAATCACGTACCTGGTACGTGATTGCCTTCCCGCAGGCGGGGGGTCCGATTGGACCCCCCCCCGGTGCCTGAGGCGGTCGGGCACCTGAGGCGGTCCGATCGTGGCCCCCCCCTTGCGATCGCTCCCAGCCAATGAGATGCTTCCCCATGCCTCTTTGTAGTACACAGAGGCAGAGGATGTGATGTCATCCCTCCTCGGCTTGGCAGTTTCCGTTCCGGCGCAGAGGAGAGAAGACTGAAATGTGAGTGCACAACACACACACATCACAGTAGAACATGCCAGGCACACATAACACCCCCCTTTACCCCCCGATCACCCCCTAATCACCCCTCCCCCCCGTCATACTGACACCAAGCAGTATTTTTTTTTTTTTCTGATTACTGCATGGTGTCAGTTTGTGACAGTTACTGTGTTAGGGCAGTTAGTGTTAGCCCCCGTAGGTCTAGGGTATCCCCCTAACCCCCCCTAATAAAGCTTTAACCCCTTGATCACCCCCTGTCGCCAGTGTCGCTAAGCGATCATTTTTCTGATCGCTGTATTAGTGTCGCTGGTGACGCTAGTTAGGGACGTAAATATTTAGGCTCACCGTCAGCATTTTATAGTGACAGGGACCCCCATATACTATCTTATAAATATTTTAACCCCTTGATTGCCCCCTAGTTAACCCTTTCACCACTGATCACCGTATAACTGTTACGGGTGACGCTGGTTAGTTCGTTTATTGTTTATAGTGTCAGGGCACCCGTCGTTTATTACCGAATAAAGGTTTAGCCCCTGATTGCCCGGCGTTGATATGCGTCGCCCTAGGCAGCGTCAGATTAGCGCCAGTACCGCTAACACCCACGCACGCGGCATATGCCTCCCTTAGTGGTATAGTATCTGAACGCATCAATATCTGATCCGATCAGATCTATACTAGCGTCCCCAGCAGTTTAGGGTTCCCAAAAACTCAGTGTTAGCGGGATCAGCCCAGATACCTGCTAGCACCTGCGTTTTGCCCCCTCCGCCCAGCCCACCCCACCCAAGTGCAGTATCGATCAATCACTGTCACTTACAAAACACTAAACGCATAACTGCAGCGTTCGCAGAGTCAGGCCTGATCCCTGCGATCGCTAACAGTTTTTTGGTAGCATTTTGGTGAACTGGTAAGCACCAGCCCCAAGCAGAATCAGGTTAGCGCCAGTAGCGCTAACACCCACGCACGCACCGTACACCTCCCTTAGTGGTATAGTATCTGAACGGATCAATATCTGATCCGATCAGATCTATACTAGCGTCCCCAGCAGCAGCGATGGCATCTTGGGAGACCCTGTGAAAGTGTGCCTAGTCTGTGCAATGCTGTACCCTACGCTAATACTCAACTAGTGAATGGTAGCGTTCAAAACATTCACCAATGCAAAGACCAGAATTGTCAGGACAGGAGGGACAATAATAGCGGGTGTCACGCCTATATCCGCGCTTGCTGCAGACACGACATCTTTTTTGGGGGGGTTCGTTGGATAGGGGTACTCGGGAGGACATAAAGAAAATGCCTTTCATGCAGCCGACTGCATTTGGTTGGGGATGTGAATGGGGGAAGTACGGGCGCTGCAGAAGTGGTGGGTTCCCAATTAGGAATGGCAAATGCAGCAGGAAGGGCACTATGGGCACGACGGGCCTGTTTGTCTTCTTCTTATATAAAATATATAAATAATTTTTTCATGTAAACAAAAAGTGTCAAAAAGGGCTTTGTCTTCAAGTGGTTAGAAGAGTGGGTGTTGTGTGACATAAGCTTCTAAATGTTGTGCATAAAATGCCAGGACAGTTCAAAAACCCCCCAAATGACCCCATTTTGGAAAGTAGACACCCCAAGCTATTTGCTGAGAGTCATGTCGAGTCCATGGAATATTTTATATTGTGACACAAGTTGCGGGAAAGAGACAAATTTTTTTTTTTTTTGCACAAAGTTGTCACTAAATGATATATTGCTCAAACATGCCATGGGAATATGTGAAATTACACCCCAAAATACATTCTGTTGCTTCTCCTGAGTACGGGGATACCACATGTGTGAGACTTTTTGGGAGCCTAGCCGCGTACGGGACCCCGAAAACCAAGCACCGCCTTCAGGCTTTCTAAGGGCGTGAATTTTTGATTTCTTCACTGCCTATCACAGTTTCGGAGGCCATGGAATGCCCAGGTGGCACAAACCGCCCCCCCCCCCACCCCCCCAAATGATCCCATTTTGGAAAGTAGACACCCCAAGCTATTTGCTGAGAGGTATAGTGAGTATTTTGCAAACCTCACTTTTTTGTCACAAAGTTTTTTGAATATTGAAAAAAGAAAAAAGAAAAAAAAAATGTTTTTTCTTGTCTTTCTTCATTTTCAAAAACAAATGAGAGCTGCAAAATACTCACCATGCCTCTCAGCAAATAGCTTGGGGTGTCTACTTTCCAAAATGGGGTCATTTGGGGAGGTTTTGTGCCACCTGGGCATTCCATGGCCTCCGAAACTGATAGGCAGTGAAGAGTGAAATCAAAAATTTACACCCTCAGAAATCCTGAAGGCGGTGATTGGTTTTCGGGGCCCCGTACGCAACTAGGCTCCCAAAAAGTCCCACACCTGTGGTATCCCCATACTCAGGAGAAGCAGCTAAATGTATTTTGGGGTGTAATTCCACATATGCCCATGGCCTGTGTGAGCAATATATCATTTAGTGACAACTTTGTGCAAAAAAAAAAATTTTAAAAAATTTGTCACATTCCCGCAACTTGTGTCAAAATATAAAATATTCCATGGACTCAACATGCCTCTCAGCAAATAGCTTGGGGTGTCTACTTTCCAAAATGGGGTCATTTGGGGGGGGGGGGTTTGTGCCATCTGGGCATTTTATGGCCTTCAAAACTGTGATAGGTAGTGAGGAGTGAAATCAAAAATTTACACCCTTAGAAATCCTGAAGGCGGTGCTTGGTTTTCGGGGCCCTGTACGCGGCTAGGCTCCCAAAAAGTACCACACATGTGGTATCCCCGTACTCAGGAGAAGCAGCTGAATGTATTTTGGGGTGCAATTCCACATATGCCCATGGCCTGTGTGAGCAATATATCATTTAGTGACAACTTTTTGTAAATATTTTTTTTTTTGTCATTATTCAATCACTTGGGACAAAAAAAATAAATATTCAATGGGTTCAACATGCCTCTCAGCAATTTCCTTGGGGTGTCTACTTTCCAAAATGAGGTCATTTGGGGGGGGTTTGTACTGCCCTGCCATTTTAGCACCTCAAGAAATGACATAGGCAGTCATAAACTAAAAGCTGTGTAAATTACAGAAAATGTACCCTAGTTTGTAGACGCTATAACTTTTGCGCAAACCAATAAATATACGCTTATTGACTTGTTTTTACCAAAGATATGTGGCCGAATACAATTTGGCCTAAATGTATGACTAAAATTGAGTTTACTGGATTTTTTTTTATAACAAACAATAGAAAATATCATTTTTTTTCAAAATTTTCGGTCTTTTTCCGTTTATAGCGCAAAAAATAAAAACGACAGAGGTGATCAAATATCATCAAAAGAAAGCTCTATTTGTGGGAAGAAATGGACACAAATTTCATTTGGGTACCGCATTGCATGACCACGCAATTAGCAGTTAAAGCGACGCAGTGCCAAATTGGAAAAGTCCTCTGGTCCTTAAGCAGCAGAATGGTCCGGTCCTTAAGTGGTTAATCGCCCCTTAGTGTTAACCCCTTCCCTGCCAGTGTCATTTATACAGTAATCAGTGCATTTTTATAGCACTGATCGCTGTATAATTGTCAATGGTCCCAAAAATGTGTCAAAAGTGTTTAATTTTCCGCCGCAATATTGCAGTCCCAATAAAAATCGCAGAACACTGCTATTACTAGTAAAAAAAATAATAATAATACAAATGCCATACATCTATCTCCTATTTTGTAGAAGCTATAACTTTTGCGCAAACCAATCAATATACGCTTATTGCAAATTTTTTTTTTTTTTACCAAAAATATGTAGAAAAATACATATCGGCCTAAACTGAGGTAAAAGATTGTTTTTTTGATAAAAAAAAGTGGGATATTATAGCAAAAAGTAAAAGATTGTGTTTTTTTTTTTCAAAATTGTTGCTCTTTTGTTTATAGCTCCAAAAAGAAAAACTTCAGAGGCGACCAAAGGACGTCAATTTTGTTTGGGTACAGCGTCGCACGACTGCGCAATTGTTAAAGTGACGCAGTGCCGTATCGCAAAAAATGGCCTGGTCATTAGGCAGCCAAATCTTCCAGGGCTGAAGTGGTTAAAAATGATTATTACAGTGCCATCATCCATATGCAGAACCAGAAGGGACAATGTCAATTAAATAGTGTTTTGTTTAATATCACTTTAAATTTTACTAGGAAGCCTGCTTAGATAAAGTGATCTCACATGGTTCTTCTTTTGCCTTTTTAAAAAGATCAAATATTTAAAAAAAAAATTGAATTAAAAAGTGTCTGTATCCAATTAGGATCTACTTTAATAAATTGAATGGGTTTGGTTGTACAGAAAGCAGAGAGAGAAAAAGAGTTCCACAGCACAGCAAACTACTCTCCTCGTGACTCTGCAAGATGCCTTGCTCTTTGACAGTCATTTGATCTCAGCAGGCTCTGACTTTGTTTCAGCCATTAATCACTGAGCAGCCCCCTTTTTATTATTGGAAATAATTGAACGCTGTCCTGGAGGACCTCTTAAAATATTGATAAGGCATGGGGATCATTGGCCTAAAAATGATCACGACGGGCCCGGAAAAACCTCATATAGCAGGTCTAGGAAAGAAATATTGCTTTAATTTTCTATGTGACAATTTTATGTCTTTAATTAAAACACATTTTACATTTTGATATTAGAAGACTTACACAAATCTATATTGATCTTTCTATTAACATGGGAATGATATCTGTATTGATGGTTTGATATTGTAAAACATCATATGGTTGGATTGCCTAAAGAGCTCCCAGCAGGAGCCTTGTAGATTATTTAGAGGACTCATTTCTGACAGCTATAACCAGAACCCAGCAAGCTAGTTATATATTGCATTTGTGGTTTGCTGTATTATATTGGATAGAGTTAGAGCATTGCATGAGCATATAGACTAATAGCAGGAATACACGGTTAGAAAATCGACCGATCGCTCGACTGCCGAACCCACGAAACAGCGTTCGTTGGTCGAAATCGTCGCCAACATTAACCAATCAAAAAAAGAGCAATCGATTTCATACGATTTTCATACAAAATAAGCTGGTCTTTCTCTTTTTTTTTTTTTCTTTAATTCACGTTTTCTAGGTGCCAGATTTTACAAAGGCCTTTATGGTTCTATGGGCGCTGAATGTCTACCACAGGGGCCGACGGTGCTATGACTTTTGGCGATTGTTGTCCTTTTTTGTGCGGAGTTAGACATCACAAAAACACAATTTTGTTAGAGTGGGAAAAGGATACTTGCGCTATTGTCATGAGGACAGGATGTGTGCAGAAATTCCCTCACTGCAGTAATTGATGGCAATAAAAACCTGACAAAAGTTTAAACTGATCTCCACTCTATATAAAACTAAAATAAATAATTTGGCTCATTCATTTATCACATCATCCTTCCTCCATTGTGACAGGAAGGTGATGGCTCTTAGGTGTAAATACTACAGTGCTTACATTTGTGATTGGTCATTACAGCCATCAAAAGGTACAGAGCTGCTCCAATCAGCTCTGTACACTGTGCCTGTGATCAGATCACAGCCATTACCAAGCACACTGATGGTCTGTGCGTGATTTCTTAAGTGATGTTTATAAACGGCACTCCAAAAATATACATTCACCTTGAATGGAGGGGCCAACAAGAGAGGAAGCCAAGTAAGGGAAAGAGAAGGCATATGGTAGAAAAGAAACGAAAAAGTGGGGGAGGGAGTGGTTGTGGGGGATTTGGGGACAAGGACTAGGGAAGGAGAGCGTGTCCTCAACAAGCTTCTGATGCAAAGTTCTTTCTTAGTTGTGTAGCACTGACCCCCGAAGGAGCTGCTGGTTATTATTTTGGGTCTTTGCCGTCACCCCTTACCCACAGTTCACCATACCAGAAGCTTAGAGTACATACTGGGCCTTGCACCCACTGATGTATGCACCAGTCAATTAGTTATTTTTCCAATGCTTTTTATTAAACAACTTGAGCAATGGAAGGTTAGGGGTAAGTTCAGATACCTTGTGCAGATCACTGAGGAACTTGGGATCCCGGAGACTAGTACACCTTCAGTCAACGGATCTTGCTCACCTGTATAGGCCTCTCTCACTGGCCTAGCAGCCGGAATGATGCACGAACAAAAAGTCTCTGCCACAGACTTGATGAGAACAATAATTATTGAACAATCCTCTGCCACAGGATTTGGTAATGGTAACGAATACAGCAACGCAGTACCAAAGTTCCTTTAAGCCATCTGGCAGTACTGTGAGGTAGATTGGTTAGAATGCATCCTCCAATTGCGTCACCAGGCTCCTCTTGAGATACCAGCCTTTTTCTCGGTCCTCTCCAAGATGAGTCCTCCCCGGATCCTTCAATTGCTCGGCTTCCTCCCGCAGGACAGACAGCACAGGACCACCTCTGAACCAGTAGGCCCCAGACAGATTCTTGGCCTACTTGCAGTGACGTAGCCTCAGGCCAGCAGGACCCCAAGGCAGAAAAGGAGTTGTCACATACCTTAGGCCAGGTGGGCCATGAGGTGAGAGAGACAAAAAAATGGCGTCTGCTCCTTAAGTATCCTTTCCCAGAATGCACAGTGGTGAACCACTCCCTGTGGGCTGTTTCTATGGAGAAAGGACACTCAATACACCTTAGCCTGTTGCCCTTCCATCACTGCCCTGTAGTGACGACACCTACAGACGACAGTGTGGAACTGCACGCAACACAGCCAATGCTGGAACGGAGGCTAATTTAGCCATAACATTGAATATGAACTATGTACAGAACAGATAACCCACTAAATTTACATGCAAGCGCCTGGTCAATAGGAGCAAGACGCTACAGTTGTGTTGCAGATACTCAGTGGAGTATCAAAATTGTTCCCAGTAGAACCATCTGGCTGTGTGTTCTTCCGACTTCTAAGGGCAGAGGTGAGATTTTTCCATAGTTTGTACATCATTCACCCTGCCAAACAGCATTGCTGAAGAAACAAGCCCTAGTGATGTTTAATAGACAAATCAACAATGATTTCTTGTAGCGTTTCCTGGAAAGCGGTGTCAAGTAGATGAAAACCTTTTCATGCATTTATTGTTCAGTCGTGAAGTATGTATTGGACAGTTATAAATTATATTAACAGCCCTCTGCTTATTCTCATCTTCCACCAATTCCTGCAATACCATCAGCCTTTAAAACTGCTCATAGCCCATAGTTCTGATTTTCCCAGCATGCTATAGGACCTCATAGAGAAGAATTACTTAGTGATGGTTATTAATTGTAGGGTTCTGTCGACAGAAAGTGTCTGCCTGCAGAAGCCAGCTTGCGCCCATTTCTCGATGTGCTGGGATTTATTAGTTCCTGGCACCTTGTGTTACACGTAGATGATTGCATGCCTGCTGTTGCAGGTTTCATCCTGGTTTTGTCAGTTCAGAAGGATCTTCATCACCTAATGCTGTCACTGTTGGCCCACAGACAAAAGCGATTTTTCACTTAGTCAAGTGTCGTAGCATCAGAGAAGTGCTCTTCAGCTGCTGTACCAGCACCAAGGTTCTAATTTAAACATCCTGTTATTAAAAATTCATCTCATCTGAGAGCTGTGCTGCATCCATGAGCTGAAATCTGTGCCAAACCACTGAGAACACCCCCAGACATTAAAGAGAACTTGTCACATTTTGTGTTTAAAGGTACCCTTAAGTCCATCATGAAAATGTTACATTAAAAGGACTCTGTGGATATAGCCTTTACTTTCTGTCAGACAGGCTGTTACAAATCACCAATGCCAGCAAATAACAGCTCTCGATTTTGTTGATATGGTTGCTGGCGATTTTTTGCTAAGAAGTGGTTTGATGCTTCTATAGGTCAAAACTAGTGCTACGTCATTAGGCTAGTGTACCCTGCTATAAATCGCTATCCTTCAGAGATTTACAGGTAAGCTTTAGTGGGGAATGCAGAACGATTTTCACTGGCACGCTGACCACTGACATTATTGCTTAAAATCAATCAGTAGGGGGGATTTGGCGATTGAGCTTTTGAAATCGCTGTAAAATTAGCAAGTTAGCGATTGCATAAAGATCATTATGATTTCCTTAGCAACAAATAGCTTAAAAAAAACAAAACTGCAAAAAAAAAAAAAAAAAAAGCCTGTCTGACTTAATCCTAGATGTTAAGTGGCTCTGAACACTCGTCTTCTGCACCTGACTGCTTTGCTAATAAAATCCCTATTGCTGACAAGCCAGGTGTTCCATGGTGAAAGCATTATTTTTTACAACCTTGACCATGCATGCAATCGACCACATACAGTTGCCTGGAACAGAGTTATGTTCAAAGAAGGTGCACGCTTTTCTAGAAGCCTTGTAAAGAACCACCATATCTGGTTATAGTGGATTTTAAAAAACCTTAACAAAATTTACCTTTTAACCCACACTACAAGGGTAAATGTTTGTTTAGCCTAGGGCTGCAGGGGTAAGGTGCTTAAGGTAATTACCTAAAGAGGAGCCTCCCCACGAAAAATTAAGTCAGCAGCTAAAAATACTGCAGCTGCTGACTTTTAATATATGGACACTTACCTGTCCAGGGAGCCCGCGATTTCGCCACCCCAGCCGATCTTCAGATCGTCTGTTGGGTGCAGCCACCACCATTCCTGTTAAGGAAACCCGGCAGTGAAGCCTTTCGGCTTCACATCCGGTTCCCTACTGCGCGAAGCACACTGCGCTTTCTAATTGGTCTGGCAGGGGAGGCAGGAGTAGGGGGGTGAACTTCCGGGAGACGGCCCCGTCTCCTGGAAGTGGTGAATGGTACCTGTCAAAAACGGGTACCTGTTCCCCCCTCCTCCCTGAATGGTGCCAAATGTAGCACCGGAGGGGGGAAAGAGACGGATAAGTGGAAGTTCCACTTTTGAGTGGAACTCCGCTTTAAAGTGTCGTTAAACCCACATCATTAAAAATGACCAATAAATGGTGTATTACATGCTGTTTATATGCACTATGGGATTGATTTTCTGTATTCTGCAAAAAACCTGGTTGATCCCGCTGCTCTATATTTTCCCATCCTGTCTATGTCCCCACTGCAGTTAGGGATTTTGCAGAGTAGTGTTGGCAGCTCTGCACATGCTCAGTTTTCAGTGTATTTCCACCCTGAGCATTTCCTCCCTATCACATCTGAGCAGCCCGAGTGACCATAAAGTCACACATGTGGGCTTGTACACAGTGGTAAATGACAGCCCACTCCTTCCTCCTCCATGCCCACTAACCAGCTAAACACAATGGGGGCAGAATATTAAATGTAGATGGAGGCTTTACCTCCCTGTTATTCTAAGACACAGGCTGGAGGGGTGTCTGATAGAAATCCACGCACACCAGTTATTGCAAAAAAAATAGAGATTTGATTATATATATAATCTCAATGTTAAAACAGTTGATATTAGTATTTTTTTTATTGTGAACATGTGACCAGCGCAGAGAACTAGAAGCTCCTTCTGCTTATGTTTCCTTGCAGACAGGCTGGGAAAGAGCTGAGTTATGTGACAACTGTATATCAATTAGGAAAGAAGGTACTTAGATTTTTTTTAAATTAAAATAATTACAGTGCCATCATCCACATACAGAAAGTATGTAAATTAAACAGTGTGTGTTTAGTATTTCTTAAACCACTTCATGCCGCTATAGCTGAAAGACCACTACAGCACAGGCTTACTTTGCCAGGAGGGATTCCATGGACGTCCTCCCATGATCGCGGTGTCCGTACGCCCCCCTGTGGTGCAAAGGCAGGGCACTCTGTGATCCCAGATTGGGGTAAAGGACCAATCACAGCGGCCCATTACCATGTGATCAGCTGTGTCCAATGACAGCTGATTATGGCTGTAAATACAAGACGGTTATCGGCTTTTCTTTTCTCTTGCTGATAGCGTGAGGAGAGAAGAAGAGAGCTTAAAGGGCATGGGCAATGATTAACAGTGTTCGGATTATCAGTGCAGTCCCAACTGTGCCCACCGGTGCTGTCAATCAGTGCCTCCTCATCAGTGTCACCCATCAGTGCCTCCTCATCAGTGTCACCCATCAGTGCCACCTCATCAGCACATATCAGTGAAGGAGAAAAGTTACCTGTTTGCAAAATTTTATTAAAAAAAATATGAAAATGTTTTTTTTTTGGGGGGGGGGTTCCAAATTTTCGGTCTTTTTCCAATTGTTTAGCAAAAAATAAACAAAAATAAATTAAATATCACCAAAAGAAAGCTCTATTAATGTAAAAAAAATTATAAAAATTGTATATGGGTACAGTGTTGCATGACCGCGCAATTGTCATTCAAAGTGTGAGAGCGCTGAAAGCTGAAAATTGGCCTGGGCAGGAAGGGGTAAAAGTGCCCAGTAGGCAAGTGGTTAAACTGTCCCTCGGGGTCGGCTCTGTATGCTTCAGAATTCCCTTTTACTAGAAGCTCCAGACTGTGAGCGGTCCCTTGGCATTGTCATGTAAAATGCAGGGCTGTTAACTGCACATTGTACATGAAGGAGGTGAGCATGCGACCTTGGCTGAGAGCACTATAGAAAGGTGGTAGCAGTGGGCTGGTTGCATGGAGAGAGCCTGATGGAGCCAGGAATGGGGTAAGTATTACGCCTTATTCCTGAACTCCTAGACTGAACAAGTATTTGACCCTTGTAGTGGGAGGGGGGGAGTGGGTGGGGACCTACTGCAAGGGTAGATTTTGTCTATTAAATTTTAAATTAAAAGCCCAAATGTAGGAAAAGCTTTTGCAGCTTAGGCAAAAATAAATAAGCCTTGCTGTTATTTTTACTTTGATAACGCTCCTGCACTACCCCAAACCCTCTTTCTTTGGCAGCCCACTGAAGACGAGGTCAGCTGCGCTCTGTATGGGTCCAAGTCACCCCCTACGCACAATTAGGTCTTGTTCACATGTGCAATAGCCCTTGGCTTCCCTCTGTTTTGCGATCTTGCAATAAATCGCTTTACACAGGAACTATGACAGGTGGAGAGGAGGTGAAATGTCACCTCCTCACTGCCTAATGTAACCCTGTAAATGCTTCACCACCATACCGCAGTTGCGAGCATTGCACGCAGTTGCAGGGATGTGGTGGCGCAGCCCCATAGACTTACGTTGGTTGTATTTGGTGAAGGATCTTGACATACTGTTTAATATTTGCCATGGATGCAGCACAGCATCGCGGCCTTGCCATGTGTACAGCCCCAGAGCAGTTGCATTCTTTGGTTCAGGACGGTGGTTAGAGGACAGTAAAACCACAGCTCAACTGCCTGGTTTTAGTGCCTCCAAGCCACACATGTGAATAAAGCCTTACTATGTACCAATCATCAGGGAGTGTATTATTTTTTTTTTTTTTTTTTTTTTTAGTGGGCTGCCAGCCAGGAAGAAAAAGTCAGGGGTAGAGCAGAGCACTATTTAGCGGAAAAAAGCAAGGTTCTTAAAGATTTAACTTATCATGCCTCCTGATATTGCCTAAGCATAGGTTTCATTGGGGATTTAAAGTGGTTCTAAAGGCAGAAGGTTTTTTTTACCATAATGCATTCTATGCATTAAAAGAAAAAAAAACGCCTTCATGCAGCCCCTCCCCCAGTCCCCCTTATACTTACCTGAGCCAGATCTCATCCAGCAATGTGCACAAGAGCCAAGACACACAAAGCTGGCTCGGGAATGAGCACGCACGAGTGCCCCAATAGCAAGAGACATACTAATGGGGGCACTTTGCGGGGGTGGGGGGGGAGCCAGAAGCCCTGGCGGGGGACCAGATTTGCCTATAGGATCACTTTAAAGCTAAATTTTGAGCAAGCCTAGGGGTAGAGGTATACATTTCAAGACTTCCTCTGCAGCTTCAGGATGCTGGTGGGCCCTTGCAGTCCTCACTAATGGAGGCCATGGAATAAACCAAAAATTGTTTGAACCTGCATTAGAAAAGCGAAAAATCGTTCAGTAGAGCTCACAATACTACCATCATGTATTGACCATATTTCTAATGAGAAACTGTTCAAAAGAACGAAATGGATCAATTTATCATTTGGTGATATCATGACTTACATAGTGCAGAATGTAGTAATGTTAAAGAGGGAATTTACCGTGCGGGGTGTATGGCGGTGGGTAGTATGTGCAGGAGAGGAATGCGGAGTGTATATAGGTGGGTATAATGTGCATGTGCGGAGTGTACAGTGGTGAGTAGTATGTGCAGGATGGTGTCAGTAGTTTTTGTTATTTTTTTACAATTGTATTTTTTTAATTATTGTTTACAATTTATTTTTTTATTTTTTGTTTTTCACAATGATTGGGGGTGGGGGTAGTGGACAGTGTCAGTAGAGCAGTGTGTCAGTAGTTTTTTGTTATTATTTTCTCTATTATTTTTTACAATTTTGGATTGTGGATGGTGTCAGTAGTTTTTATTTTTACATATTTTTTTTTTTTTAATGCTTTTTTGGGGGAGGGGGTTGGGGCAGTGGACGGTGTTAGTAGGGCGGGGGGGGGGGGGGGGGTGGTGTCAGTAGTTTTTTATTTTATATTTTTTTTATAATTTAATTTTTTATAGTTTTTTGTTAACAAATTCATTTTTTTTTTAGATTTTTTTTTTAAATCAACCCTGTTTGGAGAGGGGCTTTGGTAAGATATCAGGGGTCTAAATAAAACCCTGACATCTCCCCTTTGAGACAGAGAAAAAGGCTGAGGACACAGATTCGCCCGTCCCTTTCTCAGCATTGAAGATGAATGAACAGGAGACAGCAGCTCCTGTCCATTCATAAACTGAGCAGAGTAACACACAGGTTACTCTGCTCAGTTTTCACAGGACACAGGAGCGATCTCGCTCACTGTGTCCAATTCAGAAAAGGAAGGGGCTGGTAAATGACCGATCCCTTCCTCCGCTCGCCATCCTGACAGATCCCCACAGCTGGTGGGAGAGGAGAGGCAGACAAGCGGATGTCAGTTATACAGGGAGATCGGTGTTCACAGCTGTCCCTCCTTCTGCACCGATCATCCCTGGCTCTGAACCAGGGGACCATCCAGGATCAGACCCGCAGCCAGGATATCGGGCAGCACTTGCGGGTGTCCGGGAGCCGCCCCCCCAAAATGCGGGAGGTTCCCACACCTCACGGGAGACTTGAGATGTCTGTGTATATAAAGTTGAATGGAATGGTTATAACTACTGTTATTTATTTAGATGCTTTTTTTTTGTCAGCGGAACAGGTGTCCCCACTTTTACTGACCAACGGCTATAAAGTTTTGGAATTGGCATCGCTTTCTGTGCCAGTGACAATGGTCACCAGGATAAACCGGAATGATGAATCCTCCCAGTAGAAAGTACTGAGAAAGCCAGGGAACTAGAATGTGCAAAAGGAAGTCAGCAATAGCCTTTTATATTCAGGTTACCTTTAAATTCTATAAACGGAAGCACAATTTTTTAAACTTGACAATAATACTGTATAGCCATGGGTTATTTTACATGTATGGATGTGAATGCTGTTAGTAGCTACATTAAATATATTTATTTATTTTAGGCTTAATGGCTCAATAAGCTTCCTAGAACTCACAGTAGATCCAAATACACTTTTTAACAGCAAAAAGTATATTATTTTCTCTTCTCGTCTCTTCACAGTAACAATTGTGACATGTATAGTTGTTCCATTCTTTCATTTTCCGTTCCTTAGATACCAATTACTTTTTTTTTTCTTTTGTCTCTGGCGGAGTAATTAACTCTCGCATGCCCCGTGCTTTAAATGAAAACTGCGGTCTTTGCAGATCAGGAGATTGATGGAAGCACTGGGCTTAGCAAGGCAAAATCTTCAATAGCTCTCTAAGGATAATGCAATTAAAGCCTAATATGAACAAAATGACTTTTAGGTAAGTGTTGCTTTTAAGATTAATACAGACTTGCAGTCTATACAGTGGAATCGGGGTAGCAGGTCTGTAAACAATGTGAATTTTGTTTGTTTTGATCTTGGAAGGTCCAACATGTGGTTTGTCTGTGCCCTAGGATCTTGATACTTTGGATTGCAGTACAGAGATTATCTATGCAATGTGTCCCATGACAACCAATTACAATCATTATTCTATCTGGATATCTGCATTGCAGAAATGACAGTTGGAAGCCAATTGGTTGTTACGGGCAGGTATGGAAACCTTTGATTGTACTCTGTTTCTGACATATACACTGTGTGGAAGATGGGTGATTGCATGGCAGTAGAGCAAATTTGACATATGGTTGAGCTTTGTTTTTGCCAACCACCAACGGCCTACCCTTAAGCTGAAATAGGCAGTGGACTGGGGTACTACTGCACCTCTGACATAAGGAAAGAAACCATTAACTAGTCCTTTGCCATCAACCTGCATTTTTGAGCCATAGCTTCCACAGATTAGCTCCCCTATAATGGTAGGAGCATGTTTCCCCTTTTCAGGTCTGGTTACAATCTGTATTCTTGAGAAGATCTATCTATCTATCTATCTATCTATCTATCTATCTATCTATCTATCTATCTATCTATCTATCTATCTATCTATCTATCTATCTATCTATCTATCTCATGAGATGAACTGCCAATGGCAACCTACCTCTCATGGACATCTACTGGTCCCCAACCTTTGCGCCATCAGTTAGCTAAAAGTAAACCTGCGTGAGTCTGGGCTCCCACTAAATGCGGCATTGAAATTGTGCGCCTTCACTTGAATTACAGCCACAAAAAATTAGAGTGCCTTATGCCCTGTACACACGATCGGACATTGAGCGGACATTCTGACAACAAAATCCATGGATTTTTTTTCCAACAGATGTTGGCTCAAACTTGTCTTGCATACACGCGGCCGCACAAAGTTGTCGGAAAATCCAATCATTCTGAACGCAGTGACGTAAAACACGTACGTCGGGACTATAAATGTGGCAGTAGCCAATAGCTTCGTCTGTTAATTTATTCTGAGCATGCGTGGCACTTTGTGCGTCGGATTTGTGTACACACGATTGGAATTTAACCGATCGGATTTTGTTGTTGGAAAATTTTATAGCCTGCTCTCAAACTTTGTGTGTCGGAAATTCCAACGGAAAAAGTCCGATGGAGCCCACACACGATCGGAATTTCCGACAACACAATCCGATCGCACTTTTTCCGTTGGAAAATCCTACCGTGTGTACAGGGCATTAGGCTTATATAAAGCCTTGTGAATAGAGCCTTATGTTTGTACTTCATCATCTGGTACCATGCCTGGTCTTTTTTGCTCCACAGTTGGCAAATGTAAGGGCAGTTTAAACACATCAAATCCCAACCTTCTTTGTGGGTTCAGACTGGTTATTCTTTAACCTACCCATAGAAATTAGATGACTGTTGCTTTTTCTGCTTTCAATTGGATCCAACAATGGTCGCATAACTATGAGATATCAACAGCCACAGCTGATGAAAACAAATGGACACATTAGAAAAACCTGTTTACTCATCAAAGCTGAATTCCGGGTATGGCTATTTTTGCATAGGTACATTGGTTGGGTCCAGGTTGGGCCTGTTGAAAGAACAACAGCAAGTAATGTAAACTTGCTTCATACTGTGAACAATACTGTATACATTATACCCATGTATACCAGTAGGTGGCACTGCAGTGTTTCAATGTGTATTCTATGGTAATGTAGTTAGAGGAAGTACCTTCATTCCTATGTGTGTGTAGTTGTATGCTCCTTGTTCCTGTTCAATGATAGACATGCTGTAAGATATGTTCTGAAATTTCTCCACAAAAGTAAAGCATATTGCTGTATAGAAGAAGCTTCCAGTGCATAATTTCAATACTCAGCTAACAGGTTACAGGCCCAGGACACCCAGCGTTCCCAGCAGGCAATCAGGCACTGAAAAGAATTCTACAGCAAGTCTGTGTACTGTATACAAGCTTTTGAAAGGTGACAAGCGGTTCAGATGTGAATTTTGCAATTGCAAAGCCAGGTGCATGTTGTTGGATGCCAACCTACCTCACAAGTACTGGGGAGAAGCAGTCATGTCTGCTACCTAGCTACAGAACAGACTACCCTCAAGAACCAAAAAAAATACTCCATTCGAAATGTGGCATGGATCAAAGCCTAGCATAGGGCACATCAGAGTGTTTGTTTGAATGTAAAGCATATTCCTATATTCCAAGTGAAAAGCGATCCAAGCTGGAGAAAAGAGCCACAGAGGGCATTCTAAGAGGCTATAACGAGCAAAGGAAGGGTTACAGAATCCTACACCCAAAGACTGACAGAGTGACAATAAGCAATAGTGCTTATTTTGATGAGAGCCCATCATCAGAAACACCAATCCCTGAAAGCTGTGAATTGAATATGCCCAGCAAACCAGAAGAAAAGGTTGACCAAAGCGAACCTGTGAGAGTCAGAACAAAAGGTGGAACTCGCATCACCAGATTCTGCTGAACTGCCTGAAATCAGAAAATCCACTCCACAAAGGAGATACCACCCCACAAGCTGTCATACACTGTCAAAACACACAGCATATTTGAACCAACATCCTAGGAAGACATAGAAAAACTTCCAAAAAATGAAGCCAATAAATTGAGAAAGGCAGCAGGCGAAGAACTAAAGTTGGAAAGAGTCAAGAAAATAAACCTGGACACTCACAGACCGCAAAACTATAGGAAGTAAGTGGATTTTCAAAATTAAAGTCAGACGCAGAAGGCAATATCCACAAATACAAAGCCAGACTAGTTGCCAAGGGTTACTCCCAGAAACTCAGTGAAGATTACGATGAAACAAAATCAAATATCAAATCAAAATGTTAAAACTGCTTTCCTATATGGAGATGTTAAGGAAGATCTCTACATAGAGCAACCACCAGGGTTTGAGCCAGAGGCGTCGCCAGGGGGTGGCTATTGGGGCTACAGCCCCGAGCCTGGGGCCAATAGCCCCGAGTCTTTTGTGCCAGTCCAGAATGCAGGGGACAGGGGCGGATTGAGCCATGGTAGCGCTGGCTCCGGCTCCAGCTCCGCCCCCGCCTGACTCTACTGTTGGTCACTGGTTGCTATAGCCGCCTAGCGGCTAGCAACCAGTGACGTCACTGCCCACACTGCCCAGCAGTCAAAGCGGAGGAGGATTGCACTTCCTCCTCCTCCGCTATAGTGCTCATGGGGCCTGCGACTTGACCGTCCCTCCGGTGGCGGCGTCAGTGCAGAGCAGCAGGGATAGGGATACCTGGGCAGCCGGGAAGAGCCCAGGAGGGAGAGAGAAAAAAGACACCGCCACCCTGAGCAGCATCCCCAGCGTCTCCCAGAGCCTGCACTCCACCTATCAGCATGCTGTGACTGGAACAGGAAGAAGGCGGGATCGATCGGCGCTCGGGCGGGCGGCTCTCCTCATCTACTCTGGCAGCCTCACACACCAGCACCACGGCTGAGCTGCTGCTGCAGGACCCGGACACATGAAGTCTGAAGTCTGTTTCCTTCTGGTCAGGTAGGTCAGTCAGTGTGTGTATGTCAGGTACCAGGTCAGTGTGGGTCAGGTAGGTCAGTGTGGGTCGGGTAGGTCAGTGTATGTCGGGTAGGTCATTGTATGACGGTCAGGTAGGTCAGTGTGTGTCGGGTAGGTCAGTGTATGATGGTCAGGTAGGTCAGTGTGTGTCAGGTAGGTCAGTGTGTCGGGTAGGTCAGTGTATGTAGGTTAGTGTATGTCAGGTAGGTCAGTGTGTGTCAGTCAGGTAGGTCAGTGTATGTAGGTCAGGTAGGTCAGTGTATGACGGTTAGGTAGGTCAGTGTGTGTCAGTCAGGTAGGTCAGTGTATGTAGGTCAGTGTGTGTCGGGTAGGTCAGTGTGTGTCGGGTAGGTCAGTGTATGTCAGGTAAGTCAGTGTGTGTCAGTCAGGTAGGTCAGTGTGTGTAGGTCAGTGTGGGTCAGGTAGGTCAGTGTATGTAGGTCAATGTGGGTCAGGTAGGTCAGTGTAGGTCAGTGTAAGTAGGTCAGGTAGGTCAGTGTGTGTCAGGTAGGTCAGTGTATGATGGTCAGGTAGGTCAGTGTGTGTCGGGTAGGTCAGTGTGTGTCGGGTAGGTCAGTGTATGACGGTCAGGTAGGTCAGTGTGTGTCGGGTAGGTCAGTGTGTGTCGGGTAGGTCAGTGTGTGTCGGGTAGGTCAGTGTGTGTCAGGTAGGTCAGTGTGTGTCGGGTAGGTCAGTGTATGTGGGTAGGTCAGTGTGGGTCAGTGTGTGTCGGGTAGGTCAGTGTGGGTCAGGTAGGTCAGTGTAGGTCAGTGTATGTAGGTCAGGTAGGTCAGTGTGTGTCAGGTAGGTCAGTGTATGTCGGGTAGGTCAGTGTATGACGGTCAGGTAGGTCAGTGTGTGTCGGGTAGGTCAGTGTATGTAGGTCAGTGTATGTCGGGTAGGTCAGTGTATGTGGGTAGGTCAGTGTATGACCATCAGGTATGTCAGTGTGTGTCGGGTAGGTCAATGTATGACGGTCAGGTAGGTCAGTGTATGTAGGTCAGTGTGTATCGGGTAGGTCAGTGTGTGTGTGTCAGGTAGGTCAGTGTATGTAGGTTAGGTAGGTCAGTTTAGTGGTCAGCATGTGAGCTTACCCCCCGCCACAAAACCCCTCCGCCCAACCAAAAAAACCCAGCGCCACTAGAGGGCCCCCCCCCCGTGCCGGCCTTGGACTTTGGGCTGAAGCCCCTGGTCTTTTTGCCACCTAGCAACGCCCCTGGTTTGAGCAAGGAGACAACCTTGTTTGTAAACTTCAGAAGTGTGTCTACGGTCTTAGGCAATCTGCAAGGCTGTGGAATGAGAAGGTGAACAAAGTACTTACCAGAGAGAAATTCTCAAGAAGTAAAGCAGACTCCTGTCTCTACTCCAGAAGTCAAGAAGACAGATGGCTATACATCCCTATCTATGTCAATGACATAACTTGTTTAGCACAAGAAGGTGGTTATAATCAGTTCACAAGCTAAAAGAAATTTTTGAAATCAAAGAACTTGGGAACATTAGCTACTATCTGGGAATCCAAATAGAGAGAGAAGATGGAAGTTATCTTCTCAACCAGAAAATCTCCAGAATCTTGGAACAATTCCATATGCAAGATGCAAAGGAAGTGAAAACTGCTATGGAACCAAGAGCAACGAAGCAGAAAACTTGCTACCCAACAATGACATGTATCGCAGAGCAATCAGGAAACTGCTATATGTTGCCACTGTGAGAAGACCAGACAGCCACAGCAGTGGGGATACTATGCAGGAAAGTCTCAGCTCCCTGTCAGTGTGACCGAACACAATAAAAAGAGTGATGCAATACCTCAAAGAAACATTTCAGGTGAAGTTACAGCTACCAGCAACATCAAATCCAAAACTGATATGTTGATGCTGATTGGGTCGGTGACTGCACAGACCGCAAATCCACAAGTGGATTCATCTTCAAGTATGGGGAAGGAACCATAAGTTGGTCTAGTCGAAAGCAAGTAACTGTCGCTCTATCTTCAACTGAAGCAGAGTACATTGCAGCAGCACACACTTGTCAAGAAGCGATATGGATTTGTCAGCTTTGTGTTCATTGGGATAGACATGTCAAAACCAATTCCCATTTTTGAAGACAACCCAGGGATGTATAAAGCTTATACAATCAGAAAGGGTCAATCCTAGGACCAAACACATTGACGTCAAGTATCGCCTACTGAGGGATAATCAAGAACAAGGTGTTATAGACCTTCAATATTGCTCGTTAGAGGAGATGACTGTTGATGCACTCACCAAGCTTTTGTTGAAGGAACGTCATAGTTCTTTCCAGAAGAAGCTGAACATAATTTGACAAAGCACATGCAGTTGAGAAGGGGTGTTGAAAGAACAGCAGTAAGTAATGTAAAGTTGCTTTATACTGTGAACAATACTGTATGCATTATACCTATCTATACCAGTAGGTGGCACTGCAGTGTTATGTGTGTTCCATGGTAATGTATTTATAGGAAGTACCTTCATTCCTAAGTGTGTGAAGTTGTATGCTCCTTGTTCCTGTTCCATGAAAAAGACATGCTGTAAGATATGTTCTGAGATTTCTCCTTAAAAGTAAAGCGTATTGCTATATAGAAGAAGCTTGAAGGGGAACGGCCAGGTATACACATGCATACTTATATTGGTCCAAATTGTACCAGTGTAACTATTCAAAGATAGCCATACTTAGGCTCACATACATACGTAACTGTTGTCACCCTCTCACCAAGCTACTTGGCAATGGTTTTGTAGCCCTATCCGGCCTTGTGTAGGTCTACAATCTTGTCCCTGACATCCCTGGACAGCTCTTTGGTCTTGACCATGGGGGAGAGATTGGAATCTGATTGATACATGGGCTGGAACTGTCCTAGAAAATGTTAAACATTAGAGGAACTTATCTTATGGTATTTTAGCCCTGCTAAGGTTGTGATGCTGTAGGATGAGGCAACTGTATATTGTTTGGTTGGTTTTATATGTACTGTACATGTGTGAATATGTTTTACTAAAATTCTGTTAAAAAAATAATAGCTATACCTGGAATTCAGCTTTATTGAGCCAGTGCACCCCCCCCCCCTTGCATACAGTGAACAAAAACCTTCACCCATAAAGACCATTTGTGTATTTGTAGGACCCACCAAGCAGGCATCTCAGGTTGGTCATATTGTACTTGTACATTCAAGGCTCTCTAATGTCTATGGGCAGCTTCAGACCATGCCTCTCAAGTGGGCTCATATCTATTGCCAGTGGCTCACCCATACTTATACAGGCAGTCAAATAGCTAGATGGATGGAGAAATTATACCTTCTATATAGCGAAAAATGGGGGACATAGATTGATGATACTTTCACTGTTTACTATCAAACAGATAATAACTCCACTACTGATAAATTTTGCTCATTAAAATTGAGTAGTTATTGTGGGGATTGTTGAAGGATTTATTTTCCTTTCATTTATGACACATTTACATTAAAATTGGATTTGCCTTGTCAAACAAGTGTTTTGAACATGATAAACGAGCTGCGCAAATCATCCCTCTGCCATTATAAGTGCTGATGGTTTAATATCCAGGCTGGGCTCCCTATGGGGATATTGTGTGCTCCCCACTTTTGCTCTCCTTATTAAGCTAAGTGGAAGTGAGAGATAATCCATTTTCACACTGTGATTGTACTGTATGTTTTGCTCACAGCTTCAAAGAGAACATAACATGGGCTTGCCAGGGTCTTCTCAAGGCTGACTTGTTCCTTCACACTGATCACATTCAGACATGTCACAGCTGTTAGGCCTCCCAGCGCTCTGGGCGGAAGGGCAAAGCGAATGAGTGCTCCTGGTCAGCCCCCCTTTGTTTGAATGGAATGGGATCCTTGTTACTTGCAGAAAATCACTTTGATGTTCTTGGATTAAATGGAAAAAAAACCCCAGACTTACATGTAGACTGGCCTGATGACTGAAACTAACACAATTTCAGAAAAATTAACAATAGCACTTTAAGCCTCCATAGCTTAAAGATGAGCTCCAGGATAAGCAAATATTGTCAAAATACAATAGAAGTGTGTTCTTCCTTTTAATCTTGGTGTGCCTTGAGTATTTCTTCTAGAGTGAAACTTTGCTTTCCTGTATTAAGGACCAGTCACTGCTGCTCTCTCCGCTTGTGCAGGGTGGCTGGTCTTGTCTCCACCCCTCCTGTAGTTTTCTGCAAGCAGCCTGTAGTGGGCGGGGCCTGCTATGCCCCTCCCACAGCTCTGCTCTCTGCACATTCTATGTACAGCACAGTCATGATATCACAGCTAATTTTACAATGTACAATCTGGGTTTGTATAGGCATCTGGTGCACACAAGTTTTTGTTTGTGGAGTTCACCTTTAAACAATCACAGGCGTGGGAGACTTGTATTTATAAGAAGCTCTGTTTGTTCTGATAAATTAAAATAATTTACTTAAGCGCTGATACAAATAAGATAAGAACCTGATTAATAAGTGAAAATAAATAGTTCAGCTGCAGCTATTTAAATGTGCTCTGATAACACATACATGAATAGTAAATAAAAATAGTAATCGTGCGCTTAAACCCAACCTAATACACAGTGCACAGTACTGCAAACACTAAATATCCGTATGCAGGCAGAAATTGTGTAGCTGTAGACAAAATATATATATGTGTGTGTGTGTGTGTGTAGTGGCCCCATTGGCTTTGAGTAAATAACGAGAAGAGAGCTTTTATCCTGTTATTCTTTTATCTCAAAGATGTGCATTAAGGTTGAACACCACAGAGGTTAATCTTTTGACTCAGTTTAAGCACCATTTGCACAATGAAAACTGTAAAATGACATACAATACAATTAGTTTACAGAGATCACCAAAAAAGGGGTTACAACAGAATTACAAATGTGGAAGTCACAAAGTGGTCCATTATCTATACACATATATCTAAATTAGAATTAAACATCTAAGGAAACATGACTATATGTTCAAACATGTGGATTGTCTACAGCATATCCTTTAACTGCATGGACTCAATTTATGCCTAAAAACATGTATACTGACAAAGACAATGCACCTTTTACTGCATACCTTGCTCCGCTTGCCAAGGGGTGCAAACTTTAAAGTTTAGAAAACTTCCATAGACTGTCGCCTTCCCACAAGGTACTGCTTCATTGCCTGAATGCTGAATTAAATGAAAGTCCCTTGCAAAACTATAGCAAGCAGGAAGTGTCTGGTGATTAAAACATTCCCCAGAGAAACATGACAAGGCAATAAAGGTTCCAACTGTCATTCGGTGCTGAACAAAAATTTAAATTGACAAGCTGACAGTTACAATATTTTTATATATATATATATATATATATATATATATATATATATATATATATATATATATATATATATATATATATATATAGATAGATAGATAGATAGATATAGATATATCCTTCCTCTTAAGGGAAAAACCCTTTTCCCTTGAGAAAGTCACGAGACCTGTGATGCAACGCGTTGGGAGGAGCTAGTGACGTCACTTCCGGTGTTTCGTTATACCTGATGTGCGGTGAGGAGGAGAGCTGCTTGCATTACTGATCATTTAATCTACGTTTCTTATCAAACAAAATGTGAGTGGATATTCTATATCAAGTAGGAATAATTGAATATGCAGCAATCTTGTGCAATTATTTTTTTTTATCTTTGTTGAGAGTGAATTTTATCTGGAAGAACAAATTATCTTTGGAGAAAACACAGATAAATATTTCAATCACGGGAAACATTTAAGCTTACCGTAGTGAGGATCCCTGTTTTGAAAAGCGATATCGGATCCAGGGTTTTTTCCATTTTTTGAAGGTGAGCAGGAACTTTACATTGAGGTGGTGGTGACTTTTTTGTTGGAATTTTTCTTCACACAATTTGTCACTATTTGTGTACACATCCCTCTTTACCTCCACTCACAGAGGAAGGATTATTATTAATATATATACATTGTTTACAGTTACACAATTTCTGTCTGCATACATATATTTAGTGTTTGCAGTACGGTGCATTGTGTATTAAGTTGGGTTTAAGTGCGCTATTACCCCCCCCCCCATTTTGGGGGGATCCTTTGTGGTCCAACCAAATACATCACAATGCTTTATATAGTGGGGACGGAAAGTATTCAGACCCACTTATGTTTTTCACTCTTTGTTATATTGCAGCCATTTGCTGAAATCATTTAAGTTCATTTTTTTCCTCATTAATGTACACACAGCACCCCATATTGACAGAAAAACACAGAATTGTTGACATTTTTGCAGCTTTATTAAAAAAGAAAAACTGAAATATCACATGGTCCTAAGTATTCAGACCCTTTGCTGTGTCACTCATATATTCAACTCAGGTGCTGTCTTCTGATCATCCTTGAGATGGTTCTACACCTTCATTTGAGTCCAGCTGTGTTTGATTATACTGATTGGACTTGATTAGGAAAGCCACACACCTGTCTATATAAGACATTACAGCTCACAGTGCATGTCAGAACAAATGAGAATCATGAGGTCAAAGGAACTGCCTGAAGAGCTCAGAGACAGAATTGTGGCAAGGCACAGATCTGGCCAAGGTTACAACAAATTTTCTGCTGCACTTAAGGTTCCTAAGAGCATAGTGGCCTCCATTATCCTTAAATGGAAGACGTTTGGGACGACCAGAACCCTTCCTAGAGCTGGCCATCCGGCCAAACTGAGCTTATCGGGGGAGAAATGCCTTGGTGAGAGAGGTAAAGAAGAACCCAAAGATCACTGTGGCTGAGCTCCAGAGATGCAGTCGGGAGATGGGAGAAAGTTGTAGAAAGTCAACCATCACTGCAGCCCTCTACCAGTCGGGGCTTTATGGCAGAGTGGCCCAACTGAAGCCTCTCCTCAGTGCAAGACACATGAAAGCCCGCATGGCGTTTGCTAAAAAAACACCTGAAGGACTCCAAGATGGTGAGAAATAAGATTCTCTGGTCTGATGAGACCAATATAGAACTTTTTGGCCTTAATTCTAAGCGGTATGTGTGGAGAAAAACAGGCACTGCTCATCACCTGTCCAATACAGTCCCAACAGTGAAGCATGGTGGTGGCAGCATCATGCTGTGGGGTGTTTTTCAGCTGCAGGTACAGGACGACTGGTTGCAATCGAGGGAAAAATGAATGCGGCCAAGTACAGGGATATCCTGGATGAAAACCTTCTCCAGAGTGCTCAGGACCTCAGACTGGGCCGAAGGTTTTCCTTCCAACAAGACAATGACCCTAAGCACACAACTAAAATAATGGAGTGGCTTCACAACAACTCCGTGACTGTTCTTGAATGGCCCAGCCAGAGCCCTGACTTAAACCCAATTGAGCATCTCTGGAGAGACCTAAAAATGGCTGTCCACCAACGTTTACCGTCCAACCTGACAGAACTGGAGAGGATCTGCAAGGAGGAATGGCAGAGGATCCCCAAATCCAGGTGTGAAAAACTTGTTGCATCTCTCCAAAAAGACTCATGGCTGTATTAGATCAAAAGGGTGCTTCTACTAAATACTGAGCAAAGGGTCTGAATACTTAGGACCATGTGATATTTCAGTTTTTCTTTATTAATAAATCTGCAAAAATGTCAACAGTGCTGTGTGTACATTAATGTGGAAAAAAAATGAACTTAAATGATTTTAGCAAAAAGCTGCAATATAACAGAGTGAAAAATTTAAGGGGGTCCAGGCATGTACTGGCCATTGGGACTACAGGGAGTTTCCCGGTGGGCCGATGGCTCAGTGGGCCGATTTCAGTGACAGTGGACCGCTGCCTCCCTCCGGTCCTCTGTCCCCCCCCCCCCCCACCGCAGTGCTCACCTCCTCTCCCTGGTTAGTTATGCAGCGCGCCTGAATACAGACATGATGCTCAGGAGTCAACACTGAGAAACTCATCATACGATCTGGAAGGAGGGCGGCCTCACTTTCCTGCCTAATCTTGTCCCATTGGGGGGGGGGGGGCGCCAAACTGATTCTTTGCCCCAGGTGAAATAATGTCTAGCTTCCCCACTGGTACTGTCTATAAGAGAAATAATGTAGAACGGCTAATGGCTAGTGGGGGGGGGCTTGGGTGGCAAGCCGTCATGGGAGAGACCTGTCAAAGTGGGCCAGTCTGAATGAAGTCCAGGGCCAAATTTTTGTCCCAGTCCAGCCCTGAGGGGGTCTGAATACTTTCCATGCCCACTGTATGTATATTTATGTTTACTTACATTTTCACTTATTCTGTAATGGATTCAGTTTTCCCTCTGTTCCTAAATTCGTCCTTGTTTGTAGCCAGCATCATACACCAGGCACACCCAGGCCCTTATGCAAAATTGTTTTAGGGCTAATCTTTCCTCTGCAGTCCAGGAGTGATGATGCCTTCAGTGCCATGGATATGCAGAGGTTTCTTTGTGTCGGGGGGGGTTGTTTTCCTTGAGGGTTTTTTTTTGCCCCTAATCTGGGATGTGCATTCCCTATAATTAGATTGGGGGCTTCCCCTTATTGTCTGGGTTCTTCCTGGGCACCCCCTAGGTCCGTGTACATTGTTGTGAGCACTGGGAGAGAAATTCCTTTTTCTTTCCCCTAGGTGTCCACCGCAATGTGCTCGGTTTTCCATGGTTGGTTTGTTCGTTTATCCATGGGTGGGGTCGCCCTGTATGCATATATTGTGCGTGGGAGGTGTCAACACTCTGGATCTGGAACGACTATTGTGGTGTTCTCATCTATGGCGCAATACGGCTTTGACGGGATCTGCATCTCTGCTGTATGAATCCTTGGTGTAGCTCCGCCTGCTGTATTGTCTGCGGAGTCCTACACCAAGCCGCGTCACTTCCAGGTTGGCACCATCACCTGCTTGGCGCGGCCGCGTTGTCCTTTGTATATGACGCGGCTACGTTGGTGTCCTCAGATGACGTCATCACGTCACACCCGGATCATGTGATACGGCCACACACGTGATGCTGCCCGCTCCGTTTTGGCATCAAACGGCTGGGCGGCAACTCGAGGTGATGCTGTGGCGGTCTTAGCCTACAGTATCATTCTCAGGCGTCTCGTGTCCACCAATCATGGACTTTCATGGGGGTCATAAGGAAGATGCCAGGGGCCTTAAGGACGCCATTTCTTCTCCACATTTTTTGTGGTAAGGTGTATTTTTAAGGAGATCCTTTATGTTTCACCCATTGAAATTAGCCTGCTCTGATTCGGGGCAGATGCTTATGGGACCTGGTCACTATGTAATTTGCAATAGGCAAGTTCAGCTCCATTGAATTTGGCTTTTTGATTTTGTCTCCTGTTTGGTACAGACTGTTGGTTCCTAGTATGGTCGGCGTCCTTAGTTATACAGCCTCCCTCTTGGTGGGTTGACAGCATTTTCTGGGGTGACGTCTTCGTTGGGGGGACCTCACCTGTGTCCCAGAGACAAATCTGTAATTACTATTTGCACCTCGTAATTGAAATCAACATCCTTTGTTCTTGGTCTTCCTGTCTGCTGATTGAGATGATCTTGGCAGGGGTCACTACGATTTAGGTTTCCCCCTTCTTGGACCCAGGAATTGCCTACAACTACAATTTGTAAGTGTGGCTTTTTCCATAGAATTTCTTGGTTATATGTGTCTGTTCTATCGATTGATGTTGATCCTCTGCGGGGTGGGGTGGGGGGGCACTCCTGGGAATGCAGCTTGCTGGGTGAGCTGCGGCTGCCCAGGGGTGTCCTTGCCCTTGGGTCCTGAATCCATTCGTTAGACACGTATACAATTAGCTTATGTGCACTTTCTAATGGAAATTAAAATTCTGATTCCAGGTCCCCCTTTACAACAATTGGGACAATTTTTGGATCTCCTCTTTTTTGATGTCCTTGTTGGGTGTTATACTCCCACGGTCTCTCTCTGTATAATGAATGGCGTATACGTACCTTCAGGGCGAGCTCTAGGTGTTGAGGGTTTTCAGTTACCAGATCAATTTTAATTGACATGTAAGTTGATTTATATGTTTTCTTTATTGAGGTGTTTATTATACACCACAATTTATGATGTAATGGTATTATACAATGTTTGTACTTCAATATATTTATATTTCAGAGGTGGTAATATTCCCTGATGAAGATTATGATTATATGCATTCTTTCTAAATGCGTTGGACTTTTTTACTGCTTATCTTCTAGGCACCCGCTTCAATGCTTTAAGCTTATGTAGTAGGAGTCTACCACCTTCGTTTATAATTATGTATTTCTATGTATGTACACACATGTTTTTCTTGTGTTTTTGTTTCCACAAGAAATTTGTTTTTATGACTCGTATTTTTGTATCAATAAATTTTATTTTTTATATATAATTTCTTTATTAAATAATTTTCTTTTTCTAATTGTAATGGAAAAGTAACATTGCACTATTTTGAAAAAGATGAAAAAGCTGAAGCAGCTAGATAAAAATGACTAAAATTTGTAAACACTGTGTGAAACAGTGATGGCTGGACGAGTGAGATGAACGGGTTCTAAGCTGACCATAGATGGATGGAAATTCAGCCAGTTCAGCAGGGATCGGCAGAGTTGCCACCTCATCCCTTTAAACCTGAACACCTCTCACTCGTCCGGCCATCACTGGCCCAAGGGTCGATCTACCAGCGGTGATCATACTGGATGGATTCTGTCTTGTGAAGAGATCGAAGCCTGCTCCAGTTTCCCTGCTGACTATTCCAGGATACCTTGAGCTGTCTCTATCCATGCCTGATTGATCTGGTGTCGCTGACAACCAGATCCATTCGTTCCGGTAAGGGTACCCATGCATTTCCTTTTTATGATACCTGCTGTCAACACTACTCTTGATGTCCCTGACTGCTCATATGGAGATTTCCTCAATCTAATGGACTCTTGGTCCTTATAACCATTTCCTTTGGGGATATTTGCTGCCAACGCTTTCGTTTTTTGTCTTTGACTGGTTAGATGTAGATGTCTATCATCTGATGGACTCTATGTCATTATCACTATCACGTTTTATTTGTGATTCACCTATCACTCCTTATTGATCCACTTGTGATTTATCACTCCCATAGGACTTGTTTGTTTGTAGTCCATATTTTATATACCGTATGTACATTCACACGTCTGCGCTACATTTTTACCCACTTCTTTTTCTAATTGCCTTTAAAATCCCATTTTTGAGGTTTGTTATTTTTCAAGCGCGCTATTACTATTTTTATTTACTATCTGTGTGTTCTCTGTAGCATATAGCGTTTGTGACAGTGCAATGGCATGCCACCGTGTAAAAGTGGTAAAAAGGGACACAGGGTTCATACAAATGCAGAGTGCGGGGCTCCGGAATAATGATTTTGAAAACTGTTTTTACAGCTTTTTCTGGGTTTTGATACTGGGTTCTGGAATTTGGAGACTTTAAAGAGCTTTGGGAGGAAAGAAGTCTTCAACCCAGTGTTTTGTCAGAGACCAGCTGGCTGAATGTGCAGGTGTGCACATCTGTTGTAATGATAGGCCATAGCTCAGGGCTTCCGT
Organism: Aquarana catesbeiana; assembly: GCF_042186555.1. Lineage (NCBI taxonomy): Eukaryota > Metazoa > Chordata > Amphibia > Anura > Ranidae > Aquarana > Aquarana catesbeiana. Next base: position 50,519,939 of record NC_133333.1, on the reverse strand, counting down.
TAACAGATAGGTGTGCACTGCTCAGCATACAGTACTCCATGCTGGAATCAGGAGGTTCTGTATCCAGAGGACTGAGGGGCCCGGGATGGTTAACCGAGACTTGCAGACTGTGAAAGTTGCGGTAACCAAGCGAGCCCAGAGGACTGAGGAAACCTAGAGGTGTGAGGGACTCTAGAGGGCTCAGAGAGTCTGGAGTATCAGGAGATCCCCTATTGAGAGGCCAGGGTGTGGGCCCATACAGCAGGAAACTGCGACTAAAAAAGACAGAGCGCACAGAGAGCCAGGAAAGCTGAGAGAAGGGCATAGGAACACAGAGGTACTGCATAAGATGGTCCGAGGGACCAATTAAAAGACCAACATCCAAGGGCTAAGGCCTAAAGCCTTGTACACACGATCAGATTGTTGGCCAACAAAGCATCAGACTTTTGTCCGAAGGGCGTGTTCCTGGATTTTGTCTTGCATACTAACGGCACACAATTGTTGGCCAATAAAAATGAACGTAGCGACGTACTATGTGGAATTTCAGCTCTTGAGCGCCACCCTTTGTGTCCCTTCTGCTAATGTCGTGTTTGAGCACTGATTCCGAGCATGCATGTTTGTACTTTCAGGGCCATCTTTAATATTGATTGGACCCTGGGCAAACATTTTCTAACCCCCCCCCCCCCCACCCACCCATGCAATTTCGCTCTCCACCCCGACATCCCGAAAACAAACACGGGCATGCTCAAGGGGCAGCTGCTTTGGGCCCCACAAAAATGACTGGACCCGAGGCATCTCCCCCTACTGCCCTGCGCTAAAGATGGCCCTGGCCCATTCATTTGAATAGTCTGCAAACTGCACTGGAATCTGGAAGGCCCACTATTCAAAACACACTGGACCAAACTGCATGGTATTGTAGTACAATGTGATTTGATGTCCACAAACATGCTGTGTTCACTGCGGTGTGCCTTGCCCACACTGCATCTTGGTGTGAACTGGCCCTAAGAGTTTGGGTTGCAGGCTCAATACTTTTAAAATCAGACACAAAAAAATGACACAAGGCTTGTGGCTATATAAGCACCATGGAACCTATAGAATCTGTATGTAAGATGGTAAAGGGATAAGATAAAAAAAAAAAAAAAAAAAAAAAGGATGAGATGGCAACCCTATTATAATTACAATGTAGTTGTATCTAAGCAACTGTGCAGTTAGAAGATTTTTATCTCATGTATTAAATTATTTTCTACTTCTGTTCATCATGAAGGCATCTCAGTATACAGTCTGCTACTTACTTTTGTTGCATTGTAAATTCCATAATGTGCTTTTAAATATCTTTCCTGAATTCAACGTTAGGCCTCATGTACTCTGGACGTTTTGCTATCTCTCCTAGACTCCTTTCCTCCTGGCAGCATTTTGGCAAGAAAAAAAGCATTTAAACTTGTGTAACGCATTTAGCTGCATCAAGCATTTGGACCTTAATTAATTTAATTGCCCAAAATAATTTATTCTGGCTATTGAAATGAATTAAAGCTCAAGTGCTAAAAGTGCCTAGCGCTTGGACGTATCTACCTGCATTTAGAAATGTTTACATGCGTTTAGGTGCATCAAGTATTTTATTTTCGGCCAAAACTCTGCTGCTCCTGGATGCATTGGCTGTGGGGTTTTTCTTCTGCCTTTAAATGCTTCCATAAGCCTATGTGTGCATGCAGGTGTGTTTAGAGGCAGGAAAACAAATGTCAAACGCCCCTAGGAGCAGCAGAATAACCGTCCAGTGTGTATAAGGCCTTAAAGTAGATCTAACATCTATCATTAAAATCTCCCATATGCTTTAACATGATGAATTCTGAAAGGGGTTTTTCATTTTTTTTTAAATTTAAATAATACTGTAAACATAGCCGTTACTCACCTTCAAAGTATGTAACCGATACTGTTTAGTTGTTCTTTAAGATGTAATACTTTCAATAAAAACTATTGAACTATAAATAATACTTGATGATCCTGGCATGAAGGTCCTTGTTCAGACGCTTCCAGCTATGGGGTCACCATTGTCACCAAACTCCAGTGCTCCTGTGTTGTTGTCCCAACACATGTGCCTGTAAGGGGGTGTAGGGTGATGAGGTGGTAGTCACGTCCTCCATGTTTCCCTCCTTTTTGGGGGTCAAGCAAGAGTTGTATAAAAGGCCTACCCCAGGTTGGTTTCTTCTGGCTATGCTGGGCACCTTGTACTCAGGGTTACTTTACTACACATGGGGTACCTTTTGCTCCATGCCGCTTTAATCAATGCCCTTGGGCCAAGGCTGAAGTTTCAGTGTAGAAATACTCAACCTTAAGGAGGACCTCTATTCTTAGAGTTGAACGTAGACCATATACACTTGCACTGCAACTGTTCTTCAATTAACTCACTGGTCACTGTGACAGTCTACACCTTCTCTGTAATCTGCATTCAGGAGGGACCGGCTGAGCTTTCTACTGCCATCTCCCAATAGCAGAGTGGGCCCCGCCATGCACATTGGCCGGGCTCCACACGTGCACTCAACTTAACTCTTGAACCTCCATACTTCTGTACAGAATGGGAACCTCTGCAATGCGAATTCACTCCAGTTGCTCTGAGAGACAGACTGCTGGCGGAAGCAGTGCCGACATCTCCTTTGCTGCTAGAGGCCATTCCACCTATAATGGATACACGCTACCGTCAGGCTGCAGTAAAACTGCCGTTACCCAGGGTAACCACTTGTGTCTTCACACTGTTCCACTCCACACACCACATTATGTCTTCATATCCCAATGTGTTTAAGACCTACTCAGTAGACTGTGTGCCTGTTACTTGCCTTACACCCCTTTCAGTAACTTCAGACCAGGCAAGGACAACATTCCAAATACTTAGTTAGAAAACTGCAAAATGGCAATTACAGAACCTAACATTCAAAGGCATAATTCTTTCCTAATTCCCTAACTACAGGCTGTGTGCTGCCCTGGCATACCTGCAAAGGTAGCGATCATGCAATACAGAGTCCATTTAGAGACATCCTTCCAAGGCTTGTGTCTCGGAGGGAATCCCAGCTTCTGCTGACTTTATATCCAGGAAGTAATGACGACATCTTCCTGCTCCTCTCGGGTGTTGTTCTCCAAATCTCTCCCTTATGAGCAGCTTTCTGTTGGGCCTAATACGGACCCTGGGACCCCCTTGGATCTCTCAGCTCTCTAGCCCGGGCTCTGGCTCTCTCGGGTATGGACCCTTGTCCATTTTTTATATTACACACAACCAGTGGGTCGAACCCAGAAAAACCCACCAAGAGATCAAAGAACCAAGAACGACATAAACACCTACCCTCCAGGCTAAAACAGCACCTAACTGGCTGTACTGTACTAACTGTACCAGCATACATTGTGCAGGCATGTCACTATCTAGATTCTGGTCGAGCAATTGTGTGCACCTGATGCAGGGGGGAGTGCATGAAGACAGGAAGTAGATCAGCAGAACTCAGATGTTAAAAAAGGAAAAAAAAAAACAGTAATTTATGGGGGGGGGGGGAACATCAAACAAATATAGTGTATACAGTTGCCATATTGTAATTTAGTGTTCTTAAAAATGACCTTTCCTTTTCATTCTGCAGCTGCTGTAATTTACTGTTAAGAAAAAAAAAAAAAAAAAACACGGCAACTTGGTGGCATTCTGTACACAGTTGGTGTACAGAACACCCCCAGGGATATCATTTCCTGCTTGTGTGATTGGCTCACTGATTTTCCAAAAAGTCTTCACTAAGATCAGTCAAATTTTAGGCATCCTCTGCAATAGGAATTTAAGTTTTGGTAAGATACTCCTCAAGGGTTAAATGCTTTTAAAGGAATGCAGACAGTGCAGCTTTTCCCATTAGAACACTGTCATTGCACTAGGTGATTAGAATGAACCAGACCCTCCTGTTCAGAATCAGCCTGCAAAGGACATGGAGAAATGACTATTTCTTCAGAGAGACAAAAGATAGGACTCTGCTACAAAGTTTTGTTAAAAACCCTGCAACGTATATTGATCACCCAGAGGGGATTGTTTTTTTTTTTTTTCAACAAAATTGGAGTTATTCTTTAAGCATTATAACTACTGAGCTTAGCTTACATTCATCATGTTTATAAATACCCATTTTTTGTTTTAGTCAGCACCCCCCTATCACGTTGCCCCTAATTTTCACTTCAATAAAGGGATCCTGTGCAGTCCCTAAATATAGTGGATCTAGTACATGATGTGGAAATAAACGTTAGGATTTATTTATAACAGAGAGTGTTTATCAGTATGCTCTCTCCATGTACTGCTATGCTAGCCCTTTGCACGCTGCAGCCCATACCATTCATAAAAATGAGACCATGGGGTTCAGCCGGCAAAGGGGTTGATTTACTAAAGGCAAATAGACTGTGCACTTAGCAAGTGTAGTTGCTCCAGAGCTTAGTAAATGAGCTAAAGCTTCACTATACAAAGAATACCCAATCACATGCAAGGAAAATAGTAATTAAAAAGAAAAAAACATATTTTTTGTTTGCACGTGATTGGATTATGGAAGTCAGTAGAGCTTCCCCTCATTTACTAAGTTCTCTAGAGCAATTTCACTTGCAGAGTGCACAGTCTATTTGCCTTTAGTAAATCAGCCCCAAAGCACTATGGAGCTTCAAAGAGCTCTCTGCTCATTGGATCTGTGATTGGAGGGCAGCCAGTCATATGATTTTAAGGTCTTGTCCAAGCTAGGATTGTTTTAGCATATAGGCTTGTGTCTGTGCTCTGTCAGCCAAAGGGGGCAGTGTCTTGAAGAGAACTAGAAGAAAGAGGAAGCAGCTGAAAGAGGCTGGAGGAGATCAGCAGCACTCAGATGTAAATGCAAGGTACTTTTTTACCTTTTTTTTTTTTTTTTTAAACTTAATTTAAAATGTCAAATTGACACTTCAATTACATCGATCTACAGCAGAGCTGTGGTGCAATGACTTGTACTGACATCAGGTGAGCTCTGATGCAACCCACCTGAAGGCAGCACTGCAGTGTGAACAGGTTACGTAGAAACCAATTGTTTTCTATGTGACCTTGCAGTGACTGGAGTCGATCAAGCACAGAAAAACCTCACTTACTGCCCATGGTGCAAACAAGATCTGACTGATCACATGACAGGTCTCCTAGTTTTTTCTTTTTTTTTTTTTTTTGTGCTCATCCAACTTCAGGGACCCAAAGCCAGCTTTCTAAATAGACCCCTTTTGTCTTCATCATGAATGGTGTGCTGACAGCACCAAGGAGAACTTGAAGTTCATATGCAAATAAAGCCTTCCTGACGGTCACTATGTACTTAGGACTTAGACTTGCACCCTAAAGGAAAGTGTTAATGCCCGCTGATAGGTCACCCAAAAACCAAAGCTGGCATTGTACAAGAGGGGTGGGGTGTAGCTTTGTTTTTTTCATGTGATGTCCTGTGACTTTGGCGGTAGTGTCAGTACGCTCGCTTACTGTAATGATAAAGGTACGATATGGCTGCCTATGATTGTAGCATAATACATTTTTCTATGCTTTAATAATGCCTCTCCTTTAAAAACAACATCCTGCTTCACCATTTTTTATGACATTTTCCTGAACAAGCTTTCTTGTTGGAAATAAAGATGTAGCATTCTGTCAACTCTAATAATTGCACCATGTCTCTACATTACATTTCCACAGCGATATCCTTTAATGATAAAGACCTTCTTGCAGCACAGAATGTTTGTCCAGGAAAGGTCGACGTCTTGAACATATGTAGACTCTTTGAGAAGGGAAGGAATATTGACACTCTGTGATATCCTCCAAGCTGACAGCTCGCTGTGCAGAGCCATCCACCGATTCTTCTACACCATGCTGCTTAGGCTTCCTACATGCTTGGTACAGAAAGTGATCTGTTCTTAATGAAATGTGGTGCCCTTCATCTCCACCTGTTTGATGTCTCACGCGTTTCATCCGTACAAGCGTTGTGCTGCTCATTTGCTGGAGGCACTGTATGGGGGTGTATTGATACACTGGGACAATCAAACTCTATTATTCACAATACTTATGGTTCTTGGAAATCTTATAAGAAAGTATTGTTTTTATTAAAGGGTCAGTCTGCCTAGAACTGATCTTTCAGTATTTTAGTGAGTGCTGTTTGGTTAACTCTTTATTAAATTAGGCTATAGACACTTTCAAGTCTTTAGACTATGCTGAAATTCTTTGTGGAGATATTCTCTGTGTCATTCATTGGTGTAGACCTCTGGTGCCCAACCTGCATCCAGAGGACCAGATGCAGCCCTCTGATGTTTATCAAGGGGTCCTTGGATCATAACAGCAGTAGGAGTTTCAATTCTTCTAGAGGCGCTTTAATGACGGTGATCTCATATAACACAACCTCAGTCTCTGTCTCCTACAGAACTGGACTGATTTACTAAGGGAGTTGAGAGTCTCCACACAAACTGTTAATAATTACTTTGGTTATCCAATCATGATTCGCAAATTCCTTTTAACTTTGAATACTCAAGGGTGGGCCAACTCAATATTGAACCCTACGGACTAAGACTGGAATGCCATTAAAGTGCCTGTATGTGTAAAGGCAGGCGTCCCAATACTTTTGGTAATCTAGTGTACCGTATATGCGGCCCCAGTTCAGTCCAGTGAGGCCACATACATGTTACATCAGCATGAAGGGGTTAAGCAAATTATTTGTTGCCATGGGAAAACATAATTACAGCTGTATATATGGTATGATACATCTTTGCCTACATAATGTCATTTAGAGACCATTCTTAACACTTTTTTATCACCGCCATCTATCCCCATCATTGAAAGTCAAACTATTTTCATCAATTTGAATTACATTCCACATTACTTAGGACAGTGCCAATAAGGGATACAATTTTCCTTGCCTATGGGCTCTCATTGAGAGAAATGAAATCTTTGAGTCTAAAAATAGAATAGATAAATGTACTCAATAATTTACACAGATTTGCTATGCACATTGCTAGTGCTGTAGTCAGGCCTGTCACCCAATAGACAATGTCACATTAACAGGCATACAGCAGATCCTTCCTTCTGTGGCCTCATTTTTTGGTTTAACAAGGATTTCTGGTGCTAACTTGATAATTATTCTCAGGCAAATATAAAGACCTGCGTTTTATCTCTGCGCAGTAAGGCATTTTAGCCCTCAAGGGTGAATTCTTTGTCTCTTCTGCTATAATTTTTTCTATAGGGTAGCCTTCTTTTAACTATGTTACCATGGAAGAACCCTTGAAAAACTGCTTAGGTCTCAGGAAACCCCTGTTGAAAATGATTTTTTTATAAAGCTATTTACATTAACCACACTACATTGAGAAGAAATCTCCTTCCACTGGGGCAGGGGTCTCCAAACTTTCTAAACAAAGGGCCAGCTTGCTGTCCTTCAAACTTTAGGTGGGGCTAGACTGTGGCCAGCGGAAGTAGAGCATGTCCCATTGTCTTTGGGATTAAGACCCCTTTCACACTGAGGCAGTTTTCAGGCATTTTAGCACAAGAAATGGCCTTTAAAAAGCACCTGAAAACTGCCTCCCATTCTTTGCAGTGTGTGCTTTCACACTGGGGTGGTGCGCTTCCGGAACGTTATAAAAAGTCCTGCAAGCAGCTTCTTTGGGGCAGGTTGGGAGCACTGTAAATAGCGCTCTCAAAATGCCCCTGCCCATTGTAATGAATGGGTAGCGCTTTGAAAGCGATGCAAACCTGGACTTTTTACCTTTCTTTTTTAAGGTAAAATCCACCCCGCTAGTGGCCGAAAAGCACCGCAAAAGTGCTGCTAAAATGCCGCTAAAGCATGGCAAAAACGGCATGTAGCGGCGCTGTAGTGTGAAAGGGGTCTAGAAAATTACTTGGGCTTGGTTGTCAGAGGGAGCAAAAAAACAACATAATGCCTGTGGTCAGTAGGAGGCCTCAAATTGCCCCATAATTGGTACTGGTAGGAGGAATAGTGGCAGTTTTTGGTATCGGTGGGAGGAATAGTGCACTATCATTGGTGTCAGTGGGGGGAATAGTTCCCAATAGTTGGTATCAGAGGAAGGAATTGTGCCTCATAGTTGGCGTTAGTGGAAAGAGTGGTGCTTCATCATTAGTGTCAGTGGGAGGAATAGTGCCTTGTACCAGTGGGATGAATAGTGCCTTGTATCAGTGTGAGGAATGGTGTCCTAAGGGCCAGATACATGCAAGCAAAGGGCCACAGTCTGGAGACTGCTGCTCTAGGTGTTAGTTTAAAGAATGTCCATTACACTTGTTTTTCGCATAGTGCACCTATACATTAAGGGATGGTGGGAAGGCTGCTCCTTACATTGGTGGTAAGTGGGAAAGATGCCCCCTTTTACAGGTAACTAACACGATCTTAGTTTTAGTTACTTGCCCAAGAAATGAGAAGAGAACCTCCACTGGTCCCACAGCACAGGCTCTACCAGGTGGCATTGGTGCCAGCAATATGCAAGCACTGTTAGGTAAGAGTTTAAACACCTAGCAACCTCTGGAGGATCCCTAGTGTTCTAGAACACTGGTTAAGACTGCTGTAGAGAGCCTCAGCTTTGCCACCTGGGATGTGCCTGATCTCTAAGTGGACTATCACCCACCATGAAACTCAATACTGTTTTCGATGTGGAGTAGCAAGACTGAAGATAGATTTTATCTACTTGGATTTTTATGTACTGTAGTCTTTAGAGTTTACAGACAATGGTGCATAGAAAAAAATTCAGAGTTCTTTTGGCAGAAGCACCTTGTTAATTGGTTAAACCAGACAAAAAAGGCCAGACTTATTTACAGTGACAGGAAATCTATAACAGCCCAAATAACCACTCTTATAATGGGGTACAGAAAGATCTACAACACATCAAACTTCAAAGATAATGGGTTACAGCAGTAAAGCTTGTTACACTAGTTTCATTTCAATGAATGAATGAGATTCACTTAGTAATTTGGTTGGCAGCTACAGGGAATAGAAGATGGAACTGCTGTTACATGAAATTTAACCCTACACTGTGTTTCTATTACTAAGAGGACCAAACTTGGGATGGAGAAGCCAGTAAAAAAACAAATAAAACCATACACACTTTAAAGAAATCATTTGGTTGGCTTTGCTTATAGTCTCATCGTACCCCTCATGTCACCACCCCTTAAACGTCAGTCACCTGATCTCTGCTAAAGGGAAGGAGCACAGCTTCAATAGTTCAATCTAAGCCCTGTCAGCAGAGATTTAACCAATGTTTTGGCATTGGTCCCTCTATTGAGAATACATGAAGCTCAAAGTACAGGTTTCTACAGGAAAGGTATGTCGAGTTTAATTTATGTATCTGTAGCTGACAGCGGACTACAGTTATTTGACACTGCAGACTTACCCTCTCCCTTCTTTGACCATCCCTGTGTTCCTCCAGTGCTGGGCTTGAAATTACTTGCATCACCTTCCTGAGCCCAGCAGAGAGAAGTGTGGGGACTGTAGTCTCCTGAACAGACATCCTGATTCTGCAGAACTATCGCTAGACTACACATCCCAGCATGCCACCTACCTCAAAGAAAGAACTCTGGGAGAGGCTTTAAAAAGGGTCAGCAGACTAGGCCCAAGACTCTTGCTTCACGGGGTCCATCAAGTACACACTTGTGTACACGCGGCAACATGGCGATCCCAGCTCCAACTCAGGCGGGTCCACCGCCGCTTGCTACACAAGGGGAGATCACCGCAGCGTCACTGTAATCTGCAGGATTAGATGACTCGCGGTCCCAGCAGCCAGTCTGGCATCTCCGCTCGTTCTGCAGAATGATGCATCGGCTTGAATCGCTCTTCAGGAGGTTCCTGTGCTGTTTGTCAGTTTGGTGAGAGGTCATCTGCCCACCAATACAAACTTTGCTTTATCTTATACCTCGCCTCACACCTGGAATTGCCTTATCCTAGATCAGAGAACACTGTATACAGACAGCTTATACCTGGAATTACTCCAAGGATTATAACTAGCCAGGCACAGCTTTCTTGCTTTGACCACATACCACCGTGCCACATTTAGGATTCTTGTTCTATGAGCTCCAACTTGCGGGTGAAGATCATTGCGAGGCCTTGGACATTGTTATACTATTGCCATTTAAAGGGACACACCCCTAAGATCTAGAATACCCAGTCTCTCATTAGGATTAAAGGTATAATATGCCACCCTGGGGTTCCCCTTTTTGCAGTGATAGTGCATACAGCAACTAGTGGTGTTCTTTAGATATGCATTCATTTATTGTCTGTTCCTATGTGCATTGCTATTTTATACCTGTGATTCCAAGTTGCTTACTTAATTATCTCAAGGTATTATCTCAAGGGTATTTTCTCCAAAAAAAGTGTGCTTGTAAGACCGCTGTGCAAATACAACGTGACAAAGTATTGTAACAACCACCATTATATTCTCTAGGGTGTTAGAAAAAAAATGTATAATGTTTGGGGGTTCTAAGTAATTTTCTAGCAAAAATGTTTTTAACATTTAAACAACAAATCTCAAAAAAGAAGCTCAGTTCTTAAGTGGTTAAAGGTACATACAGTATGTCTGAACCTAGAGTGTCAGGAGGGCTGGAAAGTTCACAGGGTCAAAGTGGTGCAGATGAACATGCAATTCTAAGCAACCCCCAAGGGGGCAGTGCTACATATCTATTTTATTTTTTTGGACTATGCAGTTATTTACACAATTTTTTTTTTTTTTTTTAGTTGCTGTGACCCCATAACTACTGTTGGCTTGGATAGCACCCTAGTCTGCAGTCTAAATAGACTCACAAATAGTCAAAAGCATACACTGTTCAACCATAACTTAATAAACACCCACCTAATGTTGAGTAGGTCCCCTTTTTACTGCCAAAACAGCCCTGACCCATCGAGGCATGGATGCAACTAGACATCTGAAGGTATCCTGTGGTATCTGGCACCAAGCCATCAGTAGTAGATCCTTTAACTCCTGTGAGTTGTGAGGTGGGGCCTCCATGAATCGGACTTGTTATTCCAGCACATCCCACAGATCTCGATTTGACTGATATCTGGAGAATTTGGAGGCCTAGTCAACATCTCAAACTCGTCGTTGCATTCTCAAACCATTCTTGAACTATTTTTGCAGTATGGCAAGGCACATTGTCTTGCTGAAAGAGGCCACTGACCTCAAGGCTTAATGAAGAGGTGTACTTGGTCAGCAGCAATATTTAGGTAGGTGGTATATGTCAAAGTAACCTCTACATGAATGGCAAGACAAGGTATCTCAGAAAAACATTGCCCAAAGAATCACACTGCCTCCGCTGGCTTGCCTTCTTCCCATACTACATCCTGGTGCCATCTCTTTCCAGGTAAGTGATGAACGCACACCCAGCCATCCACATGATGTAAAAGAAAATCTGATTCGTCAGACCAGGCCACCTTCTTCCGATACTCTGTGGTCCAGTTCTGATGCTCAAATGCCCATTGGAGGCGCCATGGTTAATCTGACCAGTCTGCAGCTACTCAGATAATCAATGTTACTCACCTAACCTGTAAAGTTATGGCTGTGTATAAGGTAAAAATGCAAGAAAAACGTATCAATGCGAAAGAGCCCTTAGATGATGTCCTTTGTATATATTTCAAGCACTAAGGGTTGACCACCTTTAGGTGTGTTCTGACATGCATAAAAGCAAAGTAACCTGTGATCAATGAGAGATAATTGACTGCAATCGACTGACCATGACTAGAAATTGAAATCACAGCAGACTTTGTCATAAAAATAGTACCGCGGTATACAGAAAATATAAGCAAAGCATAATAAACGTGTTGATGGCTAAAGTGAATTTTGTATAGAAGCAGCAGGAATGTGTGTGTGTGTGTCATTGAAAAAATTTTGGAAGAGATGTACAATCTATTTGTGCCATCAAAAACATGTAGGAATGAGGACTGGTTCTTATATCTCCAGCTAAGCAAAGTCTCTTTCATTGCGCATTTACTCATGGAAAGTGCTATTGCTCATTTATAGGTACTTTTTGAATAGCGGAGCTCCATTATATATACAATTTATTATCAGGACACAGAAAATGTACTTTTTACAGTTTATATATTGATGGATATTTCTCAGTTGTTATAATAAGTGTTGGTGGGTTTTTTTTTTCCCATGAAACTTTACAGATACAATATCAGACAAACCTTTAGGCTCCATTCTCCAATACTGTAGCTGCTGTCTTTTAAAAAATACACACACTTACCTGTCCTAGGATCCAGTGATGTCCTCACCCAACCCAAATCTTTGTTGGTTTTCGAGTCCAGACTCCGGCTTCTTTTCAAACATTTTTTTTTGAGTATTACAAGGTACAAGAAAATTTGTACATTGGTAACATATGTAGTAATACAATAAGAATAAGTACAGGTATATGTCTTGTTACATTGACTCATCTTTTAGCCATGCGAGATCTACCTCATTTAAAGTTCCAAACCCTCTTTTTCTTGAATAAGTACAGGTAAATAAGCATCACAAAGAAGAATGAGTTAACAAGCTAAATCAATGAAGATGGTATTGTGATACAATATAATTGCAGTTGGGAACATCATGAGCTGTGATTCCAAAAGGTGTTAACAATGAGCATGGAAAAATAACTATTGTAGGTATATTCAAAACAAATATATGAAGGGGACAGAGTCGTCAGTGGGTGGATAGGGGAAGTTGGTAAGGGACAGAGGGGAAGGTTGTTAGATCTCATCAAGGCCAAGTTCCGGCACAATGACTTGGCATATCCCGGTGAGAGGATTAGTAACTTTATCTATCCCTAATGTTCCTTACTGAAATTGAATAGTATGGTTATTCAAAAAAGGAAGGGGAGAGTTAAGTGTAGGGTGGGAGAAGGGAGGAAGGAGTCTCCAGTGAGGTGCAGAAGTCAAGATATCCATTTATGCGTTAAGTGTAAGAGGGAGGAAACATTCAAGGAAGGCGCCGGCTTCTTAAAGGGGTTGTAAACCTTAAAGGTTTTTCACCTTAATGCATTCTATGCAATAGGGGAAGAAGCATCCTGCTATGCAGCTGCCCCCCAGAGCCCCCCTTTTACTTACCTGAATCCGCTCTTTCCAGCGATGGGGACGAGCACAGCAGCTCCAGCCGGTGTCTCAGGTTCTGATTGGATAGATTAATAGCAGCGCAGCCATTGGCTCCCGCAGCTGTCAATCAAATCCAATTATGCGGGGGGCGGGGCCGAGTCCTGCTGTCTGTGTCAATGAATGCAGCAGCAGGACACGGGAGCGCACCCGAATGGGTGCCCTGAGGGAGAGCGGCTCTCCAATGGGGCACTCGAGAAGAGGAGGAGCCAGGAGCGCCACCGAGGAACCCCAGAAGAAGAGGATCGGGGCCACTCTGTGTAAAACCAACTGCACAGAGGAGGTAAGTATGACATGTTTGTTTTTTTGTTTTTTATTAACAAACCTTTACCTATCCTTTAACTGTGGGCGGCTAAGTGTGACTCCTTGCAGCTTCACAGCTGGCTGCCCATTGCGCCTCATGAATGGCCCTGCAGTCTCCTGGGACCTGTGACATGTCACAAGAGACCGGGGGGGGGGTTAAGGAGAGGGGGGTCCAACTTCCTCTCAGATTGCCGCTGTGACATGTATGATGTGCAGTAATTATATGACTATCATTGGATGTGTAGGCTCAGAATCTGTATAGGTGCAATAATCCAAACTCTTTTAGATGCAGACCATTTATAATTACAATCATGCTGGGCTAATGTTTGGCAGGCTATGTGTGGACGCAATCCATAGAAAAATTGGAAATAATGAGACATCAGTGGCTACCAATTCATATTTCTGTAAGCATACAAAGATAAAATGTTAATTTTGCTGTCAGTGTTATATGTTAAAAAATCATGTATGTTGGCTTTTCCAAATTTTTCCCATGACCATCAAAATGATAGTTTAACCCACAAATTGCCAGAACAATATATGCCCCTTTTTAAGACTGCAACAGACTAAACTACTGTAAAAAAAATACCTATTACATAAATTATACCTATTCGAAAAAAAATTTTCTAAAGTATATGCCAAAGCCAAAAAAGTTGCCCCCCATAACCATCATAAACATTATCACTTATTTAAAGGACTCCCGCATACCATTCTCTGTTTATGGCCAAAGGGTGACCAGGTCTACGGAGAGCTGAGGTTTCCGTGGGTTATGTATACAGTGCTGGGGTAACCCTTTATCTTACCAAATGTGACCCCTTCCCCCCGCCTTAAATTCATTGTACCTCTGGGCTCAGGGATGGGAGACTGGAGAGAGAGAGAGAGAGGTGGGTGGCCTCTCTTTGGAGGGGGAGGTTCATTTGTTCCTTTTCCCTCATTCTTTACACCCCTCCTTTTTTTTCTCTCTCTCTCTTACTTCCTCTCAGCTTCTTGCTGTTCCCTCTCTTCCTCTCTATACCTGCTTCCTTTCCCATGTCTTCAATCTTCTATCAGAACTACTGCAGACTATCAGTACTATTGTTTCATACCATGGTCTCTACTAGAAGACATGAAATGTCTCCACCGGGGATTCAATAAATTATTTTATGTCCAACAGAAGGGGCTCCTCCCATTGCCTGTATTAAGTCGAAGGGCCCCCTGGAAAATTCAAGTGGGGGGCCTCTCAGTCATTTTGGTAGAGAGGCAGACAGGTTTAGTTGGCTCTTTTTCTGGGGCCTATTATCTCATGTGTGTAATGCTTATTTTTTTTATCTGGGTATGATACCTTGTCTAGGTTACTTGCTGCTGGCTTAGTCATATCTGACTCCATATACTTCACGTGCCTGGCAACCTGTAAAGCGGTAAACTTTTTGTTAATTGTTGCAAGATGTTTTACTGCATACTTCGGAACTTCACCCTGCTTTTCCTCCTCTTTACAGAGATGAGCTTTTAATACTTTTTAACTGCTGCCTATGGGTGTACAAATTTTTGTAGATGTCCGGAGCCAGTCTGCCCAATCTAGAAGCCAGCAGGATTTTAGAAGCCAGCTCTGTTGACTTCAGCCGGAGAAAACTTCAAATGTTAGATGCCAACTGTAATTTTAAAGGAGCGTTGGCCACCTGGTCCCTGGTATCTGTCCAGCACTGGCCTTGGTAGCCTTCCATTAAATGCAAGCCTGTCTGTATGGCGAGTATTTTTAATTAACAAGGCTTTGCTGCCACTGCAGGAACTATTTTCCATATGTCCTTGCCATCAAAAATTTAGATGGATATGCTACCAGCCAAATAAATGTTGTTGCTGCGTAAGAGGAAACAGCAGTCCTCTGTTTTCAGGCTCTGCAGCCCGACTAAAGTGTGACTGTGTAAAAATCATTAGCTTAGTAAACAGACCCCATGGAGATTGTTTCTGTATGCTGAGGAAGGTCAGCTAATAAATCTTCCCCTTTTAGCTTGCGGCAAAATCGAACACAATCAATTAAACACTCTGGCTGAAACCAAGGTCTCCTTCTGCAAACACTAATGCTTTGGCCTGATCTGTATTAAGATGTTATAGGATCAGTTTGTGTTTGCTGTAAATGTCACAGCGCCTCATGCAGTTCAATATGGAGTTGGAACACTGGGATGGATATTTTGTTTTTGTTTTTTCTGGATGAAGTTTTACTTGATCTTCCTGCTGGCAGGTGCAGTTAAACAGCTGGAAGTTCTCTGCTGGTTTTGGCGTCCAGGGAAAATGACACCCCAAGCTTGCAAGGAAACTACATGTTTTAGTATGCTTTGTTGCCTATGGCACAAAATGTTGAAGCTTATAAGTCTTCTTCAGCTTCAAGCAATAACCTTAAAGTTCACCTGTTTCCAGACTAGGACATTTAAGTATATACATATTCTTTACAAGCAGTGCAAACAATTTAAAACAATCCATCACTCACCTCACTAGCAGCTTTTAAAGTTAAGTTATTCATTCTCAACAATCTTCGAAGATCACTCAAGTTAGGTTTTAGTCAGTTTCTATTGATTACTGTCTGCAATACTTTTTTTTTATTAGCACTAACTTAGTGTTTCAGGACAAGCTTTTGGGGTGTGCCCCTTCATTAAGTCAGTTTCTAACAGTTTAAAGTGGCCTTTCTCAACCTTTTTACTTTAGAGGGACCCTTGAAATATTTTTTTGAGAAAAAAAATCTTGAGGCACTACTGTTAAAGCCAGTTCATTGGGGTTCAGTGGGAATGCCTCTTACATTGGTGGTCAGTGGGAAGAATGTCCCTTTATAGTGGTGGTTGGAATGCCAAGATCATTGATGTCATGCCATTGACTCTGACAAGTGGCCTTGGCCCTGGAGCTTTGCAGGCACCCTCAAATGGGAGGTCGGTTAGTCACAACTCATGGAACCTCTAGCAAACTTTGGAGTATACCTATTTGAGAAGGACTGGTTTGGAAACATCTGCTATGTGCGATTACAGTAGAAGACTAGCAGACTGCCAAGATCTGCTCTCCTTGTCACAGCCACACAGAACAGGGAGCATCTGCTCTGTTTTTGAGGCCTCATGCACACTGGACGTTAAAAAAACATTGAAAAACTCACTGCAAAGGTACTGGTGTTTTATAACATTTTCAGCATTTTTGCAATAGCGTTTTTTTTGCATTATTAGTGTTCGTTTGCGATTTTCCACATTGGCGGTTTTTAGCGTTTTTTAATTTAATTTTATTTTATTTTTTTCAATGGATCAAAGACATTAAACGCTGGTGAGCCGCGTTTTAGAGCGTTTCTAGGCGTTTTTTGATGTTAGTGCGTTTTTACAGCTGAAAAACTCCTCAAAACCCACTAGTTTTGGGTTTTTTTTACAGCCAAAAAACGCCCCAGCCAAAAACAGTTGATAACAGCCTATGTGTGCATAGACACATAGGATAACATGATGGGGAGTTTATTGACTGTAGAAAAAACGTCTGAAGCCAAAAACAGCAGCTGTAAAAACATCCAAAAACATCCAGTGTGCATGATAAGTAATAATAAGTATTACAAGCATTGCACTTGCATCACTCTTTGTTAATTCCTACATAAGTGTTTATGGGCTGGCATTAAAGGGGTTGTAAACCCTCGTGTTTTTTCACCCTAATGCATCCTATGCATTAAGGTGAAAAAACTTCTGGCAGTGACCGGCCCGCCAGCTCCCCCATTTTACCTACTTGAGCCCCGTAATTCCCTCGGCGGAGACGCGCTTTCCCTCTCTGCACGGGATCCTGGCTCTTGGTTGGATAGATTGGCTCCTGCTGCTGTCAATCAAATCCAATGATGCGGGGGGCAGGGCCGAGTCCGGCATTCGTGTTTATGTTGGACTTGGGAGCGTGCCCGCACGGTAACCCCCCAGGAGAACGCTTCTCCAGGGGGGTTATCTGATGTGAGGAGGTGATGGACCCCAGAAGAGGATGTTCGGGGCCACTCTGTGCAAAACGAGCTGCACAGTGGAGGCAAGTATAATGTGTTTGTTATTTAAAAAAAATAAAACACAAAGGTTTACAATCACTTTAAATAAAACATATACTGGGGAATTTTTCAGTGGTGCATTAGCTTCAAAGCCATGCAGCATTAAAAAAAAAAAAATTACAATCCCGTCTTTGACCAAGGCCCAAAAGAGGCTGGCGGGATTTTTGTTTGTCAGTTCGGCAGACTTTGGCCAAGGTTTGGCGCTAACTGTTCCTTAATTTTTATAAAGTTAATCAGTGCCCTAAGGGGACCATGGTCCCGAGAAATTCACCTCAATCCTCTCAGATACCCACGCTAAATTCATGAAGATTTGGGACCCATGGATAACTTACAATGTCCATTTGAATCTTAATTGTTCCTTGCTTTCTTTATGAACATAGGTACGGCCCATTCCTGTACAGCGTAATGGACTGGACAACATGTGAGCCCTTCCTTTCCCCTTTCCCTCTCCCAGGCAACTTATTCTCTTTTCCTTTTCTCCTTCATTGCTGCACGTCGATGAGTCTGGGTGGCTCCATTCTGTTCCTTTCCCCTTTTCCTCTCCCGCAGTATTCCTTTTCAGGACCCGGAATACCCTCCCTTTTCCTTCTTCCTCCCCCCTCTTCTTTTTCTCCTTTCCCCATTTTTCTCTCCCCCATGGTGGGGCCAGGTTAAGTTTAGACTGGTAGCCTTTATTGACACAGGGTTGTTTTTGTAACCATGCTGATGTCGCATTAGTGTACTAGTCAGTATTCTTGGCTAAAACCGTCACTTATGTGCTGTCAGCTGTCAGCATCTTGCCTCAGATGATCTTTGTAAGCTGACTTCAAGAGTACCTTTCTTACAAAACTAAAAATCCAACAAAATACTTTGTAACATAAAACACATTTTTTAAATTTGCAATGGAAAATTGATTGAAAATGGAAAAAGGTATTCTAACCTTTCACCATTATATTCAAAACTATAAAATACATCTCATATATATATATATATATATATATATATATATATATATATATATATATATATATATATATATATATATATATATATATATATATATATATATATATACACACATACACACATACACACACACACACACACACACACACACACACACACACACTGGGGACGGAAAGTATTATGGAGGCCACTGTGCTCTTAGGAACCTTAAGTGCAGCAGAAATTTTTTTGTAGCCTTGGCCAGATCTGTGCTTTGCCACAATTCTGTCTCTGAGCTCTTCAGGCAGTTCCTTTGACCTCATGATTCTCATTTGCTCTGACATGCACTGTGAGCTGTAAGGTCTTATATAGACAGGTATGTGGCTTTCCTAATCAAGTCCAATCAGTATAATCAAACACAGCTGGACTCAAATGAAGGTGTAAAACCATCTCAAGGATGATCAGAAGAAATGGACAGCACCTGAGTTAAATATATGAGTGTCACAGCAAAGGGTCTGAATACTTAATGATACTTGTGATATTTCAGTTTTTCTTTTTTTAATAAACCTGCAAAAATGTCAACAATTCTGTGTTTTTCTGTCAATATGGGGTGCTGTGTGTACATTAATGAGGAAAAAAATGAACTTAAATGATTTGCAATATAACAAAAAGTGAAAAATTTAAGGGGGTCTGAATACTTTCCGTCCCCACTGTCTATATATAGATAGATAGATATATACCGTATTTATCGGCGTATAACACGCACTTTTTTCCCCTTAAAATCAGGGGAAAATCGCGGGTGCGTGTTATACGCCGATCCCCTGCGATCCGGAGCTGCCAGATTTTCAAAATTGCTGACCGCGATTTGAAAATGGCGCCGAAATACACAGTGCCGGTCCTCGGCTCTTCTCGGCTACTTTCGTCTTCACTCGAGCGCCGCCCGAACCTAGCCGAGTGTACTCGGCTAGGTTCGGATAGCTCCGCTCGGGACTACGAGTGGAGCCGAAAGTAAACGAGAGCCGCCGAGAAGAGCCAAGGACCGGCTCTGTGTATTTCGGCGCCAGCAGCGCCATTTTCAAATCGCGGTCGGCAATTTTGAAAGACAGGATGGCAGGGGTCCGGGATCACGGGATGCGAGGCTGCACTGGGGAAGGCTGCACTGGGGAAGGCTGCACTGACATGGCTGCACTGACATGACTGCACTGACATGGCTGCACTGGGGCAAGGCTGCACTGAGAAGGCTGCAATGATGGGCATTTAAATGTAAGTTTTTTTTTTTCCTTCAGCTTCCCTCCTAAAAGTTTTTTTTTCCTTAAAATTCCCTCCTAAATTGGGGTGCGTGTTCTATGCCGGTGCGTGTTATACGCCGATAAATACGATATATATATATATAGATATAGATAGATAGATATAGATATATATATATATATATATCTATATATGGATATATAGATCGATATATGGATATATAGATCGATATATATATATATAATATTTTTTTTTATTTAGGGATAATATATACCACATTTTCTTTTTTCTTTTTTTTTTTTTTACTAAATTGGTTTAAAAGATCAAATCTGATTGTTTATAAAGGGCTGCTACTTTTCTGCACAGTCTGTACATTTTTCTTGTACAACGTACTATATGAAATATGTACTGTATATCCAATGCAGGCAAATGGCTCATCTATTTATAACGAGCAAGGGAACTATATGTGGGAGGTCCAGTTCTCTGCCAACAATTCCCCAGCATATAAGGGGACCACGTCAACTCCCTTTTTAAAGAAAAGATATGACACTAATGAACATTTCTAATAAACTATGCTAGTTGCATTTTTCAGTCTCCAGTCTCTTCTCCACTAATACTTTTTCATTTTACTATTTACATTCCTTTTCTTCTTGTATATACATTTTCATTGCCTCTTCATTTCCTTTTCCTCTTTCCTCCTATCACTGTTCCCTTTTGCCTATCTCTCTCTCGCGCTCTCTTCTCTCTCTCTCTCTCTCTCTCTCTCTCGCTCACGCTCTCTCTTGCACTCTTCTCTCTCGCGCGTGCTCTCACTCTTTTCTCTCTCGCTATTTTCTCTTCTCTCTCCTCTTTCTCTCTCACACTCTCGCGCTCCCTCACACTCTCCCTCTTTTCTCTCTCCTCTCTCGCTCTTTTCTCTTTCTCTCTCTCTCTCTCTTTCTTGTGCGGGCTTTTCTCTCTTTCTCTCGCTCTCTCTCTCGCACTCTCTCTCTCCCCCTTTTCCTCTTTCCCTTATGTTTTTCTCCCCACACTTTTCTATTTTCTTCTATCCCTCACCCTACATTCCCAACCAGCTATTTTTCTTTAATTTCCTCCAATCTCCTCTTTTGTGCTCTCTCGCACTCTCTTCTCTCTCTCTCTCTCTCTCTCCCTCTTTCTCTCTCTCTCGCGCTACTGCTCTCTCTTGCACTCTTCTCTCTCTCACGCGCGCTCTAACTCTTTTCTCTCTTGCTATAAATCTCTTCTCTCTCTCTCCTCTCTCTTCTCTCTCGCGCTCTTCTCTCTCTTGCTCTTCTCTCTCGCGCTCTTCTCTCACTCTCTCTCGCGCTCCCTCACACTCTCTCTCGCGCTCCCTCACACTCTCTCACTCTTTTCTCTCTTCTCTCTCACGCACTCTCTCTCTCACCCACCCTCTCTCTTTCTCGTGCAGGCTTTTCTCTCTTCCTCTCGCTCTCTCTCGCGCTCTCTCCCCCTCTTTTCCTCTTTGCCTTATGTTTTTCTCCCCACACTTTTCTATTTTCTTCTATCCCTCTCCCTACATTCCCAACCAGCTATTTTTCTTTATTTTCCTCCAATCTCCTGTTTTGCTCCTATTTCTTTTTCTTGCTTTTTCTTTCCTTTCTGTATCTTTCTTACTTTTTCTTTTGTTCTTTCATTCAATCTTTCCTTGTTTTGTTCTTTCTCCCTTTTTTTCATTTGCTCTTTCTCCTTTTACTCTCCTTTAACTTTTTTTTCTCTTTCTTTTAAAATTTTCTTTCCTTTCCCTTATTTTGTTTTCTCTCTCTCTATCCTCTTCCCCTCTCCCCTTTCTGTTCACAGTTCCTCCCATCACTGTTCCTTCTATCTATTAGCCTCTTTTCTCTCTGTTTTCCCCTTTACATCACTTTCATTCGCTCCATCCTCTCCTCCCCTCCTTTCTCTCTCCTATTCTTTGCATGTCTCTCCTCTCTGCTTTTGTAAGTCTCCTTCCATTTCAGCACCATGGATAGCATCCCAATTAGGATTCTAATATCATTCACCAAACAAAATATTCTCATTTCTTTGTAGCGTGATTTGGATGTTTATTGCTATTTTTGTATGTGAGCCATGCTTAAATTCATTAGTTACTATCAGGGCATGAATTGCTGCAGATTTGCCTCCAAGGGAAATTAAAATGCCTGCCTCTTCTCTAATACTGTACACGGTGGTTGCTATGGTAATGGCTGATGTTAGTAAAAATCAGTAGTGTAAATGCTTGGCAACAAAATATTTTTGTCAAAATATATTTGAAAGTTTATTTTTTTAATTTTAATGTTTAACAAATCTACATTTTCAAATTAAAATTATGAGTAATATTTTTGCAGAATGGTAAGGGTGCAGGAATGCTAGAATTAGGTTAGGTACAAGCTCATATTACAGCAACCTGTGCTGTTATTAAAGTGCAAGTTTACAATAATAAAGAAAAAAGAGCTAGATGAATGTGACAAAATGGAGGATCATAAAAAGGCTGCAAGAAAATAAAGAATAAAGCAGAAGTAATGAATAATGTACAGAAAATGTGTCAACCTATCAACCTGTAAAGGAGAACCTAGATGCTATGGATCACTGATGAGCAATCACATCTTGCTAATTAATTCTTTGCTTGTGTATATCCAACTGCTGCAAAGAAGTTGATGGTAAACAGATATCAGACACATACCTAAAAAAATGCACACTAGTATTAATTACGTCAGCTGCTATGAATATTTGTGTATATGTGTATATAGGTGTATGGTATTGCTTAGTAAAGCTGAACCCCGGGGAAAAACTATTTTTGGACATTTGCTATAGACCATAAATTACCTCTAATGGTGGCCATGCACGCTTCGATAAATCAATTTCTTTTCCAATCCTCCTCTTCCGATAAGAAGAATTGATCTATGGCCAACAATCTATTTGGTCGATATGCTACAACTGGGGAAATTGATTCTTTTTATTGGGTTTGAAGTTGAGATACAAAACAGAGCCTATTGGGCATACCCAGGCTCCTCTCGGTCCACATATATCACAATAAAACAGACATATATATATATGTGTGTGTATATAAAAACTACGGGAAACAAAAAAAAAAACAAGGAAAGGGGAACCCTCCCCCCTCTTAACAGTAGTGCCGTTATTGGCACTAGAACACAAAAAAAAGGAGAAAGCTACTATATGCTCCAGTAACTACTGAGCTTGTTAGAATATTGTAGGTATCAGCTGCTCAGGGGTAGATATAAGTTACATGTAATAAGGTGGAAGTCACCATTATAAGACGTGTGGGTTGGGCGTGGGTTCAAGTACATACAATATACATGTCCACCTGAGCCTTTATGATGTAAGCTGCTAATTAGGAGAGTCTGGGCCAGTATCGGTAGACAGGTCCTCAACCCAAATGTCCCAGATCTTGTGGAATTTTTTAGGGCATCCTCCCGCCAAATAAGTGGCTTTGTACAGTGGTAAGTTGACATTAATTAATTTCCACAAGGTTAGGTTTGGAGCTGAAAGGGATTTCCATTGGAGAAGAATAACTTTCTTTGCATAGAACAATAATAATCTCATCAGCGTCCTAGAAGCCCGCAGATGAGCGAGGGCATCCACCAAACCCAGCAAACAAACCTCCACTGTCCGGGGGAAAAGGAATAGCGGTCACAGAGTGTATGACCGAGACTACCTCTTCCCACCCTTCAGCCTTCAGCGTCCAAGTCAGCGACATCCAGCGTCCATTTAGATTTAAGAGCTTCCAACCCCAAGTGGACAGAGGGAGACATGGCCTTATAAATGGTTGAGAGGTGTTTGGCGAGGGTGTCATCTCTAAGTGTTTCTTCTAGGGTCAAGGTATAAAACGCTACTGATTGTTTAAATTGTATTTGAAAGGCGTGTCTCCATTGTAAATATCTAAAGAAGTATACATTAAGCAAGTTAAAGTGTAATTTTAAGGTGTCAAAGGGTTTTAGTTCTCCAGCAATACATACCTGTTCTAATATTTCATGCCCTTTACTGCCCAAACCTGCGGATCAGGTATAAAGGCAAATTCTGGTAATAATGGATTGAGCCATAGGGGGGTGTGTTGTGAGATATGATCAGGGGACTAGGGCGTAGAGCTTGGGCCAGCAACCAGGCTTTCAATACGGCTTTCATGGCTGCAGTCAAAAGAAGGGAAATGGTGGTCCCTCTGTAAAGGAGGTTTTTAAGAGCCTCAAAGGAGACCACACAGGAAGCCTCTAATACTACCGCCGCGTTGGTCACATTCTGTGTGAGCCAGTTATAGGCATGTGTGAGCATGGCAGCCAGGAAATATTTGTAGAGATCCGGTCGCGCCCATTCTCTGTAGCCACGGCCATTGCAAAATTGTCAATTTAAATCTCGGTTGTTGTGAGCCCCAAATATAAGCAATTAGACTAGAATTAATTATTTTAAAATTTTTTGGGGGAATTCAAACTGGCGCATGCCGGAGCACATAGAGAAAACCGGGTTACAACTTCATTTTAAACAGATATTTGCATTCTATTAAAGACAAGGGGAGATTGGCCCATGCCATTAATTTAGATTTTATTTTGTCAAGAAGTGGAACTAAAGTTAAGACACAATAGTCTGAAGTATCCAGGGAAATCTCAATGCCTAGGTACCTAATACTGGAGGACAATAGTAGAGGCAGGATAGGGTCAGCTCCACCTCGGACCTCTTTGTAAATGGGTAACATTTGTGATTTTTCCCAGTTAATTAGTCCTGAATGAAAATTCAGATAGTATACGTAACGCTTCTTTAAGAGATGGCCCTGGGTCATTCAGAAACAATATGAGATCACTCGCATACATGGCTATCTTTTCTCTAAGGTTCCCACACGGATACCAACAACAGCAGAGGCCCTTTTTATGGCCTCTGTCACCGGCTCCATTATAATAGCGAATAGACCAGGAGACAGTGGGCAACCCTGTCTCGTACTCCTCCTAACTGGAAAGGGTTCTGAGAGCTCGCCCCCCAGCTTAACCTGGGCTGAAGGGCAACATTAAGCAATTGCACCCACTTCAAAAATTTGGGCCCAAATCCCATCGCCTCCAACACTGAGAGCATACAAGGCCAGGCCACAGAGTCAAAGGCCTTCTCAATGTCGAGTGCTGCCAAGACTCTAGAAGTGGATTCGGTTGGGGATACCTGTAAATGAGTGAAAACCCGGTGGACATTAATATCCGTGGATTTCCCTGGTATAAACCTTATTTGGTCTATGTAGGAGGCACATTTGGAATTGTCCTTGACTGGTTTGGGAATTAAGACTACATGGGCCTGATACATGGAGGGGAGTAGCGTCATTTTCTCTAAAGATTCAGAATACAAGCTATGTAGTTTGGGTGCCAGGATAGAGGTGTACATCCTATACCACTCCTCCGGGATACCATCTGGACCTGGAGTTTTCTTACTGGGAAAGGAGTGTATAGCTGCTTCAATTTCCTCTAATGAAATGGGTTTATCAAGAAGCACTACTTCTTCTGGTGAAAGTGTGGGGAGGTCTAGGGTACTAAGTAATTCCTGGATAGCGGTTTTGGATGGACCCGGGACTGCGAAGTACAGCTGACTAAAATAGTCGGGGAAATGGATTTTAAGTTCATAACCTACGTGCATCTGAAGTTATTAATCTTAACTCTGTTTCCACCATTTAATCTTATAACCTGATCAAATATGATCATATTAATGAACAAAGTATCTTAGTCCTGCTGATCGATGCAAAACGATGGCTAATTTTCCACCCTGATCAACTCAGTTTGATTGAATTGGATGAAAATTCACCGCATCCAATTCTTATAACGGCATAACAGCTCTAGGGCGGCTGAGGTCCGCACTGGAAAAGGGTCTTGTGCGTCTTTGGTTCCGTTTCAGATTTGTATTCAGGCAACAATTTGGTCCTGATTCGCACATGAAATGGAGAACAAGGACGCATCGGATCCCCTGCTGTGAGCCGCGGCCACAGCTAGTGTGAACCCAGTCTAACTGGTTCACACAGGGGCGACTTGTCAGGCGACCTAGTCGCCTGACAAGTCGCCTCCCGTTCTGTACAATGGAACCGTTCTAATAGGAGCGACGCAAGTCGCTCCAACTTAGAAAAAGGTTTCCTGTACTACTTTGGGGGCGACTTGGAGCGACTTGCATAGACTTCTATACAGAAGTCGTTTTGCAAGCCGCCGTGGCAGTCGTGTGCAGGTCGCCTCGGTGAGGCGACCAGCAAGTCGTGCCGCCCCTGTGTGAACCGGGGCTTAGGGGTTGGTTTGCTAAAACTGGAGAGTGCAAAATCTGGTGCAGCTGTGTATGGTAGCCAATCAGCTTGTAACTTCAGCTTGTTCAATTAGGCTCTGACAATAAAACCTGGAAGCTGATTGGTTTCTATGTAGAGCCGCAAAAGATTTTGCATGCTCCAGTTTTGGTAAAGTTATAGCTATTCTGTTGCTTGTTGATTCATCTATTTTAAATTGAACTGCACAGTGATCAGGTAAAAAAAAAAAAAAATCAAAGCATGCATGTCCACCATACTGATGGGTGTCCCATGTTTGAATTTTGTCACAATTGCAAAAACGATTATTTTTATTCAATCTGTGTACACTACTATAAGGCACACGCGGCAGTGCTTGCTGCCCCTCTCAAAGTGATTCATGATGGATCGTTTTTCAGAGGCATTTCACAGACGGTGAGGAGGAGATATCCTCGATGTCTGTTTTAGCCTTGTAAATCCTGCACCACTGTGCTGCAACCATATACGTTTACAGGCGGTTGTGGGGCAGTTGTGGTACAGCCCCATTTACTTGATTGGTGGCAGTTAGTGGTGGTTTTGCCCGTTGGACACAAAGGGGGATGATTTTTGCAGAGGCCCTGAAGCAGAGCATTGCCTGCGTGCATGCATGACTTTTGTGGAGGCCATGAAATGGAGCATCTCCTGCGTACATGCATGCATACACCCACATCTTGTCGCAGCTTAAGTAGGGATTGTTGGGGGCAATAAAAATGTGGCTGTGTTTACCGCCCCCAGCCACAAATGTAAATGAGCTATAAGTGTCAAACATCCAGCAATAAAACTTACATTCCCAACTGTAGTACTATGATGATAGTGGGTCACTTGTTTCCACCTCGTTCACTCACAAAATGTCTTGTAATCTTTTTCGCAGGATACAAGGCGTCTGTGAATGGATGAAGGGAGATTGTACCATTTATCCAACCCTTCTCTCCACTCATCCATTCCTAGAATACTTTGTATTCTGTCAAAAGAATACAATAAATTAGTGCTTATAACAATATATGTGACCGCTTTTTATGTATAAAGCAAAGGGAGATTTTATTTTTGACTGGAATGTACATTAACTGCTCGCTCATTGCAAGGCAACGAAGTTAAAGGCTTCAGTTAAAATAGAAAATGAAGCTATGAAATACACACTAGGTGTTCTCTAGTCTAAAGACTAAATCTTTCCAGTCATCTCTACATCTACATCTTACCAGTCAGTCATCCCTACAACAACGACGTCTCTAGTCTTCTCTATGACGACGACGAAGTCTCTAGTCTTCTCTATGACGACGACAACGTCTCTAGTCTTCTCTATGACGACGACGACGTCTCTAGTCTTCTCTATGACGACGACGACGTCTCTAGTCTTCTCTATGATGACGACGACGTCTCTAGTCTTCTCTATGACGACGACGACGTCTCTAGTCTTCTCTATGACGACGACGTCTCTATGATTAAGCCCATGAGGGTAAAACATGTCAGAGAAGAGCAGTTCTCAAGCAGATATTCACAGTGTATAAACTTGGTTCAATAAAATTTTTATTGTGTGGGGCCCTCAGTTTATTTTATGATTACACATGGAGCGGGTATGGGCTACCATGACCGTCACCCTGGTTCACATACAACTCAAACGAACTTTTGGAGATTGAAGTGGTATGGTCTCCCTACAACTCTAGTAGGACGAGAGATGATCTTACACAGCTTAGGCTCCAGGCTTCACCCACCTTCCTTTCATGTAAGAATCTCTAGTCTATCCAGCTGTGATGATCTTCAAGGAAATCAGATTAAAGTAAATTGAGCGTACTTTCTGAGCAGATTTTGTATCTCCTGGATAGCATTGGCAGTTGGTTTCATCTGTTGTTTAGAGCTGGTTTTTAGATCACACCTGTCTGAATAAAAATCATGCCAGACCCACCCCATATTCACCTTTCCTGGCACTTTCCACAACTGTGCTCAGCTCCGGCACATTGTAAAATTCCTGCTACTTCTGGGTATGGAGTGTAAGATTGGGGTGATTAGACTCAAGTGGTGCATGCGTTTTCAAGAGGTCGCGCCAGTCTAAAACTGCATTTAAAGTGGTGTTCTGGCCAAAATTATACTTTTTAAATAAAAATAACCATATAATACACAAGCTTAATGTATTCTAGTAAAGTTAGTCTGTAAACTAAGGTCTGTTTTGTTCGTTTATAGCAGCAGTTTGTTATTTTATAACCTTACAGCAGGCCGTGGCCATCTTAAGTGTGGGCATCTGAAGCCAGACTGTATTTCTTCCTGGATCTCATCCTTGCAGATCTCGCACATGCTCAGTCCAGCACAAGCAGTGTAATAGGTTTCAGGTCAGGTTTCCCTAGCAACGGCGGTGTCAGAGGAAGTTGCCGCCCCTTCCCAGAAGGCATTGCAAACAGGAAATGATGTGATGAGCCATGGCTAGGGAGGAGGAAGTGAAAAATGAATACAGCAGATATACAGTAGGTGCTGAGAAAAAAAAATTATCCAATTCGTTTGCAGTGCACAGTTTAGTGAGGGATGCTGAAGAGTTGTAAAAGTGGGTGGAACTCCACTTTAAGGGCATGGTAGCCCACTTTTATTTAAAGGACCGTAAATATTTCACAAAAGTCAGCAATTTCCCATGCAGGGGAAAACCTCCTGGCTTACGCTCTTGCCACATGGCTGCTTCAGCCTCAAGCCTAGGCCTTAGGTCTGCTCCTCAGACCAACACAAAGGTTTCCTTCCAGTCAAGTTCTCTCATAGCTTACTTACGATCTAATCCTTGTGGCTCTGTCGTGAAATACATGCTCTTCCTGCAGACATGCATGCTCTGACTGCCCCATGCAGCCTCTGACTCCTAGAGGGGATAGGAGTCCTGACTCTCATGCACAGACCTCCTGTCGGGTGGAGCCCCGAGCTCTATTCCTCAGTCTTTTATGAGTCCAGCCCACACCTGTGCAATCAGCGTGCCTGCCTCTCCAAAAAATCTGGTGTAAACTGCTAAAATAAATTGTGGCATGGGCTCGCCTCTCTACAGGAGTTACATGTCATCTGTCACCTGCCTCCCCTCAATGCAATGCATGGGGGTATAAGCAACCAATTGCTGGGGCCCACCACTGTCCAGGGCAGTATGACATTCCTGCTCAGTATTCAACTATCAAGAATACTAGAAATTTGGGAACAATTGCTGGTGACCTTGTGTGGACAATAGCAGGAATCTAAGCAGTGGGGGAGGGGTTGTGAAGGTACTGGAGAGCGAGATTTTATTTTCCCAGCAGATTTCATTTAAAGTGTTAATTGCCTACATTTAGTGATTTCCTCAGCTCCTCATTTAAAGCGGTATTCTGTTTTTTAATTAGGACAGAGTTCTTCTTTAGATGGCAATGTAAGACTAATATTATTAGTGTAGAAACCTCACGGCAGCAGAAGCAATAGAAATGATTTGAATTCCTCATTAGCAAGGTAATCATCTTGCCATATGCACAAAGCACAATCTTGTCGTTTCCTCCTCAGCATACAGTATGTTCCAGTTATAATAATGCGAATACAGGCTGTCTCATCATTAATGACAGGAGAGGACCTGTGCAAAGAAGAGATCCCACTGACATAACACATGGAGGGATGTCAACCCTTTCTCAGTTTGTCTTATATGAGCATATGTTCAAAATTAATGTGGATGGTTTTACGTTGTTGCCTTTAATTTGTATTTAAATAAAGGATAACAAAGTATTGCACACAGTCAATAGAAACTCTTAGGTTATTTTAAATGTAAAACATGCTTTAAAAAAAAAAAAAAGATTAGTAATAATAATAAATATATAAAGTTACACACACACACACAAACCAAAAGGAATGCATTGTTATGACAGATGACCTTTGCATTTCAGTCTGCAGCCAGCTAAGGTTTTCAGCTAACATAATAGCAAGTTGCAGCCATGGCAACAGTACCATGTGCAGAATGTTTCAGAAATGTCATTCTTTTTTCATGTGGCTGGATCAATGCAGAGGAAGATGCACAGACATGCCAAGCTCTGTCTTTTGATGGAATGACTGGCAGGGGAATTCAATACAAAAACGAACCATGCTTTTCTGACGGCATGGCTTTTTAAAATGGCCTGCTCCAGATTCAAAAGTTCCTGACTTCATTTCTAGGTTATGCTTTTTTTTTGTAAATAAATAGGGTACTATGTATTCTTTACCCATTCACATGAGCAGGAGTATCTGGGGGTCAACTTATTGTGAAAGGGGGGCTTCTAGATCCCGATAGACCACCCAAACGTAGACCTCCACAGCCACAAGGCAGGGTTATGTTGAAGAGGCCCTTCATTAACATCGGGACATGTTAATGAAGGTAATGGTGTTCTCCCTGCAAAGCACACCACCCATGTTGAGGGCATATGGTCTGGTATGGCTCAGGGGAGGAGGGGAGGCAGTAAGCATGCTCGTTTCTTCCCCCACTTTTCCTGACCGGAAACATTTCACAAAAGACATCAATTTCCCATGCAGGGGTTCCACTATTACTGTAACTTGCACAATGCTTCAGCCTCCTGGCTTACTCTCTTGCCACATGGCTGCTTCAGCCTCAAGCCTAGGCCTTAAGTCTGCTCCTCAGACCAGCACAAAGGTTTCCTTCCAGTCAAGTTCTCTCATAGCTTACATTGCCTTTTTTAAGGGGGAACCTCACACCTTTATTTTTTAATGTGAAGATTCCCCTTAAAATACATACCAGAGCTGAAGGGTCTAGTATAGATTTTTTAAAGGGATCTCACACATTTTTTGCATGAGGTTCTCTGTTAAAATCCATACCAGACTCTCAGGGTCTCTTAGCAATTAATCACACTGACAGTGGGCAGGGCCTGATGGGGAAGCAAAGACACTTGTTGCCCATCAAGTCTGCTCTCTCCCTGTGATTGAAAGCAGGCGGTGAGCAGATTCTATAGTTGGAATCTACAGGCTGTCTGTTGGCTATGAATCCCGATAGGGGAACCAGTGTCAGTAAATCCACATCAGGCTCTGCGTGGGTGGGGCCAGCTGTGGGGTACCCAATGTGAGGAAGCAACATACTCAGTCCTAAGGAGTTTATCAATATTGTATTTTTAGTTGAGTGCAAACTAGTGAATAACCTTTCCTGTGGCGCACAGATATTGCTTTACACATGTGCAGTAACTCTTGTAATAACAGGCTCTGTAATACTTGCAATAAGTAAGTTGACCACTCCACACAGACAAATTGCTGGTCCCAGCCAAATGCTAACACAGTCCTTAAGACACAGAAGAGTTGGAGCAGTATAGCTAGGCTGGCTCATACTGGGAGATTGCAGCCTTATAACAAGATATGCAGAGCAGTAACGGAGCTGGGTCATCCAGGGCAAAGATGCCAAACTGTGCCCCCTCCCCCCTTCCCTTAGGGTAAGGGCTGCCCAATCCCTGCAATAATCTATTGTGTCCAGGGCAGCTGCCCCTCCTGCTCACCCCTTGCCCCAGCCTTGATGCAGAGGTATATTCTCGGGCACGATAGGACACAGCACATTGGAGGTTGCTAAAACAGGTGGCGACTCAAACAGGCCTGAAGCAGGTGGCAGCAGAGGTACTAGAGATCGATGCTAAATACAGAATGCAGTGGTGTCCCCTACTGTCTCTCCTTACTCTGGAACCTCTCCCTAAATGCTAACTCTCTAACCCTGCCAGATGGGGTTCCTCTTCCTACACTGTCCACTGGCAAATGCTGTCAGGAACCATGAATCAGACTGATACAGAAGTGCAGTAAAAATCACACCATTTAATTAAAAAGTAAAATGTTATAAACAGAGCAAACATAGTCAAAACATAGCCAGAGTTTGGTAACCAGGACAGGTAGTCAGAACAAGCCAGAGAAATGGGAGTCCAGAGATCAGCAAAGCCGAGGTGCAGCAAACAGGATCAGGAACCAGAAGGGAAGTCAGCCAAGCAAAAGTCTTTCACAGGAAAACACACCAGAGAGAGTTCGGGTATGTTGACCAAGGCAAAGGCACAGAAGATCTGATCCATGCAGTTTAAATGGCTAGCAGAGCTAGATGACGAGCAGGAAATGAAGACCGGGTGAGTCATTGTGGAATGAAGAGTGTTGGCAATTAACCGACAGCTGAGCACAGAGCTCAGAGAAGGAAGGGCTGAGCCCAGCCCTGACAAATGCGTGCCAAAACCCAGAAAGGCACTGCTATTTATCAACACTGCTCTAACCAAAATGGCCACAGAAGGTCACTGGAAGTTAGTGTCCAATCAGACAACTGCTTCTCCTGGTGACATCTACAGAGACTGCAGAGGAATATCTTTCCCTTCAGACTCCACTCTCTCCCCAAGCCAGCAAGACACCATCTGCTGGGTGGTGTAGAAACTACACCTGCCAACTTCCGCCCACCCAGATTTAAAAATTATCCGCTGCTGCACTGTTGTGTCCGTATGACAGCTGCAGAAGCAGGAAGAAGTTCAGCTGTTAAAATGGACTCTCCAACCTCAGTGCACCTCTGCACGTGGTGTATGCCACAAGTTCATATGGCAGTTTACAACAGAATAGGTACACCTGGACCAAAATTTGGCATGCAGAGGCATGATCCAATTCTAAAGAGCGTCTTAGACACTCTTTATGAACTCCCCTGTGACTCTTCAACTTTGGATATGTATATTTGTATAATGCAAACTTGGACCATGTTCTACGGTTGCTTGCCATTCATTTTGTGCTGCCAAAGTAAAGTATTTGAGCAATAAATTTAAACTGCATATACATTTTGAATTAACGGCACCTTCTGCAAGAATGTAAAAAATGAGCCTGCAATAATAAAAGGAAAAAATTGAATTCATTAAATTTTTGCATTAAAGCCTGCAGAGCGTTGCAACTGTAATCAGTGGATTGTGGGTGCAATACAAAGACTTTATTATTTAAAACCTAACCTCTGTGCACACCCACTGTCAGGCCTAGACATGGAGACTGCACTGTAAAGGGGCACTGTAATGATTACAGTGCCGTTCGTTTATATCACAGCGCCCTTTACTTTACAGTGCCCCCAGCAATCGCAGCCCCCCATCACAGTGCCCCTTTACATTACAGTGCCCCCAGCAATCACAGCCCCCCATCACAGTGCCCCTTGCAGTCATGCCCCCCCCCCAACACTTTTCACTTGTGTGGCATGATCTACAAGTCCTTTTGCCGAGGTGGTAGATAAGACTTTGTAGTCTTTTCATTCACAAGTCTTTGTGAATGGATGATGCGGGTTATGCCACGTACAGCGGCATTAAATTAAAAAATCAACAAGTTTCTCCAGGCAGAAGCACCCCACAATTCAGGTAATTGGAGGGGGGGAGGGTGTTTGAGGGTTGGGGAATATGACCATGTTTCATGTTGCTCCCTAAACGTGGACAGAAAGGTGAACTAAACCTTTAACAGTTATTGTATTTTTCCACATGGTTTTGTATTTGGGATAACTGCTTTAAATGTTTTATGGGTTAGGGGATTTATAGATTTTGGAGTATCCATAAAGTTTTGTATTTTGAAAAACACTGGTTGGTGGTTTTTACCACTTGAGTTCTGGAAGGTTTCACCCCCTTCATGACCAGGCCATGTTTTGCTATTTAGCACTGCATTAATAATTTAATTGGTAATTGCGTGGTCATGCAACACTATACCTAAATGAAATGTGTATCATTTTATTCACACATTTAGAGCTTTCTTTTGGTGGTATTTGATCACCACTAAATTAAAAAAAATAATGAAAAAAATATATATTTTTTACTTTCTGCTATAAAACATATCCAATTAAAAAAAAAACTATTATCTTCATAAATTTAGGCCAAAATATATTTTACTACATGTCTTTGGTAAACATGAAATCCCAATAAGTGTTGATTCGTTTATGTAAAAGTTATAGCGTCTTCAAACTATTGTATATTTACTGGAATTTTTTTTTTTTTAACTTGTAATAGCAGTGACCAGCGACTTGTAGTGTGACTGTGATGTGCGGCAAGCAATCTGAGACGAACTGATACTGGCTGGGAGGTACACTAACTGACACTGACATCACCAGTGATAACACTATACATTAGGCTCCATTTACAAAGCAATTTCTACCGCTTTAAGAAATGCAGTAAAATACCACCTAGAATTTTTCAAAAACGTTTGGAGCATTCACTAAAAAATATGCAGTATTTATCTCATGAAACCATGTGGTATTTTTCCCATGCGGTGTCCAGTGGAATGGATACAGTGGAGAAGAATTGGAACCCCTGACAGTTTTTTTACTGCTAATAAAGAGGTAAAATGGTTTAAACTGTAGAAGTCTGCCAACTCACAAAGTCAAAAGAAAAAAGGTGACTAGAATACCAGTCAAAGGGAAGCTGCTTTTACAGGATACATGTAATGTATCAAAAACAACTAAGTTGAATTAAGTGAATACAAAACATCTTTATAAATGTCAAGTATCGAAAGAAAATAGTATAAAAACTCACACACGCATAATAAATATCCTCCTTTTACCAATAAAAAATACAATGTTGTCTTTTTATTAGTGGAAGAAAGGTCTGTATATTCGTATGTTTTTTGATACTATTTTCTTAAAATATTTGACATTTATAAAGATATTTTGTATTTACTTAACATATATCTAAAGGAAAAACTTTTTTTCATTTTAGATGGGGTCGAGGGGTATTAGAACACCTTATAGGTTTTTACTGCTGTCTGTGCCCTCATTTCTTTTTTTGTTTTGTTTACCATTTTCGTTGAAAGTAAAATTAAAAGAAAATCACAAATTTTGGGTTGTCCAGAGAAAAATAATAGTGGGGAAATTTTCCAGTTGGGACACTAGTTCTGATGACCTGGGGGACCCTAAGAAAGTCCCTTTAGATTGCAGATATTTCCTCCCACTTACAGTTTTTGGCTATAGGACAGGAAGTGAAGGTAAATCTCCCCACAGATGAAAAAATAAACAACTGGCCCTCCATTACTTTATCCAAAAATGAAAAATAAAGTTTTTTTTGGGGAGAATCTTGGAGTTCTTAACTTAATTACTGGAATGTCTTCAGCGCATGTTCAAAAGAGTTGGGCAATTTATCGCTAAAAGCTAAATATCGAGAATTACCAATTTTTGGAAGAGAGCCTGTTTTGGAAGGCCTACTCTAATCATGTTTGTGCTGTGTTGGCATCCTCCAGAGTGCTGTATACCATAATTATGAGCAGGTGCCTACTCTAACTGTACACATGGGCCAAAAGTCTGTCTTTGTTGTGCTAGTATGGTTGGGTGGGAGCAACAATCACTGACACGATCCCCTATAGCAAGTGAGATATAAGAGGAGAGAGTCCCCACATTTCCTTGTGAGGGGGGGAATGTGGAGAGAGGAGATTTTTAAGTGCCAAAGAACAATGTCAACTACCAAATTATATATATATTTTTTAAAAACATTTTTCAAAGTTTTATTTGTACAAAAAGTATTTAAAACCACATGTATGATAACATAAATTGGACAATATACAACCATTCTAGGCAAACAATGCGTAAGAAGTTAGTGGATCATGGATCAATGTGTTTCGCCCACAATGAAAGAGAGGGCTTCTTCAGGATCCAGTTTGCAAAACTGGCAAAATCTAATAACTTATATGGTGATCAAAATGCCCATATCAGCAATTCACTATGCCTGACATGGGAGAATCCAGTCAAAGATGTGTGTCCAAAATGATATTCATAAATGTAAAAGGTGAAGAACAATGAGGATTCACTTGCATATGTGCATCATCAGTAGTATAAAGGTCACAGGACTCAAATGGATAGAAAGCCTATGTAAAGGACTGAAGAAAAATTTGTCCAAAAATCATCAAAATAATAACGGATTATAAAGCCCAAATCCACAAATTGGAAGCAGGGTGGGGAGCCATACAAGAGGGTGACCCCATATTCCAGATATGCACCTAGGATGATGTATATTCCGCCATGCTAGCGGGTTACATATACAGCATGGTGTGATGGCACCAATTTGGTATGCTAGGCATTATATGCTGCAATCCATTGAAAAGGACTTTCTTGTCTTCATCTCAGGCTAGCTGTACGCCCCTACTGGAAATATTTGGTCACGAGAAGACAAATACTGCATTGGATCCATGCAGTACTGGATAGTTCCAAACAGACTTTCTTATATCCGGGGAATAGCTAACGGATTCTTGGATCAGGAAGGAATTATTTTCCATTGCTGGAGCAAATTGGATCATGCTTTATTGGAGTTTTTTTTGCCTTCCTCTGGATCAACTGTGGGTATAACGGTCAGGGCTGGGCTCAGCCCTTCCTTCTCTGAGCTGGCCACTCAGCTGTTGGCTAATTGCCAGCTCCTATCTCTCCACAGTTACTCACCTGTTAAATATATCCTGCTTGTCAATCCTGCCTACTTAAGCTGTCCAGCCCAGAGGATCTCTGCCTTCGCCTTGGTCAACATCACAGAAATGATCTCGTGCATTCCTGTTAAAGCCTTGCTTGGCTGACATTCCTTCTGGCTCCAGATCCTGCTTGCTGTTCCACTACACTGATCCCTGACTTTCTGGCTTGGCTGACTATCCGTTCACCGAACTTTGGCTATGTTTTGACTACATTTGTTCAATTTACTTTTACTATTAAACAAGTGTGATTTAATGCATGGATCAGTTTGGCATTACAAACGCTCCTGAGTCACACAGCTCTCCTGGAATCTCCCACTGTGGCTGCTCCAGTACAACCTGTGTTGCAGACCGTCCCTGCTGCTGCTCCAGTCTCTGTGCAGGCACCCGCCTCGAGTATTACCACTATAAGAATTATGTCTGGTTCCGCTCTGTTTCCCCAGTGATTTCGCAGTGATCCAGTCCAATGCAGAGGGTTTCTCAACCAGGTTGAGTTATACTTTGAAATGCTGCTCCAGGTGTTTCCCACGCACAGAAGGAAAGTAGGTTTTGTGATATCTTTGCTTTCTGAGAGAGCCTTGGCCTGGGCAAACCCTTCATGGGAGACGTAAAAACCTGTTGTCTTGAGTTACCCTGAGTTTGTGGCTTTCTTTAAAGGGGTATTTGATGTTCCCACATGCTCCGCTTCTGCTGCCAAGTGCCTCATGTCCATCAGAGTACAAGAATTGTTGCTGATTACGCCATTGAATTCCGTACTCTGGCAGCAGTGGTTGCTTGGAACAATGAGGCCCTCGTGGCTGCTTTTTCTCATGGTCTCTCGAATACCATCAAGGATGAGATTGCAGGCCGAGAGCTGGAGAAGTTGATCACGTTTGCCTTCCTCCTTGACTTCAGACTCGGAAAAAGACTCTCTTTTAAGGCACGCTTGCGGAAGCCTCCTGTACGTTTGTCTCCGAGCTTTGCAGTCCAACCCATGCCTCCCTCACCTCCCATGCCTTCTGGTACCGAGTCCGGTCAATGAAGGTGAACCCATGCACTTGGGTTTCATGCGTCTCTCTGCGCATGAGAACCTTTAGGAGGAGGGAGCGATTGTGCCAGGCTGGTCACTTTTTGAAGTCTTGTCCTATCCGTCCAGGGAACGCTCGAACCTTGAGGTCCTGTCACGGACAGACCTTAGGTGGAGTTGTTTTTATCCCCAGTTATCCAGAAGGATAAGCCCCTGGTTTTGGTCACCCTTTCTTGTGCTGAGTCGTCGGTCGAGATACAGGCTCTAATCGACTCTGGGGCTGCAGGCCTGTTTGTTGATGCTGCCTTTGTATCAAAGCACTCGATTCTGCTGCAGCTGCGTGACGCTTCACTTGCCATTGAGGCTCTTGACGGGAGACCTCTACAGCCTGCCCATGTGACTCATGACACTGTTCCATTGTCCATGACCGTAGGGGCTTTTTACCATGAGATAATCCAATTCCAAGATATTTCCTCACCTAAGTTTCCGCTGGTTATTGTTATCCTTGGTTACAGAGACACAACCCCTCTTTTGATTGGCTCCATGGTCGCCACAATGCAGTAAGACATGCTTCCAGAAGGTAGCCAAGGTCCCGTGCACCTCTTCTCTCTCCTCCCTCCTCCCTGCTGAAGGAGTACCGCAATTTTAGCGATGTCTTTGACAAAGGTCAAGCCAGTAGTTTGCCTCCACACCGGCCTTATGATTGCGCAATTGACCTTCAACCTGGTGCCCAACGCCCTCATGGCCGGATTTACCCTTTGTCAGTCTTGGAGGATAAGGCCATGGAGGAGTATGTTGCAGACGCACTTTCTTGAGGTTTCATCCACAATTCCTTGTCCCCTGCTGGTGCTGGTTTCTTCTTTGTGAAGAAGAGTGGTGAACTGAGACCTTGTATTGATTATAGAGGTCTCAATCGTTTCACGGTTAAGAATGCCTATCCAATTCCATTGATTATGGAGTTATTGGACCACCTCAAAGGAGCAATGGTTTTCACGAAGCTTGATTTGAGGGGGGCATAAAATCTTGTGAGGATTAAGGAGGGCAACGAGTGGAAAACTGTGTTTAATACCACAACAGGCCATTATGAGTACCTAGTAATGCCTTTTGGTCTTTGTAACTCCCCGGCAGTTTTCCAGGTATTTATGAACGATCTCCTCCAAGATTTGTTGCAGTTATGTGTGGTGGCTTATCTCAACGATATCCTCATATTTTCCAAGTCCCTGGAGAGCCACCATACCGAGGTCTGTCGTGTGCTTCAGAAACTAAGAGAGAACAATCTCTATTGTAAATTGGAGAAGTGCGAATTCCATCGTGAACAGGTTAAATTCCTGGCTTATGTCATTTCCACTGCTGGTTTTTCGATGGACCCAGAGAAACTTTCAGCAGTCCTACAGTGTCCCCGACCCATGGGTTTCCTCTGCAATGTTTTCTGGGCTTTGCCAACTATTATCGGAACTTTATTCATCTCTGGTCAAGCCCCTGACTGGTATGACCAGAAAGGAGTTGGTCTCTGGAGTCCATTAAGGCCTTTGAGAGTCTCAAGGCTGCCTTTGTTTCTGCTCCTGTGTTGGCACATCCTGCTCGTACGTTACCTTTTATCCTTGAGGTTTGTGCTTCTGAGACTGGTGTTGGCACCCTTCTGTCTCAACGTCCTACCTCTGAGAGTGCTATGCATCCTTGTGGCTACTTTTCCAAGATATTGTCACTTGCGGAGTGCAATTACGAGATTGGTAACAGAGAGACGTTAGCGATCATTTTAGCCCTGAAAGAATGGAGACATCTCAAAGGTACCACTGTGCCGGTTCTCATTCTTACTGACCATAAGAATCTCACGTTCTTGTCTGAGGCTAAACGCCTCTCTCCCAGAAGGGCGCGATGGGCTCATTTCTTGTCAAGTTTCAATTACATTGTCTCATTCTTACCCGATACAAAGAATGTAAGGGCTGACACTCTGTCACGACAATTTTCCTCCACTTCCAAGATGGTGTCGGTTCCGGTTCCTGTGATTCCTCCTGATCGTATTCTGGCTATGGTTCGCACTAGTCTCACTTCTCCTTTGGGTGACAAAATTCTTGCTGCTCAGGTCCATGCTCCTCCTGAGAAACCTTGTGACCGCTGCTTTGTCCCAGAGAGTCTACGTATTGCCGTGCTCCAGACCTGGGAAGAATCAACTCTTTTGGGCCATTTCCCAACAATTCTGGTGGCCTATTCTACGTGCTAATGTAACCGCCTTCATAGCTGCCTGTTCTGTGTGTGCTCAGAGTAAGACTCCACGACACCTTCCAGTGGGCCTCCTACAACCCATACCCAATGGAGAGAGTCCCTGGATCCACCTGTCTATGGATTTTATTCTGGTGTTACCCAACTCTCAGAGCAACACAGCTATCCTTATGGTGGTTGACCGGTTCTCAAAAATGTCTCATTGTATTCCACTTAAGAATTTGCCAACTTCTAAGGAACTGACTTCCATTTTTGCTCAGGAGATCTTTCACTTACAGGGCTACCCAAGGTGATTGTCTGGGACAGGGATAGTCAGTTTGTGTCCCAGTTCTGGCAAGCCTTTTGTGCACAGTTAGGAAGTCAGCGTACTTTTTCCTCTGCGTATCACCCGCAGTCTAATGGGGCCACAGAACGAGCCAATCAGTCCTTGGAGCAATTCCTACGTTGCTATATTCCTGAATATCATAACTGGTCAGACCTATTACCATGGGCAGAGTTTGCTCAGAATAGTGCCTTGAATTCTGCTTCCTGATTGTCCCTGTTTATGGCAAACTATGGTTTCCAACCTTCCATGTTACCTGACTTTTTTGTTCCGCAGAGTATTCCTGCATTAGAGGAGCATATCCGTGGTCTTTGTTCCACTCGGGCACAAGTCCAGGAGGCTTTGCGATATGCTAATGATGGGTACAGACTCCATGCTGTGACCGCACATGTCAGGTTGGGGACAGGGTTTGGCTGTCATCTTGCAACCTCCGACTTTGCGTTCCCTCTCTGAAATTCACACCTCGTTTTTTGGACCTTTGCAGGATTATCCCAGTGGCTTACGCATTAGACCTTCCTTCTAATATGCGTATCTCAAATGTATTTCATGTCTCCTTATTAAAACCTTTGGTCTGCAACCGCTTTACCACCTCGGTGCCATGTCCTCACCCTGTACAGGTTGAGAACCATGAGGAGTATAAAGTACAGTCCATTGTTTATTTCCTAGGTTCCGTGGGTGCATACAGTACCTGGTGCATTGGAAGGGGTACGGTCCAGAGGAACACTTTTGGGTCTAATCCATGGACGCACATGCCCCTGTCGTCCTCCGTGATTTCCATAGATTCCCCTCAAGCCTGGTAGTCCTGTGAGGGGGAGGGGTCGCTGAGAAGGGGGTACTGTCAGGGCTGGGCTCAGCCCTTCCTTCTCTGAGATGGCCACTCAGCTCTCGGCTAATTGCCAGCTCCTATCTCTCCACAGTGGCTCACCTGTTAATGATATCCTGCTCATCAGTCCTGCCTACTTAAGCTGTCCAGCCCAGAGGATCTCAACTCGCCATGTTTGACAGTGGGTATGGTGTTTTTGGGGTCATAGGCAGCATTCCTCCTCATCCAAACATAGAGGTGGAAACATGCTTTGGGGGTGTTTTTCTGCTAAGGGGACAGGACAGCATTACCGCATTGGTAATGGACGATGGACAGAGCCACGTACCACCAAATCTTGGATGAGAACCTCCTTCCCTCAGCTAGGGCATTGAAAATGGATAAAGATAATGATAACTTCAAGCGCATATACAGTATACAATATTCAGTATTAATCGGATTGGCCAGGCATATAGTCCATGGCTAAAGAGTTAGCAGCCCAGGGGTTAATGAGGGTCTGGCAGTTAGAAGCATATGGATATGGGATTACATGATTAAAAAGGGTTTGGCAGTCCAAGGGTTAAAAAGGTGTAGCAGTTCACAATGTGTGAAGTAGGTTGATGAGGCAATGGATCTAGAAGGCGGCTGCTATCCCCAGAGATGCTGGCTCTGTGATATGTAAGAGAGGGTAAAGAAGGGAAGCGCCACCTGAGTGCAGTATTAGTGAATACTTTTAATGACACAAAGTTTAAAAACACTTACAAAAGACATAATTAAAAAGGGCTCATCTGTAGATGGATGATCCTGGTGGGTTCCTGGTGGGGATGGTCCTGGTGAGTTCCTCGAGCTCCAGTCTGGGTGTTGTATCAGCGATGTAAGGCTGTTAGAGAAGCTTTTCAGCAGATGGTTCGTCCTGTGGCCATCAGGGGGAGGCTGGGGCCGGCGTGGAGCGCACAGAAGGTGTGCGTGACGTCACGGGCTGTTCAGCGGCTTCCGGCTTCCGGGTACATTCCAAGGGGAGGGCTCGCATGGAGGGAGGATACTAGCTGTGAGGGAGTCTGTGGATAGCCTATCCACAGACTCCCTCACAGCTAGTATCCTCCCTCCATGCGAGCCCTCCCCTTGGAATGTACCCGGAAGCCGGAAGCCGCTGAACAGCCCGTGACGTCACGCACACCTTCTGTGCGCTCCACGCCGGCCCCAGACTCCCCCTGATGGCCACAGGACGAACCATCTGCTGAAAAGCTTCTCTAACAGCCTTACATCGCTGATACAACACCCAGACTGGAGCTCGAGGAACTCACCAGGACCATCCCCACCAGGAACCCACCAGGATCATCCATCTACAGATGAGCCCTTTTTAATTATGTCTTTTGTAAGTGTTTTTAAACTTTGTGTCATTAAAAGTATTCACTAATACTGCACTCAGGTGGCGCTTCCCTTCTTTACCCTCTCTAGGGCATTGAAAATGGGTTGTGGATGGGTATTCCAGCATGACAATGACCCAAAACGCGCATCCAAGGCAACAAAGAAGTGGCTCAAGAAGAAGCACATTTAGGTCCTGGAGTGGCCTACCCAGTCTCCAGACCCTAATCCCATAGAAAATGTGTAGGGAGTTGAAGGTTCGCATTACTGACTCGGAGAGGATCTGCAAAGAGGAGTGGAACAAAATCTCTCCTGAGATGTGTGCAAACCTGGTGTCCAACTACAGGAAACATCTGACCTCTGTGATTATCAACAAAAGTTTTGCCACCAAGTACTAAGTCATGTTTTGCGAAGGGGTCAAATACTTATTTCACTCATTAAAAATGCAAATCAATTCATAACTTTTTTGAAATGTGTTTTTCTTGATATTTTTGCTATTCTGTCTCTCACTGGTAAAATAATCCTACCATTAAAATTACAGATTGATCTTTTCTTTTGTCAGTGGGCAAACATACGAAATCATCAGGGGATTAAAAACTTTTTTTTTTTTTTTCCTCACTGTAAATGCAACTCATTAAAAAATAAATAATGCCTATTTTCATGACAAAAATTGCATGACAAATGCACTGCAAACATGTTGCAAATGTACTGCCAACATGACACCTAACAAATGCATGTAAACACGCATGGGGAACTGCACATTGGATTGTGGTTTAGACTTGCATTTAGGAGGGTTGAAATTTAGTGGTCAAGCTGAATTTTTACTGTCTCCAATCACTCCTCTTTAAGCTGCAAGGGCAATAAACAGTGGTGTAACATGCTGTGGCCACATGCATTAAACAAAATTCTCCCCGCTGTCATTTCACATGAATGGGGCTGAACTTCAACTTCCCTGCGTGGAGCCACCAACATGGCATGGTGGTGCATGTTTTTAGGGGTTAAAAACAAGCAGAAGGAATCACCTCCTCATCCTTGTCAAACACTCAGACACTAGTTTAAACTAGCCCTTAAAGAGGAACTAGGTGCCTCATGGAGTATTGCATGGAGAATCTTTGCTCAAAGGTATAAAGAAAATTGAATTTCAGATACCACAACAAATGTTACCATGTACTCATAACTGTTGGTGGCTGACATCTATCACTGTATCTCTACGAAGTCAATAGACACCTGTGTTTTTAGCATTATCTCAAGGGAAGAGTCACTTTACCATTGACATACATCTTGGTTATTCATCCAGCTGTAGATTGACAGCATGCAGAAGCCCTACGGCAACGCTGCAAGACTGATCATGATCTGAAAAAAAGCTATCAAACTGCTAGCAGTGTGCCATTATTGTGTTTTCAGAATTATGTGAACAAACCACATTTGAAATCCTTTTCATGCTATCATTTTGATTCTGCGTTTTAGTTAACACACGTTACATTTGGCATGATTTGCATCTGAAAGGCTAAATAAGAAAAGTCAATCATAATTTAGGATGCATATAAGTTAAAAGAAGCTAAATCGGAAAATCTGTCGGAGACAAAGAACAAAAATAAATCTGCTAAGCACTATATAGGGCTAATTTATTTAAGGATAATTTATGCCTATGTGGGCTTGCTTTAATATAGTTGATATACATGTTAATACATATTGCAATACTTTGCTCTAGTTATTTCCTATGGGCCAAAGCAACAAATAACACACCTGACTTATTTTCTGTTACAATATTTTTATTGTTGTTCAACAAGAACAAAAAGACAAGCACATGAATTACAGACACACGCACACACAGTACAGCGCTACTAAAGTGATAATTCAATGCTATACTTAGTGCTATGTATACATGCAATAAAATTCAAATTCATAAACATAAATAAAATAATAAATGTCCTATAAATCAATATCAATCTTATATTATATTATATCAACGTGCTTCTCAATAATTCTTATTGCTTGTGCAAACCACCACCAGCTATTTAAAATGGTTGTAAACCCAATTTTTGGACTTATACCTATAGGTAAGCCTAGGCTTACCTGTAGGTAGTG
Organism: Aquarana catesbeiana; assembly: GCF_042186555.1. NCBI lineage: Eukaryota > Metazoa > Chordata > Amphibia > Anura > Ranidae > Aquarana > Aquarana catesbeiana. Next base: position 50,475,952 of record NC_133333.1, on the reverse strand, counting down.
GAAATATCTCCTAAACGTGCGCCGTTTAGGAGATATTTCACTTGTAGTCCGCCGAAAATTCCAACGCTGCATGCACGGGGAAGAAACTAAACTAAATGCCGTTTCTTCCCTAGCCCGTGCTGTTAATCGCGGCTCCTGTGCGCATGCGCGGGAGTGGCGTCACGCGGCTCCGGCGAATCACAGAGCTGGAGTCCGCGGCCCGGAAGGAAGAGGGGCCAGAAGATGGACACTGCCTACACAGGGGACATCGCTGGATTCTTTTGCAGATAAGAGTCACATAATGGGCTAGTTTGTGATGCATACAAGCCCATTATGCTTTTCATTTGCAGGCTTTGCAGAGAGCAAAAGAGGAAGTAAAACCCATCAGGGTTTACTTACTCTTTAATCTGCTCACCTCAAGGATGAGTCAAGAAGACTCAAATGAGCTCTTTGGACTCCACAAACCTCTTTTCTCTCAGGACTCAGCTGTTCAATTTCTCCCTTTCACAATCTCCACTCCACCCAATGTATCCTTCACAGATAGGGGGTTGATCTCCGAGATTATTCAGCTGTTCCTCCACTTCAAGGGACTCATGTATCATATAATCAAAAGCACAGCCGACATAGTGCTCTCTGCTATAAAACTTTTTTTTTAAAACCCAGCTAAAAGAGGACACTTACTAGATGTAAAAATAAAAATCACTTGTTACATAGTTACATAGTTACATAGTAGGTGAGGTTGAAAAAAGACACAAGTCCATCAAGTCCAACCTATGTGTGTGATTATGTGTCAGTAAATGTATTGAGAGCGTCCGCTCACTCACCACCGTGGCTGCGCAATGTCAAAGGCTCGGATCCTCTCCTCTGATTCAATAATAAACCATAATACAAATGATATAACATACATATAAAACTGATAAAACACGGAAATGATCACAAAAAACAAAAGAATTAAGAAAATTTCCATATAGAAGGAGGGACATGGGTCCTCTATTCAAAATAATGGGAAACATCCCCTTCAAAGTTCAAGCCAACAGGATTCCTAGTATCAAAATAGAAGATTCAATATACCTCCTTCTTGCACAGTATGCTAAATTTGTCGTCCCCTCTAATCGGCAAACTAAAGTGCTTTTACTCTTTTCTAGAATAATTGGGCAGTTACCTTTGCAGTGCGGGAAATTTTCAGGTTTCCTGGAGTTACAGTAGGCTTTAACGCCTTCCCGCCGTTGCCTCCCGGTCCTTTAAGAACTTCAAGATCCGGAGAGGCAGAGGTGGGCATTCGGGTCATGTGACCGCTGTGACACACGGTCACATGATCTGAAAGCGCTCGCTTGCAAGTATGTATCGGGTGCTTCCCGGTCCCCGCTGGTGATTGTACTGGGAGCGTACAGGGTGCACACTCTCTCAGCACAATTTTGTGTTTACATAGGGTTGCATATATGTGACTTTTTGGCGTTAAAGCCTGCCCACCAGGAAGAGGTTAAGGCGGCTAAGAGACTTATTTTTTGCAGTTTCAAGTTGAAATATCTTTATTTACAGACAAGCACATATAAATGAACAGAATTGTTTTTAGAGATGTTAACTGAGAATTAATTTGGACATTATGTTATAAGGTGTCACACTCCAAAAAAGTTATATTTTAGTTAAACATTGAGTGTCACTGTCAGGGGTCAGGTTCAGAGACCAGTAGCTATAGCAGTAGAGATGCTCTCAATGACCACCTAGAAAAGTGCACGTGTGTCACCCTGGTGGATGACACAGGCTCACCCGAGGTGCGGGGTCTAAGCACTAACAGGTATTCACCAGAGCTCCTAATGGTGGAGATGGATTTTGCTGCATGTTGCTACCAAGGCGTGGTCCTCAGGCTCACCAAACCAAGAGGTGCACAAGCCGGGGTCCAGTAGCAGATATAGCAGGTAGGGATCAAGCAGAAGTGTAGTCCGTAAACAGGCCAAAGGTCTATAACAAATGGTTGCAGGTTGTGATCAAGGATAAGCGTTGTTGAGAAATAAGTGAAAGGTTAGTAATGAGTGGTAGTGAACATAAGGACAGCTGCAGGTATCCAAAGGAGCAAGATATTGACTGGAGAAAACACCATAATCTTGCAAACAGGAAGTGCAGAGACTTGGCTTAAATCAGGAAGTCCACAGGAGGAGCAAAGAGTTCAAGCACCAGAAACAAGGCTAGATCGTTCTAAGACAGTGGTCTCCAAACTGTGGCCTGTGGGCCTTATGCAGCCTTCTGCTTGCCTTTATCCTGCCCGCCTTTATCCTGCCCCTAGGTCACTATTCCTCTCACTGATCTGAGGCACTATTTTTTCCACTGACACCAATGATAGGATGCTATTCCTCCCACTGACACCAACGATGGCATGATTTTCCTCCCTCCGACACCAACAATAGGGCACTATTGCTCCCACTGACACCAATGATGGGGTGCCATGCTTCCCATTGACACCAATGACAGGGCTCCATTTCTAATAATTCCATTTCTACTTTAATATCATTTATGGGACATTATTCTTCCTTCTACTGACCATCACTGATAAAGCTATGTAATTTTTTTTCCTCCCACTGACCACCAAGCCCGAGGCACTGTTTAATGGCCACAGTTTCACCCCCCCCCTCCTCTGAAGGACAACCTGGCCCTTTACTTAAAAGGTTTGGAGACCCCTGTTCTAAGAGCTCAGACTGGACATAGCAGAGGTCTTGGGTTCAGATCTTGGTCCTGACACCCTGCCACACAGCTCATGAGTACTCTATGCTCTGCGCCTTAGCACACACAAAATCAGTAAGGTAGGCCATACACAGTGCGAATTTCTCAATGATTATGGCTGTTGGCAATACCGGCAGGCTGGTTGTACCCAAGTAGATCAATTGATTAACTTGGTACATTTGGCCTACCCATTCATGCCCATTCCTGCTGAATCGGCTGAGATTCGAACCGTCTATGGCTGGTATAAGAACTGGCTGGGAGCGTGCACTTCTACGTGGCTCCTCTAGGTAGACCTTATAAGCAGAGCCACCATGTAAATAAGTTATATACGCCAACATTTACAAAGCCAATTTTGCTGCAAAGAATGACTGCACATGAAAAAGGAACAGGAAGGAAGCAAGAAGATAAGGTGTGCTAGCATCTTTACCCTTTATCATTGATGGTTTAACAACACTTTAAAACTCATAGCCATTTTGGCTTTGCTGTAGTGTATTGCAGTGTTTACAGTTTGCACATTGAAAACCATTGCTTGCAGTTTTCCAATCACCATATATTTTCAGTCCCCTGCAGCTGCGAACATCAAACACCTTATTACAACTTCTTCCTTCTTACATTTCCTTTATATTTACGTAGGCGCCAGATTTCCCATTTTAGATGTTCGCTTCTCCTATAATATACTAATCAGAAACCTGAACTGGCTCATCCAGAAGTCCTATTTTAAACCGCATGCGGTCTCCAGCCAGCTTGGAGCAAAACACTTTTTCTTTGTGCCTCCAATGTATAAGCAGTTGATGTTCCCCTGTCAATCATCCTGTGCTGGGGGGACAGTCGAAGAGGAGATAGGGAAGTGTGAATCTGTTTGGCAGGCATACAGGCATATAACCGGTGTGTTACCATGGAAACAATAGAATATTTGACTCTTCACTAACTAGTTCTGCTCATACTTCCAGTGTAACATGTCTTCCCGCTCTGACTTGTTATAATAAAGACATGACAGATTTAGTGTCTCTGATTGCTTTCTGTTTCCATGGAAACCTGTTAACATTGGCCATTTATCATTATATTCCCTAAATGTTATTGATTTATTGTGTGTCAATTTGTTTTATTTTGCATTTATTATTTTTAAATATGTTTGCATTATTATAACAATTTTACATAAGGTTACATGCATACATAATTACAGGAGTATGGCCTTACAGCTTACCGAGCCCAGGAGCCCTAGCTCCTGCGTATTTTTGTCCATTCTACTGCATTACAAAATACGCTGTGCACCTCTAATTTAGTGTAAACCCTTGTGCTTACGAGCGCATGGACATATTTTTACAAACCCGACATTCGATTTGGGAAACTATTACATTTTTTTTTTTTTTTTTTTTTTTTAAGTCAACTAAATCTTTCATAATTTTTTCAATTTTTTGCACTTTATTAGTAATCATTTAACACTGGGTGCTTTCACGACAGTTTGTTTTCAAAGCATACTGGGCTTTCTAATGAGAAAGCCCAGTATTTTTTTTTCGCTTAATGGCTGCTTCTAATTCTCTTGGCACTGTATACACTAGTACAGTGATGGCAAACCTTGGCACCCCAGATGTTTTGGAACTACATTTCCCATGATGATCAACTACACTGCAGAGTGCATGAGCATCATGGGAAATGTAGTTCCAAAACATCTGGGGTGCCAAGGTTTGCCATCACTGCACTAGTAGAACTAAATGTGGTTTGGGTTTGCGCTTTTTCTGATTAAGCTGTGCATTTTTAGTCTTGATCATAAGAGATAACATTTGGTGTAAGCCCTGGTTCACATTGATGCTACCTTGAAATCGCACTACTTCACCTGAAGTAGCGCGATTTCAAAATGGCAAGGTCGGCACTATTTCAGGTGCTACTTTATAGATATCTGTGGGGCTTCATGCACACATGTCTATTGAAGTCGCACCTGAAATCGGCAAAAGTAGTGCAGGAACTACTTTTACAAATCAGCGCACCGATTGGAACAGTGTCATTGCTTCCAATAGGCTGCGACTTATCATGCGATTTGATCTCTCAAATCGCATGACAAATCGCTCCATTGTGAACCTAGGCTAACCCCTGGTGTTTACAAGCGCATTGACATTTTTTTCCAAACAATTTTTCAATTTAACTAAATCCTTCATATTTTTTTACATTTTTAAAAAAAATGTTTATTAATCATTTTAATGCTAGGTGCTTAAATGAAAATTTGTTTTCAAAGCATACTGGGCTTTGTAATAAGAAAGCCCAGTAATGGCTTTTCACTTAACAGAGGCTTTTAATTCTTTCAGGACTGTATAAACTAGTAGAACAAAAGGAGGTGTTTTTATAAGTTTGTTTGCAGAGCATACTGGGCTTCCTAATAAGAAAGCCCAGCAATGGCTTTTCACTTGTTGCCTGCATCTAATTCTTTTGGCACTGTATTAGCTAGCAGACGTAGAGAGGGTGGTGTGCGCTTTCTTTGATCATTAAGTGAAGTACTGTATTTTTAGTCCTGAACATAAAATATAAAGCCTTACCTTAATTTCCCTTTTAAGTTAAGAAACTTATGACACTTCAATCTGTCACAGTCAGTTTCTGACTCAGACATTTTCCAGAGTACGACAGGCAGTGATATATGTCTGTTTTCATGTGACTCGGAGCACAAAGAACATTGCTTCATCTTATTGGAACGCTTACAGACAGTTTTATTGGATTATTATTTAACATAACGGATTACTTTTTACTTCTCTATTGACCACAGTTATATTCTGTTAGGAATATCGATATGGTAATTAGTAAAATATAAATGAATGAGAACTAATGTGGCCACAAACGCAAGACAAATGATGTTTGGTTGATAACGTTCAGCCTGGGCAATTTTTTTATTCTTTGCACGTGTTACATTATGCATTTTTTTTGCTAGGATTTACAAAAAAATCCCCCCCAAAAGTATATATTTCCAAAAAGCGGAGACCCTGGAGAATAGAATAGTGGCTGTTGCAATTTTTTTAATGCACAATATTTACACTTTTTATCAAACACACTTTTAGGACAAGATGCAATAAAATGTATATAATTAAAAACTGTTTTTTTTTTTTTTTTGTTTGTTTTTTTTTTAGTTTTGGAGTGGAGAAGGATTAGAATCCGTGTCAGGTTTTTATTACTGTCTGTGTCCCTGTTCTAGGTTCACACCTATGCGGCTGCGTTTGATGCATTTTTCAGGTATGTTTTTCTGTGCATTTTGCGTTTTTAAGCCAGCATTTTTGCATGCAGTTTTCATGCATTTTGCGTTTTACGTTTTTTTTTCTCTTTAAACGCACTGTAAACCACACTGTATAAAGCTGGTTGCTAAAGAGGGGGCCGCTGAGTCATCAGCTGTCAGCGGGGTTCCCGCTGAAAGCTGAAAAAGAAAAAAAAAATTTCCGGCAAAAAAAATTTCCGAAAAAAACGGCGTGGGGTTTCCTTCCCCCAGGTCCATACCAGGCCCTTCGGGTCTAGTATGGATTTGAAGGGGACCCACCCATGCCAAGATTAAAAAAATAAACGGCATGGGGTCCCCCTAGATCCATACCAGACTCTTATCCGAGCATGCTGCCTGGCAGATCAGGAAAGGTCGGGGATGAGCGAGCGCCCCCCCCCCCCCCCAAACCATACCAGACCGCATGCCCTCAACGTAGGGAGGATGGGTGCTTTGGGGCGGGGGGCTCTGCATCCCCCCCACCCCAAAGCACCTTGCCCCCATATTGATGAGGACGAGGACTTCCCTAGCCGGTGGTTGTCGGGGTCTGCGGGCAGGGGGTTTATCGGAATCTGGAAGCCCCCTTTAACAAGGGGACCCCCAGATCCTGGCCCCCCACCCTATGTGAATGAGTATCGGGTACATTGTACCCCAACTCATTCACCAAAAAAGCAGTGTAAAGTTCTAAACTGTTTTCTCCCCGAGCTGTCATCTCCCGGTGTCATAGTCTTATTCCTCCTTGCCACCTTCTTCTTCCGCCTCACATTGCCATCATCTTCCTCTTCCTCGCCACCCCCGGTTACCTGCTAAAAAAGAAAAAAAAGCTGTTCTTCTCGCGAAGCTGTCTTCCTCCATTGTTATGTTCCCTGCTGTCCAGCGCCTCTTATATAGGCATGGGGCATGGCCATCCAATGACGTCGACTGGAGAGCCAGTCCCTTGTGACATGTGACATCACAAGGGGTGGGCTCTCTGATCTATATCATTGGATGGCCACGCCCCATGACTAAACAAGAGACACCGGACAGCTGGGAACAAAACAATGGAGGAAGACAGCTTCGCGACAAGACCAGCTTTATTTTTTCCTTTTTTAGTGGCGAGGAAGCGGAAGGAGATGGTGACATGAGGAAGAAGGCGGCGACAGCAAGGAGGAGGCCAGGAGGAAGAAGACGACACCGGGAGATGATGGCTTGGGGAGAAAATGGTGGCGGAAGTAGATGAGGGCACTGGGTGAGATGACACCGGGAGAGACGGAGGCTCCGAGCTATTTGTCAAAAAACGGCTCTTGTTTTTTTTATAACTTTTCACTGCTTTTTTGGTGAATGAGTTGGGGTACGATGTACCCGATACCCATTCACATAGGGTGGGAAGCCGGGATCTGGGGTCCCCTTGTTAAAGGGGGCTTCCAGATTACGATAAGCCCCCTGCCCACAGACCCCGACATCCACTCGCTAGGGTTGTCGGGAAGAGGCCCTTGTCCTTATCAACATGGAGGCAAAGTGCTTTGGGGTGGGGGCACAGAGCACCCATTCCCCCCCCCATGTTGAAGGCATGCGGTCCGGTATGGTTCAGGAGGGGGTGCTCGCTCCTGACCTGCTGGGAGGCATGTTCGGATAAGGGTCTGGTATGGATTTTGGAGGGGGCCCCACGCCGTCTTTTTTTTTTATTTTTTTGCAAATTTTTTGCCAGCAATTTTTTTTTTTTTTACATTCAGCTTTCAGCAGGGAACCCCGCTGACAGCTGATGACTCATCAGTTGCTAAGGATGCGGCAGCCGACTTCCTGGCCCCCTGCTTAGCAACCAGTTATATACAGTGGTAAAATAAGAAACGCAAAACACATAAAAAATGTACCACTTGCATTTCTGGTGCAGCTCCATTAAAGTCTATTGGCTGCAAATCGCGGGAAAAAAAGTCCCCGACCCTTTCCAAATACGGACCAGCCGCAAAACGCATAGATGTGAACTAGTACCATAGGAAACCATGTTAAATGGACTGTATTGCGTTACTGCAATACGCACTAAAAAACGCATAGGTGCGAAGGGTTAGAGAGATTTCAACTTCTCAATTTTTTCCTGGTGATCATCAACCCTAAGAGTGAAAATAAAAGAAAATCTCAAATATTGCGTTGTCCCCAAACCAGGAATAGAGGAAAAAACATCCAATGAGGAAACTTGTTCTGGTGACAACTAGGAATTCCCTTACTTTATAAGGATTCTTTCTCACTTCCTGTTTTTTGGCTTTGGGGCAGGAAGTTAAAAGAAATCTCTCCTAATGGGACACAAATGGCCAAAAAACCCAAGGGGGGGTTATAACCTTCCTTATTCTATCCAAAAAAAAAAAAAATGTTTTGCCTATAGTTCTTCTTTAACTGGTTCTTGCTCACGTCATTGTAAAATTGTATCCATCGGACACAGCGGATGACTGATCAGTGTACCAGCCCGCTGCCGGTACCATGTGATTGCTGTGATGTGAACACATGGTAGTTGTAAACAATGGCTTTCTTTCATGCCATTCATTGTATACAATTTTGTTGCTAGCTGTGATTGGTCACAGTGATCACATGGTACAGATAGGGCCCATCACAGCCAATTTGCACCATGTGATTAGCTGTGGCTAATCACAACTATAGACAATGTCTACACACTGTCATTCAGTAAAAATATTTGCTTTTAGCAGAAATTCACTGCTATAAGCAAACCTATATAAACAGTCCACTGCGCTTAGTATTAGAAAAAATGTGCAGACATACTGTATATCTTAAAGCGGGGTTCCACTCAAATTTTTAACTTAATCTTACCCCCTTCAGTTAATTGCATTGATGTTCAAATGCCGCACAAATTTTTTTTTTTATCGCTGTAATTACCTTTATATTGTACTTTATTGTGGCACTTCCTGTCTCTCCTCCCATGGGAGTAGGTGTGTTTATTGCCTTTCCCCGGTGCCGCACTGTCTCCTGGGAGCTTAGTGTCAGGCTTCCCAAGATTAGTGCGGAAACAATGATCATGCGTGTGAACAAGCTGTGAATGAACAGCATTCACCGCATCCAGGAAATCAATGCTTGTGGGCTTCACATGCCCACAATCAAGATGGAAACAGCCAGCATTACATTTTTAAAGTTATTTTTCAGTACGAAAACAGACAGAGGCGGAAATATTACACCCAAACTGAGAGTATTATTTTGGGATTAGCAAAGTGTCTCAATGACCTAAAAAAAAAAAAAAGGTCGCCGGACTCCCACTTTAACAGTCCCAATTAATAGTGATGTAAAGTGCTTGTGCTCAATATTTCATCTGTGTTCAAATGTGCTTAGACTGGGTGCCCCACATTGATGTGCACTCACCCCTAGGAGTTGACGAGTTTCAGCCAATCATAGGGCCATCATCAGGAAGTTCTCAGCCATGAAGTTCTCAGCCATGCATGCCCATGCCATCACACTGCCTCCATATGTTTTACAGATGATTATGATGTGTGCTTTGGATCATGAGCTTTCCTTGCCTTCTCCACACTTTTTTCTTCCCTTCATTCTGGTACAGATTAATCTAAGTTTCATCCATCCAAAGAATGCTTTTCTAGAACTGGTCTGGCTTTTTTAGCTGTTTTTTGGCAAAGTCTAATCCGGCTTTTCTATTCTTCAAGCTTATGAATGGTTTGCGCCTTGTGGTGAACCCTCTGTATTTGCTCTTGTGAAGTCTTTTTTTGATTGTAGATTGATACTCCCACCTCCTGAAGAGTGTCCTTCACCTTCTGGATATTGTGAATGGGCTTTTCTTTACCATAGAGCGGATCCTGCGATCATCAGGGCTTTTTTTCAGCAGGAACTAGGGGGAACTCAGTTCCACCACCTCTGGGGCAGGTCTTCTGCTCCCTGCTCACCACTATCACTTGGTAACACTGAAGTCCAGCTTCTGCGTTTACAAGTGATAGCTTATCTCCCAGTAGCTCCCACAGGTCAGATCTCCTGCGCAGATCCCTCTGAGTGCCGGAGAGGGACAAGGGAGATGCAGAACAGGTGCCCAGGGTTTAGTGCAGTCATGGGCAGGAGAGGGTGCGTGGTAGGCTGCACCCTCTGTGGTTTCCATTTTTTCCCTGGTGACCAGTAGTTGATGCTCCTACTGCATGATATCCCTTGCAAGTGACTGTAGTATAGTATAGTATGCTGGGAGGTACTACAGCCGGTTAGGTACTTCAGCTTAATATTGCAACAAAGGTAAGAAATATGACAGATGGTGGAGCTTTTAAGGAGGGGGAGAAGATGAGGTCAGTGGAGGGAGGGGTTGTATGCAGAGGGAAGAGCTACTATTTGATGCCATTTGGCAGGTATGTGTGTGTGGCGGGCATGGTTGAGTTCCTGCACCTATAATCTGAAAAAAAAAGCCCTGGCGATCATCCACTGCTATTGTCTTCTGTGGACGTCCAAGCTTTTATGTTTCTAAGCTCACTGTCACGGAACGTCCCACACTCCGCTTGAGTGCTTCCGTCATATACCACTTCCTCCCAGTCTGTATACAGATATCAGATATTCCAACCTCTCTGAGCAAAAAACAAGGCGACACTTGCTTGTTGCTAACATGGACTAACTTTATTTAGAATCAAAATTACAAGACTTTATATGCCGTTGGAACCTCCTCTAACAATACAACTGTAACCTAATTAACATGAGCCAATTATCTAATCCTTTATACAGCCTAGGTGACTACGTCTCCTAGCTCATTGACTATTCAACACACATTACCATAAACATCAACACAGGGTTAATTAGAACAAACAACAATGAGTTGAATACCCTTAGAACCTGTGGTAAGCCAGACTAAACTCATTTACATTAAACACATTATAGCTGACATCAGACAGGTGAGTGGAGTTGATGACATTAGCATCTTCTCATAGTATGAGTCCCACAGTATGACTCAGTCACTATTGCTACTATGGCAAATACAGGGTCCCCAGAGTCTGTGTGTCCTGGGGGACAAGGACCCGAAGCCAAAGTAACAACACCTCAAGGGTACCCCAAATGCCAAGGCCCATAATCTGTAGGCAAGAGGCTCATATTCAGTCCCCTCCAAAAGCCTCTATCCCGGGTGAGTCTGTCACACTCACCAGTGCGTTCTTTCCTCACAATGTACCAAACTGTTGATTTGGCCACTCCTAATGTTGCTGCCATCTCTCTGATGGATTTAATTTTTGAAGCCTTACAATGGCCTGTTTCACTTGCATGGACAACGTGCAACGTGATTAAAAATGCAAATACTGCACTTAGAATCAACTCCAGACCTTTTACCCGCTTAATTGATGAAGAAATACCAAAAGAAGTAGCCCACACCTGGCCATGAAACAGCTTTTGATTCAATTGTCCAGTTACTTTTGGTCCCTTGAAAAAGGGGGGATGGCTATTCTTAAGAGTTGTAATTCCCAATCACTTTCTCCGATTTTGGATGGACATACCTTCAAATTAAACCTGAGAGTGTGCACTATAGCTTGAATATGTTTTGATAAATACCTAAAAATAAACTAAAATTGTGTCCAAATATATATGGACCTAACTGTATATGCCATAGTTTGTGGACTCTATAACTTTCATACAGGCTAAATAATATACACTGATTTGGGTTATTTTCACCAAAGAAATGTAGAAGAATATAGTTTGGCCTTAATTTATGAAGAAAGATTATTTATTTGCAAAATTCTATAACCGAAACAAAAAAAAAAAAAAAAAAAAATCTTTTGGCCTTGTTTTATTTATGTAGCAAAAAAAAACAAACAAAAAACATAAGGGGATCTGTTGGTTTAAAAATCTCAGAAGTTTGATCGGTTGTCAGGCTGATGAAGGGACAGGTTCCCGAAATCCGTCCCCAGCAAGTCTATCATGCCACGTGTGCCATCAGTAGTCGGAAAGTGTTGAGGTACATCACGAGGGGGGTAATCCCAGACATATAAGAGGAATGTGAGTTCCTAGTGTTCGTCTTAAAATAAAAGCCTCGCCCGGCTTATATGCCGGTGGCCGCGAGCTGCGGGAAATGGAGACAGCATTACACGCATTGAATTATGAGTGTAACTTTATTATTTTTATTGTCCTATTACAGAACGCTCTAAGTTGCCCCAGTGCGCTTTGCTTTCCCTTTGTGCTATTCAGGTGATTACAGTAGATGGAGCCACGTTCAATCAAATATACAATTTTAAAGGATATTTCCATAAATTGAAATGTATTCTTACCACTGCAGGACGTTGACTGTGACAGTAATTGATTCAAAGCATAATATGTAAATATGGTTGTTGGAAAACCAGCAGGCTTCTCAAGAGGCAGAAATCATTTTGTTTGGTCTATGCTGTATATCCTGTAGATTATACGGATAGTGGATAAACCCTCATATGGGATTGCTGATCCTAGGCTACTATGGAAACCAAGCAAGAGTTCACAACGTGAAAGATCACATGCCAGCTAAAAGAATATCCAATGGTTGTGTCGTAATACTTGTCAGCCAATGTCATTTTTACTATACATTTTAATAAATTTTAGTCGTTTCTAAACATATTCTATTAAAGTATATCTAAATCCAAAACCAAAAATGTAATATTTTCGAGCTTGCCACCTCCAGAAGATTTACCCACCCCCCTTCACGACCAGGCCATTTTTTTTGCGATCCGGGACTGCATTACTTTAACTGACAATCATGCGGTCAAGCAAGTCTGTAATCAAATAAAATGTATGTAATTGTTTTCCCACAAATAGAGCTTTCTTTTGGTGGTATGCGTTTTTTGTTTTGTTTTTTTATTTGTTGCGCTATAAACAAAAAAACCCACAATTTTGAAAACAAAACAATATTTTTGATAATAATAATAATAAAAAAAAAAAAAAAGAATTTCCTCATAAATTTAGGCCAATATGTATTCTGCTACATATTTTTGGTAAAAAAAATCCCAGTAAGCGTATATTGATTGGTGTGCACAAAAGTTATAGTGTCTACAAACTATGGGATATATACTGGAATTTTTTTTAATACATTTTTTTTTTATACTAGCAATGGCGGCGATCAGCGACTTATAGCAGGACTGGGACATTGCGGAGGACAATCGGGCACTATCTGACACTTTTCACACATTGTGGCAACAGTGATCAGTTCTAAAGATATGCACTGTGACTAGCTGAGAAGGGGTTAAACATCTAGGGCGATTAAAGGGTTAACTGTGTGATTAGCCAGTTTTTGGGTTTACTGTATGTGCTGCTTTTACTAAGGGATGTGCTGGATTTTCTTCCCTGCTGCGCAGGGACACAAAAGCCATCACTTCCACCCTCTCAGAACGAAGCTCTGCCTTGTTTACATAGGCAGAGCTCCGTTCTGTGTCTCTGCCGGACTATTGGCTGGTGCTGGTGGACATTCAGTCAGTGCCTGGCACCTGCAGATCGGCTTCTGCTGTGAGTAATCGCAGCAGAAGCGGCCCACCAGCAGCACGCGCGTGAGCCCCCTAGGCGAGAGTGCAGAATCGTGTGTGTGTGTGTGTGTATATATGGATGTAGAAGCAGTGGAGACACCTTTGCACAGCAGCATTGTCAGTCATTGTAAACACCCTTGTTGGTGTTGAATGGTTTATCTCGACACTTTAACTGCCATTAAATTGACAGACAGCACATCTCAACCCCACCCCCCGCTCTACTCACTGGCTGTGATTGACAGCAGCAGGAGCCAATGGCTTGTGCAGCTGTCTCCAAGCCTAAAAGGAGAGAGACAGAGCTAAGAAAGCCTTCAGCGTTAGCGTACAGCCTGTACCCTTATACCCATGTAACCAATAAAGAACTTTTATTCAAGAGCATCCGAGTTGCCATCCCTTTTTGATTCAAGTAATGTATTTGGGGCCTGAACGTCCTGGCTAGAGCACCGGATCACAGCTTGTGGACTTTTATATTGGCAGTGGAGCTGGGGTAACATTTTTTTTCTCTTAGGAAGTGTGTTACTGGTCGAAACAACTGGCGAAAATACATTTAAAAAGACAAAAAAAGGAAAACTAACGCAGCTACCACATTTAGTGATGGAAAGCTGCGATATCCTCATTTTCTGTTTTGGGTTTAATACCACTTTATACTAATTTCTGTAAGTAAGTGGTTCTTTTGTCCCTTTTCTTCCAGTGCAAGGCATAACTGAGGTCCTTTTCTATAATTGGAGGAAAGTTATGATTGGAGGAAATCTTTCCCTAGTTTGGAGAAAGGGGTCTGTTTCCTGATGGGGGAGCGGTTCTGCAGATCCTGTCAAGGGATTAAAGTAGCTCTAAAGGTACAAGGTTAGAAAACCTTCTGTGCCCACCCCAGCCCCCCTTAATACTTGCCCCATCTCAATCCAGCACTTTGCCAGAGAGCAGCTGCGTTTTTAGCTCTGTCTCTCTCTCTCTCTCTCTCCTTTTAGGCTCGGAGACAGCTGCACAAGCCATTGGCTCCTGCTGCTGTCAATCACAGCCAGTGAGTAGAGAGCAGGGGGTGGGGTTGAGATGCGCTGTCTGTGTCAATTTAACACACAGAGCCCAGCTCAGGCTAGCTATGAGGGCATTTGGGGGAGGGGGAGGAGCCAGGAGCACTGGTGGGGGACCCTAGAAGAGAAGATTCCGGGCTGCTCTGTGCAAAATCATTACACAGAGCAAGTAAGCATGACATGTTTGTGGTGTAAGGTTAAAACAGGCAGTGAGGAGGCAACATAACACTTCCTCGCCACCTTTCAACACCCTTAAAGTGTCAATAATTAGACTTTTCTGACAGCCTCCAATCATATTGAATTATTTTCCTGAAAGGTTTTAAATGATTGCTGTTCCATCCATCAAAGAGAAGGAAGTTAGGCAGCACTGACTTAAAGAAGCAGGCCCAACCATCCCACATGTGTGGAGTTGTGTGAAATCTGACCGCAGAGAACTAAATGCACCTTAACCCCTTCACGCCGACCTAACACAATTATGCGCCCCCCCCGGACAAGCTAAATTTTTTTAATAGATTTTGACTTGATATACAAGCGATGTCTTGATATACAATTCATGTCACAACTGAGTATAAAAAAGAGAGGCGCCACTAAGTGTAGCAATATGGTTACATTTAATGAAGGTACAACATTTAGCAACTTACATGGTTGATGATTAAAACTGGCACATCTAAGTATGCAGTCATCCGGGGTAAAGCTGTCCACATAGACCGTCCACACCGCCATCGACGTCGTCCTTTCCACACTGTGCTCCATGAGTGCTTCAAGCCTCGCTTTCAGATCGCTCTACTGCAGGGTAGTCTTCCCGGTCATGATTGCAGACTGACAGCGGTGAGAGCTGGCGGTGCGGGGGGGGGGGCGGTCTATGTGGACAGCTTTACCCCGGATGCCTGCATACTTAGATGTGTGTGTTTTAGTCATCAACCATGTGAGTTGCTAAATGTTGGACCTTCATTAAATATAACAATATTGCTACACTTAGAGGCGCCTCTCTTCTCTTTTATACTCTGTAGCTCCTGCTGGATTTTGCTTCTAATCCCCTTGTGGAGGCTGCAATTTGTAGTTGGACTTTTTATGGTTACACAACCTATCACATTGCAATAATCTTTTTATATGGACTATAAACTGAAGGACCTATGAATAAATGGTTGTGGAACTAATCATTTTAGTTTCCATTATTTCTTAATGGGAAATTCGCTTTGCTATAAGAGTGTTTTGGATTACAAGCATGTTTCCGGAACGAATTATGCTCACAATCCAAGGTTTTACTGTATCGCACGGTATAGCACGGTCTCACAAAGAGCCCTAGGCCCCGATCAGGAACCCAGAACTCTCAAAGCAGATCACCTGATTGCTGTGATAGCCTCTGATTGGCTATCAGAATGATCAGTCACTGTGAAGCCCGTCCCCATATTTTTTCTTTGTGAATGGAACAGAGAGAGATGCATCATTTCTCTGTCTCTCTCCTTGCAGAGTAAAAAAAAAAAAAAAAAAAAAAAAATGAACACGTGTCAAAGTTGTAAAATTGTGCTTGGGCATTTTGATTTATTTTGCCCTTAGGCGCAAAGAGGTGAAGGAAAGTTCTGGATAGAATTCAAAGTTTATCGGCTGATTTTTGCTCTTTAAGACATTTGCTTTTCTCCGTCCACCCTGGGAATATCACAAAAATACTTCCTTTCCAATGTGCGGATTCTCCATTTCCCCTTTCTGCATAATTCACGATTATCGTTCTTTTGAAACATGGCAGCTCAACCCATGGGCCCCGCTTGAGCAGTGAGATGAGCAGAACATATAAATTGGACTAAAGATTTTTAATCGCATAAGAGGGAGACATGACTTTAAAGGGATTTCTTCTCCCACCCGCTTGGCTGCCTAGGCTCGGATCGCGCCAGTCTCTGCCAGTGGAACGCACGTGCGGGGGCAGTGGCAGCCCATTGTGGTGAGGTGTTAAGGGAGAGCATGCTGAAATAGAATCAAACAGCTGGTGACTTATTCATAGGCTGTTATCTGCCTGCCCTGCTTATTAGACACAAGCAGATGTTTTACATCAAGTCGAAGATTCCCAGTTCATCCTTCTGCATGTTTAAAAACTGGGTTAATGATCTATAGAGGAGCACTGTTATACCCTGTATTCATTGCGTGCCAAGAGCGCCTGCTCTGGGAGACGGGACTGTATAAGGCATCTTATAAACCAGCATTGCCCATACAATGGACATCAAAGGAAACATCTAGCCTGCTACAGTCAACTGCATGTATGGGACTGTCTGGAGGAAACATTGCTCTTGTTGCATATTTGGTAACTGCTCGTCCTTAAAATCCAAAGACCACCAAATTAACATTTTCAATATGCGATTTTTCTATGCAATCTTATTTTACAAACATTTCTTCCTTTTCATGATATTGCAATTTTGCTGAGCCGTTTTGGTCGTACCTACCCACTTTCTGTCCCCTTATGCAGTATACACACGGTCGGACTTTTCGACCGGACTGGTCCGACGGACAACGCGATTGTGTGTGGGCTTCATCGGACCTTCAGCGGACTTTTCCAATCGAAAATCTGACGGACTTTAGATTTAGAACAGGCTTCAAATCTTTACGTCGTAACTCCGCCGGACCCAGAAATCCGCTCGTCTGTATGCTAGTCCGAAAAAGGCCCGACACTAGGGCAGCTATTGGCTACTGGCTATCAACTTTTAGTCTGGTGTACGTCATCACCTACGAATCCGTCGGACTTTGGTGTGATCGTGTGTAGGCAAGTCCGTTCGTCAAAAAGTCAGTCGAAATTCCGTCAAATTCCGCCCGTGTGTACACGGCTTTAGAGTTTTTTCACATGGGAGACAGTGCCTACCGCCCAATCAGTGGTGGATTGCTTTTCAGATGGCGTTATAGAATTGGCTTCTAGGCATTCAGGAGAATTATTTCTTTTAAATCCCAGGAGCGTGCTCCTATAGACTTTAACCACTTCAATACAGGGCATTTTCACCCCCTTCCTGCCCAGGCCTATTTTCAGTTTTCAGTGCTGAGGCAATTTGAATTGCAATTGCGCGGTCATGCAACACTGTACCCAAATTACATTTTAAACATTTTTTTCCCACAAATAGAGCTTTCTTTTGGTGGTATTTGATCACCTTTGCAGTTTTTATTCCTTGCGCTATAAACAAAGAAGAGTGACAAGTTTGAAAAAAACACAATATTTTTTACTTTTTGCTATAATAAATATCCCAATTTAAAAAAAAAACAAATTTTTTCCTCAGTTTAGGCCAATATGTATTCTTCTACATATTTTTGGTAAAAAAAAAACGCAATAAGCGTATATTGATTGGTTTGCACAAAAGTTATAGAGTCTACAAAATAGGGGATAGATTAATGTTATTTTTATTATTTTTTTTTTTTACTAGTAATGGCGGCGATCTATGATTTTTTTCATGACTGTGACATTGCGGCGGACACATCGGACACTTTTGACACTATTTTGGGACCATTCACATTATACAGCGATCAGTGCTTTATAAATGCACTGATTATTGTATAAATGTCACTGGCAGGGAGGGGGTTAACACTAGGGGGCGATCAAGGGGTTATAATGTGTTACCTAGGGAGTTATTCTAACTGTAGGGGGGAGGGAACATATAAGGAGAGGAGACCCATCGGTGTTCCTCTGTACTGGGAACACACAATCGGCCTCCTCTCACCTGACAGGACGTGGATCTGCGTGTTTAGACACATACAGATCCGTGGTCCTGCTCCGTTATCGGGCAATCGCGGGTGCGCAGCAGACATCGCGGCCACCAGGCACGCGCATTGGCTCCCGAGTGACGTGGTGGGCGCGCCCCCTAGACGGCTGGGAAGCCGAGGACATCATTTGACAATGGCTGTGATGGGAAGTGGTTAATAGGCACATTTGACAAGCTGTGTTAAATTTTGTTAACCACTTGCCAACCAGCTCACGCAGATATACTGCGGCAGGTTGCCACGCTGCATGAATCACCGTACCTGTACTTTCTAGTAAAAACAATAAAAAAAGAAAAGTCCCTAAATCTATCTCATAGTAGACGATATAACTTTTGCGCAAACCAATCAATAAACGCCTATTGTGATTTTTATTTATTTATTTATTTTTTACCAAAAAATATGTAAAAGAATATAAATCGGCCTAAACTGATGAATAAATGTTTTGTTTTATATATATATATATATATATATATATATATATATATATATATAAAACATTACCATTTACCACCAAAGGCCAATTTGTCCTTAAAAAAAAAAAAAAAAAAAAAATTATACATATATATATATATATATATATATATATATATATATATATATATATATATATAAAATTTACCTGGATATTCCAAATCTGGGGGGCCCAGCCTTCTGAAGAGCGAGGGCCATTTAAGCGACTTGTCACGGACCACAATACGCGGAGAGGGCGGGCGGATGACAGGCCCATATCCCCTCATGCATATGCAGAGCAGACACGGACACAGTTCGCTCCACTCTACGGGCCCTCTGATCTTATCCCTCCAGATGGAAGCGGACGAACCTTCTGTTTTTTTTAGCGGATTGAATTTGGAGGTAGGCGGGTGTAAATGAACACAAGTCCATGTACATCTACCGCTCCATAGAGGTGAATGGAGGGTCCGATTGGGTCCGCCTGAAAAAATGGACAGGCGGACCTGATTGGACTGATTATGTGAAAAGGGCCTAAGGCTGCTTTCACACTGATGTGCTGCGTTTTACCAACACTGCGGGTGCAGAGCAGTGCACCTGTGGCTTCCTCCCTTTTGTGACGCGGGGGGCGGGGCCGAGTCTGGCATTCTGTGTTTATGGACGCAAATGCTGGAATCGGGAGCGTACCCGCACGGTAACCTCCAGGGAGAGTGCTTCTCCTAGGGGGTTTCCGATGCGGGGAGGAGCCACGAGCACCGTTGGGGGGCTTCAGAAGACGAGGATCAGGGCCACTCTGTGCAAAACAAACTGCACAGTGGAGGTAAGTATGATATGTTTGTTATTTAAAAAAAAAAACAAGGGTTTACAACCCCTTTAATAACACTGTGACTAATTTCCATACACAAACATTTGCCATCAGTCGGTAAAACCAGCCATACATGGATCCATATTTGTCTGGTTCAGCAGGGACATGTATGGGCACCCTGGTTGTACAAAAGTTAATGTAGCGATCGACTTGTGTACAGCTAGCCTGTCTAGTTTTTACTAAACTATTAGTGCCACCAGGTTTAGTCAGCAACACTAATCACTGTGTTCTGCTGGCAGAGAAGGCTCCCCAGCGGCAGAACACAACAGCTGAATGTGTTGATGGGGAAATTAAGCAATTTTATTTTATTCCACCCACTGCAAAATTAAACCTTCTGTTGCATTCAGCAGCCAGTATTACCACAATACGTGACCCGTTCTAACTAATGCATGCATTTTTGTCATAGTGGTACAGCATTTATGTAGATGGCAGTGGCGACTGGTGCTCAAAATTTCTGGGGGGGCGCAAACAAACTGAAAAATACTGAACCCCACCCATCAATTGCATCCTCACTGTGCCCGTCAAATGCAGCCACTGTGCCCGTCAAATGCAGCCACTGTGCCCGTCAAATGCAGCCACTGTGCCCGTCAAATGCAGCCACTGTGCCCGTCAAATGCAGCCACTGTGCCCGTCAAATGCAGCCACTGTGCCCGTCAAATGCAGCCACTGTGCCCGTCAAATGCAGCCACTGTGCCCGTCAAATGCAGCCACTGTGCCCGTCAAATGCAGCCTCTTGTGCCCAGTAAATGCAGCCACTTGTGCCCTGTAAATCCAGCCACTTGTAAATGCAGCCACTTGTGCCCGGTAAATGCAGCCACTTGTGCCCAGTAAATGCAGCCATCACTTCACTAAAGCCCCCCCCCCCGTGCGGCCTGTCCGGTGGCACTTACCTCTCCTCTCCTGGAGTGACGGGTCTCTCCTCTGCGGCTCTCTTGCTCGGCGGTTCTTCTCCTCGGCAGCTCTCTTCCTCCTCCGTGTGTCCTCTTTCGCCAAAGTGTTAGGCATCCAATAGGATCACCTAATGCTTTGGCCAATCAGGAGACAGGTCTCACTGACCTGCCTGCTGATTGTTAGGGAGGAACGTTGGTGTGAAAATCAATTTACTATGCCACACAACACGGTGGGATCAGAACGCAGTGCTCTGCACCCTAAGCCCACCCTATTTTGAAGCCTATTAGAGCCTCTGGCCCCCCCCCCGCCTATTCCCGCCATAGTATTTCATGTGTCCGGCGTCCTGAAAGGGGCCAGGCACATGAATACAGAGGGCGGCGGAGGTGTCGGGGGGCGGCGCCCGTGCACCCACAATGCAAGGGCCGCCACTGGTAGATGGTTCAGAGGTGACATGCTTCTGATAGGTGATCCGAGTGCAGATTTTTCATAAGTCTAGCCTTGTGCTGCAGGACGCAACACTGACACATCTAGACCTGTATTTGTACCTCGTTACATTCAGGGCCGCACAGCTGATCAAATATTGCCCAGCTGCAATGTAAATGCTAATGTGACCGAGGAGCATTTACAAAATTAGAAAAGCTCTTCACTGTAAACGTTTCATCACAAACGTGCGCGACTTACAAAACCTACTTTCTTGGATGCCGCATACAGAAATCTGGTTCCCTTTATAACTGAAGCGCCATTCTTCCATGGTCTGATAGCAGAACATATTTCTTCTTTAAATGTACTAATTAAACTCGATTCTTTCCCTGGAGGTCTGGCAGATTCTGGTTGTTGGGAATGCAGTGTAGTGGGGTTTTTTTTTCCTAGGAAAAGGTGCAAGATTGTGCGTTCACCTTGATGCCCTGATAAAGCTCATTAGACAGCCTGCAGTAAGACAACCATCGGGGAATTAGACTCTTTGTTGCTTTAGATGTAAGCAAGCAAGATGCCGCTTTTGTTCCTTCAGTAACAAGTCATTCAAATGCAAAGTAAATACTGATAACTGTTGTGCCGAAAATAAGGAGCTGTAGACTTTGTCACACTGAATCGGCTTAGGAACAATGTGTCTTTTATTGACGGGTACACTCCAGTCACAACTGAAAATTAGGCCTTGAATTGCATCCCAGGAACACGACTCAGGGCTTCAATATTTCATAGAGATATGCAATCATGTGAAAAAGTAAGCACACCCAATGGATTGGGTGGCAACTCTACCTATGGAGATTGTTGACAACCCAATGTATGTGAGCAGACGTATTTTAGATCTTCATTTAACCAGTGCCAACAGATAGAGGATAGACTTGAACAGACCACACATAAAATTCACATGGTGTATTTATGCTAATCGAAATGAACAAAAATACAAATTTGTCACCAGGAAAAAGTGCACCTCTGTACCACTTCAAATCATGAAATTAGAATCAAGCATTTTAGATTAGGTGCCAATGATTAGAACCTCTCTAGGGAGTATGCAGGTGAAACGCGCCTTATTTAATCCTCAGATATCTGGAGTCTGGTGTGCTATTGATGTGTGAGATGATGTTGTGCCAAGATCAAAAGAGCTCTTCAATGATCTCAGATAGAAAGTTGTGGATGCCTGGGAGTCTGGCAAGGGGTTTAAAAAACTGCCATATTAACTGAACTCAAGCATTCAAATGTAAGGAAGATATTCTACAACATACAAGTAGCGTCGATCTCAAATGACCACTGATTTGTTCAGGACTGACCATCCCAGCAAAGTCAGGTCAAAAGTGGACAGCTTGAGGTTAAAGTGTTACTAAACCCACAACAGTAATATCTGCCTGTATATGCAGCATAGCATACTTGTTATACTCACTGTGGAACTTAGGGGTTAATCCTATGCATTTCGTAAAAAGGCTGTTTTATCCTGTATGGATAGATCCTTCCCTCCTGCAATGTCTACCTTGGGAAGGCCAGCTAACACACAAGCAATAGCCAACCTGCACATGCTCAGTTGTGCCTTTTACGCTGGAGAGAACAGTTACTTGTTCTCAGAGATAGCCAGGTCACATGATATTGACATCACACATGTGGGCGTGTATACAGGCTGCAGGGGAAATCTCCTCCCACCTGAACTCCCAGCACTGGAGAAACTCTGCAGTTTATCATTTAATCGTTGTATACAGATCAACGAAAAAGGTATATAGTAGCAATATTTTAATGTAAAAAGATTTATAAGTTGTGGGCACTGTGTGTGTGTGGGGGGGAGGCAGATTAACTATTTTTATATTACTGGGTTTAGTAACACTTTAAGGCTTGATTCACACGTCTGCATATGGCTGTGGAATCACAACGATTCCCACACTCGCAAACACCTGCAGTGAAAATACGCGGGGCTACCATTCTTTCTGAATGGCACCCCCACTCATGTAAAGTCGCAGTGCGTGTACAGGTGCAGAAACCGCAGTTAGATTGTATGGTCAAAAAGACCACATGATTTCCCTGAGACCATGCTTTTGAAAATAGAGAAATGTCACCAGCACACCAGGATCTCCAAAAATGGGACCCATTTTTGGAGATTATGGTGTGCTGGTGACATTTCTCTTTATGACTGTTCACGGTTCTAGCCAGTGGTCGCTTCAGCACCCAATGGAAAATACAGCTATTTTTGGCAGGAAAGTGTGCGTTGGGAATATTGCATTGCATGCTTTTGAAAAGGTGCATGCACTGTGAATGGCACCCCAATACATTGTACAGTAGACCAGAATGCACAACAATGCATACACTGCATCATTTTTTTTTTATCTGTTAGGGTGCATTGGCAGCCCATTCATAAAGATTGGGTTGCCTTAGTGCAACACACATTACCACGTGCCATAATGCTTGTTAATGCACTGCAGTGGATTGCTTTATTGTGAATGGGCCCCCAAAAAGAGATTGCACTAATTAAAACTGTTAAAACTGGGTGCGGGGAGTGAGCCTTTGCTATCCAAAAACATCATTAGAGCAGGACTACAATTTGCCATGGAACATATAGGCAAAGACCAAGCCTTCTTAAAGTGGTTGTAAACCCACTTTGAAAAAAAAAAAAAAAAAAACTAACACCTGCAAGACAAAGGCATAATGAGCTAGTATGCATAGCATACTAGCTCATTATGAAACACTCACCTGTGATCAAAGCCCTCGCTGCGGTGCCCGTACACAGCACCGGCCAGCGACTTCACTCCTGGGGGTTACTTCCGGATATCGCGGCTCCAGCGCTGTGATTGGCTGGAGCCGTGATGATGTCACTCGCGCGCAGGAGCCGTCGGCACGTACGGGCCATTGCTTCAGTTTGCATGTGCCGATGATGTCAGGACATGCAAATACAGGAGATATCTCCTAAACTGTGCAGGTTTAGGAGATATCCTGGGTAGCTACAGGTAAGCCTTATTATAGGCTTACCTGTAGCAAAAAGTGGTCTGTAGGGGTTTACAAGCACTTTAAACAATGTGCAGTGGACTGATGAATCAAAGATAAAGTTGTTTGGCCACAGTAACAGTAGACATGTTTGGCAGGTGCATAATGAAGACAGTATTTCAAGAGAAGAACCTTTGTACCAACTGTGAAACATGGTAATGAAACTGTTATGGTTTGGGGTGGCTTTTCTGCTTCTGGACCTGAGCAGCTTACAGTCAACAGGTCAGCTATGAAGTCATAGTGCTTAATGAGAATGTGAAAGTTGAAGGGTAAATGTATTATTAACCACTCTTCACCCCTAGGACCTACCTGTATATCCTCAGGTTAAAGTGGTTGTACCAGGATCATGGCTTCAGCTGCAGCATATTTAATTAAAAATTATAAAAAGACTGTGTTAAAAATACATAAAAAAAAAAAAATTTTTAAAGCGCCCTCATCCCCCCCGTGCTCAGGCGCAGATTCAAACGCATATGTAGCTCCTACATGTATATGTAAACAGTGATCACACCACACATGTGAGGTATCACTGCGAATGTCAGAGTTAAAGTAATAATTCTACACC
Source organism: Aquarana catesbeiana (assembly GCF_042186555.1). Classification (NCBI taxonomy): domain Eukaryota; kingdom Metazoa; phylum Chordata; class Amphibia; order Anura; family Ranidae; genus Aquarana; species Aquarana catesbeiana. Next base: position 50,451,618 of record NC_133333.1, on the reverse strand, counting down.
AAACCTTCTGTTTAAATTGTAACCTGTTAAATCGTTGCCAAAAAACCAACAAACACATTCCCAGCCATCCTGCAACATACCTGTCACCTATGGAGATTTTTAGGTACTGTAGTTTGACATTGTTCTACGAGTGTGTACAAGTTTAAAGTGTGACATGTTGGGCATCGCTTTACTCAGTATGACATTGTCTTTTATATTCTACCAAAACTGGGAATTATATTGTGTTTTTGTGCACTACAATCCATTAAAAGTATTTTTTTCTGAAAATTAGCATTTTAAATCCTTGAGCAGAGAGCTGCCGACTGTCAGTCACAGCTCTCTGCTCTTCTCCCTCCTCGCTCATTTGGGCGCTGAGCTGTGGAGGGGGTGGGGCGGGCATCTCAGGCTCTCAGCGGCTCGCTAAGAGCCTGAGATGGGTGTCAGTCCAGGCACCTGGTGAATCCAGACTCCGTGGTCAGGATGATGCGGTGCCTGGACTGACATTGGTGACGTCAGCAGAGAGAAGCCTTTAGCCTGCTCTCTGCTGAAAAGGGGTTACAGGCGTGCAAAACGTTCTGCACTCCTGTGATCCACAGGATAAGTACAGCCAAAAGAGCTTTGGCTATACTTCTCTTTTAATATCTTTCAAATTTGAAACGTCAATATATGAATACTGTAAGCAAAAATTTATATTTCCCCTGTTTGCGTTTTTTTTTCTATGTTTCATTTCTTATATTGTTGCGATAAACCTTTAAAGTGTATGTATAAGCAAGGGTCAGAAGGAGTTTAGACCTCTGTCAAGTTTATATTGCAATCTGCTTCCCTGTTGAATAGATTCCCCCTCTCTATTTGTCTTCTTGACCATTATCACCAGCTTGGGAAACCAAAATGTTACAGTTGTCACCAGAACAGGAAGTGAGGGTAACTCCTCTGAGGATACCTATTGGGTGACGACTGTCTTATGCTGCGTACACACGAGTGGACTTTTCAGCATCAAACGTCCAACGGTCTTTACGACGGACTTTCGATGGAGTTAGGACGGACTTTCGGACGACCGGACTTGCCCGCACACGAACGGACTAAAGTCCGTTTAAAGTCCGTTGGTATGAACGAGATGACGTACGAAGGGGCTAGAATAAGGAAGTTCATAGCCAGTACCCAATAGCTGCCCTAGCGTCCTTTTTTGTCCGTCGGACTAGCATACAGACGAACTGATTTTTCGACCGAACTCGAGTCCATCGGAAAGATTTGAAACATGTTCCAAAACTAAAGTCCGTCTGATTTTCGACAGAAAAAGTCAGCTGAAGGTCCGATGAAGCCCACACACGGTCGGATTGTCCGATGGATTTGTTCCGTTGGACCAGTCCGGTCGAAAAGTCCACTCGTGTGTACACGGCATAAGAGGGGACTTCCATTATTTTAGATAGTTGCATTAGGGTAACCTACGTTAAAAGCAAGTTTTACCACACATTACTGCAACGCGTACACCACCGTGTCTAGTGCTGCCGTTCATTTTGAATTAGATCAATGCACTGCACAGTAGTGGCCACATATAACCCACCACGATGCTGCATAAAAAAATGGTCTATCTGTGCTCAGATCGGACCCAAGAACTGAGTGATCAGTGGTCTTTAATTACTTAGTTCTCGGTGTAGAGGTGGCTAGGGACAGCAGCAGCATTGGATCGATGCTGCACCTACATAGGTGAGCACAATTGTTTATTTTTTTCAAATTCTTCACATAGGGAGGGGTGGGATCTGTAGGCTCCCTTGTTAAAGAGGGCTTCCAGATTCCGATAAGCGCCCCGCCCGCTGACCCCCACAACCACCGGCCACGTGATGGTGGTGCCCTAAAGCAACCCCCCCATGTTGAGGGCATGTGGCCTGGTATTGTTCAGGAAGGGGGTGCTCCCCACCCCCCCCCCTTTTCCTGGCCTGCGGGGCTGCTTGCTTGGATAAGGGTCTGGTGTGGATTTTGGGGGGACCCCATGCCATTTTTGTTTTTTTTGTTTTTTTTCATTTTGGCATGGGGTATCCCTTAAAATCCATACCAGACCCAAAGAGCCTGGTATGCATTTAAGGGGCTGGGGCCCACACTGGTTCTATTTTTAGAATTTTTAATTTCCGGCATTCTTTTGTTTGCATTTCAGCGGTCCGTGGGGAAGCCCGCTGACAGCTGATGAGTCATCTGCTTCCTAACCCGCTCCTTAACAACCAGCTATTCTTCGCACAGAATTAGAATCTGGCGATCATTTTTCGACCGAACCGAATTTGAATTGTTCAGAAAATTTGGAATTCGTTGGAAAATTAGTAGATTAAAACGAAACGAAAAAAGAACGAATTGAATTCCAAAATGAATCAATGAAACAAAATTTGTAACATAACCAATCTATCCGAAACTAAACAATTTTTTTGGTTCTGCATGTCTGCTTCTGGTCTCAATGCTGCTTACCTGAACTTCTGGTCTTTAGAGCAACGAGTTAACAGTGGACAGTGAAGTCTGCAGCTAGTCTGTTAGTTTGGACAAGGGAAGGGGGGGGGTGGGGAGCAGGGGAATGCCTTGCCATCCAAGGCTATGGCACACTGTGTTTCTATTGACACAGTGTAGGGAGACACAACTCTAGTCCCTGCATGCAAGGGTGGCTCCATAGGATGCTGCATAAGAAAGGAGCCACCCTGAAATAGGAAACCTGGGGCAGTGATCACGACACCAGCTTAAACTGGAACATAGGCAAGGATTAATAAACTGCATACTGAAAGATTAAATGCGGCTGAAAGTGCTTAAAAACGGAAGGTTTAATATCACTTTAAGACTTACCTACTACCACAATTCTTATGGAAACACATGATAATTGTAAATGGGCTTACATATGTGTGATATATTTCACTTGCCACTTCTGCTGTACAGTATCAGTTGGATATCTTTCAATATATAAATGTGGATACTTAAACATGAAATTTGTAAAAATATTGCCAATATTTTATACAAGATGTAAAATGTTATAAGCACACAAATGTGAAAAAAGTTGTGAAAACAATTCAAATGATTCAGTGGGCTGGAAAAATCTGTTCATTCAATTGGAATATGCTTTACATAAAATACTGCCTTACTGTTACAAGAATTTTTTTTAAATTTTTTTTTATATTTTGCCTAATGACATGGGATGATATTATTTATTTATATATATATATTCGTATTGTTGATTGATTCCAGGAAAAAAAAATATGATTGGGTGATTGACATTTTATGCGCCATACACCCAATGATCATATCAACATATCTACCTTCCCATGATCAGATTTTGCACCCAGACCAATCAGTTTTGGTTAAATCAATTTGTTTTCCCCAAATCGGTCAATGACAGGGTCTCGAATGTCTTTTCGAGAATCCATAGGTTCAATCATGTTGTCTGATTCTATGAAGAATCGTATGATCAGATCGTTATGTGTATGGCCACCATTAGTGCTCATTAACACCAACTTGTTATGGTAATGTGCGATAAAACTCACTCATCCCTGCAGCTTACCAAACATGCTGTAGTGTGTTTCAGTGGCGTTCATTTTAAATGGCAAAATATCACATCTACAGAGTGAACCAGCACATCACAGCACAAAAATATAAAACCGGAGTGGTTTCAAAATGAATGAGCCGCAGTAATGCAATGCATGATAACGTACTTTGTGGTGTGTGTTGCAAAAACTCAATTAAGCCTCATGCACACTGGACATTTTTAATGTGGCGGTTAGGGGCATCTGGTGTTTCGTTTTTTTTTTCCCTTTAAACACCCCTGCAGGCGAACGCATCCAGGAGCATCGGCATTTTATCTGAAAAAACTTTTGGCACATCTAAACTCGCATTAAAGCTAGGAGCATTTAACTCCTGAATGTAATTTTTTAATGGCCATCAACTTTCAATGACCTCAATCTGCCACACAGATTCTATCATTTCTCAGTCTTTACTGACCAGATATATGAAATTGATATGACAATTATTTATGAATATAATTGGATTGATATTTGTTTTGGTCAATTTTCACCACAATTCTGATTGACTGTCAGATTGTTACATAGTTATATAGTAGGTTACATAGTAGGTGAGGTTGAAAAAAGACACAAGTCCATCGAGTCCAACCTATGTATGTGATTATATGTCAGTATTACATTGTATATCCCTGTATGTTGTAGTCGTGCAGGTGCTTATCTAATAGTTTTTGAAGCTATCAATCCCCCCCGCTGAGACCACCTCCTGTGGTAGGGAATTCCACATCCTTGCCGCTCTTACAGTAAAGAACCCTCTACGTAGTTTAAGGTTAAACCTCTTTTCTTCGAATTTTCATGAGTGGCCACATGTCTTTTTAAACTCCCTTCCGTGAAAAAGTTTTATGCCTATTGTGGGGTCACCAGTACAGTATTTGTATATTGAAATCATATCCCCTCTCAAGCGTCTCTTCTCCAGAGAGAATAAGTTCAGTGCTCGCAACCTTTCCTCATAACTAATATCCTCCAGACCCTTTATTAGCTTTGTTGCCCTTCTTTGTACTCGCTCCATTTCCAGTACATTCTTCCTGAGGACTGGTGCCCAGAACTGGACAGCATACTCTAGGTGCGGCCGGACCAGAGTCTTGTAGAATGGGAGAATTATCGTTTTATCTCTGGAATTAATCTCCTTTTTAATACATGCCAATATTCTGTTTGCTTTGTTAGCAGAAGCTTAGCATTGCAACACTTGTTGTTTTTGGAAACTATAGATGAGCTTCAAAATTGCTAAGCATGTGGAATTTTCCAGCAAATTCACAATCTGCAACTTTAGGCAATGTGATATTGTGGCCACTTACTGTGCATAAAAATGTAGTGGCTATTTTCAGCCGGCTTTCATTTGAAAAATGACCAAATGAAGGAAAGCAGGCTACCACCAACAATTTCTCCCCTCTGGTCTAGCCCCACCGAATCCCTCCTTGCCAGTCTTGGCAATACTTGACTATTTCCACTTCCTCGGATCTCTGACCACTAAGCCTGCCTGCAGGTTTCCCTCCCTTTTACGCACCCTGTCCTAACCTAACTTTTACTCTCCTCCTTACACTTCCTGTCCTATAACACTACCCGTATCCTAGTTTGATAGATCTGGACACCCTCGACTGGTGTTCCCTCCTATATTGCCCTTCCACTCCCGACCCCCCCCCCCACCTGCTGTAACCACATTTTCTTATCCCTGGTATCCCTACCTCCCAACTAGGCCACCCAATAGCATTTTTCCACCCCACAATTTTTTGTTCTCCTTCTCCCTATTCCATTTAAACAATGTAAAATTATAGCAACTGTATTACCCTGAAACACCCTGCTAGTTCCTTAGTGGCCCACCATTTATATGCAAAATGATGGAATACCTCTGTACGATATAGTTGTTGTTTGCAAACATGTAAAGTTCTACTACCCTGAAGTCCAACACCAAAGAGGTAAACATATATCCGTTGCCCAACTTCAGCCTCCACAAGCTGTTTATAGGTACCATTAAACTAAAAACATAGTTTCCGGTGTACAAACAGCATTAGAATCCATTGAGTACTTTGGGGGTTAAAAAGTTTCAGGATACATAGAAAACACTGTTGTGTTTCTTCCCCTAGGGCACAAATGTGTCAGTGTTTTCTATGTAATGTATCCTGGAACTTTTTAACCTTGAAGTACTCAACAAGGCCTCTTGCACACAGTACTGATGTTTGAGCTTCTGCTTTTTTGGACATAATTTCACGTGTTTGTCCTGCGCGAATTCACAGGTATCTATGCATATTTTCCTATATTTTTTTTTTTTTACTGAGGAATACTCCATGCTTGCACATTGTAAATAATGGGCTACATTTTAGCTCAGTAAAAAAAAACGCTGTACTGAGTTTTTTTAAGCCGTAGTGTGCAAGAGGCCTAAAGGATTCTGTTTATACACTAGATTGCCGACGACATCTTCAGTTTATAGGTTCCAATGTTACCTGTGTATTTCACGCTTAGGGTCCTTATACTTAAAGTGGATGTAAACCCCCCAAAAAATGTTAAGACTCATATCTGTTACAGCAGAGGATGTCATTTCATCTGTGCTCAGTCTGGCCACGAAGAGTTAATCCAGCTATGAGCAATCCTCTTATCTTTCTTCAGTAAGATAAAAATGGACACACAGAGAAATAGGTGTCTGTTTCTTCCCCCTTGCTGTGAGTGACAGGTAATTCCCTTCTCATGCACTAGTGTGAGAGAGGCATTCTGTGTACTTCACATCCCCCCCTCCTTTCTTCTCCAGCTCTCCCAGGATTGGCTGCTCCACACCTCAGAATGATTGGGCATGCTGAAGTCATGTGGTGACTTTCCTGGACTGGATGTTAGTGATCATGGAGCATAATCCACGAGACCAGCAAAAGTTCAGTGTAAGAAATATTGATGCCTGGCCAAGGAGAATGTAGAGGTGGGCAGTGAGTCTACTGACATCACGACTCCACCCACCGAGTCCTGGACAACAGACCTGCCCACAGAATCCGGAGTATTGCAGGGCTCCAAACAGCCAAAGGGGAGATATTTGACAGGTAAGGATATATGCAGGAGGCACGTATATCTTTATAGGTCAGCACTATGGAAGTAATTTAGAAATGATGAGTGGGTTTACATCCACTGTAATGTGTATTATAGTTCCTAATGCGAATCCTCATATTTCAAAAATAAAGAATGCATAAAAAAATGGGGTAAAAAGTGTGGGAGAAGGGTGGGATCACATGGCCTGTCAGTCATCTGACCTGCTCTCCTCTAATCACAGAGAACTCTGTTATATACCTGAGGTTTCACACCTAAGGTTACTACTTTTTCTGGAAAAAAAGAAGGGCCTTATAGTTTCTTCCCTTTATTAACCCTGGTAATAAGTTAATATGCAAGTAAAAGACCAGCCACTTAGCAACCCTATCTACACTATGGCCTACATCATATGAACGAGCTGCAATATGCAGGCCAAGGTGTTTCAGTAACATGGTATTTTTTTAACAGTATCCACTCTCCATTATAAATGAATCCCTAATGTATGTCCATCATATGCCTTGATTTTAGATGGATAGACAGAAAGGTATTAGCATTTGATACAAAACAATAGAAGATATTTTAGAGGAAGCCAACTTTTACCCTCAACTAACCTCAGATTTGTTGTCACTAAGGTACCTCTTTTCACATTTATTCATTTTGACGTGAGGGTCTTTAACCATGTAAGATCATTGGTCTTATCAGTTAAATATAGCTTGTGGCTGCAGCAGGGAAAGTAGAGCATTTGATCCCAGTGCTGTGTGTCTTTTCTGGGACGTCGTGTACTTGAGATGAAGGAAGATTGTCAGGGCCTGGGGTACCTATTAAACTGGGACAAGGATAAACTCCTGAGATGACCTGCCATTTGTAAAGATGAATCAGGAACGTGAACACACACTGTGTCAGTGTTAAAGTAACACTCCATTCATAAAGGAATAAACTGTTTTTACGGTTAAAATCTTTTACTGTGGCCAGTGCCAAACTGTAATTTTTTTTTTTTTTGAGTTTTTTGTTTTTGTGCAGCCTTATTTCTTTCAGTAGATTGGATGCAATATGGCAATTTTGCCTCAGCTTTAAAGACCCTTATGCGCATGTCTTACAGTTTTTTGGCAGGTGGTGATATGAATTCAATATAAGGATTACAGATGATTTCATATGTGACTTTCAAGTGAAAGGTCCTCACTTTGGTGCTGCAATATTGACTCTGGCCAAGCCAATGCACATGCTGAAGTTGATTGCCAAGTTGGAGGTTTTGCCAAGGGAGAACAATTGTTTAAAAAAGTGTGGCAATCAGCTGCATAAATCAGAATAGTGCTTATAATTCTAAAGCAGAGAAAGTCCTGGGCCTTTCCAGTCTCCTACAGCAAGTATGTCTGTGAAGGTTCTCATTTATCCAAGTCATGATATATCTAGTAGTAGTTAGTCACATTTCAACTGGACTTCTTTAATGTTGAAGACATTTGGTAGCTTACCAAGCCACTTTCTCAGTTTTAATCAGTATCAGGAAGATACCCCAGCATTTAAATCCACACCTTGGGACTCCTTATTCCAATCCCCATGGAATATGGAAATGTTGATTGTCCAAGAGTGGGATGGGAAGTGTAAACGTTGTGGTGCAGTCCTGTCCTAATTACATAACACCATTTTTGGTTTCGGGAAGCCTGCATGAGAGTTAGTTTCTCAATCTACATAGCTAAACATATGAAATATAATCAATTGGTTTAGGTAGAGATGTAACAATGTTGTAATATGGTGACAAAAGGCCTTCATGGTTGTTCATTTTGACGTAGATGGCCTCTCGCGTGCAGCTTGCAAAGTCTTCCCAGCAACAAATCTTCTTTTTTTTTTTTTTTTTTTAACCGAGGTCTAAAGTACCAGTCACAGATGATGTCTAGGCTTCACTTACCTTATGTGTTATATCAGCTACTACTAAAATGGCAAGGTGCGAGTGGTTCAAACATATTACACATACAATATCTACCTTGTTTTTGGAAAAAGAAAACTATATATATATATATATATATATATATATATATATATATATATATATATATATATATATATATATATATATATATATATATAAATAATATCATCCCATGCATGGCTGTCATTAGGCAAAATATACAAAAAATTAAAAATGATAAAAAAAAATAATAAAAGACTTTTAAAGTAAAATCAAAATTAAAAGCCTTCCAAACCTCCTTTCGGGATTCTGCACCTTTTACAGCAGTCTTCACCACTGAAAACAGCCTCACAGTTTTAGAACATCTGCTTTATTGTATAAAAGATGGCTTCCAGCCTTCATTTAGTCTGGTGTTCGGTTGGGTGCTTCTGACATTTCCATCCGATGTGAGAACCCCCATAGGGTGGTTTTGATCACTCCTATTTTAACAACTAGAAGCTCCCCAATGTGTGTAAGCAGAGTGATTTGGACAAAATTGATTTTGCTGAGAATTACCAATTTCACCAAAGAGGACACACTGAAATTTGAGCGAGCTGTTTAGGTGAAATTTGCTTGGAAAAAATAAATCCACTTGCAACATGTACTTCAGGAAATGTGTGTGCCGCTGAAATTAACTTTCTAAAGGCCAGACATCGCAAACTAGTTCACGAAAGAGAGGAACATGGACCACACTACAACTGTAAGTCCAATACACTGTTGAATACACATTTACCATAAATATAATTTAATGAGTTTGCCATTAGCAGTACAACTATAGAGTGCAAAAAAATAAAAATGATATGCATAGCATATGGCTATGGAGCGCTATTATTTACAGGCTTGATGGTTGTTTAATGCTTGTAAATTGACACTAAATGTGGAAATAATTGCTGACCTCTGTTTCATTTAGTACTTTTGTTCCCTGTTTTTGCGTAATTGATCATTACTTGTTTATCATTTAAATAAATATATTGCTGTGCTACCAAACTATTATTCATTAAGATAATAAATGGTGGAATAATAATATTAACAATGGTGAAACGGTAATAATATTGTTTTATAGCATCCAAAGTAGTCCATGCTCATTGAAACAGTCAACTGTGAGTCCAAAATAAGTTGCGTAACACCTCTATCAGGTCTTCCAAGAATATGCTTTCACTTTATAAACTGGCCCACATTACAAATGTCAAATCCACATGATCAGATGGATAGCTCCAAATGGAATCTATCCTGAACACTTCCAAAGGCAATGAAGGCACTCTTAAAAATAGCAAACATGTTATACTTACCTGTTCTCTGTAGTGGTTTTGCACAGAGCTGCCCAGATCCTCCTCTTCTTGGGTCCCTCACCGATGCTCCTGCCCCCTCCCTTCTGCCGAGTGCCCCCACATCAAGCAGCTTGCTATGGGGGCACCTGAGCCCAACCACTGCTCAGAAATGGAGCCGCGGCTTGGCCCCGTCCCCTCTCTCTTCTCATTGGCTCACTGACTTTGACAACATCGCTGGATCGAGATGGGGCTCAGGTAAGTATTAGGCGGGCTGAGGGGGGCTGCTGCACACAGGTTTTTTTTTATCTTAATACATAGCATGCATTAAGGTAAAAAAAACTTCTGCCTTTAGAACCACATTAAATTGCTGACCAACTATGGACGCAACCTGTTTGCAGTGCTGGATGCTAAAAAGCTGAAAAAGAAAAACAATAGTGCTAACTGCTGATTTTTATTTATTTCTTTTTTTTAAATTTTACTTTTGTCACCAGCTAGGACAACAAAAAGAAATACCCTCCCTCCCCCTTCCTCACACTACAAGGGTTAAATAGTGGTTAGGTTCAGGAGGTTGCACAAGAGGCTTCAATACATTTTTCCTTGGTCCAGCAGCGTACCTCCAGCATGTTTGCATGCTCACCCCACCATATCCAACACAGAGTTGTTGGCCCTGCATTGTATGTGATGAAATTGAGGGACCACCCACAAACCAGATTTTAAAGAGGACAGCTTTGGAGCTGGACAAAGGAGGGAGTACAGTAATGAATGTAGCCTCTTCCTGTACCCCTAGACCTTTTAATCCTTGCTGTAAAGAAGGAAGGGGGAGTGCAAGAATACATTTTTTTATGCCCAGAGTTTATTATTATTATGCCTATTATACAGGATTTATATAGCGCCAACAGTTTACGCAGCGCTTTACAATATAAAAGGGAGACAATACAGTTATAATAAAATACAAGAGGATTAAGAGGGCCCTGCTCAAAAGAGCTTACAATCTAATAGGGTGGGGCAGGTGGTACAAAAGGTTGTAACTGTGGGGAATGAGCTGTTAGAAGTGGTAGGAGATTAGTTGGAGACATGATAGGCTTTCCTGAAGAGATGAGTTTTTAGAGTATCGCCTGAAGGTAGCAAGAATAGGGGATAGCCGGACAGGTGGAGGTAGCGAGTTCCAGAGGATGGGAGAGGCTCTGGAGAAATCCTGGAGACGAACATGGGAGGAAGAGACGAGAGAGCTTGAGAGCAGGAGGTCTTGAGAAGAGCGGAGAGGACGATTTGGGTGATATTTGGAGACAAGATTGGTGATGTAGCTCAGGGCAGAGTTGTGAATGGCTTTGTATGTTGTGGTTAGTATTTTGAATTTAATTAGCTGGGTGATTGAGAGCCATGTAGTTATTGGAGGAAAGGGTTGGCAGACACTGAGCGGTTTGTAAGGTGTATAAGTCTGGCAGCAGCATTCATGATAGACTGAAGAGGGGAGCCTATGGAGAGGCAGGCCAATGAGAATGGAGTTGCAATAGTCAAAGCGAGAGATAACCAGGAGTTGGGCCTTAAGGGGGCTACCATAACCCTCAGGAGCCGTTTCAAGCCTATTGCATAAAATGACTGTAAATATGTCTTCTCCACTGACTTGGGTACATTTAGCCTAAATAGAAAAATTTTGTCGGAATTGCATGATTTTTTAATTAAAATTTAGGGACATAAAAATCTAAAATTTCACTTGGTTCTAGTCCTTGGGAACAGATGCAGAATTTTCAGATTGGGGTACTGTACATGTACCTGTAAAGTAGTCTTTCCTGACCTAACTCTCTGATTTATGGTGTCTGCTTCTAATTCCAACCAGCAAGGTCAATTCTGCCCCTTTTAAAAAGAGGCAACACTATGCCATGTCTCTATCATACCAGTACTGAAATACTAAAGCCAAAATCATATTTACTCTTTGCATGTTTAGGCTTTGTTCCTCCTTAGTAGTGACTGTGTTTTACTGTTTTCATTACTGTCTGTGCAAGTCTATAAGTCTGCTCATACTGACTGTAACCAATACGCTGTTTGGGAGCCGGCTTATCCTGTAATATCTCCAATTCTGAAAGACACATTAAGGATGCTGATCATAAAAATACAGTTAAGTGCTAGATGCAGAACTTGCATATCTATAAATGAAAACCAAGAAAACATTAACCATCATGCATTTAAACCGTGTAAGCGCCATCAACAATTTATTTTTGTAAACCTTGCAATATTTACTGAGATTGCATACTGGGTGAAAATACAGTACAGTTTCCGTTCACGTGGGACATCAAATAAGGTAGTGATTGTCATCAGAGACTGTTTAAAGTATAACTAAAGGCAAAACTTCTTTTTTTTTTTTTTAAGTTTTGAACAGAATGGAAGGGGATTAGAACACCTGTTAGTTTGTATTGCTGTCTGTTCCCACATTAGGGAGATTCATCCTGTTTATTTGTCCTGGTTACCATTATCATTGAAAGTGAAAGTTAAAAAAATCCTGATTTTTGGGTTGTCCCCAGAAAAGTAATAGAGGGGAAATCTTCCAATGGGGACACTAGTTCTGGCTACCTGGGGGCACCAATGGGTTCCCGTATTTTGCAGGGATTTCCTCTCATTTCCTGTTTGGCTATGGACGAAAAAGTGAAGGTAAATCTCCACATTGGGAGACAGATGACAGAAAAAAACCTGACAGGGGTTATAACCCTGCTTTACTCTATCCAAAATGGGAAAAAAAGTTTTGCCTGTACAACTTTAAGTTTACTGTTATACTATTTTTCATGTTAATGCAATGGTAAAGCACCTTATTTAGTTTACTATTATAGCTCAGAGGTCTCCAAACTCTTTAGTACAATGGCCACGTTGTATCCTTTACAAATATTTGTGGGTCAAAAGAAATCTCCATCACTCCTCCATATCCTCATTGTCATAGTCCCCTTACATCAGGGTCACCATTTGAGTCCCCTCATAATATGTCAGGGTCTCCATCAGACTCCCCTTTACATGATATTGCCCTCTTACATCAGAAGCAGAAGACATAGGCAGCCTCTGCTGACCTTTAATTGTGTAGTGGGCCATTGGAGACCCCTGGTATCTGATCTGCCACACATCTAGTTGTGTATTTCTCTTGGAATCAAGTTAATGCAGTGTAAGCATTGACTCTGAGGCCTTTGATAGTAATGCAAAATCCAGTGTAAAAAATTGAGCAGAGCATCATTCATATACAGTTTTGTTCTATCATAGACTTGCTTTTAAGCCTTCGGGTTCTCTTTCAATGGTGGACTACAGTAAAGACAGAATAGGCAGCTGCCCAGGATCCCAGATTCTAGAGGGGCATATGGGGATGCTGTACTAGGTCGGTTTTAGTTTTTATTTATTTTTTCAATGCACAGTAATATCAGAATAGGGTTCTATGGGACCATCCCTGTAGTGTCTTCAGCCCCAGGAGATGGTCAATAGAACCCTATTGAAAGTTACTGAACAGGTGGGGCCAGGGCACCAAGGATCAGTGGTGGAGGGTTGAAGAGTGGATGCTCCTAGCAGGATTGCAAGCATAGTATACATCTGGGGATCTAGCTCCTGGGTTTTGCTATGCAAAGCTGGGAGCTAGGTTTTCATAGCAAAAGGTAACAAAAAGAATTAGTGCACATTTAAAATAAAGGCAGATAAAGGTCATAAGTCCTTATTGGCATACAGGTTTTGGGTTAGTGACTGAAGCTAGAGGTTTAGCATTTTAGCCAAGTAATTTGCATTTGCAGGGTAAAGAGTCTGCAAAGGCAACCTCCGTGGGTTTTTTTTTTTTCCCAGGTAAGGTTTTCTCGAACTAATTAGCTAATTCCACTATTTTATTTAGCTTGATACCACCGTCCTGATCCCACTGCTAATATTTTCCTGCAATTCAAATTGTTATCCTTAAAGGGAACCTGTCAGAAGAGATATATGAAAGTTGCAGTTTGCTACTTTTTTTTGGGGGGGGGGGTTCAAGTCCACGACTTAAAAAGAATCAAAACTATCAGATCAGCAAGACAGCCAGACAACTAGTAATCTCAAAAGTAGAGGTCAACAATGGAAGGCTCCACATTCTTTTAGTAGAGGTTTCCTATAACTTGTTGTTGTGTATGGATGAATTCTGGGCACCCCCTCTCCCTAACCCTTTTCTCTCCACTCCCTAGCTAATTTAGTTAAAATAGTTATTCTAAAGCCCCAAATAATTACCTAAAAAACATGATACATCAAGCCTTGAGTCTTCTATCTTCTTCCCTGCAGAGGAAAGCTTTCCAACTTTGATTTTCCAACCCAGCCTTTTTCAACCAGGGTGCCTTGAGGCTTTTTCAGGGGTTCCTTGGCAAAAATGCCTAAAAATTGATCAAAAATTGTATACAAGCCAGCAGGTGGATCAAGTCTGTCTTTTAATTACACAAAGCCTTTATAGACACTGGCTTCCTAACAACCAATGACATCAGTTAATAAGGAGGATGTCTGTTGCCTCCACAGCATCCTTGTTTGACCCTCCTGTGCCCCTCTCTATCAGCACTGGGGTGACATTAGCTGACTGATAGAGAGAAATTGAGGGAGAAGAGAAACATTGGAATACTAGTCAGTACCAGTGTGCAAAATTGTATTTGCTTTGGAAGAATAAACTACCTCTAACATTGGGTGTGGATGTTGCTGAATTGTGTAAAGCTATTAGAATAGTTTTTTAGAATGGGGTGCCTCGAGACAGTCTATAATTTTAAAGAGTGCCTTGAGATTGTTCATAATTTTAAAGAGTTTCCGTGACTGAAAAAGGGTTGAGAAATACTGGTCCAGACTACTGCTTATATTAATTGGATTCTACCTACTGGCTGTCATTTTAGCATCCAGTAGACTGCAGAGGCAAGTGGTCAGCAGCAACAGATTGTAGCATTGGATTCACCAGTTGTCAATACCAGAAGCACACTGGTGAGGGACACAGATGGAGGTGGGTATAAAAGTGGCTTCAGGAGATATTTGATATTTGAGGCTGAACTCCAGGTATGACCTTTATTGCAAACTTAACTGGTCCAGCTTGGCACAATATAAGTATATAAATCCCATATCTGATGGGCTGCTGGGGAAGCTGATGATCACAGATTGCTGTGATCTTCCGGATCCTGTGCCAAGTGACTTACCTTCTGTACACTGTCTACAGGAGGTCACTTGCTCAACACTGCTACCATTCATAAAACACCTTGTAATTTTTTCAATTAATACAACATGTTCTCTGGTTGGACGAGGTCATGATTTCCACCTTGTTTATTCAGAGAACTCCTTGTATTCCATAAAAAAAAAAAAAAATCAGTGTTGAGTGGTCAATGTGCAGAGGAGAAACTGCTTGGCACAGGACCTGGAAGATCATGACTATCACTGTAGTAGCACTGACTACTACAGTGATTTGCAGCTTCAGCAGCAGTCCATCAGACATTAGATATGTATACTTAACCACTTAAGGATCGAGCCTCTTTTTGAGATATGTTGTTTACAAGTTAAAAACAGTTTATTTTTGCTAGAAAATTACTTAGAACCCCCAAACATTATACATTTTTTTTATCTAACACCCTAGAGTATAAAATGGCGGTCGTTGCAATACTTTCTGTCACACTGTATTTGCGCAGTGGTCTTACAAGTGCACATTTTTGGGAAAAAATACACTTTTTTTAATTAAAAAATAAAACAGTAAAGTTAGCCCAATTTTTTTTTATTCTGTGAAAGATATTACACCGAGTAAATTGATACCCAAGATGTCGTGCTTCAAAATTGCGCCCGCTCGTGGAATGGCGACAAAAATTTACCCTGATGTTTACAAAATTCTACAGTTTGCATGTTTTAAGTTACAGAGGAGGTCTAGGGCTAGAATTATTGCTCTCACTCTACCGATCACGGCAATACCTCACATGTGTGGTTTGAACACCGTTTTCACATGCGGGCGCTACTCACATATGCGTTCGCTTCTTCACGCGAGCTCAGCGGGACAGGGCACGTTTAAAAATTTTTATTTATTTTTTTATTTATTTTACGTTATTTTACACTGTTTTTTAAAAAAAATAAAATTGTGTCACTTTTATTCCTATTACAAGGAATGTAAACATCCCTTGTAATAGAAAAACCGCATGACAGGACCTCTTAAATATGAGATCTGGGGTCAAAAAGACTTCAGATCTCATATTTACACTAAAATGCAATAAAAAAAAAACTGTCATTTTAAAAAAAAAAAAAAATGGCCCTTTAAGAGCTATGGGCGGAAGTGACGTTTTGACGTTGCTTCCTCACTGCAATGTTATAGAGACGGGTGGGGGCCATCTTCCCCTCTCTCATCTCCATACCCAGCAAGGGTGAAGATCCGATCACCCCTGCCCGCTGCCGACGGCTCTAGTAAGCGGCGGAGGGGACCGGAGCGCGGCGGGAAGGGTGCCCCTCTCCCCTCGCCGCCGGTAAAAGTGATCTTGTGGCGAATTCGCTGCAGAGACCACTCTTATCGGAAAGCAGACCGCCGGGCGAAAAAGAGGATACCGGGGTTATGGCAGCTAGCTGCTGCCATAACAACGATATTCCTCTTCAAACTTAGGACGTATATCGGCGTGCGGCGCTTTGGAAGTGGTTAAATTGATCCAAGCTGGACCAGTGTAAATATGCAATAAAGATCATACCTGGAGTTCCACTTTATTAACTGATGAATGGGTGAGGGGGTGAGCCAAAGGAATGGGGGGGGTATTGATGCCCAGAGGTGGTTTTTAATCAAAGACTATAGATAAGCATGAGTTTAGTCTCCAACCATTCGTGGCAATAGAAATGGAGACTTCCGGCAACATTTTACCAACACGTTTATTTCCTTATCCTTATAAGCAGTTGCTTTTATTCTGTATCTGTAAAGTGGTACAACATGAATCAGGTGGTGCTGAAAAACTGTGCATGAATGAAAGGCAGGGATTAAATATTAATGAAATCACTGGAATCCTCTGAATGTGACTATATTTTATTCATTCTGATTCACTGCAGCCCACACAGCTCTTCATCTTCAGCAGAATACGCTGAAAACCGGACGGAGATAAACTTGTGCGACGCGCGGTCTATCCAGGAGGAAGCTCTAAATGTTTCTTAAAGGAGCTATAATCCTGTAGTGGAAGGTGCTTTGTAGGATGGAGCTGTGAATAGTGTTTAACTATGTCATTGAAATGGAGCTCAGGAGAACAGAATACACATAACAAGTGCATTGTATGATTTTGAAACAGCCATTATTTTAAATTTATTTTTTTTCATGCCAGTAGTTGGTGCAACTTATTTAATGCCCAGTTTTTCCATTTTTAAAAAAAATAAATAACAACATGATAGTGCTAAGATTGTGTTTGGTAATGTGATACTATATTATGTATTGTTATGATGGTCAGGGCTATATTTCAGTTTTATTGAGTTACTCCTCAAGGATTATATACTTGTAAAAGGATGTCGACCTTGCAGCTTTTCGGTTCAGAGCACTGAGAGGGCACCAGGTGATTATAATGAACCAGACCCTTCCATTGCAATCAGTCTGCAAAGGACATAGTGAAACAAACAGCTATTTCTTCAGAGCAAAGAGGTAGAATTCTGAAACAAAGTTTGTTAAAATCCCTGCATATGCACATTGATCACCCAGAGTGGAGTTTTTTCACCAAACCCCCCGGACTAATTTGACTCTTAACCCCTTTTGCTGGGTTGAGCACAGTGGTGGCTGGTGGTGTTTTTTTTTTTTGGGGGGGTGGTGGCAAACAATCGCCTACCCCCGCCGAGTGGCAGGCACACCCCCCCCCCCAAGCTGCACCCACCCCCCGCTGTTTGCCAGTCGGTCTGGCACTTACCCCATCGTGATGGATGACAGGCAAGCGTGGTGCAGTGGCTCTGCTCCTCTATGGCGACTTCCAGCTCCTCCCCTCCTCCTCCTAGGCATCTAATAAGATTGCCTGTCCTTTCAGTCAATCGGGTGACCGGTGTCGAAACCAGCTTCCTGATTGGCCAGGAAGAGGATCTATGTTACAACAGCAAATATTCACTTTCTGCGACCCGAGCCCACCCTATATTGAAGCCTATTGGCGCCTCTGGCTCTAGTCGGTGCTTCAAAAAAACAGCCCCTCTCCATTGGAATTCATGCGCCGATGTCCTCAAAGGGGTTGGACACATGGCTACGGGAGGTGGCGATGGACAGGAAAGGCGGCGCCCTGCGCCATTAATGGATGGGCTGCCCCTGGTTGAGCACACATAACTAATTCACAAAGAAAATCGAGTGGTGTTCTGCAGTAGTTCACCGAAAGCCACTGCTTTTCTTCCCTGAACTTCCCGCTTCACAGGAAACTTTTAACAGTAGACCGTGCAGTATCCAGTCAGTCTGTTTTTTAGGGGAAGGAGCAGCAGGAGGGTGTCTTTCCATCCTAGCGGCTATGAGGTTGTGTGTTTCTATTGATGCACACAATGTAGGGAGACACAACACTAGCCCCTGCATGCAAGTGTGGCTCCATAGGATGCTGCATGAGAAAGAAGCCACCCCCCAATTCTGCACACTGTAAAAGTAATCCTAGTGGTTATACAGCTGCTGGATTACTTTTACAGGGGGTGGAATGGGGCCCTCCCTCCCGCCGCCACTTTCATCAGGCTCTCCTGTCCCATCAGGGGGCCCGGTAAGGATGCGACCATTGGCATTCAATTTCTGAGACACAATAAGAGGAACTGCTTTTGTTCCTCCCACTGTGTGATGTCAGAAACCAGAAGCGACAAGGATTTTGTCACTCCTGGTTTTGTTTTCATGTAAACAAGCCTTGGCCAGCTTGATCTGATCTTGGTTTCATCAGATGCTTTGGTGGCCAAAAGAAGTCAACTCAAATAGGACGTCCTGTCACAGGGGATATTGTTCTTCCTTTGTTATAGCAATAAAGTTGACCTGAAAAAAAATATTAAGGTACAATGTTCACTTTTTTAAAAATAAAATAAACAATAAAATTCAAAAACTTTTTTTAAAGCACCCCAGTCCTGTTGTGCTCATGCACACATGTGGGGTATCGCCACAAACTTTATAGTGAGAGCAGTACTTCTAATGCCAGACCTCCTTTGTAAACTGGTAACTTATAAAGGCTTTTAAAGCTTTGCACATGGCGATTTTTAGGTACCATAGTTCGGTGCTATTCCATGGGTGTACAAGATTTTAAAGCATAACATGTTAGGTGTCTATTTACTTCAGGGTAACATCATCTTTCATGTTTTATTATAAATTGGGTATTATATTGTGTCTGTGTTTATCAAAATTCTAAACCCACAACAGTAAAATCAGTCTGTATATGCAGTAAAGCATGCTTGCTATACTCACTGTGGAACCTAAGGGGTTAATCCTCTGCATTGTGTAAAAAGGCTGTTTGATCCTGTCTTCTCTGTCCTTCCCCTTCGTCCACTGTCCCCAATCCATCTGCTGATAGAACAGAGGCTAGGGGACAGGCTGCCCATGCTCAGTTTGGTGTGTTTTGCTAGAGAGTTTTTTTTTTTTTTCCTTTGGAGGGTGCATGTAATCAGCACAGGGCCAGTCAGCCCTGTCCAGTCAGAGGGTCAGGGATCCTGCAGCCTGATAGGACAATCGAAATACAAACTCATGCTACAAGCTTTAACTAGACACCGATAGAAGTCACAAGACTGCTGTACACTGCTAATGAGAAAAGGTATTTAGCCGTTTATATTTACTAAAACTATTGCATTTCCCTGTTCTGTGCACTGTGGGAGACCAGATATAGTGAATGCAGGGTCCTGGGTTTAGTAACACTTGAAAATTTATTTTTTCCTGAAAATTTGTTATTGGCAAATATCGCACAGCATAAAAATGGCAACAAACATTTTATTCTCCATTATATAAATAATGTTTGGGGGTTCTAAGTAATTTTCTAATAAAAAAAAAAAGAAAATGCTAATTTTTTCACAAATGAGTGAAATGTCAGAATCGGCCCAGAGTGGAACTGGTTAATATCACTTTAACGTTCTCCTCTGCAACCTATAATTACTAGTAGGTCTAAGGGGAGATTGTACAATCAGATTGTATTTCGTATGGCAGCTCTGTAATATTAAAGAATAATACCTCAAGTGTCACAGGCCCACACACAGGAGAGCAACAACTGACGCTTTTCAACTCGTTCTGACTTTAATCCACAGTAGAGAAAAATCTCTGACAACTGTGCTCAGCGGTTGGTCTTTAGTGTAGTACAAAATGGTACACAGACAAAACATAAAAGAAAATGGCAATACATTTCAGAGCAACCCCGCTTACTTATGGGATCACACTGATCCAAATGTCGAACTTAAAATCATCCACACGGCTTTGTCTTAGAACTGCAGCTAATGCACTATAAGGCACTGGCTTGTATGACTCCATACATATTGATAAGCTAACCACATGTGCAAACACAAGACCTGCAGGCCGAATCCGACCCTCCAGCCCATTTTATGTTGGCCTTGAACCTCTCCTGCAACTGCTGCACCTCCCTAATCTCTGCCCCCACCTTATTTCAGCAGATGGTAGCAGAGGGGAGGACAGAACTCCTCTGCCAGATCCTGTGCTTTCCCGTGCAGCCACAGAGAGGCTAGTCTCTGCCACAACCCCCGCCCCAGCTGTCGGCAGCACAGAGGAGGACAGAACTCCTCCTACAGATCCTGCATCTCTCTGTGCAGCCGCAGCACCCCCTTGTCTCTGCCTCCACTGGTCTAAGCATTCAGCAGACCTCCTCCAGACCTCCTCCAGACCCTGCACATTCTGCTTCCTTTCCGACAGCAGCACATGGTAGGGGGGGTGCACTGGTGGAATGTAAGGGGGGGGGTGAGGGCGACCATAATGCTGATGCAGACTGCGGTGAAATTGAGTTTGACATCCCTGCGCTATCCTATGATGATACTGTATGCTGTGAACAAGAAATTCTATTACTGGATAAAAATATCGGTGTGCCTAATTTCTCTCCAAAATTTGTATGTATATATTTAGCTCAGAAATATATTAATTTAAGTGTGACAGATTCATTACCGGAAGCATTTCTTGTAGACCGCTAATTCATTTTGAGGGAAGAAAAAAAAAGACTTGGATGATGAACAATTAACAGCAAATCCTCAGACAGCTCGCTACTGAGGACGGTGGAGACTGATATCCTGTACTGTGCCGCTAAAGGATAATTGCTGATCTGTATCAGAATTGCTACAGCTTTCGATATTTCCAAATGGTTTGGCATATTGGGAAACATGGCAATAGAAATATAAAACCGTTTTATTATATCAAATTATAATGAGAATCTATAATGGTTTTGGGGTTCATTAAAATTTCCAAACTGATTTTTTAAATATATTTTTTAACCCCTTTCCGCCGCCCCCCCCCCCCCCGGGCCTTTAACCACTTCAATACCGGGCACTCTTGCCCCTTCCTGCCCAGGACAATTTTCAGCTTTCAGCGCTGTCACACTTTGAATGACAATTGCGCGGTCTTGTAACACTGTACCCAAACAACATTTTTATAATTTTCTTCCCACAAATAGAGCTTTCTTGTGGTGGTATTTGATCACCTCTGGGGTTTTATTTTTTTATAAACTAAAAAAGACCAACATTTTTGAAAAAAAAAAAGTTTTTCTTAATTTTTGTCATAAACTTTTGTTTTCCCCTTCACTGACCGGCACTAATGAGGTGGAACTGATGGACACTGATGAGTTGGCACTGATAAGGTGGCACTGTTGGGCACTGATGAAGAGGCACTGATATGTAGAATTGATGGGCACTGATATGCGGCACTGATGGGTGGCACTGATAGGCACTGAAGGGTGGCACTGATGGACACTGACAGGCGGCACTGATGGGCACTGACAGGCGGGTGTGATGGGCACTGACAAGTGGCTCTGATTGGCACTGATAGGTGGTACTGATTGGCACTGACAAGTGGCACTGATGGGCAACACTGATGATGAGGTACTGATGTGTTACTGACAGGTGTTACTGTTGGGCACTGATTGGCACTGTGGTGGGCTCTGATTGGCACTGTGGTGGGCTCTGATTGGCACTGTGGTGGGCTCTGATTGGCACTGTAGTGGGCTCTGATTGGCACTGTGGTGGGCTCTGATTGGCACTGTGGGCACTGATTGGCACTGTGGTGGACACTGATTTGCACAGTGGTGGGCACTTGAAGGCTTTTCTCCTGTTTGGTAAAGTTTTGCAAACAAATAAGGTGCAGAGTGTTTTAGTGAAAAAAAATAAAATTTTTTTTTGCTAACTATGTATACACCGGGGCGGACTGACAACTCATGGGGCCCCCGGGCAATAGGAGATTATGGGGCCCCTGGGCAATAGGAGAAGATTATGGGGCCCCCAAGCAATACGGAATTATGGGGCCCCCAGGTAATATATTATGGGGCCACACAGTACACACACACATACAGTATACACACAGACACACAATATACACACACAGAATACACATACACACACTGAAAAGGTACTGGAGAGGCGGGGCAGCTTTAATCTTTGTTTTTTTTTTTTAAATCCCCAGATTTTTACATACTGTCCCTGGTTTTATTGAGGCTGGCAACCCTGATGGGGCCCCTTAGTGGCATGGGACCCTCGGGCAGTGCCCGAGTGCCGGAATGGTCAGTCCGCCCCTGTATATACATGTATATATTTGGTAGGTAATGCCGTTTCCCTTTCCATTGCAGGGTTTGTAGAGCTTGTGCAGGTACCACAATTAGACTTTGCCTATAATAGCAAACATGAATATTTTTTTTCTGCCATCATGAATCAATCTTTTCATTATCCAATTTATTGAACCGGCCACTTAACCAAATCAAAGTCCTTTTTATATAACTCACTTTTCACAGATGGTACAGCTAATGAGATATTAACAAGCAGTCAATCTAGTAATCATCTTGCAGAGTTCATTAAATGTGAACTGCAAACCCAACAAGGCTAAATAAATAAAGATCACAATGTTGGATGTGCTTCACAGGTCTCCTGAAGATATTTCGCAGTGTCTTTTCCAGGCACAAGAGAAAAGATAGAATGACATTTGTTAGTGGGCCAAATGTGAGTCAGTTGCAGAACATGTTGGAACTAATGGTTTATCATATAGTTTTAGCCCAAAAGCATCTTCTGTAAAAAAAAAAATAAATAAAAAAAGATCCAGCATATATGGGACTTTATGGGTGCCGAATTATATTTCCATATACACCACTGTTAAAAATTCCATAGATTTATTATATTCCTATAAAACAAACGTACAGCAGTGGTTTACTAAGGGTCTGTGATGCCCTAGGCTTGACTAAACTCGTGCACCTCCTAATTTAAATATAACCCACCCCTTTCTGCCAAGGCCACACCCCATCTTGTTTAAAACCCGTCCTGACATTTTCCAGTGGGGACACTAGCTCTGAGAGCCTTGGGAGGGGGGGCAATTGATTCCCTTAATTTTCAGATATTGCTTCTCACTTCCTGTTTGGCTATGGGGCAGGAAATGAATGTAAATCTCTGTAATGAGACAGGGGTGGCAAAAAATACACTGACAGGGGCTATAACCCTCCCTTACTCCAAAATAAAAATAAAAGTGTTACCTATAGTTCTACTTTAACCACTTCAGCCCCGGATGGATTTACCCCCTTCCTGACCAAAGCACTTGTTGCGATACGGCACTGCGTCGCTTTAACTGACAATTGCGTGGTCGTACGACGTTGCACCCAAACAAAATTGACGTCCTTTTTTTCCCCATAAATAGAGCTTTCTTTTGGTGGTATTTGATCACCTCTGCGGTTTTTATTTTTTTCACTATAAACAAAAAAAGAGCGACAATTTTTAAATTTTTGCTATAATAAATATCCCAAAAAATATATATAAAAAAAACTAATTTCTGTCTCAGTTTAGGCCAATATGTATTCGTCTACATATTTTTGGTAAAAAAAAATCACAATAAGCTTATATTGATTGGTTTGCACAAAAGTTATAGCGTCTACAAAATAGGGGATAGATTTTTGGCATTTTTATTCATTTTTTTCTATTAGTCATGGCAGCGATCTGCTATTTTTATCGTGACTGCGACATTACGGCGGACACATCGGACACTTTTGACACTATTTTAGGACCATTGTCATTTATACAGCGATCAGTGCTATAAAAATGCACTGATTACTGTGTAAATGTCACTGGCAGGGAAGGGGTTAAACACTAGGGGGCGATCAAGGGGTTAAGTGTGTCCTAGGTAGTGATTCTAACTGGGGGGGGGGGGATAGGCTACCACTGACATGACAGCGATCGCTGCTCCTGAAGACAGGGAGCAGTAGATCCCTGTCATGTCACTAGGCAGAACAGGGAAATACCTTGTTTACATCTCCCCTTTCTGCCGCTCCGTGACGCGATCGAGTCCGCGGGACCTGCGGGCACGGTCACGGAGTACATGGCAGGCGCACACGTGCCCACATTGCTGCGATTTAAAGGGGACGTACCTGTACGCCCATTTGCCCAGCCGTGCCATTGTTCTGACGTAAATCGCCGTGCACTGGTTGGCATAGTCCTAGCACACATTTCTGTTAAATGTATGGCTAGGACTAAGCGGATATACCCATGCCAGTGGTGCAGCTGAAAACGTATAGCACAATGATGAAGGTATGTGGTCCAGGCATTGAGCAAAGGAAGGACTGGGGGCAGGAACAATTAAATCCATCTGTTTTTTTTTTTTGTTTTTTTTTTTCTCATCAGCCATCAACAGAAATAAAGTTAAGATTCCTTAATATGTAAACTTACACACGCAAAGGATTGCAGGAGAGTCCTATTACCTACCTGCCAGGTATAGGTGACCATGTTAGTGTCCCTTGTGTCTGTACCATCCCTAGATTAAAAGCCCTTTGGCAGCTAGGTAAGTGCCATGCAAGTTTCACCCAAATAGTGTAGCTTTCCTTCTACACTGGGGCCTGGGTACCCCATGCTATATAACTTAGCTACTGTATAAACATCAACACCTACCTCCTATATACATTTTCTGACTTCTATGGTAAGTCACTATAATATATAGCAACTCCTCTGCCAAAGGCAAATAAATAAGAAGTAGATTTCCTAATATTTAACTGCCATATGCATTATTGCAAGCTCGAAAGCCCTCAGGGGTTTCTAGTATATACAGTATATATATATATATTAGATTGTGATCATCCAAAGGTTTGCAGGAATGTCTTACTACCTACCTCCTAAGTGTAGCTGACTATCTCAGTCTCCCTTGCATCTGCACCATCCCTACTACCCAGATTAGAAGCCCCAGCTAAGTAGTTGTTCTTCAATTTCCACTCAACTGGTGTTGTTTTCCTTTCACCCTCGGTACTTAGAGCCTGCCTGGCTCCCTCCACGTGTCTCCACTGCACCTCTCCTGACATGGGGTCTCCTCACACAGTGGAGAGCTCCTCCTCCTTCGCTCTACTGGCGCGCGACTGTCAACTGACTTTCTCCTCCAGACAGTTTCAGCCTCCTCTTATGGCATCTGTCTCTCTGTAGACGAGAACTCAGGTGAGAAGTCCGCTGTGCTGATAGGACAGTCAAAACTTGAATGTCCGCACAACAACTCATTGGTTGCGGTCCACCACCCAGGCACACTACATGTGTATGGGCTGTCCTCCCCTGATGGTGACCCTGCCGGTATTATCATACCGGCAGCAGTGCGGCTGCTTTATGGGGAAGCCAGACCGATTTGCTTCCCGGCCCAGTTTGCCCCATAAGACTGGCGCTACACTTTTATTGCTGCCCCCCTGCAAAATGCTGCCCTAGGCCTGGGCCTTCTTGGCCTAGGCCAAGATGCAGCGTTGATGTACAGCATGGTCTAGCCAAGCATTGTTTCCGTTATGGGTTGGCAGCTTATTCCATAATTAAATAAATTAAATAATATTTCACTGTGACCTTTCCACCCTACTGACTGTGTTCACATCTTTTATTACATTCAAACCAAATATTTGCAGGATTCTAGATGGCAATGGCAGGAGGATTTCAATGTTTTTTACTATGGCACATTTCATATCCCACTTCCTCTGTTCTGTGAAACACTTTGAAGGACCTAGGTGGTATCCCCCTTATAAAAGGAAAGGGGGGGTTGTTTTAACCCTTGTCTGTAGCTCATGATAAGCGATGTATACCCCCCCATATGGGAAGAAAAAAAAACTCTAGAACTGTGTGTAACTGTGTGTAACCACTTCCAAGTGTGCAATAGTTTAACATGTCACACATAAGTCCCTCCAGGTAGAGCCAACTCATTTATGCTAGATTTTCTGTTATTCACAATTTGAGAATTGATGGTGTCCATCTGTATGATTCTGGCAATACAGATCTATAGGATTCTGAAAAAAAACCACATCAATCAACCCTACAATTAAGCCCCGAAAAGGAGTTCTCTACAGGTGAAGAACAGGAGCTGAAGCCATCTTTTACCCATTTCATTCACATTTATGCAACAGGGAGTCTTGTCTGTGTGTAGACCACCGCCATTTTGTTGGATTCTACTAGAGCTTGACAAGCCGATCCCATCTGTCTTGCACCAGTTTATTCACATGCTGATCCAACTGATATGGGGGGGGGGGTGCATTTGAGCTGTATTTTTTTCATTGTTTTGGGCTACACATCAATCAACCTCGTCTTTAGATTTAAAAATACTTCTGTCAAGTGTTTATACATGTAAATGCTGTTTATAACTCCATTGGGCAAATTTCACTGTGCTTTCTGTCTCTATGACCATGGAAGAAGAAATAAGAGTAGTAGTTGTATCCAGGACAGAAATATATTTTTAACCTGGCAGTCTCTGTGATAGAAGGCAATCCTTACCCATTTCACAGACAAAAAGTATTTTGTTGCCGTCTGTGTCCCCACTGGAGGGATTTCACTTCACTTCCACGAAGAAGCTGTTGCCTGTATTAGGCCAATCATCTGTGGCCAGGGCATTCCTTGTGTGGCTGTGGGGTGGGTAATGCCTCGGTTCTATAAATTTGGCCCAGTACAAGTAACTGCTTCCTGGTTTGTTTGCTCAAGGGGGTTCGGAACACAAGTTGATCCCCACTCCCAAGGTAAGCCCAAAGCTATAGGAACACATACAGGTAGTGGTCAACCAAGAAATTGCACTACAACCCAGAAGAGACATGAAAGTGACCCTATACCTGCTACAAGCCATTCACAAATCTAGGAAATCCAAACTGATGAAAAATGTAAAAGTAAATGTACAAAGGGGAGGGGAGGGGTATTGTGACTTTTTAAGTAAAAGCTGAGATCTGCATATTTTTCCTGCAACTTTTTTCTCTGATCGTTTTTACTTTTTTTTACTGACAGTAACCCCTGCTTGTGCCTTTTTCCATTATTTTCTCAATTTGAATTGTTCACTCTTGTGACAGGCTTATATTACAGGTAATGACATTTGACAAGTGCTTAAATGAGAGAGGTAGGAGTGAGTGTTGTGTGTCATTTACCTGGCATATGAGTTCCGCACAAAAAAACCCAATGCCCAGAGAAGTCTCTATTTGTACAATCAGCCGTGATGGCATCTTATAGTTCTATTCATAAATATGTGGGTAAAATATTCAACTTCAGAATGGTGTACAGTGTGTACCGAAAAAATAAGCCACGCTCACCAGATATAATTTGACATCACATTATAAAGGTGTACTAGTGCAATGTAAGCAATTGGTGACAACCCCAAAAAGCTTCCTGAGGTTGACGAACCCTTTCTATGATTGTTCAGGCAAAATTCTTGTCATGGCGACAAGATTAGCTAAGTGATGAGTCCAGTGCTTCAGACATTGGATGTGGGTATCCATGTTCTGGGTCATTGACTTGTTACTAGTGAACAAATATGGAAGACAAATTTATGGATTTGTGATGCAATTGTTTCAAGGAATGCCTGTGCTACATTAAGGATAAGTTGGATAAAAGGAAATCCTTAATGCAGAACAGGCATTCCTTGAGGAAGAGAGCAGCTTCTTTAAATGCCTTGCCTAATAACAGCTGTGACATCACTCATTCATATGCATCATGGGTAGAAAACAACTTTACATACACACTACCTATGGACCTAGGTCTGTCACGCTGTCCCTGATTTCGAGGGACTGTCCCTGATTTGGAGCAATGTCCCTCATTTTGGTCTGATCTATATAGTTGTATATAAAATGCACTTTTTATCTTTCAAAAAGTGTTTCCCAGTGCTAAACCCTTCATCCAAATTCTAAATTGCTGCATTTGTACATTTTAAAAGCCAATATAAAGGAATAGTAGTGGTTAAAAAAAAGGCCTTGTGGATTTAATTAACCTTTTTATTTTGGTTAATTCTCCTTTTAAGAGGGTGTGGCAGGGGGCATGTCCTATGCCTACATACCTTTGCTAGTAGGTGTCCCTCATTCCCATCTCAAAATGTCGGGAGGTATGGTTCTAATACTGGAACGTACTTACCATTTGGTGTTGCCATTCTGTGGATGAAACTGGTGAACTGTCAGGGTTAGTAAACCCCTTGGGCTTGATGTACTAAAGTCAAGAAGGATGTTGATTTTGCAAGTGAAGTGGCACCTTGAAAGGTATTTTTGCCCAGAGCTTAGTGAATGTGGTGAAATTTCACTTTGCGAAAAATACCCAATCGCATGCAAGGAAAAAAAAAAAAAAAAAAGAAAACAGCATTTCAGCTTGCACCTGATCCTGATTGGATCATAAAGTCAGTAGCTTGTGGAAAATCCCATGGTGCAACTTCCCTTGCAAAAGTAACAGCCTATTTGTCTTGAGAAACTCAACCCCTCTGTGTCCCAGAAGACCCCATCTGAAGGACAACTCTGAACATGAGATGTTCACCAAAGCTGCTAGTGGGTAAGGGAACACTGCTAATGCTCCAGGAAGTTGGTTGCAGAGGTTAAAGCTAACCAGAAGGCAGTCAGGCACAGTACTGAATTGGAAAAAAGAATCCATATCAGCAAATGGTGAAGACAAACCGCAGTAAGATGTGCAGTCAGACAGTCAAATGTTTGAGACAAGCAGCTGACAGAAGCAGGATCCAAATTCAGGTCAAATTTGAATATCCAGGAAGGAAGACAAATGCAGTGTAGCCATGCAGGTACAGACTGACAAAATTTGATTATCAAACATTGGGTGGAGGTACCGAGTTTCTTTTTAACTGCCGGTTCACACAGGGGCAACACGACTTGCAGGCCGATTCACCGGGGCGACCTGCACACAACTTCAGCGGCGACTTGCGAAACGACTTCTGTATAGAAGTCAATGCAAGTCGCCTGAAGTTGCCCCAAAAATAGTACAGAAACCTTTTTCTAAGTCGGAGCGACTTGCGTCGCTCCTATTAGAGCGGTTCCGTAGTACAGAATGGGATGCAACTTGTCAGGCAGCTAAGTCGCCTGACAAGTCACCCCTGTGTGAACCGGGGCTTAAGGTGCTTAATGAAAGTCGGTCGTGCACCCTAGAGAGTGGAAGTGCTGTAATGCCAAAAACTGCCCAAAGATTGTTAAAAAGCACAATTCCACAACTCTCTTAAAAACTCTAATCATGTGCATTATACATCCCAGTGGCATCTCAGATGTTCCATATGTATTCATGTATATTGATATAAGAACTGGCACTCTACCGGCGTGCATGCGTTTTTTCAAATTTGAGGTTATTAGTCTGAGGTTTACCTTTGGTTTGCGCAACACTTATGGTACGTACACACGAAAGCACATGCCGACAACAAAATCCATGTTCTTTTTCCGATGGATGTTGGCTCAAACTTGTCTTGCATACACACGTTCACACAAATGTCGGAAATTCCGAACGTCAAGAATGTGGTGATGTACAACACATACGACGAGCCAAGAAAAATGAAGTTCAATAGCCAGTGCGGCTCTTCTACTTGATTCCGAGCATGCGTGGAATTTTGTGCGTCGGAATTGTGTACACACGATTGGAATTTCCAACGGATTTTGTTGTTGGAAAATTTGAGATCCAGATCTCAAATTTTGTTTGTCGGAAATTCCGACGGAAAATGTCTGATGGAGCCTACACACGGTCGGAATTTCCGACAACAAGCTCCCATCGAAAATTTGTTGTCGGAAATTCCGACCGTGTGTACGGGGCATTATTCTTATATATTATTCTTTTACTGGTGGGAACACAGTGTGGTGTTTGCGGCAACCATACCGGGCAATTATTTTTAGCACGTATCATTTTAATTATTTGGTTCACACACTATGATGTTTTTTTGCACAGAGGTAGTGCAAACGTATTATTTATTATTGGTTATTGCATGTGTTTTTTTTTTTTTTTTTTCAAATAACAGTTTTTATTAGTTACAAATATATATAGATACAAAAGATTTGTAATTCGCAAAATACAAGGTACATCTGGCGGACAATCCAACTGGTAATCAGTAGGCAGTAGGATATATTCATCCAAATACAATAGTAATGTAGCAAATTCCATATCTTCTAAATTTGTCAACCAACATATACAGGTAGCTATTTTAATCTGGACATAGTATAACATTAAGGAGATGGATAGTAAAGAGAAAGAAAAAAGAAGGGGTAGGATGGAAGAGGGGGGAGGCTCAGCTGCATGTGTTTTTAATGCTTTATTTTTAGTTAATAATCATTTTTGGAAGTGGTATGAATTTTTTAGTGTGTTGATAGTGGATTGTTTTCCAAACAAAGTTTTTTGTGATTTCATTTGTTCTCTAACACTTTGTTTTTTATTTTAATATTGCATAATTAGTGCATCCGGCAAGTATTCACAGTGCTTCACTTTTATCCACATATTATGTTACAGACTTATTCCAAAATGGACTAAATTCATTATTCATTCATTATTTTCCTCAAATTTCTACAAACAATACCCCATAATGACAACATGAAAGAAATTTGTTTGAAATCTTTGCAAATTTATTAAAAATAAAAAAACGAAAAAAATCACATGTACATAAGTATTCACAGCCGTTGCCATGACGCTCCAAATTGCGCTTAGGTGCATCCTGCTTCCACTGATCATCCTTAAGTTTCTACTACTTGATTGGGATCCACCTGTGGTAAATTCAGTTGATTGGACATTTGGAAAGGCACACACCTGTCTATATAAGGGCCCATGGTTAATAGTGCATGTCAGAGCACAAACCAAGCCATGAAGTCTAAGGAATTGTCTGTAGACCTCCGAGACAGGATTGTATCGAGGCACTGATCTGGGGAAGGGTACGAAAAAATGACTGCAGCACTGGAGGTTCCAATGAGCACAGTGGAAGAAGTTTGGAACCACCAGGACTCTTCCTCGAGCAGGACGCCTGGCCTAACTGAGCGATTGGCGGTGAAGAGCCTTAGTCAGGCAGGTGATCAAGAATCTGATGGTCACTCTGACAGAGCTCCAGCATTTCTCTGTGGAAAGAGGAGAGCCTTTCAGTAGAACAACCACCAATCGGGCCTGTATGGTAGAGTGGCCAGAGAGAAGCCACTCCTCAGTAAGGGGCACATGACCGCCTGTCTGGAGTTTGCCAAAAGGCACCTGAAGGACTTTTAGACCATGAGAAACAAAATTCTCTGGTCTGATGAAACAAAGTTTGAACTCTTTGGCCTGAATGGCAAGCGTCATGTCTGGAGAAAATCGGCCACCACTCATTACTTGGCCAATACTACCCCTACAAGCATGGTGGTGGCAGCATCATGTTCTGGGGATGTTTTTCAGTGGCAGGAACTAGGAAACCAGTCAGGTTTGGGGGAAAGAAGAATGCAGCAATGTACAGAGACATCCTTGATGAAAACCTGCTCCAGAGCACTCTGGACCTCAGATTGGGGCAAAGGTTCATCTTCCAACAGGACAACAACCCTAAGCACACAGCCAAGATAACAAGGGAGTGGCTATGGGACAACTCTGTAAATGTCCTTGAGTGGCCTAGCCAGAGCCCAGACTTAAAAACTGATTTCAACATCTCTGGAGAGATCTGAAAATGGCTGTGCACCAACGCTCCCCATCTAACCTGATGGAGCTTGAGAGGTCCTGCAAAGAAGAATGGGAGAAACTGCCCAAAAATAGGTGTGCCAAGCTTGTAGCATCATACTCAAAAAGACTTCAGGCTGTAATTGGTGCCAAAGGTGCTTCAACAAAGTATAGAACAAAGGCTGTGAATATTTATGTACATGTGATTTTTTTATTTTTAATAAATTTGCAAAGATTTCAAACAAACTTACTTCACGTTGTCATTATGAGATATTGTTTGTAGAATTTTGAGGAAAATAATGAATTTAATCCATTTTAGAATAAGGCTGTAACATAACAAAATGTGGAAAAAGTGAAGCGCTGTTAATACTTTCCGGATGCCCTGTAAGATAATTAATGCTCTGTGTTTTAATTCACCTTGAAGTGCTAAGAAAAGCTTGTCTTTTTTAAGAGTGCTGTCACAACACTGCATTTTATTGTACTAAAACCTTAAAATATATAGGCGTCTTCGTACTTAATGGAACTGTTCTCATCTTCCTGTTTTTGACAGGCATTTTGTAAAAATTATGTTGGCAACATTGTATGTGTTTTTGGATTGAGATTGCGTATTATATTGAAATCAATGGTAACCTGCATAAATTGGCTATTTCTTTCATCTGGATTTATATGGCGCCACCATCTACTTTGCAGCCTTTTATACTGACTATAGGGCAAAAATGCGGGGCAGGATGTTGAATGGTAATTTTGCTGTTATTGTTAGCAGCACGCTCAAAATATATTTATGCTACCCACTCTTGGGATATTCAGATATTTATATACAGTGTTTAATTTGTTTTCTAACTGGCTGGTAAGGCAGGCCATAGATTATGGTATTTTCTTTCTGTGGATGCAGGAAAGAGGATCGCTCAATTCTCCCATCAACACAGTCAGTGGGGAGCCGTCCCTGCTGGGAGAACACAAAGATTATTGCTAAAAATCTGGCATATTGTCCATACAGTATCTCACAAAAGTGAGTACACCCATCACATTTTCATTATATTGTTTCATGTGACAACACTGAAGAAATTACACTTTACTACAATGTAATGTAGTGAGTGTACAGCTTGTATAACAGTGTAAATTTGCTTTCCCCTCAAAATAACTCAACACACAGCCATTAATGTCTAAACCGCTGGCAACAAAAGTGAGTACACCCCTAAGTAAAAATATCCAAATTAGGACCAAAGTGTCAATATTTTGTATGGTTACCATTATTTTCCAGCATTGCCTTAACCCTCTTGGGCATGGAGTTCACCAGAGCTTCACAGGTTGCCACTGGAGTCCTCTTCCACTCCTCCATGACAACATCACGGAGCTGGTGGATGTTGGAGACCTTCCGTTTGAGGATGCCCCAGAGATACTCAATAGGGTTTAGGTCTGGAGACATGCTTGGCCAGTCCATCACCTTTACCCTCAGCTTCTTTAGCAAGGGAGGTGTGTTTGGGGTCTTTATCATGTTGGAATATTGCCCTGTGACCCAGTCTCCGAAGGGAGGGGATAATGCTCTGCTTCAGTATGTCACAGTACATGTTGGCATTCATGGTTCTCTCAACGAACTGTAGCTCCCCAGTGCCGGCAGCACTCATGTAGCCCCAGACCATGACACCCTCACCACCATGCTTGACTGTAGATAAGACACACTTGTCTTTGTACTCCTCACCTGGTTGCCACCACACACGCTTGACACAATCTGAACCAAATAAGTTTATCTTGGTCTCATCAGACCACAGGATATGGTTCCAGTAATCCATGTCCTTAGTCTGCTTGTCTTCAGCGAACTGTTTGCGGGCTTTGTTGTGCAACATCTTTAGAAGAGGCTTCCTTCTGGTACGACAGCCATGCAGACCAAGTGTAGTGTGTGGCATATGGTCTGAGCACTGACAGGCTGACCCCCCCACCCCTTCAACCTCTGCACCTTGCTGCAGCTCAGTTTCAGGGTCTTGGTGATCTTCTTATAGCCTAGGCCATCTTTATGTAGAGCAACAATTATTTTTTTCAGATCCCCAGTGAGTTCTTTGCCATGAGGTGCCATGTTGAACTTTCAGTGACCAATATGAGAGAGTGAGAGCGATAACACCAAATTTAACACAGCTGCTCCCCATTCACACCTAAGAACTTATAACACTAATGAGTCATGTGACAATGGGGAGGGAAAATGGCTAATTGGGCCCAAGTTGGACATTTTCACTTAGGAGTGTACTCACTTTTGTTGCCAGCGGTTTAATTAATGGCTGTGTGTTGAGTTATTTTGAGGGGACAGTAAATTTACACTGTTAGTGCCAGTTCACACAGCGCGACCTCAGCGCGTCTTGCAAACGACTTCTTTAAGAGAAGTCAATGCAAGCCGCTCTGAAGTTGCTCCAAACTAGTACAGGAACCTTTTTCCAAGTCGGAGCGACTTGAGTCGCTCCTATTAGAACGGTTCCATTGTACTGAATGGAGCGCTGACAAGTCACCTGAATCGGCCCTCATACAAGCTGTACACTCACTACTTTACATTGTAGCAAAGTGTCATTTCTTCAGTGTTGTCACATGAAAAGATATAATAAAATATTTACAAAAATGTGAGGGATGTACTCACTTTTGTGAGATACTGTAGATGGATCCAATCTTGGCTGGTCCCTGCTAAATCCTCCGAGATTCGTTCCATGTATTGCCAGCTTAAGTCTGCTGAAAATGTACTTCTTGCTCATGATCGCTATTGTCGGCTCTGGGGCTCACGCGCGCCGCCTGAGCCCCTCTCACTCTGTGATTGGACACAGCAAGAGCCAAACGGCAGGTCCGGCAGCTATCGTGGCCGCCGGGACCCGCCGTTCATTCAGAGGAGAGACAGAACAGAGGTCTGCCTATATAAACAAGGCAGACTGCTGTTCTGTGAGGGAGGACAATTGAGATCTTGTGTTTCTGAAACACAGCAGAAACACAGATCTATGTTTTCCTCCAGTGTCAGCATTCGCCCCACAGTTAGAACTCCCTAGGAGCACACTTAACCCTTTGATCACCCCAGATATTAACCCCTGCCCTGCCATTGCCATTTATACAGTGACAGTGCATTTTTTTTAGCACTGTATTCGTGTCACTGGTCCCCAAAAAGTGTCAGGTAGTGTCAGATTTGTCTGCCGCAATGGCGCAGTCCTACTAAAAATCGCTGATCGCTGCCATTACTAGTAAAAACTATTTTAAAAAATGCAAAGTCCATAAATCTATCCCATAGTTTGTAGACGCTATAACTTTTGCGCAAACCAATCAATATACGCTTATTGGGATTTTTTTACCAAAAATATGTAGCAAAATACATATTGGCCTAAATTGATGAAGAGATTTGATTTTTTTAACCTTTTTTTTATTGGATGTGTTTTATAGCAGAATGTAAAAAATATTTTTTTTTTTTCAAAATTGTTGGTCTTTTTTTGTTTATAGCGGAAAAACTAAAAACCGCAGAGGTGATCAAATACCACCAAAAGAAAGTTCTATTTGTGGGGAAAGAAAGAACATAAATTTGGTTTGGGTACAGCGTCCCAGGACTGTGCAATTGTCAGTTAAAGCAACGTAGTGCCGTATTGCAAAAAAATTGCCTGATCATTAAGGGGGAAAATCTTCCGGTCTGTTAGTGGTTAAAACCACTTTGAGGATAAATATAATGGTGTAGATTGGAACATGATCACCCAACCTAATTTCTTACTAAGGTACATTACCTTTCACTAGAGTAAAGATGACTGATGTTATTTTTATGAAGACCTTTCTCTATACCTATTTGCAATAAGCCATAACATTTAATAAAATCAGATTTTTTTTTTTGGGGGGTTGTAGTTTTTTTTATTTTTTTTTTATTTTGTTTGATGAGAAATTTAGATTGTTTTTATAGTATAGGGGGTTATTACTGATTAAATGCCATGGATTTCTGCACTTTGCATGTTGTCTTATTCAATAGGCCCAGGATATCTGAGTCTAGCCCTGTAAAATACACAGACAAGTGCAGACGGCTTGAGAGGTTTATTGGGCCTTGCTGATTTATTAGAAGAAATCCATCATCTCGTGTCACTCGGTGATCCTGGGGCTTCTGCACATGTTATGATGTGACAGTTCGCCTGACTTTATGTGGTATTATTCTTCTTTATTGTAACATGTCACTGCTGAGCGAGCTATTGTTTTGTACCCACGTATATTATATATATATATTGTATGTGTGTATGTATATGTATGTATGTGTGTGTATGTATACATGTGTATATATATATATATATATATATATATATATATATATATATATATATATATATATAATTTTTTTTTGTTGTTTTTTTTTGTTTAGGTATTCTATAGACATTACTGTTAATAAATTGGACCGTGTGCTATGTTATGGCTAAGCTCATGGCAGAAATAAAAG
The DNA here is from genome assembly GCF_042186555.1 of Aquarana catesbeiana. Taxonomy (NCBI): domain Eukaryota; kingdom Metazoa; phylum Chordata; class Amphibia; order Anura; family Ranidae; genus Aquarana; species Aquarana catesbeiana. Next base: position 50,415,522 of record NC_133333.1, on the reverse strand, counting down.
ATTTTTATTTAACAGAAACCTGTTACAAACCCAGGCAATTCAAACTGTGCACGCATTGCCCAATACAGACTCAGAGGTTACATTTAGTTACAAAACGCACATCAAAACCTAAATCCAAAGGTTTTCTAAAGTGGTTCTAAAGTCTATTTTTTTTTTTTTTTTCACCCTAATGCATTCTCTGCAAGAAGGCAAGAATTATGGAAGTGAAAAATAGAAATAAAATGTGAGAGAGAGCAGGGGAGGAGGAAGGGCAAAATGTGTTACTGAGTGAAGATTCACTTTAAAACTCGACTAACAAGTGTGTATTGCAATGGTCTGCCTAATTGGATAAAAGGTAGATTGAATTGAGGAGTGCTAATACAATTTAATTGTAACATGTTGCCAGATATACTACTGTATCGTCCTGTCTCTCTTGCTACACTACTACCATATATCAGGTTTTTTTTGCATACCTCTGCAACTTTTTGAGATAGGAACAAGGGACACCTACTAGCAAAAATATGTAGGCATAGGCATTTTTTATCACTACTATTCCTTTATATTGGCATTTGAAATTTACAAATGTGGCAATTTAGAAATTGGATGAAAGGTTTAGCACTGGCAAACACTTTTTGAAGGATAAATAGCGCATTTTATATACAACTACCGGGCTGTCTTAATGCATTGGCAGTGCCCAAGGGCCCCATGATAATCCTGCATTACATCATACTTGCCAACTGTCCCGGACAGTGGCAGCTGGTGTTTTTTTTTTTTTATTTTTTTTTTTGGGGGGGGGGGGTGGCAAACATGCACCCACCCCCCCACTGTTTGCCAGTTGGTCCAGCATCTAACTCCTTCATGGTGGATGGCAGGCAGCAGCTCAGCTCCGAATCCTCTCCTCCATGGCGGCTTCCAGCGCCTCCCCTCCTCCTCCTAGGCATCCAATAGGATCGCCTGTCCTTTCAGGTGACCTGTTTTAAAATGCGTTTCCTGATTGACCCAGGAGGAGGATCAGTGATACAACAGTGAATATTCATTCGCTGTTTTAACACACCTGGGTGGGCTGAGAGCGCACTCTCTGTCTCTAATCGGTTCTTCAAAAAAACAACTCCCCCCTGTTGGTATTCATGCGCCGATGTCCTGAAAGGGGCCGGAAGCATGGATTAGTGGAGGTGACGGTGGACAGGGGAGGCGGTGCCCCTGCACCCTTAATAAACCCCTGGTCCCGGATTTGACAGGTGTCAGGGCTGGGCTCAGCCCTTCCTTCTCTGAGCTGGCCGCTCAGCTGTCGGCTAATTGCCAGCTCCTATCTCTCCACAGTGACTCACTTGTTGAGGATATCCTGCTCGTCAGTCCTGCCTACTTAAGCTGTCCAGTCCAGATGATCTCTGCCTTTGCCTTGGTCACATCTCTAGAGACGCTCTCCTGTGTTCCACTTAAAGACTTGCTTGGTTGACATTCCTTCTGGCTCCAGATCCTGCTTGCTGTTCTACTACGCTGTTCTCTGGCTCCCTGATGTTTTGGCTTGTCTGACTATCCATTCCAGTTCCTGAACTCTGGCTGTGTTTTGACTACGTTTTCTCTATTTAGCTTTTTTTATTTTTATTAAACAAGTGTGATTTAACTGTACTTCTGTCTCAGTCTGATTCATTGTTTCTGACAACAGGACAGTCATACTTTTTACTAAGTTGTCCTAGGAAGGCCATATCCTAGGCAGCATCCCTGAACCTGCACTGGGCCCTCCTGATCCCTATATTGTGCCCTCCCGACTGCTTCTGTACAGTGCCCTTCTGCCCCTCAATTATTTATTTTTTAAAATCGATTTTGTTGAAAGTACTAATACATGTATGTTTAATTCTATCAACTATTGATGCTTTGATTATTGAGAGGAGGTGTGTAAATTGGGGAAAGGCTGGTAGAGGTCCCTAGTACATTACTTTGCCCAGGGGCCCATGATGCTATTAAGATGGCCCTGTACAACTATGTAGATCAGACCAAAATCAGGCATAAAAGAAGAGGAAAGAGGGACAGAGGGACTTTTCAGGGACAGTCCCTCGAAATCGGGGAAAGTTGGGAGCTATGCATTAGATTTAATGCAGTATTTTTACTGATGAAGCGAACATACTGATTAATTTTTCCTTTCACAAGACCCCGATGCTGTCATTCATACACATACTTTGAAAGCATCCCACAGATCCGCAAAATAACAAAGATCATTTTCAGAGGTGTAATTTCATCTCCCTTTCCTCCTATTTTATTCAGTATTTTCAGCAAGACACCAGAATGACAGCTGCTTTTTCTTTTTGTTGAATTCCTATAACACAGTAAGACAGAAAGAGGCTCTTTTGAGTGTACCGTTGAATTATCTCAGAATCACAATCTAAATGGAAAATATGAAAAGTTGAATTAAAGTTGAGCGTTTGTGCCCCGCTGTGTTTTCAATGTATATACTGTATGTATTAAAACCGACTCCCTGATTTCATACACTGAGAAATATATGGTAGTTGTTCTTCTCCTTGGTCAGTGTCTCAGCAGATATTCACCATTGCACAACAGCCATTGTTTGTCAACTACCTCTATACAAGTCACCCCAGCGCACACCTTGGTCTCTCCGACTAACCCCCCCCAAAGCCTTTTTAAACCCAAGTACAAACATGCAGGGCAGGTACTCCCTGCAGCTGCTCCCCCCGCCCCCAGTGAGTCACCTTGTCACCGGCCCCTAGCCACCTCCGAGCACCGTCTCTTGTCTTCGCCCTCTTACCACCCCCAGTAGAGAATATAGAACTAAGTATCAGCAAGCAATAATTGACCCCGGCAGCAACAAAAGATCCCCCAAAACGCTAGTTCTGCTGCCAGCAACCATAGATCCACCCCAGCTACAATAGAATCCCCCACCAACAATAGTTCTGCTGCCTACAACAATAGATCTACCCCAGCTACAATAGCTTCTCCCCAGCAACAATAGATCCCCAAGCAGCCAGCAGTAATAGCAGCCAGGAACAATCACCCCCCCCCCCCCCAACATTAGATCCCTCCAGCAACATAAGACTCCAACCAGCAGCATTTTACCCTCCAGCAACAATAAATCCCCCAGCAGTCAGAATGAATAGATCCTCCAGCATGCCAGTATATACATTCAGTGCTGGTGGTCTTCATACCATTGCGTTCCCGCTGAAAAAAAGCCCTGCAAACATGTAATATTAATATTTAGATCTGGTGGCTGCAGCTTCAGGCTTTTTTCCTTTATTTTCAAATGGTGAACCTGCCGTTAACACACTTCCTGTTTCAGGATGACCACCTTCATTCACTGAACTGTATAGGAGAACAATACAATGGGGTTGATTTACTAAAACTGGAGCGTGCAAAATCTAGTGCAGCTGTGCATAATAACCAATCCGCTTCCGGGTTCTATTGTCAAAGCTTAACTGAATACATTGAAGTTAGAATCTGGTGCAGCTGTGCGTGGTAGCCAATCAGCTTGTGAGTGCTTGTTTAGTAAATCAACCCCACTAAACAGGACTCCAAACACAGCCTCCCCCTTTTCCTTTTCTTTATAGTATACAGCCATGGCCAAAAGTTTTGAGAATGACACGCATATTAATTTTCACAAAGTCTGCTGCTTCAGTGTTTTTAGATCTTTTTGTCAGATGTTACTATGGTATACTGAATTAATAATTATAAGCATTTCATAAATGTCAAAGGCTTTTATTGACTATTACATTAACTTTATGCAACGAGTCAATATTTGCAATGTTGACCTTTCTTTTTCCAGACCTCTGCAATTCGCCTTGGCATGCTGTCAATCAACTTCTGGGCCACATCTTGACTGATGGCAGGCCATTCTTGCATAATCAATGCTTGGAGTTTGTCAGAATTTGTGCGGGGTTTTTTTTGTTCACCCGCCTCTTGAGGATTGACCACAAGCTCTCAATGGAATTAAGGTCTGGGGAGTTTCCTGGCAATGGATCCAAAATTTCGATGTTTTGTTCCCCAAGCCACTTAGTTATCACTTTTGCTATATGGCAAGGTGCTCCATCATGCTGGAAAAGGCATTGTTCCTCACCAAACTGTTCTTGGATGTTTCATTGGAGTTGCTCTCTGAGGATGTTTATGTATCATTCTTTATTCATGGATGTATTCTTAGGCAAAACTTTGAGTTTGCTCACTCCCTTGGCTGAGAAGCAACCCCACACATAAATGGTCCCAGAATGCTTTACTCTTGGCATGGCACAGGACTAATGGTAACGTTCGCCTATTCTTCTCCAGACAAGGTTTTTCTGGATGCCCCCACTAATCAGAAAGGGGATTCATCAGAGAAAATTACTTTACCCCAGTCCTCAGCAGTCCAATCCCTGTAACTTTTACAGAATATCAATCTGTCCCTGATGTTTTTCCTGAAGAGAAGTGGTTTCTTTGCTGCCCTTCTTGACACTCTTCATAACACTCTGGAGTACATGAAAATTGCCATCATAAAAACTGTGGAAGCAGACTTTGTGAAAATTATTATTTGTGTCATTCCCAAAACTTATGGTCAAGGCTGTAGAGGGGAGGGATCCTTGACTGATAACTAGGTTCAATGTAACTGATAGAAATGCAGCACAGGAAGTTATTGGCTAATAACATTTATGGCAGGAGCAACAGGTCTTTTTTGCACTTATTAAATCGTTTCAACAAATCGCTATGAGTTTGGCACTGTCATTAGAAGTCCTCTTTTATATAAACAGGTCTCTAGTGAAATAAGCATTTATATACTTACTTTTCCGGCAGTTTGTGTATTAGAAACTGCTGCATTGATGCTCCCCAACCACTGTATGTATTCAACGGTAAGATGAGTTGCCTACTGGCTCACCCAGCTGGGCATTGTGGTTCCTCCCAGAACTGTAGAATACTAGCAGAGAGTAGGAAGTGGTGAAGGCTTTGCAGTCCATGGGCTGCCATAAAGAGAATTATAATAACTCTTCTTATAGGGCCTATTTACACCAGCGGGTGCGTGTTATGCTCCGTATAATGCATGCTCGCTGGTGTGTGTTGTGTAGGTGCAGTGCGATGCTTTCTATTGCCCATTTTTTAAACTTTATTGAAACGACACAAAATGACATTCAACTCTACAGTATTTACTGCAGCGATTGCAATGCATTGTCACAATGCACCGTGGTGTGGAAAAGTGCAAGTTGTTAGGCTTTTGTTCAGCACACACCAACACAGCATATGGTGGTGTGAACTGAAATGACCTTTCCTTGTCTTTGCCTTGGGACTGTGTTGGCCAACACTGCCCAGTGGGACTAGTGTTACGGGTGACCTATTTTGGAAAAGTGACCCAGTGATCAGACCAAAAAAGAAAAGTTCTTTGTTGGCATTTACATATCTACAGTATCTCACAAAAGTGAGTACACCCCTCACATTTTTGTAAATATTTTATTGTATCTTTTCATGTGACAACACTGAAGAAATGACACTTTGCTACAATGTAAAGTAGTGAGTGTACAGCTTGTATAACAGTGTAAATTTGCTGTCCCCTCAAAATAACTCAACACACAGCCATTAATGTCTAAACCGCTGGCAACAAAAGTGAGTACACCTAAGTGAAAATGTCCAAATTGGGCCCAAAGTGTCAATATTTTGTGTGGCCACCATTATTTTCCAGCACTGCCTTAAAGCCGAGTTCCACCCAAAAGTAGAACTTCCGCTCATTTGTTTACTCGCCCTTCCGGTGCCACAATTGGCACCTTTCAGGGGGGAGGGGGGACAAATCCTGTTACCACTTCCGGGAGCCACAGAATGGACAGCCTTGATATCTCAAGGCTACAGCTGGCCATATAGGGTTCGTTTGTTGTTTTTTTCTTTTCAGCTATTGGGCTGAATGAAAAAAAGCAGACAGATTCCTCTATTCACAGAAATGAGGTGGATGCAGATTCCCCCCCCCCCCCTCACCAGGACATCTGCCAGCAGGGCACCCTGATTGATAAGTTTTCCAACATGTTTCTTTGGCAAGAGACAATCAAAAAATTCCGTTGAGCGGGGACGGCCTTACGCCAATCAGAATTTGTCCGGCCCCTGCTTCTTCAGCCAAATTTCAGTTAGTGTATGGCCAGCTAAAAGTCTAGTTAAAGGCAAGACTTTTTTTTGACCCTCTCTATTTGTCCTGTTTACCATTATCATTGAAAGTAAAAGAAATTCACAAATGTTGGGTTGTCCCCAAAAACTAAGGTAATAGAGGGGAAATCTTCTAATGGGGACACTAGTTGTGGTAACTTGAGGGGCCCCGAGGGATTCCCTTAATTTTTAGGGATTTCCTCTCAATTCCTGTTTTGGCTGTGGCACAAGACCAGAAGGTTAATCTCCCCAATGGGACACAGATGGCAAAAAAATAAATAAACCTTACAGGGGTTATAACCCTCTCTTGCGCTATCCAAGAAGAAAAAAAAAAGTTTTGACTATAGTTCTCCTTTTAATGGCAAGGGACTCATGTAGAAATTATTAAATGTGCATAACAGTAATGCCCCGTACACACGGTCGGACATTGATCAGACATTCCGACAACAAAATCCTAGGATTTTTTCCGACGGATGTTGGCTCAAACTTGTTTTGCATACACACGGTCACACAAAGTTGTCTGAAAATCCGATCGTTCTGAACGCGGTGACGTAAAACACGTACGTCGGGACTATAAACGGGGCAGTAGCCAATAGCTTTCATCTCTTTATTCTGAGCATGCGTGGCACTTTGTGCGTCGGATTTGTGTACACACGATCGGAATTTCCGACAACGGATTTTGTTGTCGGAAAATTTTATAGCAAGCTCTCAAACTTTGTGTCGGAAAATCGGATAGAAAATGTGTGATGGAGCCTACACACGGTTGGAATTTCCAACAACAAGGTCCTATCACACATTTTCCGTCGGAAAATCTGACCGTGTGTATGGGGCATTAGTGTAACACATTACAGACTAAGGCCCCTTTCACATGGGGCGGATTCGCTCAGCGGGAGATCGCTCTGTTGTTGTTTCTGCTCACTGTTTCTGCTCACTGAGTGGGGAGAGACCTGTCAGAACCCCGCTGATTTATATGGGGAGATCGGACAAAAATGGACAGCATGTCCGATTTCATCAGATCTCATCTGATCCGAGAGACGGATAGCTGAACGTATCGCCATACGTCTGCCTTGATCGGATGGCAGGCGGGTGTCAGCGGACACATCTTCGCTGACACCCGCCTGCCTATAGGAGTCAATATGTGGCCCGCACGGATCCGCCTGAAAAATGGACAGGTGGATCCCAGTGAGTTTATCGTGTGAAAGGGGCCTTGGGGGAAACCCAGTCACAGGGGCTTGCCACAGATCACTGCTGCAATATTGACCCCTAAGGCCACTGCCAAGTACACCTTTTTTGCTCTTTAAAATAACTATAAAGCAGTGTTGTCAACCTTCCAAAAAAAAAATTTACTGACATAACACCCACTGTTGGCATTTCCAAAAGGTACAAAATTACACTTTTAAGTGCAAATGTCTAAATATTTAGGCTACAAACAAGTACAATATGCAATTGGCAATGTGGTTTAGCCCTAGTTCACATTGAAAGCGGCCTTGAAATCGCGCAACTTCATCTAAAATTGTATGATTTCAAAGCTGCATGTCAGTGCAACTGCAGATGCAACTGGGAAGAGATCTGTGCAGCTTCATGCACAGATGTCTATGCAAGTTGTACCCAAAATCAACAAAAGCAGTGGAGGAACTACTTTTTAGAATCAGTGCGGCACTGCAAAGTCAGTGTTGCACAGATTTGAACAGTGCCATTGCCGACAATAGGGTGCAATGTGAACGTGGGCTTAAGGTAGATAATAAAGCTATGTTCCGGCTGAAATTTAACTTTTTGGAAAAAATACCCCTATAATACTGATGCTTAGTGTAGTCTAGTCTGTAGTCTGTCTCTAGTCTGTAGTCTCTGTGCAGTGTTGTTTTCTTACTTTAGGAAGTCCCAGCAAGCTGCGGCCATCTCTTGTGTGGACATCTGAAGACACAGCGTATTAGTTCCTGGATTCCGTGCATGCTGGCTACCCAGCATGCACCTGCCAATCTTGTGCATGCGCTGTGCGGTGCGAGCAGTATAATAGCTTGTAGGTCGGCTTTGCCTATTGCCTCCTGGGATTGATGACACACATCTCCCAGGAGACATTGCAAAGCCGGAAATGACGTGTGGGGCCACGGCCACTAAGGAGGAAGTGAATATAGATAAAAGCTGAAATAAAGTAAGTGATCCCAAAAAAAAAAAAGCCTATTTGTTTTAAGGGTACACATTAGTGCTGGTGAGGAGTGTAAAATGTGGGTGGAACTCTGCTTTAAGTCAAAAAACATATTTCTTATTTTATTTTCGATATAGTAAGTAAAATACTTACTATAGATTTAGGAGGGCAGAATTTAGGAGGGCATAAAATTAGAATGGTCGGGCACATACACGTGCAATTTACTCCCACAGTGACACTGACAGCAGTGTGCAGCAGTACAGATGATTGACACCTCACTGACACAAAACCTTCCCTCCTGAGTCAGTGATGGTCTCTCTCCAGGCCAGGTGGTCCCCTAAGTCCACTCTAATCCAAACAGCACTGACAGTCCCTCACCCGGCTTGCCTTGCTCCCATCCTGCAGACCTGCACACGAGGTTCTGGCCACTTGGCTCCCTTGCACCATGACATCACATTACACACTCAGGCACCACCCCTGCCAGACCCGCCCCTGCCAGCGCCGCTCAAACACACTGTAGCAGGCACTCAGATGGTCTAAGCTGTGCAGTTCCGAGCCGAGCGTCACAGCCATATTTTTTACTGGCAGATTTATCCTGTCACTGGCATTTACAGGCAGGAGAAAAGTTCCTTTTTTTGCCGGTTGGCAACACTGCCATAAAGTAATGTGTATATTGTTTACCAATACCCTCTATATTCATTTGTCTATTAGACCTGGTTCACACTGGTGCAATTTCAGATGTGACTTGAGTTGTACAGAATTGCATGTCAAGAGGAATCAAAATATTTTCAATGGCGCCCGTTCATATCAATGCTACTACAATTTTGGAAAGGTTTCAATGCTACTTTGCTGCAATAAACTAGCAGAAATTTCTAAGCACAAAAATGTTTAATATTGCAGATTGCCACTCCTTAGGTGTGATGGCTACACCAGTTTTCTTTTTTCAAGCACCCTTCTATCCATGCGTGACTACCCTAATGCCGCGTACACACGAGCGGACTTTCCGACAATCCGACCGTGTGTAGGCTTCGGCGGACTTTTTTTCCCCAAAAGTCCGCCGGACCTAGATTTAAAACATGTTTTAAATCTTTCCGTCGGACTCAGTTTCTGACAGAAAGTCCGCTCGTCTGTGTGCTGGTCCGACGGAAAGCCCACTCGTCTGTATGCTGGTCCGATGGAGCAGATACGACGCAAGGGCAGGGTATTGCATCTCGCGCTCGCGGCAATAGGAAAAACAAATTTTCCTATTGCCGCGAGCGCGGGGCATACCAGGCCCATAGGTCTGGTATGGATTTTAAAGGGAACCCCCTACGCCGTGGGGTCCCCCCTAAAATCCCTATCAGACCCTGATCTGAGCACGCAGCCCAGCCGGTCAGGAAAGGGGGTGGGGACGTTTTTTCGGCGTAGGGGCTTCCCTTTATAATCCATACCAGACCTAAGGGCCTGGTATGACCCGCGACGGGGCTCACAAGGTGTCAATCTCGCTGATAAAAGCGGCAAGATTTACTTCCTTTTCTAGTCCCGTCGTACCTGAGTCACGTTCAAAATGAACGGACTTGTCCGTGTGTGGGCAAGTCCGTTCATTCTGAAAGTCCGTCGTAAAGACGGGCGGACCTAGCCCGCCGGAAAGTCCGGTCGTGTGTGGGCAAGTCCGTTCGTTTTTAAGTCCAGCGCACCTGGCGGACAAAGTCTGTCGGACCAAGTATGCCAGAAAGTCCGCTCGTATGTACGCGGCATAAGTCACTCCACTTTATCCATAGAAGGAGCCATGGTTGCCAACCAGACTGGACTTAAAACATTGTATTCCTCTCTTAATTGTAATTACATACAAGGGGGGTGAGGATTAGTAGTTTACATAAGGAATATTGTTTTATGGTGACAAAGTGACAAGGACACTACTTTTTTGGCAAGTTCAACAGTTCTTTTCTGTACTTTATGAAAAAGGTTTTTAGCCTAAAAAAAGAAATAATGCAGACACCACATTTAAAGACTGGGAACCTGTAATTTATCCATTTTATGTTCCTGGTTTAAGGCAGTGATTTACAAAAAGCCATAATAAGAGAAACCTGTAAACTGTAAGCTGCAATATATAAAATGTTTGTTTTTTTTTTTTCCTTGGGAATGAATATCCTTATAATACACCTGTATTGAGTACAGATTGACTTTATGCTATATTTTAGTACATTTTTGTTTGCTTGTTAGTGTTTTTGTCAATAATTGATTCTTTTTTTTTCCCTTTCCTGTCCTTCAGCTGGCCCTGTAATGCTGCTGTGGTTCTGCCTTCCTGACAATGCCCCAGAGTCCTGTATCAAGCGAGGAGGAGAGGAGGAGCATCTCCGAATACCCTGGGGAAGAGTCGGACTCGGACAGCTCCAGAGAGGGCCCGGTCTCTGGAGGGAAGAACAATCCCACTTCTGCCACCAGCAATATTGGTTCTTCTAATCCTCTTTCATCGTCATCGATAGCTGCCCGTAGAATAAAGGAGAGATCCATGTCTGTCCCTGACGATTCGAACTTCAGTATGATGGTCTTTCGCATTGGAATCCCTGACCTGCATCAAACAGTAAGGAATCCGGCAGATGGGGGTTATTAATGAATGTGTCAGAAGGAGGAATCAATCCAAGATGTCACTGGCACACCATGATCAGGAAAAACAGAATGCTTTAATGTCACCAACAGAAAGTAATGTTTCAAGACCACTAAGGCCCTCTTCCATAGGCAGAAATGAGTGTCACTGCTGTCTGAGGAAAGAGGCCCTTGTTGCCCTTAAATGTCACTTTCCATTGGTGACATTAAAGGGTCCCGTCTGCTTTTCCTGATCATGGTGTGCTGGTGACATCTTAGATGTTGGTGGCCTCAAATGTTACCTTCTGTTGGTGACAAAGTGTCCTGTCTGTTTATCTGAACATGGTGTACTAGTGATATCTTGGATTGGACTTGCACTTTGATGGCTCCATCTGCTATTTGACCACAGCATCTTTCTATGACTGGATCACATTGCTGAATGAAGTGCACTATACTCTTTGTAATTATGAAAGAAGAACTTGTCACACAACCCATAGCAAGAAATAATTCTGGGGGAATGACTGCAAGAAAAATATTTTTGAACACAAAAATCAGGGGGATGGCTGCATACCAAGTGTTCATAGTCTAAAGGGCCACAGAAAGGAACGCTGCGAAAAAGCGATTATGGCAATCGCCACAGTCCTATAATACACCATCCCATCCAACCTTTGTGCAGCCAAGGCATTTAGTTATGCAATTAGGCCAACCTTGTCAATAGCAAACACTACCACAATACCTTTTGAGTCCCAAAGTTGAGGCTGCCGCTGCCCAGACCTCGGGCCATGCTGATGGCAAATGCCTTTACCATAACAAACAATGATGTTGTGCGGCCCTGAGACTGAACATACACAGGTGTGAAAATGTACTAAAGATATGGATACTCCAGGCTCAAAGCTGCCTCCATGAGCACTGCCTCAAATGGCCGCATGGGCCTGCCTACATTTCACCTGTTGAGATTATTCTGCAGATAGTTGTCATTGGGAAGGCAGGTGGAGCCTTTAGCTCACAGAAAGAGAAGGTAGGATGAGTGATAGGGTAAGATGCCTGCACGGTAATAACTAATGATGCTGTGCGGCCCAGAGGCTGAACATACACAGGTCTAAAAATGCAGTGAAGATGAGTTATCCAGTATGGACACTGGCCTCAGTGCCAACTCCATGAGTTCCATCTGAGGCAGCTGCCTCAATTGGCTTCATAGGTAATGTGGCCCTGCCCAGACCTCACCTCCTGAGGTTATTCTGCAGGTAGTTGACATTAGAAAGGCAGGTGGGGCCCATGCCTCACAGAAAGGGAAGGTAGTATGAGTTATAACACTATGAAGGTACCATTTTTTTTAGAGCTTGGCAATGTTCTTCCCTTTGGATAATTAAGTTGGCCATACGCTGTATGAATTTCATTCGGGTTCTGAGGAACTGCCCAAAACTAAAACAGTGGATGGTTTAGTCAGCCGCTTCCACCCAACTTCCCTCAATATTGAGAAATTGAAGCCAGGCAGAAAAATTATCGAACAAACAGTGATGGTCTCCAATCAAATGCAGCAGCTGTTGTGATATTTTGACAGGTGGCTGAACCAGTCAAAATAGAATTGGCACAGTGGGAGATACATCCATCTAAGTTGAATGGAGGGATCTGTTAGACTTTTTTCATCAGCCCACAGGCTGAATAAAAAAAAACACTGTATGGCCAGCTTTGGAGGTCACAGCTACTGTGTAAGCAACACTCTGCTTGTCAGTACCTGCATAGTCTTATGGAGTTACTGTGCTTTTAGGTCATAAGTTTAAAAACACTCAAAAACAGTTATAGGTGTACATTTATTAAATGTAGAAGTTTATTCTCAGTTCAGTTCTCGGCAGTTCTCAGAGGAAAATTATCTCCACTGCAGCCTGTTTATGAAGCCGAGAACTTCAATTCTCAGAGGGAGAACAGAGGAGAAGTTTTTCCTCTAAAAATGGACAAGATCTGTATAGAAGGAGGTAGCTAACGAATACAGTATACAGTATCTCACAAAAGTGAGTACACTGCTCACATTTTTGTAAATATTTTATTATATATTTTCATGTGACAACACTGAAGTAATGACACTTTGCTACAATGTAAAGCAATGAGTGTACAGCTTGTATAACAGTGTAAATTTGCCGTCCCTTCAAAATAACACACAGCCATTAATGTCTAAACCACTGGCAACAAAAGTGAGTACACCCTTAAGTAAAAATGTCCAAATTGGACCCAAAGTGTGGCCACCATTATTTTCCAGCACTGCCTTAACCCTCTTGGTGATCAAGTTCACCAGAGCTTCACAGGTTGCCACTGGAGTCCTCTTCCACTCCTCCATGACAACATCGTGGAGCTGGTGGATGTTGGAGACCTTGAGAGAAACAGAAAACAGACATGCCCCAAAGGGATATTGGGGGCAGGGGATCAACAAGGATCAATGGGTTGTAAGTGCAGATAGAGTACAACGAATTAGATAAAAATTATCAAAACTTTATTAATATACAAAATATACAAAACGCATACTGACATCTAAAAACATTGATACAGTGAGAGCAATTAGTGTCAAAATACAACTGCTGAAGTGCTGCAGTAACCACAATGGGAGCCAATAAATGGTCAAAAACACAAAGTGGAACTGCAACAGAACATCCTACATGTTTCAGAAAAAAAACAAAAAGATTCATTTCTTTTTATGAGGTGTACTTCCTTCCTCAGGGGTTTCAGAAAAGCAGATTGTATTTCTAAAAGGAGAAAATATATGTGTGCGTGTGTGTGTGTGTGTATATATATATATATATATATATATATATATATATATATATATATATGTATGTATGTATATGTATTTTACATGTGCTTAAACAGTAACAAAGGTGATGACATTGATTAATAGGCTTAAATTTTACCAAAGAGGCAGAAAAAGAACCATCAAAATGGATGCTAATTAAAATAGTACTCACAGGACATCTGTTTCTCTATTGCAACAGTAATATACACAGGGATGTTCTGAGATGGACTCCCACGCCCATGGGTCCAGTGAGTAAAGATAGTCCTCACAACTAAATTCAACGAGATAGTGGTTGATTGGAAAAATAGAGCCTTGGTTCTAAATGGGGCTAGCCTTGTGTCAGCCAGCAGGACAGCAGGTCAAGGCTCACGAGAACCGCTACACAAAAGGCATGGATGGCGCAGATCTAAAAGTGGTGAAAAACAAGGGGAATTAAATGTATCTGCGTACTATAAATGAGTGCGCATGAAGAGATGAATATGCCAAGAGAGAAGTATGAGAAAAATCTCTGGATGGCTATATTAACTCAGGCAAAAAAGAGAGAGAAGTAAATAGGTAACTAACCTTAACCATTCAGTTAACTGGTCATTGTGCAGGGAACAGCGCTCATCTCAGCTGTGTAGTAGGATTGTGTCTGTGTTTTACTAGGCTAAGTACCTGATAATGTGGGAGCGGTATAATAGGCTAGCCAATCCTGCATAGTTTGAATAAATGTGGACTCAGGGGAAGGGAATAAACTTTCGGGCACTCACATGAGTGCACAGTTGTATGTGGGAAGCGCCAGCCAATCGCGGCTCCCCAGCATGTGCGGCTCCCCAGCCTGCGCGGCGTCTGACGTCAGCGCGCAAATTAGCGCAATGACGCCAGACGTCGACGGAGGCTGCCCACACGGAGAGAAGGCAGCCTAACAGGGCAGAGATGGAAAGCCCATTGCGCAGGTGCAGGATATTAAATCGGGCGCATGCGCATTCGTGCTGCTAAGAAATGCCTCCGTCTCCACTGGACGAGGACGGAGGCCCCTCCGTGTCGGGGAGCACCAACGAGCCATCCTGATAGGGACAAAGGGAGGAAAGTCTAAGTCCAAACAGCTCAATGTAAATATAGAAAGGAGTGTAGATTATATTGAGTGTAATACAGGAGGAGTTTGCCGATGCACACTGGGCTGACAGGACGTGGGACTCACATCTGTACAAAGTAATGCTGTTCCATAAAGAACAAAGAAAAAAGAAAATTATAATTAAACATATTATATATGAGCAATAAGAGAAACAAATGTTTAAATACTGGAGTAAACCATACTATTTTAGCAATAACACAGTATTATGTCTGGTATAGAACTTTTTGGGGGACACCCTTCATACGGTTAATACTCCAAAGATGATCATGGAAGTAGGGCAAAGTGGGAAAAGGGTAGGAAGAGGGGCAGAAAAGAAAAAGAGAGGGAAAGAGAAAAAGGGGGGGGGGGGGAGGAGAGGCTCATAGATCGGATTAACGGTTTAAAGTTCCTTATCATAGCTCCCTGTAGCAAAACCTGGAAGGAAAGGTTTCAGGTTAAAGGCTTCATTAATGCCAGGTGGCAAAGTCGCATTGAGCCTTGATATCCAACAAAGTTCTCGTTGTAGGAGAATTTTATTAAAGTCTCCACCACGAGAATTCGGGTGTAGGCAATCTAGTACTAGGACGGATTTTTTTGGGCAGATACCATCATGTACTTGGGCTACATGCCTTCCTAACGGGAGATCAGGGTCAGCTGTTTGCATAGTCCTGATGTGGCGGTAAAGTCTTTGCCACAGTTTTTGTAGGGTTTTGCCCACATAAAAATAATTGCAGTTGCATAAAAGCATGTAAACTACTCCCGTGGTCTGGCAGTTGGAAAAGTGTCTAGGTACAAAATGCATGCCATTGGGCAGGTATATATTTTTCCTCGTGTCCATGTACTTACAATAGGCACAAGATCCACATTGGAAAGTGCCTACTGTTGTACAAGGATCGCCTCTCTTTTGGCCTTTAAATTTGCTCTAAACTAGCAAATCACCTACAGAGGTGGCCCGTCTGTAGGTGATTAAGGGCGTTGGAGGCACAAAAGGGCCTATGATGGGGTCAGAGGTCAATAAGTGCCAATATTTTTGGCATAACTGTCTGATTTTGTTGTGATCATTAGTATAGGTGGTAATTATTCTTGAGCTGACGTTGGTGGTTGGGGTTTGTTTGGGAACTAAGAGTTCATGTCTGTCCTTCAAATTAGCGCGTTGGAAGGCTTTTGTGAGTCATTTATGGCTATAGCCGCGTTCAAGTAACCGGCTTTTGAGTTGTTTGGCCTCATATTTAAAGTCTAAGTGGTCAGAGCAGTTACGTTTTATCCGTAGATATTCGCCATAGGGGATTGAGTTGATGAGTGGTTTGGGATGAAAACTAGACGAATGCAGTACCGTATTCCCTGCAGTGGGCTTTCTGAAAAGTTTACAAGATTGTAGATTGAATTCATTAATTGAGATTTCAATGTCTAAGAATGTAACTGTGGACATGTCAGACAACATGGTGAATTTAAGATTATATTGGTTCTTATTTAGTGCATCTAGGCATTCGTTGAGGAGGGATTGGGGACCGTCCCAGACGACGAAGATGTCAGAGACCTTGCGCTCCTCCATCTTCCGTTTAAGGATGCCCCACAGATGCTCAATAGGGTTTAGGTCTGGAGACATACTTGGCCAGTCCATCACATTTACCCTCTGCTTCTTTAGCAAGGTAGTGGTCATCTTGGAGGTGTGTTGGAATACCGGCCTGTGGCCCAGTCTGCGAAGTGAGGGGATAATGCTCTGCTTCAGTATGTCACAGTACATGTTGGCATTCATGGTTCCCCCAATGAACTGTAGCTCCCCAGTGCCGGCAGCACTCATGTAGCCCCAGACCCTGACACTCCCACCACCATGCTTGACTGTAGGCAAGACACACTTGTCTTTGTACTTCTCCCCTGGTACTGTTAGAGAAAAGATGGATAACGGCACACTGACATATCCCAAAGCAGCTTACTTATGGAACCATAAAATCAAATGCAGAGGAGATGACTTCTAACATGTTTCATGCACACATAGAATTTTCGACTAAGCACCTGTGTGCTTGACATATGTTAGAATTTTACGCTCATTTTCTGTGCATTTGTTTTTATGGTTTAATAACGAAGCCACTTTAGAATATGTTGTTGTGCCATTATCCATCTTTTCTGTTAATGTGTAAGTTTCACCTTGCTCACAATGTCTAAAATGAAAGAGGAAGATTAGTTTCTCTGATAGTGGCTAAGTGAGGTGGTGATAGCATGAAATTGAAGTTCTGACTGTATATGGTTTCTCTCCTAATGCTTCATGCACACTAGGCGTTTGGCCCTGATGCATGAGAATCCAATATTTGGTGAAAGGTATAGGCACACCGTCAAGCCCGCTTCCACCGGCTCCAAAATGCTGGAGCTAGACACCCATTGTGCATGTGGCCTAAACAAAGCTTTAGCTTTACCTAGTGTGAGCAAAGTACAGGTTCACTTTAAATTTCTAGGTATTCCTGGAATCAATAGAGAACCAATAACCCTATCATAGGTGTGCACAGCCTTTTGCATTAGGATGTACACCCTAAAGCTCAAACACACGTGTCTGTGAGTGTGTGTTTACATATATATGACCCCGGCATATTGATCCCCTTTCCAGCACAGTGAAAGAGAAGAGCGTAAACACTTCTCTTATGGCATAGCCAGCAAGAGGGAGATCTTTCCCATCTTTCCAATGGCACACAGAGTGATAATACTAATGCGCATGGGGTGATTAGGGTGTGCCCAGGCATATCGACTCACCCTGTGCACGCGCATATGAACCCTATTATTATATAAATATACTGCAGATTTTTTTTTTTTTTTATAAAAATATTTAAATATATCAGTGTTCACTGCTTGGCATTTCTTGGCCTTGTAGAAGCTGTTATGTCTTGTCTTCTGTCACCAGGCCTTGTTAGTTTGGCTGGAAGTTGCTAACGTTACATTGTGCCTGGCCAGCTTCAAAATGAGAACCTCACATTATTCATGCCATATGCTCTGGATTTAACCATCAGTGATTTAGAACCAAGTTAGAACTCCGCTACTGGAATCCACTGTTCATTTTTGCATCTCATCTGTCACTGCCTGCTTGCACACTCTCCGTCCTCCATCACTGTCCCATTAGCTCACTGCAGGAAGACACTGATATGCCAACTTTGGAGGAACCTGGTTTATGCACTAGGCTGGATGGAACAAAAAGGAACAATAAATACACTTCAATTAATTTCTAATCTTTCACTATAGAATGATGTTGGTATATTTCTGTTGAAGTAATCACTATACTAAACTATGCTAAAGTCAGAAACTGCACTCCATTACCTTCATGTGTATCTCTAATCAAAACAATTTTTATTACGCTTTGTATAGAGTGGTAAGGAGTTTGAACACCTTTCATGTTTTTATTTCTATCCCCCCCACTAAGGAGATTCACCCTCTGTATTTTTTGTGATGACCATTGTCACCAGGACAAAAAGTAAAGGAAAATACAAATTCTGAGTTACCACTAACATAGCAATAATGGGGCAATCTTCCATTGGGGGCACTAGTTCCATTAGGGACACTTGATCTCCCCCTACTCCCTGTGGTAGCTACAGGGTATGACATAAGGGGAAAGAGAAGGGGGAGGGACAAAAATTGAGACTTTAAATGAAGCTTGTGGCTGCAAAAGAGTACGATTGTAAAGAAATTATATTTATTAATTGATAAACTTAGTAACATGGGTAAAAAGGTAATGCATCATGATAACTAGCACGGAGCAATTTGATAGGTACAGTTGATAAAGAGGTACAATATTATGTAATCAATAATACATGACTAAATTATTTACTTGTTAGAGTATATATATATATATATATATATATATATATATATATATATATACAGTGTATGTGTATATATATATATATATATATATATATATATATATATATATATATATACACACTTATGCACATATAGGGATGGTACAATTGAATAGAAAATAGTTAATGACATATAGTCTTCAATTTAACTCCACCACAGAACCTGCAGAGGACCCCATAATATGTTGTATATGGATCCTAAAGCCATAGGATGTCTAAACAATATGGCTGATTTGATACGCATATATTAGTAAAGTTAGAGCGCGGCTACTAGTTGCTCGACGAGCTTCGTGGCTGAATGGTTGCCACTCATCAGGAGCGAGCAGGTGATCTGAAATATAATTATATAAAATTGCCATAAGGACCATAGACCAAAGGGGGATATTAAAGAAATCGGATAAATCAAGCTCTGTAAATTACTTACAATCAGTAGAGCTGTGTGTGGGAGGTGCACTGCCGGGGGGGGTTCTGGGAATATATTCCAAGGGAACTGTGGGAATGTGATCCATGACCGCAATCCACGGCATCGGCATGGGTGAACCAGCATCTGAACTGTTGGCAATTCTCTAAATGTAAAAATGTAAAGGGCAATGATTAAAAGTGGTGACTATTGTGGATGTTCGTAAATGTTGCGATTATCATGATATAGAGTGTACCCCAATAGTAGTTTGGGGTAAAAGTGGGTTCGGATAGTGCAACATGTGAGAGAGGATTATATAAAATATAATATGTAATAAAGTGCATAAACTGAGATATTGTAAGTGAAATGTTCACTAACCTTAAGGGCTAAAACATAGCGGTGAAAGGACAACAAATAAAACCTTAACCAAGTGCAACGCCACTAGCACGGTCACTTCAAAATTGTGGTAGTATCCGGGGGATTGGTGGTGGGAGAGAGAGCCTGACAGAGACACTGGGCCATTCAGCGGCGGACCTTTATGGATGCGGTCTGGGCACATCCCAACGTCATGCATGTGCAGAGGAGGGGAAGGGACGTCAACATCTGGGCGGCAGATCCGCCGGGCGGTAAATGCCAGGGTTCCCCCCCATATAGCATGCAGGTAGAGAAACTGCCAGCGCAGCGGTGCCAAGGAGGTGACACAGCATGTACGGTGGCCGTGGCATCGACATGCAGTGCAGGAGCACCTGTCCATCCCACGTCATTGACGGGATTGAAGGGAGGGGAGGGCAACTCAGCAGTGCACGTCGCACTCCCCTGATAGGCTACAGACCGGATCACCCCACAAGCACTGACCGGTCACGACCAGCAGCCAGCCACAGCATGCGGGAAATATCCAAGCACGCTGCATAGATTAGTAGATAGTCTAGGGAGGGAAGCTTAAAGATTCTATCCAAAAGCATGTCCCCTGCAGTTATGGGAGAAACTTGGGAGACGGGGAAACCAAAAAAAAGACAATTATATAGATAATGTGCATGACATAAGGGGAAATCTCCCCAGATCTCAGAGATGGAAAAAAAACAAAAACACTGACAGGGGTTTTGAGTGTGTGTTCACACACACTGATGCTAGTACCTGTACAACCTAAAATCTGGGCATATTTTCCCACCTGGTAGCCAGAGGTACTGCATATAGCCACCCATAGAAATCAATAGCTGTATGTGGGTATATGAGGGTACTTGCCTAAACCCGCACATGCGGACAGACCCACCTGGACACAGATGCCTGAATTTTTTGTTGTATGGTCCCAGGCACTCATGTACATGATGCCTAAATTACCTAGTTACTATACTAATTTTGTTTAAGCCATATGTGCAAAAATAGGACTGTAAAATAAAAAAAAAGACTGCAAACAAAAAGCATGTAAATACTTCTTACCTGCTGCCTGTGCCACTGAGAGCCACTCCGATCTTGAAAATTTTGGTGTGAATCCCAGGGTTACTTAAACCATTTCACTCTGTCCAAAATGGAAAAAAAAAGTTGGTTTTGGTACAAAATGGTACCCATTCCCACCCCAGCCCTCACATATCACACCCTTGGGCAGACTACAAACTCAGACACTGGGTTTGCCATTCTTCTCTCAAGAGACTTAACCCCCAACATGAGTACATTGGAAAGACGTCTACTCAATGATTATGACATTTGCAGTGGTCGATCTAATATTAGCTGTGTTGGGGCTAACCCCGGAACCTTAAACCAGTCTTACCACAATTTAAAAAAATAATTTGGGTCTCCCCCTACATTGGTAAGTCAATTTTCCTTTAAGTAGCAGGGAATTGACCCATTATATCCATATTTGCTTAGTCTGAGGGTGTGGGGGTAAGCATTGACGTGCCACCAGCTTATGCACTACAAATAATAGTCTTATCAATGTAACAACTGTGGCAGGTTAATTTTGTTCCTCATCCATCACACCAAGTAATGATAAAGGATCAGAAGGAACAATTGCATGTAAAATAACAGACAGTGTCAGTTTTATCAGACCAATACGAAATTATAAAATAAAAAATAAGGCGCTATACATGTTCATATAAAAAAACTGCTACAAAGAAAACACTGCATCAAACTCAAATGTGCACATTAATGTGAAAATAAGCAAAAATAAAGTCCTTGAGTGAATAAATCCCAACACCAAAACGGAATACTCTGAGATAAAACTTCTAGATCTGACACCACGAGTGCTCAGTATGAAGATGGCCACTCACCAGAGCTGTTTGACCCCTTTTTACAGGATGGTCAAAAAACACTTTGGGAACACCAGATTGGTTCCACTAATGGCATGAATCCACTCCAATGGCCACTCAGGAAGGAGCTAGAATGTAAAAAATGACTCCACAGGAGACAAGGATGAAAGTCTCATAGTGTAGTAATTTTTAATAAAGTAAAAACAGCAGCAATGATAGCAGTTACACTCACATGTGATAGTGCCTGGCCTGGCACTAGGTATAAACAGCGTGTGTGAGTGAGCTGATCCCTGGGGGTAGCGTGCGTTCCACGTCACGTCCAAAGGTGCAAAGCCTGGTGTGAGGTATCAAATATGGACCTGGAAATGACGGCTCAATAGCAGCCTTTCTATTCACATAAAAGCAAGAAGGAAGTGGCGTGATAACACTTCCTGAAGAGCCATTCACGGCGAAACATATGTCGGAGCGGAAGATCCGTCATTTCCATAAAATCACATATTTTATAGCTGCTTGCATTAATACAAATGCTCATCATCTACTGTAAACATGCATAGCCTATAGTCAAGATAGAGGAATGATGTTGACGCATTTCACGGCTTTTCCCCGCTTCTTCAGGACCCTCTCCTGAATAAGTGCAAACAGCAAAAAGAATAACTTCTAGAAACCGAAAATAAATATATTGTTTACAACACCTTTAACAGGGTAAATTATTTTATAATCACCAAACCTTATATAGCTGTATAATAAGGTACATAATAAACGGTTGACAATTAAATAATATATATAAACATAATTACTTCATCTCAAAAATGATGTGTCAACCAGATAACTATGGTTCAATTATGGCATATAATTATTAGCAATGCAATCAGTGGGTGACCCTAAGTGGTAAAAGTCCCAGTGTAGATTTAAGTGTGGTAGAGGTTGTTGGGTTTCCAATAGATGGATATGAAGCTTGCAATACAATCTGTATAGTTAGCCAAAAAATGGTATCATCCTAAATCCAAACTATTACTGTTGTTGACAGCTAACCCGCTACAACACTGCTGCTCTTACCAAAACCGCTATACCTTCATTTTAAAGTGACAATGTCGTCAATCTAAATTGTCAAAAATATTACCTTACTAAAAGAATGTAAATGCTTATCTCTCCTGCTGCTCACACCACCATACACTGCTCAGTTCATGAAGAATAGATTTTTCTTATTTACAAACTACAATGTGCAAGCTGGAATTATCTTTTAAAGGCAACTTTCTCAAGAAAATACTGCTCTTATGGGATGTGCAATACAGTTCAGACTTTCATTTCAATCCTCTCCTTTATTCTGTTTTTTTTTTTTTAAGCTATTGCGGGGTCTCCAGGGAGGTCATTACCTGCAAGTTATGATTTATGTCTAACTCAGCACAAACAAAATCAAATAAGCCGAGCTCCCATTGGCGTTTCCTCCCTCTCTGAGTCCACCTCTCATTAAAGCAAACACTTTACTGTTCATGACGGGCTATGGGGAGCGTTCAGGAAACACTTTAAGGAGTGATGACGGAAGCTTGACTAGGTATTTTGCGTTGCAGTAATGCTGCAGTAATGACAAGAACTGAGCAATTTGTTTAATCAGCAGAGTGTTTTAGCTGATCCTGACAACTTTCTACCTTCTAGATTGTAAATCTTGCATCCCAGCAATCTGCTGTAAATAGAAACCCACAATATATTCCTAGCAAGCTACCTGATTTTAGTGCAAGTGAATAACTGATTAGGAATTTGTTATATATAAACTTTAAAAGATAACTACTTGTAGGGTAGAGGCCAACACTAGATAAGCATAATGTCTTTGTGTGCTTGCTTGTTGTTTTTCTGATGTAGTATCACCTTTGAAGGCTTTGAATTCTTAGAACATAAATGGTTTGAAAGGAGTTGGGGTTGAGTAGTTGACATTTTTTTGGGACTGGACATTTTGGGGATGTCAAGGAATACTGAAAATGGTTCTGTTGAGGAACAGACATTGTGGGGATGACCTAGTTGTGGGTGGGATCTAGCTACGCCCATGCATGTGGGGTAGCACCTCACCCGAAGGTGTGCTCACCAGTGCTTGGGATCAGGTGGAGGCTATGGTCATGTGAAGAATAAAAAATTAAGGAAGTCCTCTGACTCAGAGATGAGCCACTTGGGTGTGGCAATAATGTACAAAGTTCCTCCATAAGGTGTTTTGTCTCAAATAACTACACACTTGTAAATGATGTATGTGCTGCATTTGGACGGACATGCAGATCCGTCGCCCACTCCACCAGTCCAGCGTACCTCAGTTACCTTACTCTCTGCAACGGAATGAAACCACGTTTGACACATAGCACGGGTCTCATATGTATCCTAGTTAACTTTTTCCCCATACCTAGTAATTAGGCTTTAGATCGCCGTAACGCTAGTCTGCTCCTGGTGACTGGAAGAGACGAACAGCTAGGGAGGGAGCCAGAGCACCGACTCCTCGCTACCGAAACACCTGTCACATAACCAGGTACCATGCCATGACTGGTTGCTGCAGCTGTCCTTCCTTCCAGTAACCCATGGCAACTACCGCCTCCTCTTAGCCTTTTTGGATTAACCATTTTGTAGTGGTGTTAAACATGCTCCATAGTGATATTGCAGACCCAGGTTCTTTAGGAATACACCAAGATCAAACATGAGCCTCTTGAATAACTTTAGACCAGGCTCAGATCAGTTGAAACAACTTTTACTGGAAACTTGGAACAACATCTATACCATGTATAAAACATCTTTCTCCTAACTACATCTGACTGTGGCTGCCTCAGGTTACCTATGGGAAAAGTCTATACTTGACAAAGCATGAATGGAGAAGTACATGTTATTGGGGTGTACTGATAAAGCGGCACTTCAAAATAGACCACAGGTCTCAGCAAGCCTCTGCATGTGTCTCGTTCTTTTTTTAAAGCATTTTTTACCCCAAAACTTCATATTCCTGAACTGTACCATGTACTTGTATGAGAAAGTATTCTGTGCTCTTTGTATGGCTTCCTTTGTGTGAAATCCTTGGTGTCCTTGCTAGTCCCTTTGCTTTCCTATTAAAAACCGCTCACACTAAGAAAACACACGGTGGTCAGTTCTCTAGCTATGCTGGGAACTCAGTGTGCTCTCCTCCAATGGTCAGACTTGTCCTGACACCCCCCCAGCACAGAGCCATTCTCTAGGAAGCTCAGTGTGCTGCTGCTTCTCCTCTTCCTCCCCCAGGTCTTATGCAGCAGAGAACAGAGGGAATGTGATTACTTATATAAAAAAGAAAAAACATATTTATAATGTATTTTTAGTTCTATACGAAAATGTTTTGCCATTCATTTCTCTTTTTACACTGAATGGGTTGTTTTACAAGGTGATCATTGACAATCCCTTTAGGTGCCCCTTTTTCTTAGGTTTTAAATTGTTTGACACATGTTTACATTGTTACAGTCTTTCCATACATTTATCCTCTGAAGAAGACCCATTGGGGTCGAAACGCGTCAGGATCTCACACAATCAACATCTCTGTGTTACTGTATTATTATTGTTGCCCATGATGTAACTGTATCACACACTGCCCTCTGTCATTGGTATTGTTTTCTTATTTTGAAATTTTTTTTTTTTTTTTTGTATTTTAGCCCATGTCTCAACTTTTGTTGACAATACTTGCCTGCACCAATAAAACTTAATAGCCATTGCTATTTCTCTTGTATTCTGTTTATCATACACTACTGGCTGCATTAAAGCCCCATTAGGGGGATTTTCTGTTTTCTATTCAAATCCGGGGTGCGCAGCCTCCCTGTCTGTACACTCTAGAGTGTCTTTATTTCCTTTGTCAAAAATTGGGTGGTTAAACACCCCTCCCCCGTTGCTCTGACACTCGAGTCCAGGCATCAACTGTGAACCACTTTCTGTGCCTTGGTCCTGTGAAAGCTTCCTCGGACAGGCTACACCCTTCCCGGCGAGGATTTCCCTCGGCAATCATACCTTTAAGCTCATCCCCATGAAGGATGTATGCTATTCTAATTTTGGAACTTTCTCCCATGGGACTGTACATGCTGTTTGAAATGCTCTTCTATTGTACAGATACAGTACCCAAGCTGTTACCCCTCTTGTCCATTTGGACAACTGGATTTAGCAAATAATATTTTACATTTCTCAGTACTTCATAGTGCAACCCATGGGACCTTGTACCTCCAACAAACCCTCTTGATTTTGATAGAGATGTCCTTTGGCTCATGAATTGGTTCACAGCTTCTCATTTTAAAACTGTTTTGTCTCATTTTTATTTATTTCTGTTTTATTTTGGTTGTCATATTACACCTTGTTCATTTTTTGTACCCTATCGTTTCTATACTTATGAGGGGCAGTGAAAATTATATATATGCCATTTCCAACACATGATAGAGTAATCCATTGATGGCCCTTCTATGTGTATATACTTTTATGGCTTTCTTCTCCCCCCCTTTCTCCATGTTATGGCCACCACTTAGCGGCCTCGGTGGGCCATGCCGCCTGGGGGGTGGAGATGCCACACACATGTCTTCCTGGCAGGGTGGGGCGACGCAAAGGGTCCTGCGTCTCCCCACGCGCCCACTATGTGGACGTCCAAAACCTGCCAGCGGCATTCCGGATCCCCTCCGGACGCCTTGTTCGCCCGCGTGCGCACGTCACTACGTGCGTGCGTGTGACGTCACGGCGTCTACGCAGTTGCGGCGGAGGTGACGGGGATTTCCGGGAGGATACCTCTTCCGGAACGCCGAGGGAGTCACACCAACAGCGCCGCTTATGCGTCGCTCTCCCCATGTGGGGGAACAGATGGAGGAGGTGGGACACCTGCACCTGCGAGACATTTAGGCAAATTAGTCTTTCTATAAACCATGTTGGCCTCAGGTAAGGTCCAGTGGGATCATTTGCTGCCACTGGACGCTTCTGTGTGGTCCTATTACTCAACCTGGTTAGTAAGTATACATTCTTTACTAATCTACACACCTTTTCTACTGCATTCATGATGCGTGGCTCACACCACGATTGTGATACCTTCCTTCACCTGGTTAACAATTTTGACCAAATTGTTCTACACCTTGTGATATTATAGACTATCCCTAACCATCTGATCTGCGACACCTTTGACACTCCCCTGCCCCCCCTCACTTACCTTCCCACTCCACACGCTCCTTTCACATGTCACCCACTCATTACACTTCCATGGGGGCTTCTGCTTAGTTTTGTTTTGCTCACGTATACTTATATTTATGTTTATTTTTGTGTTTTTTCATTATTCACTTTTTATGGCCCCAAGTAGGGCCTCCTCCACACTCACTGGCTTTCACACACTTACACTTTAGTGTCTCAGTCTTTTCACCCACAAACAAGGACGTGCTTCTGGGAGTCGACCCTCACAGAGTTTTTTTACCTCCCCTCTCTTTCCCTTCCCAGTCTTCCCTCCCCCCCCCCCCCCCCCCGTTTATCCCATTTCTGTCGATCACCCCTTTTCCCCTCTTTTCTTTCCCTCACCCCCCCTCCTTCACCTTCTTCCCCACACCCCTTCTCCCCTTATGTCTCCCCTCTTGTGTGGACTCGCCTCCCACCACGTCCGCTATTCAGTTCTCAACCCCTAGTATTCCATCAGCCATATAGATATACTCCTTTTTTGTCCTTTTTGCCTTATAAACTCGACTTTCGAATCCGCTACTCAATATACATTGTGACATTTTATCGCAGGTGCAGTGTGAAAACTCCCCCCCCCCCCTTCTCCCCCTACCTTTTGGGGATACCTAGTGTGTGATTCCTTGCAAGACGTGTGGGTGGTACTCGCTCCCCCTGTGACTGGCCCGCCGGCCACGAGATCGGGGATACAACAAGAGGGAAACTCCCTTAGACTGTGGCCACCTGTAACCAGTGAATACATCGTGACTGGTAAAGATGCACCATATGGAACTATTTATATGCTTATATATTCTTTTTCTTAGGTTTTAAATTGTTTGACACATGTTTACATTGTTACAGTCTTTCCATACATTTATCCTCTGAAGAAGACCCATTGGGGTCGAAACGCGTCAGGATCTCACACAATCAACATCTCTGTGTTACTGTATTATTATTGTTGCCCATGATGTAACTGTATCACACACTGCCCTCTGTCATTGGTATTGTTTTCTTATTTTGAAATTTTTTTTTTTTTTTTTTTTTGTATTTTAGCCCATGTCTCAACTTTTGTTGACAATACTTGCCTGCACCAATAAACTTAATAGCCATTGCTATTTCTCTTGTATTCTGTTTATCATACACTACTGGCTGCATTAAAGCCCCATTAGGGGGATTTTCTGTTTTCTATTCAAATCCGGGGTGCGCAGCCTCCCTGTCTGTACACTCTAGAGTGTCTTTATTTCCTTTGTCAAAAATTGGGTGGTTAAACACCCCTCCCCCGTTGCTCTGACACTCGAGTCCAGGCATCAACTGTGAACCACTTTCTGTGCCTTGGTCCTGTGAAAGCTTCCTCGGACAGGCTACACCCTTCCCGGCGAGGATTTCCCTCGGCAATCATACCTTTAAGCTCATCCCCATGAAGGATGTATGCTATTCTAATTTTGGAACTTTCTCCCATGGGACTGTACATGCTGTTTGAAATGCTCTTCTATTGTACAGATACAGTACCCAAGCTGTTACCCCTCTTGTCCATTTGGACAACTGGATTTAGCAAATAATATTTTACATTTCTCAGTACTTCATAGTGCAACCCATGGGACCTTGTACCTCCAACAAACCCTCTTGATTTTGATAGAGATGTCCTTTGGCTCATGAATTGGTTCACAGCTTCTCATTTTAAAACTGTTTTGTCTCATTTTTATTTATTTCTGTTTTATTTTGGTTGTCATATTACACCTTGTTCATTTTTTGTACCCTATCGTTTCTATACTTATGAGGGGCAGTGAAAATTATATATATGCCATTTCCAACACATGATAGAGTAATCCATTGATGGCCCTTCTATGTGTATATACTTTTATGGCTTTCTTCTCCCCCCCTTTCTCCATGTTATGGCCACCACTTAGCGGCCTCGGTGGGCCATGCCGCCTGGGGGGTGGAGATGCCACACACATGTCTTCCTGGCAGGGTGGGGCGACGCAAAGGGTCCTGCGTCTCCCCACGCGCCCACTATGTGGACGTCCAAAACCTGCCAGCGGCATTCCGGATCCCCTCCGGACGCCTTGTTCGCCCGCGCGCGCACGTCACTACGTGCGTGCGTGTGACGTCACGGCGTCTACGCAGTTGCGGCGGAGGTGACGGGGATTTCCGGGAGGATACCTCTTCCGGAACGCCGAGGGAGTCACACCAACAGCGCCGCTTATGCGTCGCTCTCCCCATGTGGGGGAACAGATGGAGGAGGTGGGACACCTGCACCTGCGAGACATTTAGGCAAATTAGTCTTTCTATAAACCATGTTGGCCTCAGGTAAGGTCCAGTGGGATCATTTGCTGCCACTGGACGCTTCTGTGTGGTCCTATTACTCAACCTGGTTAGTAAGTATACATTCTTTACTAATCTACACACCTTTTCTACTGCATTCATGATGCGTGGCTCACACCACGATTGTGATACCTTCCTTCACCTGGTTAACAATTTTGACCAAATTGTTCTACACCTTGTGATATTATAGACTATCCCTAACCATCTGATCTGCGACACCTTTGACACTCCCCTGCCCCCCCTCACTTACCTTCCCACTCCACACGCTCCTTTCACATGTCACCCACTCATTACACTTCCATGGGGGCTTCTGCTTAGTTTTGTTTTGCTCACGTATACTTATATTTATGTTTATTTTTGTGTTTTTTCATTATTCACTTTTTATGGCCCCAAGTAGGGCCTCCTCCACACTCACTGGCTTTCACACACTTACACTTTAGTGTCTCAGTCTTTTCACCCACAAACAAGGACGTGCTTCTGGGAGTCGACCCTCACAGAGTTTTTTTACCTCCCCTCTCTTTCCCTTCCCAGTCTTCCCTCCCCCCCCCCCCCCCCGTTTATCCCATTTCTGTCGATCACCCCTTTTCCCCTCTTTTCTTTCCCTCACCCCCCCTCCTTCACCTTCTTCCCCACACCCCTTCTCCCCTTATGTCTCCCCTCTTGTGTGGACTCGCCTCCCACCACGTCCGCTATTCAGTTCTCAACCCCTAGTATCCCATCAGCCATATAGATATACTCCTTTTTTGTCCTTTTTGCCTTATAAACTCGACTTTCGAATCCGCTACTCAATATACATTGTGACATTTTATCGCAGGTGCAGTGTGAAAACTCCCCCCCCCCCCTTCTCCCCCTACCTTTTGGGGATACCTAGTGTGTGATTCCTTGCAAGACGTGTGGGTGGTACTCGCTCCCCCTGTGACTGGCCCGCCGGCCACGAGATCGGGGATACAACAAGAGGGAAACTCCCTTAGACTGTGGCCACCTGTAACCAGTGAATACATCGTGACTGGTAAAGATGCACCATATGGAACTATTTATATGCTTATATATTCTTTTTCTTAGGTTTTAAATTGTTTGACACATGTTTACATTGTTACAGTCTTTCCATACATTTATCCTCTGAAGAAGACCCATTGGGGTCGAAACGCGTCAGGATCTCACACAATCAACATCTCTGTGTTACTGTATTATTATTGTTGCCCATGATGTAACTGTATCACACACTGCCCTCTGTCATTGGTATTGTTTTCTTATTTTGAAATTTTTTTTTTTTTTTTTTTTTTTTTTGTATTTTAGCCCATGTCTCAACTTTTGTTGACAATACTTGCCTGCACCAATAAAACTTAATAGCCATTGCTATTTCTCTTGTATTCTGTTTATCATACACTACTGGCTGCATTAAAGCCCCATTAGGGGGATTTTCTGTTTTCTATTCAAATCCGGGGTGCGCAGCCTCCCTGTCTGTACACTCTAGAGTGTCTTTATTTCCTTTGTCAAAAATTGGGTGGTTAAACACCCCTCCCCCGTTGCTCTGACACTCGAGTCCAGGCATCAACTGTGAACCACTTTCTGTGCCTTGGTCCTGTGAAAGCTTCCTCGGACAGGCTACACCCTTCCCGGCGAGGATTTCCCTCGGCAATCATACCTTTAAGCTCATCCCCATGAAGGATGTATGCTATTCTAATTTTGGAACTTTCTCCCATGGGACTGTACATGCTGTTTGAAATGCTCTTCTATTGTACAGATACAGTACCCAAGCTGTTACCCCTCTTGTCCATTTGGACAACTGGATTTAGCAAATAATATTTTACATTTCTCAGTACTTCATAGTGCAACCCATGGGACCTTGTACCTCCAACAAACCCTCTTGATTTTGATAGAGATGTCCTTTGGCTCATGAATTGGTTCACAGCTTCTCATTTTAAAACTGTTTTGTCTCATTTTTATTTATTTCTGTTTTATTTTGGTTGTCATATTACACCTTGTTCATTTTTTGTACCCTATCGTTTCTATACTTATGAGGGGCAGTGAAAATTATATATATGCCATTTCCAACACATGATAGAGTAATCCATTGATGGCCCTTCTATGTGTATATACTTTTATGGCTTTCTTCTCCCCCCCTTTCTCCATGTTATGGCCACCACTTAGCGGCCTCGGTGGGCCATGCCGCCTGGGGGGTGGAGATGCCACACACATGTCTTCCTGGCAGGGTGGGGCGACGCAAAGGGTCCTGCGTCTCCCCACGCGCCCACTATGTGGACGTCCAAAACCTGCCAGCGGCATTCCGGATCCCCTCCGGACGCCTTGTTCGCCCGCGCGCGCACGTCACTACGTGCGTGCGTGTGACGTCACGGCGTCTACGCAGTTGCGGCGGAGGTGACGGGGATTTCCGGGAGGATACCTCTTCCGGAACGCCGAGGGAGTCACACCAACAGCGCCGCTTATGCGTCGCTCTCCCCATGTGGGGGAACAGATGGAGGAGGTGGGACACCTGCACCTGCGAGACATTTAGGCAAATTAGTCTTTCTATAAACCATGTTGGCCTCAGGTAAGGTCCAGTGGGATCATTTGCTGCCACTGGACGCTTCTGTGTGGTCCTATTACTCAACCTGGTTAGTAAGTATACATTCTTTACTAATCTACACACCTTTTCTACTGCATTCATGATGCGTGGCTCACACCACGATTGTGATACCTTCCTTCACCTGGTTAACAATTTTGACCAAATTGTTCTACACCTTGTGATATTATAGACTATCCCTAACCATCTGATCTGCGACACCTTTGACACTCCCCTGCCCCCCCTCACTTACCTTCCCACTCCACACGCTCCTTTCACATGTCACCCACTCATTACACTTCCATGGGGGCTTCTGCTTAGTTTTGTTTTGCTCACGTATACTTATATTTATGTTTATTTTTGTGTTTTTTCATTATTCACTTTTTATGGCCCCAAGTAGGGCCTCCTCCACACTCACTGGCTTTCACACACTTACACTTTAGTGTCTCAGTCTTTTCACCCACAAACAAGGACGTGCTTCTGGGAGTCGACCCTCACAGAGTTTTTTTACCTCCCCTCTCTTTCCCTTCCCAGTCTTCCCTCCCCCCCCCCCCCCCGTTTATCCCATTTCTGTCGATCACCCCTTTTCCCCTCTTTTCTTTCCCTCACCCCCCCTCCTTCACCTTCTTCCCCACACCCCTTCTCCCCTTATGTCTCCCCTCTTGTGTGGACTCGCCTCCCACCACGTCCGCTATTCAGTTCTCAACCCCTAGTATTCCATCAGCCATATAGATATACTCCTTTTTTGTCCTTTTTGCCTTATAAACTCGACTTTCGAATCCGCTACTCAATATACATTGTGACATTTTATCGCAGGTGCAGTGTGAAAACTCCCCCCCCCCCTTCTCCCCCTACCTTTTGGGGATACCTAGTGTGTGATTCCTTGCAAGACGTGTGGGTGGTACTCGCTCCCCCTGTGACTGGCCCGCCGGCCACGAGATCGGGGATACAACAAGAGGGAAACTCCCTTAGACTGTGGCCACCTGTAACCAGTGAATACATCGTGACTGGTAAAGATGCACCATATGGAACTATTTATATGCTTATATATTCTTTTTCTTAGGTTTTAAATTGTTTGACACATGTTTACATTGTTACAGTCTTTCCATACATTTATCCTCTGAAGAAGACCCATTGGGGTCGAAACGCGTCAGGATCTCACACAATCAACATCTCTGTGTTACTGTATTATTATTGTTGCCCATGATGTAACTGTATCACACACTGCCCTCTGTCATTGGTATTGTTTTCTTATTTTGAAATTTTTTTTTTTTTTTTTTTTTGTATTTTAGCCCATGTCTCAACTTTTGTTGACAATACTTGCCTGCACCAATAAAACTTAATAGCCATTGCTATTTCTCTTGTATTCTGTTTATCATACACTACTGGCTGCATTAAAGCCCCATTAGGGGGATTTTCTGTTTTCTATTCAAATCCGGGGTGCGCAGCCTCCCTGTCTGTACACTCTAGAGTGTCTTTATTTCCTTTGTCAAAAATTGGGTGGTTAAACACCCCTCCCCCGTTGCTCTGACACTCGAGTCCAGGCATCAACTGTGAACCACTTTCTGTGCCTTGGTCCTGTGAAAGCTTCCTCGGACAGGCTACACCCTTCCCGGCGAGGATTTCCCTCGGCAATCATACCTTTAAGCTCATCCCCATGAAGGATGTATGCTATTCTAATTTTGGAACTTTCTCCCATGGGACTGTACATGCTGTTTGAAATGCTCTTCTATTGTACAGATACAGTACCCAAGCTGTTACCCCTCTTGTCCATTTGGACAACTGGATTTAGCAAATAATATTTTACATTTCTCAGTACTTCATAGTGCAACCCATGGGACCTTGTACCTCCAACAAACCCTCTTGATTTTGATAGAGATGTCCTTTGGCTCATGAATTGGTTCACAGCTTCTCATTTTAAAACTGTTTTGTCTCATTTTTATTTATTTCTGTTTTATTTTGGTTGTCATATTACACCTTGTTCATTTTTTGTACCCTATCGTTTCTATACTTATGAGGGGCAGTGAAAATTATATATATGCCATTTCCAACACATGATAGAGTAATCCATTGATGGCCCTTCTATGTGTATATACTTTTATGGCTTTCTTCTCCCCCCCTTTCTCCATGTTATGGCCACCACTTAGCGGCCTCGGTGGGCCATGCCGCCTGGGGGGTGGAGATGCCACACACATGTCTTCCTGGCAGGGTGGGGCGACGCAAAGGGTCCTGCGTCTCCCCACGCGCCCACTATGTGGACGTCCAAAACCTGCCAGCGGCATTCCGGATCCCCTCCGGACGCCTTGTTCGCCCGCGCGCGCACGTCACTACGTGCGTGCGTGTGACGTCACGGCGTCTACGCAGTTGCGGCGGAGGTGACGGGGATTTCCGGGAGGATACCTCTTCCGGAACGCCGAGGGAGTCACACCAACAGCGCCGCTTATGCGTCGCTCTCCCCATGTGGGGGAACAGATGGAGGAGGTGGGACACCTGCACCTGCGAGACATTTAGGCAAATTAGTCTTTCTATAAACCATGTAGGCCTCAGGTAAGGTCCAGTGGGATCATTTGCTGCCACTGGACGCTTCTGTGTGGTCCTATTACTCAACCTGGTTAGTAAGTATACATTCTTTACTAATCTACACACCTTTTCTACTGCATTCATGATGCGTGGCTCACACCACGATTGTGATACCTTCCTTCACCTGGTTAACAATTTTGACCAAATTGTTCTACACCTTGTGATATTATAGACTATCCCTAACCATCTGATCTGCGACACCTTTGACACTCCCCTGCCCCCCCTCACTTACCTTCCCACTCCACACGCTCCTTTCACATGTCACCCACTCATTACACTTCCATGGGGGCTTCTGCTTAGTTTTGTTTTGCTCACGTATACTTATATTTATGTTTATTTTTGTGTTTTTTCATTATTCACTTTTTATGGCCCCAAGTAGGGCCTCCTCCACACTCACTGGCTTTCACACACTTACACTTTAGTGTCTCAGTCTTTTCACCCACAAACAAGGACGTGCTTCTGGGAGTCGACCCTCACAGAGTTTTTTTACCTCCCCTCTCTTTCCCTTCCCAGTCTTCCCTCCCCCCCCCCCCCCCCGTTTATCCCATTTCTGTCGATCACCCCTTTTCCCCTCTTTTCTTTCCCTCACCCCCCCTCCTTCACCTTCTTCCCCACACCCCTTCTCCCCTTATGTCTCCCCTCTTGTGTGGACTCGCCTCCCACCACGTCCGCTATTCAGTTCTCAACCCCTAGTATCCCATCAGCCATATAGATATACTCCTTTTTTGTCCTTTTTGCCTTATAAACTCGACTTTCGAATCCGCTACTCAATATACATTGTGACATTTTATCGCAGGTGCAGTGTGAAAACTCCCCCCCCCCCTTCTCCCCCTACCTTTTGGGGATACCTAGTGTGTGATTCCTTGCAAGACGTGTGGGTGGTACTCGCTCCCCCTGTGACTGGCCCGCCGGCCACGAGATCGGGGATACAACAAGAGGGAAACTCCCTTAGACTGTGGCCACCTGTAACCAGTGAATACATCGTGACTGGTAAAGATGCACCATATGGAACTATTTATATGCTTATATATTCTTTTTCTTAGGTTTTAAATTGTTTGACACATGTTTACATTGTTACAGTCTTTCCATACATTTATCCTCTGAAGAAGACCCATTGGGGTCGAAACGCGTCAGGATCTCACACAATCAACATCTCTGTGTTACTGTATTATTATTGTTGCCCATGATGTAACTGTATCACACACTGCCCTCTGTCATTGGTATTGTTTTCTTATTTTGAAATTTTTTTTTTTTTTTTTTTTTTTTTTTGTATTTTAGCCCATGTCTCAACTTTTGTTGACAATACTTGCCTGCACCAATAAAACTTAATAGCCATTGCTATTTCTCTTGTATTCTGTTTATCATACACTACTGGCTGCATTAAAGCCCCATTAGGGGGATTTTCTGTTTTCTATTCAAATCCGGGGTGCGCAGCCTCCCTGTCTGTACACTCTAGAGTGTCTTTATTTCCTTTGCCATATTTATAATGTATTTTTAGTTCTATACGAAAATGTTTTGCCATTCATTTCTCTTTTTACACTGAATGGGTTGTTTTACAAGGTGATCATTGACAATCCCTTTAGGTGCCCCTGCTCCCAGTATCTGTATCTCTTCCCTTTTTATAATACACGAATGGAGACTGGACCCCAGAAAAAGCCAGTAAACATTCTCAGGGAAGGCAGCAAGAATCATTAATCCTTCTCCCTGACCTGGGCAGCCAAGTGCTAAATAAACAGTAGGCCACCTGCCCAAACAGAGAATGTCAGAAGCACACATTTTTATTCTTCCTAAGGTTCCAACCTCCTGAAAAAAATCAAATGATGCCTCGGGCAATAATCGCATGTGAAACTCCGACATCCTGGTTGTACCCAAGTCGATTGATGTATCGACTTTGGTACAATCAGCCTACCCATAGATGGTTTGAGTCTTGGCTGGACCCTGCTGAACCGGCCAAGATTCAAATCATCTATGGTCAGCTTAAGAAATGCTAACTTTTCTACAACTCTTATGTTTCATTTTTGTTTCAGGTCAGTGACTCAAAAGTACTCAAGCCAGAGGCAGCTGGGCAGCTAGCATTTTCCGAACGGAGCCAGCAATGGCAACCCCCTTATTTCTTTCATAACAGATGTACATTAAACATGATAGAAAAAGGGCTTCTGGAGTCCACGATCCTGCAAGTTTGAACAAGATCAGATTATTATGATGACAGTACTACATCAAATAAGAATTCTAACTTCCAGCTAGTTTGTGTGACCTGCATCCTACTTAGATGCAATATCTTCACTACAATTTTTTTTTTCTGATTTAAATAAACCCAGCCCCCTTTAGAAACCTACCCTCCAGGGCTACAGGGACCCCAGTGACCCCCCTCCTCAGACATCTGGGCAACTAGGATTTCTATTTACGTGAATACATTTTGTGGTTTGACTCGAGTATTCTTTAAAATCCTACTTAGAGTCTGGCTTTTGGGACTATAACACAAAAGGCATCATTGGTAGACCTGGAAGTTGGAAATAACTGAAGCTGGACTAGCTGGCATTTTATGTCGGTGTAATTTAATTACCAGTTTGCCCTCCGAAGCTTCCTCAGACAGTCTCTCCCCGGCAGTAGAGCTCTTTGACTTTGTCGCTATACACTGATTGACGGCAGCTCAGCTGTAACTCTGCAAAGTGGCTCAGTACTATTTAAACAGCTCACACCATGAAACTGAAATTACAAGAAAAATCGTCACTGGCATGTGTGTTGTGTGTGTGTAATAGAACAATGAATCAATGCTACCCTAGTAGCTGTTGAATACATGTTACCACTGTTCATTGAATGTAAACACAAGTCTAGTTAACCAGTTAGAAGTGATATTATGTTCCAGATGGGTTGAAATGTTACTATATTATAATTTTTAAAAGGCTTTAACACAGGGATAGGAAATCTTTTGAGCATAGAGTGCCGTAAAATGTTTGTAAGAAATTGAGCATGTCAGATACAGTATCTCACAAAAGTGAGTACACCCCTCACACGTTGTAAATATTTTATTATATCTTTGTGACAACACTGAAGAAATGACACTTTGCTACAATGTAAAGTAGTGGGTGTACAGCTTGTATAACAGTGTAAATGTGCTGTCTACTCAAAATAACTCAACATACAGCCATTAATGTCTGAACCACTGGCAACCCCCAGTATTGGTGTCAGTGACTGCAATAACAACCCCCAACATTGGGGTCAGTGATTTCAATAACAACCCATATGATTGTTGTAAGTGTAATACCGTCAGTATTACTGCAAGTGCCTGCAATAGCAACTCCCAACATTCATGTCAGTGCCTGCCATAAAACCCAACACGGTGGTCAGTGAGTGCAAAAAGAAGCCCCAACATTGATGTCAGTGACTGCAATAAGAAGCAGCAACATTGGTGTCAGTGGCTGCAATAAAAATCCCCGACACTAGTGTCAGTAACTACAATAAGAACCCACACCATTGGTGTCAGTGACTGACAAAATAACCCCCAAAATTGGTGTCAGTGATTGCAATTACACCCCATAAGATTGGTGTAAGTGTAACACCACCAGTATTGGTGTCCGTGCAGCAGATTACTCCCATGATTGGGGTCAGTGCAGCAAAAAAAAAAAAGAAACTGGTGTAAGTGCAGCGCCAATCAATTACACATGTTTGGTGTAATTGCAGCTAAATATGCCAGGATTGGTGGCAGTGCATCAACAAAACCCTAGGAATAGTGTCAGTCAAGTAAGATACTCCTAGGATTTGTGTCAGTGCAGCAAAATACCCCCAAGATTGGCATGTGTAGCACAGGATACAAACCCCTGCTTTAGAACTATGGAAAAAATAAATTTGGTGCCATGATTAGTGGAGCTACTAACAAAAAAGGGAGGCTTTTGTACCCCAGGATATGTGATTTTCTGTTCCCTTCTTTCTGAACATTCCCCTTTCCTCACATGGATTCTCCATGATAGGGATCCAATTTGTACAAACCACTTTCCACAGGCAGAAGGGTTAAGATGAAGAAGTGGCAATAAAATTGGGATTAGCATGGGTGTTGCACAATGAGAAGAGCTCAATACAGTACAGAAGCTGTGGTCGTCAACCCTACTGGTCAACAAAGGAAACATGATGGGTTAAGTGGTTAATTACTGCAACCACAGCTTGGTTGTAGATATCCTTTTACCCTGGTGTTTAGGTAAAGGAGTCATTTGCACTTTAATTAAAAGTAAAAAAAAAAAAAAAAAAAGCTGTTGACCTAAAACTTAAAGCTGATCTCTACGCCTAAACTTATATTTGTGCCATGGATAGATCTAAGAAGGGTGCAAACCCCCGCAGGATTTTGTGACTCTCCTACATCCACAGTTTTACAATAACGGCAAAAGGAATGGTGTTCTTGGCCTCACCCTGAACATAGATCTTCTAGCTCATGGGACAACAATTTAAGTGCCAGGTAACCCTTTATATACACAAAAAGTAGCTGCCACTATGGCAGGATTTAATTTTTACCATCTTCTGCTAATGAAGTTTAATGGGATTTATTATAGCTTGCATGTCTCCAGCTGAGTTAAGTTCTTGTGTGGGGGTTCATGAAACATGTCTCACACACAAGAGTTTAAATCTAATCACCTGTCGCTGACATGCACATTTTGGAGAAAAGAGGGTGCACGGTGTTCAGTACTACCCCCTTTTGCTTAGCTCAGTTTGGGGTTCATCATGAAAAATTTTCTGGCCTCTGGGAACCCCTGCTAAAAATTACTATATTTACAACGTATGATACATTAGTGTGATGGTCAGCGTTAAGAATGTTCCTTACATTGGGAAAAATTACCCCCTTACAGATGGCTAAAAATATTACAGTATGGGTGTCATTGGGAACTTATCTGAGAGGCTGAAATTGCTCATTGCTGAAGGAACCCCTAGCAACCTCTGGAACCCTAATTGAGTATCTATCTATCTATCTATCTATCTATCTATCTATCTATCTATCTATCTATCTATCTATCTATCTATCTATCTATCTATCTATCTATCTATCCCATGTGTTTTTTTATGTGTAACCACATTCAAACTGCTTTTTTTAACTCGTTTCAGGCGGGTTGAAAAGGAATGTTTTTCCAATGAATTATTTAGAGGCCAAGCCTTACCAGACTTCTCAATGCTCTGCTGAAACTGTATAAAGCAAGTACTTCTTATGAAGTCTAAATCAAATCACCGCCTAAGGCTTTTTATCACGTGTTTTGCTATTAATAATTAACCTTCTCAAAATGGAGCTGCTTTCAGGCACTAGCCCTGCATTCCATTTTAGAGTATACATGTGTTACCTGAAATGTTTTATTATTCTTTTTTTTTAAGTTATTCAACATATGCAACAATGGGTTCATGATGATAGCTTTTATGTAGCTTGAGTACAGTCTGAATAAGGAGAATTCCAGAGATGCCATAGGTGACATTCCATAACCCAGCACAGAATTTAATTTCCGAACAGAAAGTGACACTTTCACTCAAGGCTCTCCTTTTCTCTTTTTTAAAACCCACCATTTATTTTTTTTACCTTCTTGTTTCTCCTTCAACATCCATGTATACAATAACATGCAGCTCAAGTGTCAGATATGTTTTTATTTTAAGGGCATACATTTTATGTAATGTGTAAGAGCAATTGTTATGGATAATTAATTAAATCTGAAGTGTGGGCAAACAAAAAAATATTATTGGACAAGGGGAGATTGTGACGTTCATACACCCCTTATCCAATCATTGAACACCTTGATTTCTTTGAAAATAATACAATACTTTTTCTAAACGGAGGAACTACACTGTGAGCAACTCGCTGTGATCGCTGTGCTTCAAACCTAACTGTCGGCTTCACTGTTGGAATTTCAGCAGTGACATCACCATCGGAGGTTGCACGCTGGTAACCTTTTTTAAAAAAGAAGCAGCAGCCACAAGTGGGACACACATTAGTTACTTTATTTGTACCTAGTAAATGCAATTTTTTCCAACACGTAATCTTGAGAGACCACAGTACTCACCCTATCAATGCCAATACCAATTTTCTTTTCTTTCCAATGGGCTGACACCATCTTTGTTCAAGCATCATCCAACGTCAGCATCTTTATCCTGAAATGAGATCCTGGTCCAGAGATGATACCATCATGTAAATCTTGTGCTTGAGTGGATTACTTTATATTCTATTGTGTATACAGATCAGCCCATAACTGCTGTCTCTCACATTGTAGCTTAGCGCAAAGCTACAATATACTGTCTTAGTAATCAATACGGAGAGAAAGCTGTGGAAATGTTTCCTTCTGTCTGTAGTAGATGAATGACATAATTCTCCTCTCAAAGATTGGGAGACACATTCACTTGGCTAGAGCTCCTCACAGCTTTCCTTATAATTCATACAGCTTGGTACATGGATTCTTGCCAAAGAAAAGAGTTACTGGAACAGAGTGTGACAGTGGATGTAGTTTATAGAGTTAAATTCCACACAGCACAAATATCTCAGGTTAGAAGGCGAACTTTCTGTGTCACCAGTTTCAGAGGTGTGGTGTCTAAGGAGGCTCTGGTCTTTACCAGGGAACTCCAGAAGGAAATGTGGATTTTATTGCATGACACTACCAAGATCACTTGGTATCCCCAGTGATAAATGCTCTCAGGCAGCTGAACAAATATAGCAGATTTACAAGCAAGAGAAAAGCCTGTAAAACTCTGGAGTCAAAAGGCGGTCCTCATACATTCAGCAAGCAGAAGATCGAAAGAGGTAGCAGACTCAAAGTAATAACACATATAAAAGAAGGTCAGGGTAGGCAGCAGACCAAAAAAAAAAAACAGGACCCAAAGATCAAGTGGAGTCATATGCAAAATAGGAATCAGAGTTTAAAAATGAAAAAGCTAGCAATGACCAACCGAAGCCTTTGGTTTAGACATTGTCCCAGAGGACCAAGTAGTGATACATTAGCATTCAGCCCTGGGAGCTAGGCACTGGTTGTTTTTTAGTTCAGACCTTCTGAAAAGAGATTCTCTACCCTTAGGTCCCCCTCATGCTAACCCTCCCTGTAATGTTACCCTAAAACAGTGGTGGATTAACTTTACCCGGAGCCCCAGCCTGTTTTCTATTCATTGGTCCTCAGTTTAATTAAATTATGCAAAAGATTTGTTGTACATAATCATTTGTGTTTTGCTTTTGACATGCATTTGTGAAGCATTTCTGAAAGACATGAAAGATCTTGTAGGCAGCATTCCTATTTTTAATTAGATCTTATGCAGTGGTTTTACCCTATGCAAAAACTTCTAGGTACAGGGATATGCATATCTATTGCATATAATTGTTTAATTTTGTTAAAGTAAAGCTGTGGACATGCAAATATACTCTAAACAAGGACCAAATAATATTTAAAGTGATTGTACAGGTAATTTAAAAAAAATAACACATAATATTTTGTTGTGCCAGGGTTCGGCATATGGTGGACCTGGTTGATGAATTACTGGGAGGGGCTGGGCATGACCCTGCTGTCTTGGTCCACATTGGAACCAATGACAGAATATATGGAAGGTGGAGGTTCCTTAAGAACCAGTTTAAAGAACTACACTGCAAGTTGAAGGGAAGAACCTCCAAGGTGATATTCTCTGAAATATTGCCTGTGCCATGCACAACACAGGAAAGACAGGGGGAGAATAGAGAATTGAATGCATGGCTAAAGACCTAGTGTAAGGAGGAGGGATTTGGGTTTCTAGAGCACTGGGCTGACTTTTCATTGAGGTACAACCTATATGCTAAAGTTGGTTTGCACCTAAATGGAAGGGGGTCTGATGTGCTGGGGAGAGGTTTATGGGAAGGATGGAGGAGTATTTAAACTAGGCTTGAGGGGGAGGGTGAATTGGATTATAATGGGGCAGACAGGGGTCAGCCCCTATTGGTGGGTAAAATAGGGAAAGATGGGGGGAGGGCTATGGCAGGTGATTTGAAGGTTCAAATGTTACAAACAACCATTGGAAATTGTACTATTTGTACTAAAATAGAAAATATGCAAAATAAGTGTGCAAAATGTGACCATTAGGGATGAGCTTGATGTTTGCCCGTTCGCCGAACAACAAATATCATGAGGTGTTTACGCCAACTTTAAGCGCAGCACAACACCCCATAATGCACTGCGAGATCTCAGTGCATTGATGTCTCATGATTGGCCAAAGCACCCTCCTCCCCATGTTGAGGGCAAGCGGCCTGGTATGGTTCAGGAGGGGGGGGTGCTTGTTCATCCCCCCCTTTCCTGGCCTGCCATGGCTGCTTGCTCAGATAAGGATTTTGGGGGGGCCCCCATGCCATTTTTTTTTTAAATGACCTGAAGGGCCTGGTATGAACTGGGGGGGGGGGGACCGCATGCCGTTTTTTCCAATGGTTTTTTTATCTATATTACCGGGAGGTGACAATACATTACAGCCGCAAGCAATTTTGAATTAAATTTTTTCCTTTAGAAATTTAATTTTGCTGCAGTACTGTAATAAACATTGGAAAGATGCACTAATTTACAGGCAGACTAAGGGGGCACCCCAGGCATGATATTTAAAAGAATATTTTATTTTTATTGTTTCACTTTAAGCATTATTAAAATCACTGTTCCTGAAAAACGGTTGTTTTTAAAACTTCTTTTGTATTGATACATGTCCCCTGGGGCAGTACCCAGGTCCCCATACACTTTTTATGGCTATAACTTGCATATAAGCCTTTAAAATAAGCACTTTTGATTTTTCAAGTTCGTGTCCCATAGACTTTAACGATGTTCACACAAATTTTTTGTCTGTTCGCATGTTCAGGTGCGAACTGAACCGGGGGTGTTCGGCTCATCCCTAGTGACAATGAATTAAAGTGTGTGTTAACCAATGCCAGAAGTCTGCCAAGCAAAATAGGTGAGTTGGAAGCTCTGGTGCACGAGGAGAACTATGATTTAATTGGTATTGCTGAATTTTGGCTTTATTCTTCACATGACTGGGCTATTAATATTCCTGGCTATGCTCTCTTTTGGAAAAAGACAGGGTAAAATGATGGGGTGGTGGTGTCTGTCTCTATGTGAGGTGTGATCTCAAAATGAGTGTGAAAAAGGACCTAGTTGATGGAGAGTCTGAGGAGTCAGAAGCATTATGGGTGGAAATGTACATGCGTACTACAAAGGTTATCATTGGAGTTTGTTTTATATCTCCCAGTGTTGATGTGGAGGTGGAGACACAGCTCCTTGCACAATTAGAAAGGGCTGCAAGGGATGGGACAGTAATAATAATGGGACTGTTAGAACAGTTACAGGGCAAAAATGTATAAACCTATTACAAGACAATTTTATGGTCCAGTTTTTTGAGGCCCCCGACTAGGAATGATGCTCTGCTGGACCTGGTAACCTTAAACCATGCAGAGGTTATTACCAATATTCATATAAAAGAACATCTGGGTAGCAGTGACCATAACATGATTTCATTTAATGTTGGCTGTAAGCAAAAAACCCATACAGGAAATCTAAAAACACTTAACTTTAAGAGCGCAAGTTTTCCAAGGATGAGGGCTGCTTTCCAAGACTTAGACTGGAAGGGAATATTGGCATTGATGAACATAGAATAGAAACCAGAATTCTTCAAAAAAACTGTATGCGAACTCACTGCAAAGTATATTCCCATGGGCGCTAAGTTTAAAAAGCTAAAAATAAAACCTATGTGACTCACAGCCAAAGTGTAAAATGCTATAAATAATGAGAAAAGAGCTCTTAAAAATATAAGAGTGAAGGAACACTATCATCATTTAAATGTTACAAAGAATAAAACCGAATATGTAAAAAG
Organism: Aquarana catesbeiana; assembly: GCF_042186555.1. Lineage (NCBI taxonomy): Eukaryota > Metazoa > Chordata > Amphibia > Anura > Ranidae > Aquarana > Aquarana catesbeiana. The sequence goes on along the minus strand of NC_133333.1, from coordinate 50,371,947 downwards.
GAAATCAAGGACGCAAAAATTTGAAAAGAAAGACAGATTGCAAAAGATAGGACAAACCCCAAAAAACTATTGAAATATATTAATAATAAAAAGATTATGTCAGGTGCGGGTATGGAGATCGAGATGCTAAGAGGGCTCCCCTTGCAGCTAAGTGCAGTGCGCCCCTGGAGTTGGGAACAGGGAGCGCAGTGCTCAAAGGAGCACAGTTTGCCAGGTGCTTGTTTGCAGTCAGATGAGCTTGGTCACTGAGGGATGACTGAAGCAGGCTGAGCTTGCTGTGTTTTTTGTAAGTAGAGGAACCAGGAGCCAGGCCAGAGGTCATACACAGATAAGCCAGTCCAGAGCATAAACAGGGGTGAGCCAAGGTCATACATGGTAGACCGGAACAAGCAGAGTCCAGATGCAAGCCAAGGGTCAAGCCGGGTGATCAGGAACAAAAGCAGGGTCCAGATGCAAGCCAAAGGTCAAAACCGGGAGATAAGGGAGCGAGGTCAAGGCAAGCCGGGTTAACAAGGGGTAATCACAGATCGGGAAACAGGGTCATAAGGCACACAGGCAAGCTGAGATAATCTAGCAATGTCCTGTTGTCAATGGCTGGCTTAAATACTCAACTCAAAAGTGATCTGTCAAATAGTTAGAATAAAGGTGGATAAAGCACCTGGACCAGATGGCATCCACCCACGGATCCTAAAAGAATTGAGCTCTGTCATTTCAAAGCCATTGTTTATCCTTTTTAGGGACTTGTTAAGGACTGGAATAATACCACTGAACTGGCGTAAGGCCAATGTGGTGCCTATATTTAAAAAGGGATCAAAGTCCTTATCAAGTAACTATAGACCTGTTAGTTTAACTTCTGTAATCAGGAAGATAATTGAGAGTTTAATAAAAGACCACATAGAGGAGTTCTTGCTGGAAAAAATATTTTAAACAACAGACAGCATGGATTCATAAAAGACAGAAGTTATCAAACAAACCTGATTTCTTTCTATGAGGAGGCAAGTAAAACCTTGGACAGAGGGGTGGCTGTGGGTGTAGTATACTTGAATTTTACAAAAGGTTTTGACACAGTTCCCCACACACAGCTAATGTATAAGGTAAAGTCTACAGGCTTGGAAAGATCACTTTGTAAATGGATAGAAAACTGGCTAAAAGACAGAATTCAGAGAGTAGTGGTTAATGACTCTTATGCCCCGTACACACGGTCGGACTTTGTTCGGACATTCTGACAACAAAATCCTAGGATTTTTTCCGACGGATGTTGGCTCAAACTTGTCTTGCATACACACGGTCACACAAAGTTGTCGAGAAAATCCGATCGTTCTAAACGCGGTGACGTAAAACACGTACGTCAGGACTATAAACGGGGCAGTGGCCAATAGCTTTCATCTCTTTATTTATTCTGAGCATGCGTGGCACTTTGTCCGTCGGATTTGTGTACACACGATCGGAATTTCCGACAACGGATTTTGTTGTCGGAAAATTTTATATCCTGCTCTCAAACTTTGTGTGTCGGAAAATCCGATGGAAAATGTGTGATGGAGCCTACACACGGTCGGAATTTCCGACAACAAGGTCCTATCACACATTTTCCATCAGAAAATCCGACCGTGTGTACGGGGCATTACTCTGAATGGTCTAAGGTTTTCAGTGTTGGGACCCTTACTTTTTAATATCTTTATAAATGATATAGGGTCTGGGATTAAAAATACCATTTCAGTCTTTGCAGATGACACCAAGCTATGCAAATAAGTGAAATAACATCCTTACAGGATGTCTCTAACCCAAAAGCCGACCTCAATGCACTGTTTATTTAGGTGACTACGTGGCAAATGAGGTTTAATGTTGATAAATGTAAAGTTATGCACTTGGGGACTAAGAATTTGCATGCATCATACATACTAGGGGGAGTACAACTGGGGGAATCCATGGTGGAGAAGGATCTGGGGGTTTTGGTAGATCATAAGCTTAATAATGGCATGCCAAGCTGCGGTTTCCAAAGCGAGCAGTCCTTTCTTTTATTAAAGTGGATGTAAACCCGAATTTTTTTTTTTTAAATCATACTGTAGAGTATAAGATTTCCTATCATTTGAGCCCAGTCTTGCCACACAGAGTCAATCCAGCTCTGAGCAATCCTCTTTTATTGTTCAGTGAGATAAATCTTGACAAACTGAGAAAAACTTTGTCAAATACTCCCCCTTGCTGTGAGTGACAGGTGATTTACATATCTCGTGCACTAGCCTAAGACATGCATTATTTTTTAATTCCCTCCCTCTCCTTTCTTCAGCAGCTCTGCAAGGATTGGATGTTCCACACCTCAGCATAATTTGGCATGCTGAAGTTATGTGGTTATTTTCCTGTCTTTTCACTGGATGTTAGAGATCAAAGCAAAAGTTCAGTGTAAGAAATACACAGGAGAAATGCATATTGACAAGGGGAGTGTCGAGGTGGGTGGGGAGACTACTGACATCACGTCTCCACCCACCAAGCTCCGGACAACAGACCCACCCACAGAATATGCACTTTTTCGGGTCTAATAACAGACAGAGGGGAAACATTTGACAGGTAAAGATACATGCAGGAGGCATGTATATCCTTATAGATAACTCTATGGCAGTAGTTTAGGAAGGATGACATTGGGTTTACATCCACTTTAAGAGAGGTATGGACTCCAGAGAGAGATATATAATTTTGCTCCGGTACAAATCATTAGTAAGACCTCATCTGGAATATGCAGATTAGTTTTGAGCACCAGTTCTCAAAAAGGATATCAGGAACTGGAGAAAGTGCAGAGAAGGGCAACCAATCTGATAAGAGGCATGGAGGAGCTCATCTATGAGGAAAGATTAGAGGACCTGAATGTATTCTCTCTTGAGAAGAGATTAAGGGGGCGGATATGATCAACATATAGTGAACTTGGTGTTATTCACTTTAAGGTCATCACAGAGGACAAGGGGACACTCTTTACGTCTTAAGGAAAAGAGATTCATCTCCAAATACGGAAAGGTTTCTTCAAAGTAGGAGCTGTGAAAATGTGGAATATACTCCCCAGAGAGGTGGTTCTGGCCAGCTCAGTAGCATGTTTTAAAAAAGACCTGGATTCTTTCCTAAATGTACATAATATACTGGATACTAACATTTATAGGTAAAGTTTGATCCAGGGAATATCTGATTGCCTCTTGGGGGTCAGGAAAGAATTTTACCCCCTGCTGTAGCAAATTGGATCATGCTTTGCTGGGGTTTCTCACCTTCCTCTGGATCAACTGTGGGTACAGGATTGTGTATATGGGGGGATTGTATGGTTGTGTTTTTTTTTTTGTTTTTTTTTAGCGCAGTTCCGATCCTCTTTTTCTGGGGTCCCCCTCTGATGCTCCTGCCCCCCCCCCTACCTGGTGAGTGCCTCTATGGCAAGCCACTTGCTGTGGGGGCCCTTATGTGACACACACAGTGCGGGTTGGGCCCCCATCCCTCCCCACTCGCTGGCTGTGATTGACAGCAGCAGCGCAGGCCAAGGGGGGTGCAAATTGGCAGGCCGTGTCACCGGGCGCAACATTGGGGGATGAAATCCCGCACCAGTTTGTGTCACTGTATGTCCCCTGTGATCCGGCCGCCATGTTGCAGCAGCTGGCGCCCTGTGATTGGGCGAATGTGGTCATGTGCTGCAGCGGGGCTGGCCAGTCCTTAAACATGGGCAGCGCATGTGCAAAGGCTACTCCTGGAGTCCTGCCCGTGCCTCTATAAGCCACCGCCGCGCCATCTTCTCCTCCACCCTTCTTCCTGACCGCGCCAAATCGGTGGGTGCTGCATTCATGGCAATACGGTGGGTGCTGCATTCATGGCAATACGGTGGGTGCTGCATTCATGGCAATACGGTGGGTGCTGCATTCATGGCAATACGGTGGGTGCTGCATTCATGGCAATACCGTGGGTGCTGCATTCATGGCAATATGGCGATTGCTGCATTCATGGCAATGGAGTGCTGCATTCATGGCAATACAGTGGGTGCTGCATTCATGGCAATGCGGTGGGTGCTGCATTCAAAATTAAATTAAATTAAAATGAAAGGAAATTAATGTAAAAAAACAAACAACTGAAATTCTAACTCTTTAATGAAAGCGGGGGGTGCCGGGGGGGGGGGGGCGATACAGATTCTCGCCAAGGGCGCTGGAGACCCTAGGTATGCCTCTGGAGCCAATGCCTCCCGCTGCTGCCTCTGTGCCAGTGAGGAGAAAGAGCAGTGATGCTGCTCTCATGCACACCGCTAGATCGACATTGGGTTTAGGTGACTATAAGGGGAGACTGGGGGGGAGCTGCATGTAGAAGGTTTTTTTTACTCTAATGCATAGAAAGCATTACGTTTAAAAAACCTTCTGCCTTTAGAACCACTTTAAAATTAGCCTTCACTGACCTCTGTAGCTTCAGACACTGTAAAGTGATTAATTCAAAAATTTACAGTAGTAACACTTTTATTTCAGCAGCTGATCTTTTTTGCTAGCCCTGGAAGCAATGCCTCGGCAGACTGCCAGCCTTCTAATCTCTAATTTATACACAGAGCAGGTGCACAGGAAAAGATGATCATGCCAGTCCTAATGGCATGAGCATGCAAGCACTGCAGATCAATTGACCTAATCCTTGTGCTGCATTTCTCTCCGTTAGTCTGGGCTCCTCCTCCTACTACTACTGTAAATCATATTATAGTATTTGGTATGAAAATACTGTATTATGTTTTTTATATCCATCTGCCTTGAGTTCAGCTTTAAGCAGTCCCCAGCGTGAGTGTATGTGGCTAATAAATGTGTACCTAGGCCAAGGTAGAGGACATTGGTATTGGAACAACCATGTGATTGAGTGAATGGTGGCTCCCAAGAGAGATGGACCAGAGCTGCCAGTTCCTTACATACTGGTGGTCTTTAATTTCAGTAAATTAGAAGTAAACACTGACCTACTCTAAATAGAGTACAGACCCTTGGCAAAGCTTTTAAGAAGACAGAGATAAGCAAGGAAATCTTCATACCAGTATGAAGAGCCTGCAGGATTTCGTTATTGAAATGTTTATCCTGACTGGAGGGAATAAATACGATTGTTCTCCAAAATGAAAAGAAATAAAAGGAAACAAAGAAACGATAACCCGTCTTACAGGAGCTTACAGTGTAATTAATGCAGCTTAATCTGCCTTTTCACAATAATTTGTAGAGAATGTCATTGGAACTAGAAACAGTCAGCAAAGCAGGAGGATCGAAGAAAAAACAGACTTTGTGGGTTTTGTTAAATGGGTGATTGATCTAGTTACTGCAGGATCTAGAAATGGCCTTTCCCCTCACTAACCTCTCTGTAACTGACTGTAGGCTCTCTAACTGCAGTTACTAAATTACACAATGAACTAAAGGTTCACACACACTAGCATTTGTTTCCCAATGCATCAGTCTGTCCTTACGTTTGGTGGTGTTTGTTTATACCCTGTAACAGCCTTTCTCAACCTTGTTTACTTCAAATGAACCCTTGAAATCATCTTTAGGTTTGAGGAACTCCTGCTGAAACCAATTTATTGGGGGTCAATGGGAAAAATGCTTCTTACACAGGTGAGTAATAGGTAAAAATGCCCCCTTTACAGTGCTGGTCAGATTGCCACCATTACAGATAGCTAAATAGAAGATTGGTAGCATGCTGCTGGCTATGCCAAGTGGTGGTGGTCCCAGAAGTATGCAGGTACCATTAAATGGAAGGTCAGTTTAGGGAACCTCTAGAAACCTCTGGAGGAACCCTAGGGTTCCACTGAACCCTTATTGAGATTGGCTGCCCTACAGGTTTGTTTAGGGATAATAGGTTCAATTCACTAAACTTTTTTTTTTTTCACACCAACACAACACATATCTTTACAATAACCTTTCTAAATTTATACATTCACATACACTTTTTTTCAAATTTTTTCCACTTTTTTACCATTTATCAATTTCATACACCACTCCACCACCATACAATCATTATCTTCCACATTGGTGCGGATAGTTATTAGATCATCTATCCTCTCTGGGATTGCACTGGGGTGACCTGGCCTGCCTACGAGCTGACCCCCTGACTTGGTTTTGGGTTTCCTGCCTCTGTTCGGGCCAGGTATGTGATGGGGACCCCCTCTCCCACTACCTTCATCCTCACATGAGCCAGTTCAGTTCTTGGGCTGGTCTGTAAGTATTATGCCCCGTACACACGGTCGGATTTTCCGATGGACATTGTCCAATCTGAGCGTGTTGTCGGAAATTCCGACCGTGTGTGGGCTCCATCGGACATTTTCCATCGGATTTTCCGACACACAAAGTTGGAGAGCAGAAGTTAAAATTTTCCGACAACAAAATCCGATCGCGTCAATTCCGACCGTGTGCCACGCATGCTCAGAAGAAATTCCGACACGGGACAGCTCGTTCTGGTAAACTTAGCGTTCGCAATGGATACAGCATTTTCGTCACGCTGCAATGTTCAAAATGGTTTAATACAGCGCACTCTCTTCTTCTTTATAATGTGACAAGAATTAAGTCGTTTTGCTGCTCATATTCACACACACTTCTCACAAACTTTTATTTGTGTTTTTTTAATGGGATTCCCTGAATATATTGTTATTATCTGACAGTTTTAAATTTTTTTATTTTTTTTTATTTTGGATTTTAAGCCTTTTTTTTCTTTAATGTTTGGATTTTTTCCAAGGCTGATCTTTGTTCAATGTTATTTTTATTTTTACTCCAGAATATTTTTGGGTGTGTTTTGTGTGTCAAGTTACCCCAACACCATTGATATCTTTTATTATTTAATCTCCAGGAGATTGTTTGGTGTTGGTGTCCCTTGTTCATTTCACATTGTATATTTGAAATGTACCTGAATCCTCACAAACAAACTGTCCTTTTTGAAGTAAAACACATAGAGTATAATTCAAAACAAAAATCCTTTATTAAGGGATCAGAACCAAACAAAGAGGAAGGCAACACTGGATCAACATGAGAAATTAGCGAAGCCTGGGACCCCCACGGCAGACATCAATTCTTCAACATTAAAATTGGTGGCCTGAGGAGTCCATATGTAAGGGAGTGCAGTCTGGTCCGGGATTCACAGAGACTCGGATAGCAGCAGATGACATCTGTGTCCCCAGGCTGTGGTACCACAAGAGGCTGCACCAGACTGGATCCAGGGTCCTCACTTTCTGGTCTTCCTTTCACGCTTCATTCCGGGCTGTGGCTGTGCAGTTGGAGATGTGGCAGGAGGAGGAGTAGGACCTGGAGGAGGAGGAGGAGGAGGACCTGCAGGAGTGGGAGGACCTGGAGGAGAAGGAGGAGGAGGAGGACCTGCAGGAGGAGGAGGAGGACCATCCCAAAGATGTGTGTGAGGTGTAATTTGGCCCCTCATACCTTTCTCCAGAGCCTCCAATATGAGGGCCTCACACATGGCTTTTTGGCCCTCCTCCATCCTCTGCATTTTATATGCTATGAAGGCAGCAATGTTCTCCTGCCTGGTGTGTGGTGCTCCCAGGACCTCTGTAGCCCTCCAAAAGAATGCTATAGCCGCCTCCTCTAGGGTACTCCTCCTACTGCCACTTTCTGTTTTCAGGGGGGGTGGAGGGACCTTGATATCAGCCAGCCGACTCGGCCCGGCCACCTCCTGGCTGAGACTTCCCTGTGTATGAAAAAGGGACATAGTTTTAGTTTTTGCATCATCAATCACAATAGTACTCCCAACTAACATCTAGTTAACATCATTGATTGGACAAGCAGAAATATTTAGAGGAATGCTATACCTGGCTCAATCTGGGCTCCTCCACATGTGGCCTGGAAGGTTGGGCGTCAGAAGCCTCAGCTGGGGGGGAAGGAAGCGTGGAAGGAAGACTGGAGAGGGATGGCCTGGGTTCAGTCTGGCCTGCCAGAAAGTGCAGCCTGTCGTAGTACAACATCCTGGGGACATAGATGTCATCTGCTGCTCCGGATCTCTGTGAATCCAGGACTTTCTTGCACTCCCTCAGATATGTGCTCCTCAGGCCACCAATGAAAATCTTTAAATAAGTGATGTCTGCCGTGGGGATCACCTGCTTCACAATTTCACACAATTGCTCCAGTGCTGCCTTCCTCTTTGCTTGGTTCTTGAAATGGGGGTGGGTAATCTCCCACAGACAGGGCAGCTCACTTAGCATATCTATGACTACTGACATGAAGTCATTATCTTTCATTAAGATATCCATGTTCACTGCAAGACACAACACAAGACAAAGCCTAATGTCACACAAAACTCTCCTAATCTTGTTACAATATAGGCCTCAATCTAGAAGCAGTATAGGCACAAGTTTGTCTCTTACCTTCGTTCTTACGATCGGCGCGTCCAATGCTCCTTCCTCCGCTCACAGATCGTACGTAATACGCACGCGTGTTACGCTTTATACACACTGCGCATGCGTGTTAACTCCGCCCGCCCCTGACGTTCTTTCTAGTGTATTCCCCGCCCCTTTTCGTTCGGCGCAGTGGGGGAAGAGCATGATGGCGGAGTTACAACAGGTGCGTGATAATTCTAACAACGAGGAGGAGGAGGAGGAGGAAAGCCCGGATCCAGGCACGTCCCGATCCAGAAGGAGACGTTTTAAGGCCACAAATATGTCGTTTGGGGAGATGTTGGAGATGGTCGACATCATGAAGAAGTCCGACTATGACAGAAAATATGGGCCTTACCCCAACCTGAACATCCGAAAGGCCAAGATCATGGCGAAAGTGGTCAGGAGTCTTGAGCGGAATTTCGGGTTCTGAAGATCGAAAGATCAGCTCAGGAAGCGGTGGTCGGACCTGAAGTTGAGAGAGCCAGAGCAGTACCGAAAGATCCGGAGAGTGCTGCAAAAAAGTAAGTAGTTGTGCTGTGTTCCTATTCTTTCTGTCTTTATTTCGTTCGTTCTGCTCCATATGCTTTTATTAATTGTAACGTTTAAAAAGGTCAACTTTAATGTTTATGGGCCCATTATTCGTTCGTATCAAACATTTTTCTTTCGGCCTCTAGAACACCATTGTTTAGGCCATATGCATTTTCACACATTTTTTTGGGCCTACTTGGATGCCAAATATTTGTTTGTGTAGATGGATTTGTTACTAGAATGAAATGCAAACTAGATTGTGTGTAAGGAGAGGACACTGAGCAGCTGTTTTCACATCTGGACACTGGAGCACTAGTGTTGGACCCCAGAACACCCTTTTTATTAGGGGGGCCACACAGGTGCTCCAGTGTATACTATAGGGGGGGCTACATCTGTGAAGCTTGTACCAAACAGGTAAAGTATTGCAGCTTGACAAAGGACACTAAAAAAGATACATCTTAGAACTCGGCTAAAATAGACAATTGTACCCCACTTCCAAGCAATGTTTCCTATTTCTAGTTCTGCCATCAAATATCTGTGTGCTAAGTATACCATTTTTGTTTTACATAGGGGAGAAAAGACTCGGACACCCCTCATCCGAGGAGACCAAAGCCCACCCCTCTGGAAGAAGGGGAAATACCAACCCAAGAAGCTGAGCAGGAGGAAGAAGAAGACGTGGTGGAGATTGGCACCACAACAGGTGAGTGTCTGCGACCACAGACTCAGGTAAAAGAGATGGATGTTGGCAGATTTTTGAGACCTTTTTTTTGTTCTTTATCTCTTTTTAGGTGATCGTGATCCAGAACGCTTTACATCTGAAAGTGCCCAGATACTCATCGGGGAGATCATGGGGTGTAATCTCCAATTGCAAAACATCCAGCAACAAATCACTGATGTTATTTAAAAAAATAACATCATTGATGTTTTGGGGCGAATTTAGACCCCACAAAATCACCTGTTTTATCTTACGAAAATTTTTACAATGTTTAGAAAAGTCAAATTTGGAGGATGCACACAGTGTGCCAACATGTGCTATCTGCCATCACGGGAGATCAATGGACCCGTTTTGGGGGTGCAACCCCTTCCTCATCTATAAAGTCGCATTGAGGAAGGGCTTGCTCCCCCAAAACACGTCCCTTGATCCCCCCTGATGGCAGATAGCACATGTTGACATTCGTAAATTGGTGTGCATCTTCCAAATTTGGCTTTTCCAGGGGTGATTTCCCCCCATCTGAACGCTATATCAAACACAGTTCCTAAATACTCATGTCTGATATAGCCTTCAGGTTTTACCATATGTGAACTTTGTAAGTTCAAGTTTTTTGGCTTTCTTGTTGGTTTTACACAGGCCTGTTTTATCTGAAATGGATATTTCGATTTTTGAGAATGCTACTGCAAACATTGTTATACAACAAACATGTTGGTTTGTTTTAAAAACCTTTGGGAAATGCACATGTGATTGTGCAGGTATAAAAAAGTGCCTTACTCAAGAATGTGTGGATTAGTGTCTCAACACTACAACACTTTTGGGGTGATGTAATTGCTGTTTTATGCAAAAATGGGGGTTATTTCCTAAGGGCAAATACACTTTGCACTACAAGTGCAGGTTCAGTGCAGTTGCAAGTGCACTTGTAGTGAAATGTGTTTTTGCATTTAGGAAGTACCAGCCAACAGTATTTTTTATAAGGTTACCCAAACATGACATTTTCTGCACTCAACACATTTCTGTCAGGGTCAGCTAAAACAAACACAAGCAGTAAATGTCCACAAAGATTTTCTTTTGGTTGTTTTTTATTTGAAAAAGGTGTCACAGATTGTCTGGCATATTGATAGCCCCCCCTACCCGCAAAGAACTCCAGGTAGCGTAACCGGACATCACGGGCATTCAGGGAGGGCAAGCCAGGACGGCCACTTTCAAGCGCCGTCAGTGTTGATGGATTTGGGATTCTGGCCTCAGGCCCAACTGAGCCAGCATAGTTGGCTGAATGTTTTCTTAAAAAATTATGGAGAACACAGCAGGCAAGTATTATATGGTTCAGTTTATACTCCGCCATATGGATGGGTGTCAGAAATAATCGGAACTGGCTGGCCAGGATTCCAAATGTGTTCTCCACCACTCTTCGGGCTCTGGCTAGCCGGTAATTAAAAACCCTCTGTTCCGGGGTGAGGGTCCTCATTGGGAATGGCCGCATCAGGTGGTCCCCCAGCGCAAATGCTTCATCAGCCATGAACACAAATGGGAGACCTTCAACATTGTCCTCTGGAGGTGGCAAGTCCAAGCTGCCATTCTGGAGACTCCTGTAGAACTCCGTCTGGGCGATCACTCCACCATCGGACATCCGGCCATTCTTCCCTACGTCCACATACAAGAACTCGTAATTAGCCGACACCACCGCCAACATCACTATACTATTAAACCCTTTGTAATTATAATAGTACGCCCCCGAGTTGGGTGGTGGGACGATGTGGACGTGTTTCCCATCAATTGCCCCTCCGCAGTTAGGAAAGTCCCACCGCTGGGCAAAGTGGGAGGCCACAGTCTGCCATTCCTGTGGCGTTGAAGGAAACTGTTGAGGAAAAAACAATAAACATTACTATTTTTTCTAAGATACATGGCAAGCAGATTAGACACAAACATTATGGGGCAACCTCCAGATAGCATTTACTACGGGGAATTTAACAAGGCCAAAGTATAAGGTACACCTATCATATTCCCCCTCCCCCCCTCTCATGGGCCATTTCTAACATTAGAGGGGGGGGGGAACTCTTGGACAGGTAACCCTCTTCACTTCATTGAGAGATGAATGCCTAAATACAGGGTATTACTTGTAACAGCCTCTCCTTAGTTACACTATTGGCAGCCCACTGGACAGGTAAGAAGTGTCAGAATACAAAGATATAAATACACACTGTACACATTTGAGGACATTTGGACATTCTGCTATTACCTATCAAGATAATAATAGAATAACAAAACTTGAAACAGTACCATTGGAAAGTATACAGGCAGGCCCTTGCACTACATGCTTTGGGGAATTCATCCATACATCTGACCAGTAAAGAGATGGGTATAGTGTGTATGGGTTTGGCAAAGTCAGCAGATAGATGATTGAGGATAGATAGAGAATTGGGATCAGCTGACTTAGCAGTTGGGGGAGGGAGGGTTAAAAAAAATTGGGGGACACCACAAAAAAAACCCTCTGGCACTCTGCCTGAATTGAAATCAAAAATCACATTTCCAAACATTTTAGGGGGTGTTTGGGGTAAAGCACTACTATAGAGCTGATAAAATACATTGTGACTACATGAGGTGAATATAGGGCAGGAGACACCATGCTGGAGAGGTTATTGAAGGGCAAATATGTATGAAGGACCTAACATAATAATTACATAACAATCCAGCATGCATGAGGACAAAGGGGACATTCACAGCATATTACAATCATGGTAATTAGGGAATGAGGGAAGAAATACAAGATATTATCAAACATTAAATACAATAAAATGTGAGATAAAAGGATAAAAATCTTACCTTCATATACTCCTTCTGCAGGACCTGTATGATGGCAGAACAGGTCTCTGGGATAATGATCCCCAGAGCCTGGGGGGAGATGCCTGTCGAGAACTTTAAGTCCTGCAGGCTTCTCCCTGTGGCCAAATACCGCAAGGTAGCGACCAACCTCTGCTTCGGAGTGATGGCTTGCCTCATGCAGGTATCCTGCCTGCTGATATCTGTCATCCTGAGAAAGTTCCTGAAATCATCAGGATTATTCTCACGGATCTCACGGAGCAAAGGCATATGAGAGAACTGGTCACGCTGAAGCAACCAATTCTTGGTCCATGAACTCCTCCCCACCCTGTTCATGGACTGGACTTGTGTCAAGGTCAGGACCCCAACACCAAGCCCCCGCACAGCACGAACTCTACGAGGAGTACGCATATGAAACATGGCTAGAAAACGGTCGGCTGCTCAGAACGAAGTAACAGAACGCACTGAAGAACAGCAAGACCTGTGAAGAGCGACCTGAAAACCAGTAACGAACGAACAAGAATACAATGACTACTTAAAGTCACGCGGAACTTGCTTGCACGCACTGAAGAGCAGATACAAACCCACAAGCACAAACTGAACGGCAGAAAACGATCTGAAAGCCACGAGTCTGAAAAAGCGCGAATCGTCTCTCACCAAACTTTTACTAACACGAGATTAGCAAAAGGAGCCCAAAGGGTGCCGCGCTTGGTTCTGAACCGGCCTTTTCTAGTCTCGTCGTACGTGGTGTACGTCACCGCGTTGTTGGCGATCGGAAATTCCGACAACTTTGTGCGACCGTGTGTAGGCAAAACAAGTTTGAGCCAACATCCGTCGGAAAAAATCCTAGGATTTTGTTGTCGGAATGTCCGAACAAAGTCCGACCGTGTGTACGGGGCATTAGTATATCTAAATACTCCCTAAGGGAACTTTTTTGTATTGTTCAGAAAGTTCTTCCTCCCTCATTTTTATGAAGGGTTTATTATATTTATATATCAGATTTTTCTGTACTTGCAGTGAATGAATTTTTGCATCCATACTCCTGATGAGTGAACGTGATTTTTTTCTATTCATGTGATGCCAAGACAGTTCGTTTTTTTTATACAGCATGTAATCATCTATATATATGTATAATTATGTATCATCATTGTATACTGTGTATACATATGTGTTCATGGTATAATTTTACCAATATGTCAGCCTTTGTATATGGTTATGTTTATGTTTTGAAAACATTATCATGCATTTCTAGACCACGGAATTGCCTTTGATACAATACAGGTTGTATCATATATTTACTCCATACACTCATTTTTGCAGCAATAAGCCTTTTTTCTTTTGTTTCTATTTTATATAGCCAGGGATGGAGGCCTTTTACTGTTGACAGATCAGGTCACCCTTTTCTCTTTATACCATTCACTAAGCTAAAACAACCATTATTTGCTATAACAAACATTTTCAGTTATGGCAACCATATATAGGTAAGATTAAAAAAAGCCCTTGGCTGAAAATAACGATCACTATGGCAAATAGAAATCTTTATTATAGCTTAAAGGGTTACTAAACACACAACAGTAAAATCGGTCTGTATATGCAGTAAAGCATGCTTGTTATACTCACTGTGGAACCTAAGGGGTTAATCCTCTGTATTGTGTAAAAAGGCTGCGTGATCCGGTCTTCTCTGATCACCCCCTTCTTCCACTGACTCCAATATATTTCCTGATATTTACAGAGATAAGGGACAGGCTGCACATGCTCAGTTTGGTGTGTGTTGCTAGAAAGTTTTTTTTTTTCTTGGGAAAGTGCATGTGATCAGCACAGGGCCAGTCAGTACTGCCCAGACAGAGGGTCAGGGGTCCTGCATTCTCATTTGACAATTGTGGGAGAATGAATACTCCTCCTATAAGCTTTAACCAGACACTGATAGAACTCACAACTGTTCTAATGATGAAAAAAGGTATTTAGCAGTATATATTTACTAAAATAATTGCATTTCCATGTTCTGTGTACTGTGGGAGACAAGATATAGTGAATGCAGGGTCCTGGGTTTTGTAACACTTTAATGTAATAAAAAGAAATGCCTGGGAATAGAGGTGCATCTCACATTATCACATTTGATGCCTGTTCACACCAGACTGCATTGCCTTTCAACCTGTGTTAACTGTGCCGTTATAACTGGGTGTTATCACAGCCCATTCATATTAAATGTGCCCCTGAAGCAGCAAAAATCACTCCTGTTTTTTTTTTCTACAGCAGAACGCACGTCGTAAATTGTTGTGTACTGTAGTGCAGGTCCGTTCTGTAGAGGCGTTGGGGTATCATTCAAAATAAATGGGATCTCAACACACTGTGCTTGGTGTGCTACATTCCCTTAAAGTATATTTATCAGTAGCAAGAAACACAGAAAAGCCACCAGCGGTCATCTATTTCTAAAAAAGGTTTATTGTCTGTTTACAATTGGCATCAATATTTCATTGAGCTGAACCAAGAATGCAGCAACAATCAGAATGTATCATCTCTGCTAGTTGCCAAAAAATTTGCATGACAGCCAGCAGTGGCATCCTCCATATTTTTCTCATACCAGGTATACTTATACTGTACACTAAATGCAAAATTATGCAGGATTTGGGTGCATTTATCTTAAGCTGGACTATATGTATTGAACAAATTATTCTTGATTGGGATGTGACTTAAAAATTCCAACCAACAATAATTTTTTCAATTCGTTCTAATAGGGTGTGGCATTCCTTTATTATCCAGACTGGATAAGTACTTTCTGGACTATATCCCTAGGTGCAATTGACGTTAAGTAATGTAATTGGAAGAAAATGTACCTTGATTGTGCCTAAATCAAAAGCATGTTCACATGTAGTCAAACAGACCTATCGATGCCCTGGTAGAAAAAGTATGTACTTTACTTACCATGCTTCTCTTAGAAGGACAAGAGTCCTCACTTGGTCAGACCACATGGCCGCCACTGCTCATCTCTTCAAAACCTGGCCAGCTCCTTTGTTCTCCCTTCACATGATCTTTTAAGACCAGCTAAGCAACTTCATTAGCTATTAAATTGAGGAAGCCCAGCTATTGAATGAGTGAAACTTACAGAAAACACAGGTAAACCTTTAAGGTTATCTCCAATTTTGTGGGGAAAAAATAGCAAATAAAGACGTAGCACAGCTATTCCCTACCCTGTGTATGTATGATTTCGTCCCTCTAGTGCTCATTGTTACTAGACTGACATCATATTTGTGAGCCCAACCAAAGGGATTGTGGGACTAGTAGCCTTTAGCTACAGTCATCACCAGATATACTAGCACTCTGTTACACCTTATTGGATACAATTAATGAGCTCCGACTGTTGGTGAAGACCATCGGATCTGCAACGGAGACATTCTGTCATTGCTACTTAAAGGGCCCTCATAACGTCCATGTTTAGCTTCATCTCTCATTAGGATCAAAGGTTAAATAGGTCAGCCTGGGTTTCTCTTTCTAGAAGTATTGTCAGAATTGATACTTAACCTCTGCCTATCCTTAAAGGTTATGTTCAAGTGGTACTGCATTGTACATATGTGTATATAATAATCTGTTTTGGCCAACTGTCTTAACTGCCATTTTATTGAGGAGTCACGCAACTGGGTTTGTGCTGTTAACCCAAGCTCAGTTGAACCTTTCCCTCCTTTGTGCAACCATATCTTAACTGAAGTATTTCAGTAAATGTTAACAGAATATAAACGTATTGAGTGTTGTCTTATTACTTAGCTTCTAGGCCAGCCGCCGCAGTTATACTGCGGCAGGTGGGCTCCCCTGCTCGAGCCATCATAGCTGTACGTCGGCTCTTTAAGACGCGCGCGTGCGCCGTCGGAGGTACGCTCGCCTGCAGCGTGTCCCCCGGAGCCAATGCGCATGCCCGGCAGGCGCGATGACCGCTGGGCACCCGGGATTGCATGTGACAGAGCAAGAACCCGGATTTGTGTCTGTAAACAGGGGAGTAGAGACAGATCGTGTGCTCCTACTAAGTAGGAACATCAATCGGTCTCCTCCCGTAGTCAGTCCCATCCCCTTCACATTTAGAACACACCTAGGGAACACAGTTAACCTCTTGATCGCCCCCTAGTGTTAACCCCTTCCCTGCCAATGACATTTATAGAGTAATCAATGGCTAATTTTAGCTCTGATCGCTGTATAAATGTCACTGGTCCCAAAAAAGTGTCAAAAGTATACGCCGCAATGTCATATTCAATGATAAAAATCGCCGATCACCGCCATTACTAGTAAAAACATTAAAATATTAAAAATGCCATAAATCTATCCCCTATTTTGTAGATGCTATAACTTTTGCGCAAATCAATCATTATACACTTATTGCGATTTTTTTTTTTTTTTTTTTATGAAAAATATGTAGAAGAATACATATCAGCCTAAACTGAGGAAAAAAGATCACACAGAGCGGAATGTTTTTTTGTCAACTTATGTGGAGTCTAACTTCTACATGGAAGCGAAAACTGATTTTACACTATTATTGGCATATAAATCACTTTAGCATTATGGTCATGCCACATGTGCAGAAAATAACTTCAGCTAGTAATGGACACTTGCCTGACGAAGGGGTCCTGCGCGGCCCCGAAACGTTGCACCTTCTTTGTGATGTGACCGTTTTCGATTAAAAAACCTTTTTTGGGCATGTCTGTTTGCTGATCCATGGTGTGCTGGCGAAGATGTACTTCTGTTTGATGCTTCCAGAACCCAACTGGTAATTGTTACAGCACCCATTAATGTTTTTGCCATTTGTCCGGGAACGTGTGCGACTGGAATATTGAATTGAATATTGGTAGAATGCACATGACTATAACATACATGCCAACTTGCTGCATTTAGGTGCTCTGTTCTGAGATCACAGCATCGCCCTCGTATGAGTTACCTCATAAAACAAAAAAAAGGGTATTAACTGAGGGGATTGTGAGTGGGTGGTCTCAGCATGATTAAGGCCAAGACAACTAACACTGTAGGCAGGATCTAGGTTGGACCACCCTGAAGCTAGGTATGATCTGGGTGGGAGACTGCCTGGGTGTAATAACACCTTATGACGCAGTGAAGGTGACACAAAATTTTGGGGCTAATAATATATTCCAGGTGTGATATCCAGTTGTTTGTCACACATTTTTCGATACCCCATCCAAAAAGATGCAGCTACTGTTTTGGAATTCTGATAGCTGTGAGTGTTGACTGTCAACATTCAATTGCCAGCAGGGGAGATTCTTCCATCCATGTTTACAAAACCGGATTTAACTCTGTGGAGGCCCCTAGGGAGTGGAAACCTTGGGGCCCCCTTTGCATATTTCTCAAGTTTTCTCGTGCGCCCTCTGGTGGGATAACATTGAAAACATTGAACATTGAGTGTTCACGGTATCTGATGGAGATGACCATCACTACTGTGCATTACATGTATATAGGTTACCCCAAATTATTTTACAAACTGAAAGAAGATGACCTTTTATAAGATGAATTGTAATACAAACCTGATATCTATGGTTTATGTACTTTAGGTTGTCAATGGGTACAGTCATTTCTCTATAGAGCAATGGATGGGGGAATCAATAGACTTCTTGTTCAGCCTAGTGGGGTCTGGCCAGTGTATGTCCAGCTTAGAAAATCCAAGCTGAATGCACAGACAATCGATTGTGACATAAAAAAAAAACCAAAAGATGTATTTATGTCATATGTCAGTATCTTTAAAGTCGGAATGGGGTATATTAAATACTGTTGCAAAATAACCCCAATATCAAGGATGTAGTATCTATACTGTAACAAGTCTCAGCATCAACTCCCTACATCACATTACAGTGCAGCGGATCAACAAGTTACTTCCACTGTACGGGGCAGCAATCCCACACATGTTTCACCGGTTTCGCCGCTCACAAGCAGCTGCTTCAAGGGGGAAAAAATTGATTGGCTTAACGTGGGAAAAAAAAAGTATACATGCGCTAGGACAGGACAATGCAAAAATCCATAGTAATGCTAGACGGCGGATAAGTATTCATTATTGGATTGGAAAGTAGAAATTGGATTGATGTGTGTGTTGAGCAAATGTTTATTAGATGTTGAGCTCTTCCGGACATGCTTTATAGGATTTTCTTTTGATAGGAACTGTGGATTTTAAAAGTACATAATTGTCAGAGTGCTGAAGATAAGCTTTAGGCTGGGTTCACACTACTGCAAATTAAATGCAGAGTCTCCCTGCATCCAATTTGCATGTCAGGAGACTGTGGCAGGCTCTTTATGTAGAAGGATCACACATCTCCAGAGCGGCTCCAGTACGAGTTGCACTGGAGTTCTGTGCGTCTTCTGGTCTGTTTCAGGTCCAAATTCAGCCAAAAATTCGGACTAAAATCGGACCTGAAATGGTAAACAGGGACGCACCAGACTCCTTCTGTGAGCCACTCCGTGCTTCAATGTGAACCCAGCCTCAAATGTTTCCATATGCTTCCCAAGCTAAATGTATTTGTGAGATCAAAAAGACAGTGAACACAATAAGGACACTAACAGGAGACAGAACTGCATGGCATATGTTCTGATAAACCGCATATAAATGTAGCAAGGTCCCAGGCCTCCTTCGATCTGAGAACCTCCAGGGCCAGAAATAGCTGACATCCTTCTGTATATGGTGGGTTGTGAGGCATAGTGGGTGCAAAGTAGTTAGTCATTGGGCGCCAGACACTTCTTGAATGCAAAAGAGATTTTTATTTCTCTTAATAGAACTTTGGGAGAGAGGGTTAGGGCCGAGACTTCAATAGGAGAACAGCCATGCAGGGAAAGGCATCCAGTAAGATGCCACATCTGCATGTGCAGGAATGCTGTCTCCTATGGCAACAGTTTTCAACAGTTCCTAACACGGAGCGTAACAGTTCCTTCACTTCCACTACAATTACTTCTTGTAGTTCTTCAGCCCACTGAGCTCCCAGTCTCTCACTAGGCTAGATGATTCACTGCCACTGAATCCCTTGAGCTCCTGCAATCTAAACAGTAGTATCTTCCTCAAGCGTCACCCCCGCTTCTCTGCTGGGTCCCTAGCTTGGCACTCATGATACCTCTCAAGCTGCACCACTGGCCTGACACACTTCGGTCCCTGGCTTGACACACAAGGCTGCTCTGCAAGCATCGCCTCCACTGGTTGGGTCCCTGGCTTGATTCCCACCGAAGTTTCCCAATTCTTCACCGTCCACGGTTGGTGAGAATGCTGCTCCAGTACTTTCTTCAGTTACTCACTGTTGTCCCTGGTAATAAGGCGGTTGGTCCCTTAGTGGCGACAGCTTCCCTTCTACCTCCGACCATGTTAGGTTCTCTGGCCAGCAGAACCGTCACTTTTAGTTGGACTGCAAGTCGCAATCCCAATCGTGCGCTGCTCTCCTGCTTCTTTATAGGCCCAATCTCCAGCCTAGCAGCCCGGGGCAGTACAACACATGTCCAACCAGGTGGCACAGAACACTGATCACCTGACTTCACCCAAATATATAGGTTCTCCCAGCAGGCCAAGGAATTTAAGAAAATCCCTGCCCATTGGCTGAGATACCCCATATAACCATAATCTGACCCTGCAGTGCCCTTCTCATTTCTAATGCCAACAGGTACCAGGCCACCTAGCAGCAAAAGAGAAAAGTGCGGCAATTACAGACTTGGTGTGAAATCAATTGATCCTCAACAATTAGCCAAGGTAGCTATACCTGGCAGGTAAATTTAGGAGCAACCCTGCCTAAACACCAGGGTGCTACATAAATAAAACAAACACATTATTATAACGCAGCACTGAATCCCCTAAAAAATAAACAAATTCTCTAAGTCCAATGTGTCATAAACAAGTCATGTGTTTCATACTACACATGTGCAAACATATACAATATAATATAATATAAATATGCAAGTGCAACAACGTGCATATGTGCAAATATAAGACTTAAAATATATAAAAATAAAATGAATCAAATCAATCCGTATTATTAAATGTGCATAAAGTGCAAACAATATACGCGCCAATATAATTACAAAAAAAGTGAATATATATATATATATATATAGCAAAGTCCAAATAGTGCATGAATTAAAGTGATAAAATAAAGGTCCACTACTTCTGTGAAAATAATAATCCAACGAAAAATCATTCCATGCAGTCCTCCCTCCTAATGTAAGGTGTTCCAAAAAGCCCCAGTGAAAAGGTGGCGCTTACCCCAATGCCATGACCCCCGATTTACAGAGCAGTCATGACAAGCCTGTTTGCGCTAGCCATTCAGCGCACAATTTCTCCTGGGCACATCAGGTGTTAGAGCTCCTGCTAACAGTTATGACCACTAGAGTGGCCATCAGGAATTGATAGGCCCAGGCAAAATGTGACAAGAAGGAGTGATGGAGTGAAGAGTTACTGCTTTGAATTCAGCTTAGTGTGGACTTATTCCGCAAAAACTTTTTAGGGCAAAGCTGTTGAGCTGCAAAGTCTTTAAGAATTGTTCTAAACATTGAGCTCTTGTATCTCTGCCACTGACTGCAGCAAAGTGAGCGGGATATCCCGTAGCTGGCAACAGTCATTTTCTCTCTTATACAGTACTACTCTATCCATGCATTCAGAAGGGGACCAGTATAGGGAGTGATAAGGTGCAAAGGGATACATGGAGCTCTTAGCCCATTACTGCATATGCAAATTCAGAAAAAAAGTCTAAAATGTCTAGAGAAGTCTGTGGTGCACAGATGCTTCTACCTGGGAGACTGAATAGTTCTCTGAGTGTGCAATCTAAGTGTTGTGGATATTGAACTTTTATTAAAAAACTACAAATGTCAACTTACATAAAATATATATAAATATGCTTATCGATCATTGGTTCAGGTCTCAGCACAGGCAAGGCATCAGAACTTGTAACAGCTGAGCAGAACACCAGGGGGCAACAATCTAAGTGCAGCATAATAGGTAATGTGAATAGCACAAGACAATTGACAACTCACTCATAGGAAAGTGCATGTAGTGGAAGATAGCAGTGATAGTAGGTCCATTAAGCCACTGTCTGGGTCCAAAGCAGACAGACTGAAAGTGACGTTAAAGGGGGCGTGGCTCTTTGTCAAGCCCTCTGAAGGGGACCAACACCCTACTGGTAGTATCCTATTGGGGCTGGCACTTTTAAAACAGAATCCAGCAGCTTTTAGGCCTTCCTTTTACCAAAACTTGGCTCCCATCGTAGCCTAACAAAAGTCCAGATACCTTCTTCATCAGGGTTTGTCACTACAATTGGTTGCACTTTATTTAATATTACATATGTTTATACACTTGTTGCACTAAATGCATGACTTGTTTATGATACATTAGATTTTTTTTTAAATGTGTATATTTTTTAGGTTATATTTGCACATGTGCTCTGTTTGCTATTATACTTTGTTGCACTTTAAGCATATTTATACATTGTATATGTTTGCACATGTGTAGCATGAAACACATGACTTACATTGGATTTATAGGATTTACATTTTTTATGGGGGATTTATAGCTGCATTATTTGTTTGTTTTATTTTTATGTTTTTTTTTTTTTTTTTTTTTTATCAAAACATATGGCATGCAGCTCTGTCTCCTGTTACTGTTCTCGTAAAAGCTGTCTTTTTATATTCTGTCCCTTGAATATTAGTTAATTAAAAAGAAAAGGGAGGAAGTCAGATCTCACAAACACATTTATCTTGGGAATCATATGGAAATATCTGTGGCGACCCTTCATTACAGCCCATCTCCAGCAATTTGACAATTATTTACTTTTAATTAACTGATATTTTTTTAAGTCAAGATAGTAAATGACTCTTATATGTTGCAAAATAAGCAAAGCAAAGGTTCTAACCCTTCTCCCTTACCAGAAAGGAACAAAAATAATTTTAGCTGAAGATGGATTAAAGTGTTACAGGCTCTGTTTTTTTGCAAAGAATGTACAGATGGTTTTCAGCTCAGGAAACGTGTCAATACGTTTTGACATTTGCATTCCCCATAGAGATCAATGATCTCTCTAAAGTAAACATTTTATCCCAAGGACAGAATGGGAAAGAGGGTTCACTAAATGCCATTAGAAAAGCACTAATATACAGTATGAATACAGGAGAATTGATTGTATTTTCCATTAGTAACTTTCATTTAGGGATAAAAAAAATGAATATATAACAATTCATTGCAACCTATCAGAATTCCCTCTGATCACGTCGGGCTAATCTACAATGGATTCTGATTGGTTTCCATGGGTTACTGTACTTGAAGAGACATTGTCAAATGCTAATGGAGTGTGAGCCCTGCTCCTTTAGAGCAAAAAAGCAAGTACTCTGATGGAACCGGGGAGTGCAGATAGGTGGGTAGATCTCGTTGTGGGTGGGCTATCTGGAGACACTGTAGTGTTTCCCTGACTGGTTAAGGGTCTCTACAGCTGACAATAGATGAAAAAAAAATTTGACAAAAAATTCTTAGGAAGAGTCTTAAGAAAACTTTTACAAAAATTCTCAGAACTTTCTAATGTCATTCGAAAGATTTCACTTGATTTAAGATTTCATTTTGGAATGAATGCACTTTACCAAACAAAAACCACAAACATTGTTAGAAGTTCCTTGTCAAAAGAAGTTTATTGAGTATACAATGTTATAAAGATACATAAAGATACATAAAGTAAGTTTACAAGGATCTATAAAGTAAGCTCATTGTTTTACAGTAGGGTTTATATAGGTAAATATCATGAAATTTCAAATATTAAACATTGGGTTCACGTAAACCTAAATTAAAGATATATATCATTTCCTTAGTTACTTTTGTAGGTATTTAAATGATTTATACCTACTATACATATTGTTTACAAGTAGAGTGTATATAGGTCAAATAAATTCTGATAATGAGCTTTAATCGTAAGGTGGAGAAAAGGAAAGAGAAAGAAGAAAAAGGGTTGAAAGGTAGAGGTATGGTCCACAAGGTTGTCCCGCTTGTCAGTTTATTATTCTTTTTAGTTCTCTTTGAAGCCTTAGAATGGGTGTCTCTGTAAGTCATTTAATCTGTTACCATGGCAACAGGACAGAGTCATTGAAATTTGACAGGAACTGTTGTTTTATCCAAGGATGCCAAAGTTTTTCAAATTTTGGAATTTGATTTTGATCGATGGCTACCATCTTAGCATGGGACATTGTATTATTCATTCTGTGAATTGTTTCTGCTAGTACCAATGTAGGAGATTTCCATGCCTTGGCCACTGTTTGTTTTGCAGCCGTTATTAGTTGGATCATAAGTTTGAATTGAGAGAGTGTTAACCATTCCGGTTTTAGATTAAGTAAAGTTAAATATGGATCTGGTTGTATTATTTTTTTAAATATTTTTGATGCAATCACGAAGACTTCCTTCCAGAAGGTTTGGATTACTGGGCACGTCCACCATATGTGTAAATATGTGCCTATTTCTGGGCATCCTCGAAAACAAAGAGTTGAGGTATTAGGTGAATATTTTGCCACTCTAGCGGGTACAAGGTACCAGCGAGTTAGGACTTTATAATTTGTCTCCAGTGCTAAGATGTTGGGTGAAGATGACTTAGATGTGAGCCATATATTAGACCAGTCCGTGTCTTCTAAAGTTCGTCCCAGGTCCTCCTCCCACCTCTGAACGTAAGAGGGTCTATTAAGATTTGCTACTCCATATAATTGAATATAAAGTGATGAAATTGTACCTTCAGCAAATGGATCTTTTGTACAGATTGATTCAAAAATGGATAATTGGGATAATGGTGTATCCCCCTTTAGGAATGGTGTATAGAAATTTTTGATTTGGAGATATCTAAAAATCTGAGTTTGGTAGATCATATTTTTCTCTAAGCGATGGGAATGAAAGGAATGATTTAGATGCTATGAAGTCATTTAGTGTCTGAATGCCTGATGTTGTCCAAGCTTTAAAAGAATTTGGGTAGATCCATGCCGGATAAAAGGCCGGATTTCTGATAAAAGAAAGGAGAGGATTGTGTGGAGATTGTAACTGATATTTGGTTTTTAGTTTATCCCAGAGAGATAAGAAGTGTTTAGTTATGGGATTATGAATTTTAAAGCGGTCTTTAGGATCAAGCCATAATAAATTTGATATTAATAGAGGGTCATTTTCTGAAGCCTCTATAAATACCCATAATGGGATTTCCTGTTTTGCATGGTATTTGGACAGACTTGCCAAATGTGCTGCTCTGTAGTAGTTAGTAAAATTAGGGTATCCCAGGCCTCCTTTATTTTTGGGAAGATGTAGTGTGTGTATAGGTATACGTGGTTTAGAAGAGCCCCATATAAACGAAGTTGCTCTTTTTTGTACTATTCTCAAAAAATAGGAAGGAATTGTAATAGGGAGGACTCTGAATAGATAAAGCAATTTGGGTAGAATAGTCATTTTGATTGCATTAATCTTCCCTATCCAGGATAAAGGAAGTTGCGACCATTGTTTTATTAGATTTGTGATCTGTCTTAATACAGGAGGATAATTGGTTGAGAATAAGTCAGAATGAGATGCTGTTAAATGAATTCCAAGATATGGGATTGATTTTTCTGCCCATGTGAATGGGAGTGCAGCCCTAGCCGGGATCAATTCCATGTTTGTGAGTGAAATATTAAGCACTAGGCATTTCTTAGGATTAATCATAAGGCCGGATAGGGCTGCAAATCCATCAAGAGCTGGTATTAAGTTAGGACCAGAGACCTGTGGTGATGATAGAAAAAGTGTAATACCTCCTACTTCAATGCCAGTTATAGTTTGGTTTGTTCTGATGTATTGGGCCATGGGTTCGAGTATAAGGGCAAATAATAAGGGAGATAATGGGCAACCCTGTCGGGTACCTCTTTCGATATTAAAGGCTTCAGATTTGTATCCAGCATATTTTATATAGGCTTTGGGTTTATTATATAATGCTTTGATCCATGTTAAAAAGTGGGGTCCAAAACCCCATTTTTGTAATGAATATTGCATATATTGCCACATTGTTAGAAGTTCATTCATTCAAGAAAAATGTTCCATCCTGCTCCTTCAAATTTTCTTGTTACTGCGATGGGCAACAAATGTCTATTTGAAAGAAAAAAAGAAACCTGCGCTGCAGAGCAAAAAGGATTACAAGACTGCAGCTGCACCAAAAAACACCAATATCTGTGTAATAAACTGCAATAAGTAAAAATAAGTGGGTTTACAATCAAAAGTTCATATGTTACTTATAAGTGAATATGAATAATAAATACTTAATAAGGTTAAAAATCCTTACAAAAAATTGAATAAATACAATCAAATAAAAAACGAAATAAATCAATGGTGAATAAATCAAGTGCTCAATGCGTAATCAAACATGTGAAAAGAAAAAACATGATCAGGAGTCAGACCATATTATAATTATGAGTGAAGTCCATTTCCAAAGATAAAAAGTTCAGTAAAAATGCATCAGATCCATGAAGGTAGGAATACAAATCCACAATTCACCAAAAACAGCCCATATGAGTGGAGGAAGGAGAGGAAGATGTAAGGATGTATCCCATAGAAGCAGTGAATCCGAAGAACATTAAGGATGGACCCTTACCCGAAGTGATGGGCGTGCAGATATAGCCCTCTGTGGGGACAGTTGAATGGTGGCGTCCGACTCGGCTGGTGAGTGGAGCGTTTCCAAACGAGACTAGTCCAATCCATCACAGAGAACTAAGACTGAGCTCTTCAGGACACCAGCCGATTAACACACAGGTGTCAGTACCCCAAAAGTCTCTAAAATCTCTCACAGCAGTCTGTGCTCACAAACGCCCTTCAAAAGTTGGTTGTCTCCTCCCAACATCCATGTGACATATATTTGCTTTGATACCAGACTAGATCTTTAGACGGCAGCCCCTCAGTCAGCTCTTCCTGAATTCCCTGCATGCTTTGCAGCTTCTCCTCTGCTGTTTATGTTCAGTTTCTAAGGACTACATATCCCATGGTACTTTGCTGCCTGCAAGCAGAGATTCCTGCACTGACCCCACCTCCTGAAACTCTTCCTCTCTGCACCCCTGTAGTTCAGAAAGTAGGCTCTGTGAAATGTATGACACAGCAATGCCTACTCACAGAGCATAGTGAATATGTGTCACAGAATTCAAGGAAGTAAATGTGTGGGAAGCTTCACAAAGTAAAATTGCAAACTTCAAGATGCTTCAGAGTAATAGGAGTAGGCTAGAAATAATAGAAATACGATGTGGAAATTATTCTATATTTTGACCTTAGATCTATTTTAACCTCTTCCCGACCAAATTAACCTCTTCCCGCTATAGCTGAATAACGGCTACTGCGCGGTCACAGATTTCTGTGAGTGAGAAAACAGGGAGTTTTGGGACTTTAATTGAGGCAGTAAACATTGTGAAGGTTAATTGAATGGAGCTACAACTTTATTAATCATGAGTTCATAATACATCTAAAAAACAGAAACCACATGCAAGAAGAACATTGTAATAAATGTGATTCTATAAATATTAACACGCACATAAGTATGCACGCATTCAATACACGCATCAAGGGTACAACAGTGCATACCAACCAAGTGCCACATAGTGGTCTGAATAAAGAGGTTATGACATAAAATGAATAAATATGTGTACATGAATCATCTGAACAGCATTGCAGAAACAATATAGAAACAATATATAAAACCATTAGGACCATGATAAATAAAATTGATGCTGAGAGGTGGAAATTATGCATGTATCTGCATCCCTGTTGCCCGACGCGTCTGTCTGTCTGTCCGCCTGGACCAATTGTTGTTGGTGGATAAACAATATGATACAATGATATCATTATTTTTTCTAGACTCTTCCTGGCTGCCCTTACTGATTTACCACCGGGTCCCACCAAGAACTTTAGTACCCTGTGTCCTGTGTCTCTATAACAAGGGGGGGCTTTGTATGTGCACCCTGTTGGCGTGCGGCCCTAGGCCACCTCAGCTCCCATGATGGGCAAAGTTATGGCTTTGACTCCACACTCACCACATCTCTTTGCAGTATTTCCATGTAAGTAGGGCAGGGTGGGCTGTTTTTGTCCCACCTTCAATATATTGCATTGCATTTAGACCCATTGATCACACTTCCTTATATTCTGAAGATATCCCAGAAGCACCTGCCCCTGATGAGTGTTCCCAATACATGAAACGCGTCGGGAAAAAGGGATGCAGATACATGCATAATTTCCACCTCTCAGCATCAATTTTATTCATCATGGTCCTAATGGTTTTATATATTGTTTCTATATTGTTTCTGCAATGCTGTTCAGATGATTCATGTACACATATTTATTCATTTTATGTCATAACCTCTTTATTCAGACCACTATGTGGCGCTTGGTTGGTATGCACTGTTGTACCCTTGAATCCTGTATTGAATGCGTGCATACTTATGTGCGTGTTAATATTTATAGAATCACATTTATTACCATGTTATTCGTGCATGTGGTTTCTGTTTTTTAGATGTATTATGAACTCATGATTAATAAAGTTGTACCTCCATTCAATTAACCTTCACAATGTTTACTGCCTCAATTAAAGTCCCAAAACTCACTGTTTTCTCAGTCTTTGTATTAGGGATGGAGGCACACCGCATATGTGCCTCATTTTAAAGTCCCAAATTCCTCCCTTTTTTCCAAATTTCTGTGAGGGACGTCTATTGACATCCTCCCAGAACCCTGCCTCCCTCCACGCACCTGGGACCCACATCTGTCATCACAGCAGCTCTACACCATGTGATCAGCTGTGTACAATCACAGCTGATCACAGTGTAAACAGCATTTGCTGGTTATCAGCATTCCTCTCCTCATGCGCTGTCAGCCGGTAAGCGTTAATCCACTCAGGGGACATCTACACTGATAATCAGGACACTGATCATCAGTGTCCTGATGATCAGTGCATCCCCAATCAGTGCCCATCAGTGCTGCCTGTCAGTGCTCATCAGTGTTGCCTATCAATTCGACCCATCAGGGTCGCCTATCAGCGCATATCAGTGCAACCTCATCAGTGCCCATCTGTGCAGCCTACCAGTGCAGCCTCATCAGCACACATCAGTGAAGGAGTAAAATTACAGTGGCGGCTGGTGGTAATTTTTTTGGGTGGGACAGCAAACCGTTGCACCCTCAGACACTATGGCGGGCAGTGCTTCACTCAGGCGACAGGCATCATGGGCGGTCTCCCCTTCCCCCCTACTCTCCTCCGCGGGCATCACGGCGGCTTCCGTCTCCTCCCTCCTCCTCGGTGGCTAATCGGAAAACTTCTCTTTTTGGCCAATAGCGAAACTGGTCTTAGAACCACTTCCTGATTGGCTGGGAGGAGAATCAGTGTAAAAATAGCGAATATTCATTCGCTATTGTCACACAACTGGGTGGGCTCGGTTCGCAGTGCTCTGCACCCCGAGCCCACATTTTTTGAAGACTATTAGAGAATCCAGTTCTAATCACTTGCTTCAAGAATACACCCCCCCCCCATTGGAATTCATGCATCCAACGTCCTGTGTGGGGGCTGGATGCATGGATAAGGGGGGGCGCCCTTAATGGACGGGCCGCCCCTATTTACAACATTTTACAAAGAAAAACTTTTTTTTTTCTTTTCAAAATTATTTGTCTTTTTTTTTTTTTTTTTTTTTTTATTTGTTTAGCAATAAATAAACCCAGCAGTGGTTATATACCACCGAAGTAAATCTCTATCTGTCTCAATTAATATGGGATAATTCTACTAAGAGACATTTTCTTTCTATGAGTCAACTGTATTAGTCTCACTGAAAGAAAATCTGTCTCAAAAAAATGTATAGAAATTTAGTTTGGGTACAGTGTTGTATGACCGCACAATTGTCATTTAAAGTGTGACAGCGCCGAAAGCTGAAAATTGGTCTGGGCAGGAAGGAGGTGAAAGTGCCCAGCAGGCAAGTGGTTAAAGAAAGAGGATATTTCGCTTCACCAGGAAAAACGGACATATATATAAGTGACAAGGTGTCTGCTTTGTATGACAAAATAACCCAAAAAAATATAAATATATCCAAAATATATGGAAATAGATGAACGCCTGGAATAATATTCAAAACTGCAAATAAAACCTGTTATATCCTGTATTTCTAATACAATACTCATTTGAATGTCTACACAAATAAGATGAAAGTGAACTCTATTTTTTTCCTTCTTAGTCAAACACTTTTCATTGTCTTTGACTGTAAACATCAGAGGAATAAATCAGTCATGTTACACATAAACCAATAGCTGCCTATTAGCTCACTCTCTGCAATGCTTGGAAACCAATACCCTAATTTAGTCCCGCTGGGTAAATATATTGTACAACAAACAGCGTCTTGCTTTCCTTATATTGATTTGCTTCTGGTGTTACTAATTGCACTGCTAAAAGTATCTTCATTTTGTGCTGTTTAAGTCACCCCTGTATATGTCTGCGTGATTTTTATCCCAGAAGAGGAAATAGAGTTTATTAGCAGGAATCAAAGATTTTAAACTAATAGTTGGAGTTATCACTTAGTAGAATTATCCCTTATTAATTAAATAAAAATCCTGTTGCGTTTTAAAGGGAAACCATAATTCCTTTTTAGAAGAAGCAACCACAAACTTCCAGAAGAACCTTAGTCAAAACATTTAAAATGTAAAAACAGGCAGGCTTTTTCATTTGGAATTAAAAAAAAGTTCTAGGTAGAAATTTTGTGACCGAAGAGTTCCTGTTGGCCTCTTTGCCATAAACCTTTCTCCATGACTGTCGGCGTTTATGTACACTGAGTTGGACATGTGCCGTGATGATTTGACTCCCGAGTGCATGCGCAGGAGTGATGTCCAACCAAGTGGGCAAAAATTGGAACTCGGATAAAAGACTGCAAGACAATGACTGTGACTGATGGGGGGAGCACTGACAGCGCAGGGCTGGAGGGGGATTGCATGCCAGATAACAGTCTGCCATAATGTGCCAATATGCTGTACAAACTAGCACAATATGATTAACGTCGCTTGATGCCCAAGTAAAAAAAAATGGCGGAGGTTTAATTCCACTTTAGGGTATATAAAGCCAAACGGAATTGTTATTACCCCTGTTCTCTGAATAGGTGCAGGTACTACACTAACAAAAACAAGTTGGAGGATCATATTGGGTCTATCGGTGAAGGTTAATTTTGGATTTTTTCTTTTATTGGCAGAGGTAGCAGATAAACTTGCTCGCTTAGGCTGGGTTCATACTGGAGAACGCAGCGGCTCACAGCAGGAGTCCGGTGCGTCTCCATTCACTGGGCTGAATTCGGACCTGAAACTGACCAAAAGACGCACAGTATTCCTGTGCAATCCGCACCAGAGCCACTGTGAAAGGGATCGATAGAGAGCCGGTGACGCTCTCCTGTTATGCAAATTGGATCTGGAGAATCCCGGATCCAATTCCAATAGTGTGAACCCAGCCTTAAAGTGGTTATAAAGCTTAAATATTTTTTAACTTAATGCATTCTTTGCATCAAGGTAAAAAATGTTTACGTATCAGTATCCCCCCTCACCAACCTTTTTACTTACCTGAGCCCTCATTTCATTTAGCGTTGTGCCCATCCACAGCTCTTCTTTCCCCTCACTTCTGGTCTGACAGGCATTGCCAATGGCTCCTGTTGCTGTCAATCAAAGCCAGTCAAATAAAATGTACATATAACTGGGTACTAAAATTTATAGGTAAAGTTGATCCAGGAAACATCAGATTGCCTCCTGGGGGATCAGGAAGGAATTCTCCTGCTGGAGCAAATAGGATCATGCTTTGCTGCTGTTTTTCGCCTTCCACTGGATCAACTGTGGGTATAGGATTGTGTATATGGGATTGTATGTTTATTTTTTTTTTTTTATTGGTTGAACTAGATAGACTTGTGCCTTTTTTCAATCTAACTATGTAAAGACAATGACTAGAGAGTGGGGGCGAGTCCCACAGCCTGTGTCTATAGTCGCAGACAGCAAGACTCTGGAGCAAGCCCGCACAAGTGCGCCTATAGAAAGCTCCTTTCTATAGGGGCATTTGCCGGTGGGGGACCCAAGAGGAGGGGGTTCAGCAATTCCATTGCTCAGAGCAAGAAGTAAGTATTTGTAAATATAATTTTTTTTCTTAATCACTTTAAAGTTTAATAAAGCAATTGTTACTGATAGTATTCATCCCAGAGTTCTAAGGGTCCTTTCACACTGGGGCGGTTTGCAGGCGCTATTGCGTTAATAATAGCGCCTGCAAACCGACCCGAAACAGCCGCTGCTTTAATTCCCCTCGGGGCTTTCACACTGGAGCGATGCGCTGGCAGGACGGTAAAAAAAGTCCTGCCAGCAGCATCTTCGGAGCGTTGAAGGAGCGGAGTGTATACCGCTCCTGCCCATTGAAATCAATGGGACAGCACAGCTATACCACCGGCAAAGCGCCTCTGCAGAGGCGCTTTGCGGTGGTTTTAACCCTTTCTCAGCCGCTAGCAGGGGGGTAAAACCGCCCCGCTAGCGGCTGCATACCGACGGTAAAGCGCCGCTTGCAATAGCAGCGCTTTACCGCCAACGCCCCCGCCCCAGTGTGAAAGGGCTCTAAGAGAATTTTGTGATATTGTTGGACCATTAACTGATTTTTTGATCAGAGATTGAACCCCAAGGTTCTGTTCTTGGACCTCTTATTCTCGATCTACACTTCCTCCCTGGGTCAGCTGATTGCCTCCCATGGCTTTCAATACCATTTCTACAGTGATGACACCTAAATATATCTCTCTATGCCTCAGTTCACTCCATCAATCTCCTCATGCATTACTCATTTATTGACAGACATATCAGTCTGAATGTCACACAATATCTTCAAACTCATCTATCCAAAACCAAGCTCATTATTTCCTCCCCCACATGCCCCTTCCCCTGACAAGACTGATGGCACAACTATCAATCCATCCATGCATGCCAGGGTGCTAGGTGTAATCCTGGACTCTAAACACTCCTTTCGGCCCCCACATCCAATCACTGTCCGAATCTTACCCCCTCAACCACCCAAAAATACATCACTTCCTAACCAATGACACCACAAAGCTCCTGATTTTCTCCCTTGTTATCTCTCACCTTGATTACTGTGTAGCGGTACCCCCGTAAGGGCTGTTGAGAATTGCGGTTTGTCTGTCACCCTGCCCAGCTCTGCATTCAATCTCAGGCACTCCGAGACATAAAGCAGTCAGTGAACTTTGTTTTTTTTTTGTTTTGTTGAAGGGCATAACTTGGATGGGGATGGGAGATATGGGATGCCAAGCGTGGATAAATAGAAACAGCAATTGGTTTTGGGACAAACTATGTACACTCCCTGTACATACTCCTTCAGCTTCCTCCTGCACAAACTTGCTTGAAGCTCATCACTCCTCACTCCACCAACACATCACTTGCTGCAGACTGTTACTCCTAGTATCACTTGCTTTCCCAGGAACAGCTAGCACTATTTGTTGGTCTCAGCCAGGCCTCAGCAAATGCTCTTTGCAGGCTGGGACCACGGGCCCCAATGGTGTAGTAGAAAAGTCCTTGTGCTAGTTGCCCTAACTATGGCTACTGATCCCAGTCAGCCCTCTTCAGGCCCTGCCAGCCCTCCTGGCTGCAGCTGCCTCTTTCCACTGCCCCTTCCACCACAGTCCACTCTTCTAGTTCTGCACCCATCTCAAACTGCATGCTCCCAGTCCTCTCAGGCGTGTCCCCCCAGTCCTCCTAACTGTGCCTCACTCACCAGCCTTTTGGCTGCGACCAGTTGTCCTCCCTGGAGTCTCTTAGCAGTACTCTCTCCCGCTGTCCTCTCTTTGCTCTTTTTTATGCCTCCAGTCCAGGACCTCAACATGTGTTCCTGAAAGTGGTCCCGACTGCATCCGAGCAGGCCCATCCCAGGCCCAAGGCCACCACCCCAGACTGGGCTGCTCCCCCCAAAGGGCCCGACAGCCTCAGCACTCTCTCACTCCAGCTCTTTCACCCGACA
Organism: Aquarana catesbeiana; assembly: GCF_042186555.1. Lineage (NCBI taxonomy): Eukaryota > Metazoa > Chordata > Amphibia > Anura > Ranidae > Aquarana > Aquarana catesbeiana. The sequence goes on along the minus strand of NC_133333.1, from coordinate 50,338,589 downwards.
ACTCCTCCCCTTCTGGGCTGACCCTGGGTATTTAAAGAGGCCTGCCTCCTGCCAATCCAAATTGGGGATTGGTCAGGGCTCCTCAAATGCCCCAGGTGGCTCCACCTCCCCTCCCACCTCTCCTTCCAGAAAGCACCAGAAGATTCTGGAAAGAAGTGGGAGGTCCTGATGACACCACCTGTGAGTCACCCAGTACTACCCTGAGCCACCCCCAGCCCAAAATGAAAACAAACAGGCCTAGCAACCAGCCAGGCCTGCTTAAATTAACCTATCCTCTCTAGCACTCTACTAGAGGGTGGTGTAACTGCAACTCTCAACTTTCTCACTGCATTATCTATACATAGGCTTTCAGCCCTTCAGTCCATCATCAATGCTGCTGCCAGACCCCTTCACCTTACCAACCATTCAGCATCTGTCAATCGCTTTACTGGCTTACATTCACCCAACGAATACAATTCAAAATAATAACAACTTGCAAAGCCATCCATAACTCAGCCCCGACCTACATCACTAACCTGGTCTCAAAATACCAACCAAATCATTCTCCCAGGACCTCCTGCTCTCTAGCTCCTTCATCGCCTCCTCCTATGCTCACCTCCAGAACTTCTCCAGAGCCTCTACCATCCTCTGGAATTCCTTACCCCAATCTGTCTCTCCTACTCTATCCACTTTTAGGTGGACTTTTAGGTCTCTGAAAACTTTTCTCTTCAGAGAAACCTACCCTACCCCCACCCAACAACTGTTCTTTTATTTTTTTCATCATCTCTTCCCCCACAGTTATTACCTTTTGTATCACTTGACCCTCCCCCCTAGATTGTAAGCTTTAATGACCAGGGCCCTCTGCTTCCTCCTGTATTAAATTGTATTGCAATCGTACTGTCTGCCCTCATGTTGTAAAGCGCTGCACAAACTGTTGCCCTATATAAATCCTGTATACCGTTAATAAAAATAATAATAATATTAATAATAGTTTCTTCTAACAAGAGAAGTTCCCCATGACTGGTGGACATTTTAACATGGTACCTGTCTACAAGAAGGGCAGTAAGGAAAAAGGTGGCAAGTCTGGGCCAGTGATTTCAATGTCTGTAGTAGTAAAATTAATATGATCACTCCTTAGGCCCCTTGCACACTGGGCCATCCAGCGTGTCCCTCCCGAAAGGAAGACGTCTGCGTTCTGGACCCTCATCCCTAAACACACAGGCCCTAAACTCCGATACCACTCAGTGCAGCATTCAGCCCCATCCAGCCACAGCCTGCCATAGATAGTTTGTGTGCATCCATCCATGATTACCACAGGTAATCGCTGGCTGAGTGAACAGTCATGAATGCTATTATCCACACACAGCAGTCAACCCCAGGCGCAGCAGTAGATTCTTGCAGCTGGGATTCGCAACATGCCTAAATGCCCATGCGAATGGAGCCTAAAGTGGTTATAAAGTAAGGAAATTAAATAACTGCTATCCCCTCTGTTTTATCAAGATCTAAAGTACTGTGTTTTTTGTTTTTTTTTTACTTCTAATTCTAAATACCTTCTCTCACAGCACCTCTGTGTGGTCGCGTGTCCTTCCTGTGCTCTGCTTCCCCAATCTAAGGAATGCGGAGGGAGGGGCTGAGATACCCCTATGATGTCAGCCGACCAGCAGAGGAAGAGAACACCCTTAGTAACGATCAGCAACCAGCAGATTGGCAGACTCCTTAGACAAAAATAGGTGAAGTAAGGCAGACAGCGGTACAGGAATAGGAGCCTTTAAGCTGAAACAGCACATCTGTACTTTGTAGGTCAATCTTTCTCCTCTGGTAACTGAACTTTACTCACTGCTTCATGCACTGATTCCCTTGGATGAGTTCTCTCTAAAGTCCTCCCAGCCCACTCTCCAGCTCATGAAAAGTCCCCTCTGATGCTTCCTTAGAACTCCATCCCTCCAGAATCTTTACCGGATATTTGGCAGGCTTTTCTCTGCATAAACTTGAACACCCGAATAGGCCTCGTTTAGGCCTAGCAGCCAGGAACTCTACATACACTATTCACCCAAGCCGTAGCCCTGGGCGGGAACGCACTCCCTGATCACCTGACTTTGTTCCATTAAATAACCTCCCAGCATGCTTAGCTACAAATATGATTGGCTGAGAAAGGTATGTTTATCATGACCTGAACTTCACTGTAACTAATTACTCTAATGTCAAAGGCAACAGCAGCACCTACTGACAGAAGGGAGAAGCTACAACCTAGAATGGAATTAACAGAAGTCACGCAATCACTAAACACTACAAATTGGCCAGACTGGCTACCATCCAGCACAACTAAATTTACCTGTAGCTCTACTCTAAGGACAAGGGTGATATATATATATATATATATATATATATATATATATATATATATATATATATATATATATATATATTACTTCTCAAAGGAACACCTTTTAATCAGAGTATAGCATCAAGGCAATTAAACTCCTGGGATATTGATCTGGTCAGTTAGGTAGCAGAGGAGGTTGGTAATCAGTTTCAGCTGCTCTGGTGTTAATGAAATTAACAACAGGGGCACTAGATGGGCAACAATGAGACAACCTCCAAAACAGGAATGGTTTTACAGTTGGAGGCCACTGCCATTTTTTCCCCTACTCCATCTTTTCTGACAATTTTTCACTAGTTTTGCATTTGGCTAGAGTCAGTGTCACTAATGGTAGCATGAGGCAATACCTGGACCCTATAGATGTTGCACAGGCAGTCCAACTCTTACAGGATGGCATGTCAATACGTGCCATTGCCAGAAGGTTTGTTGTGTCTCCCAGCACATGGAGGAGATTTCAGGAGACAGGCAGTTACTCTAGGAGAGCTGGATATGGTCGTAGAAGGTCCTTAATCCATCAGCAGGACCGGTCTCTTCTCCTTTGTGTAAGAAGGAATAGGATGAGCACTGCCAGAGCACTACAAAATGATCTCCAGCAGGCCACTGGTGTGAATGTCTCTGACCAAACAATCAGAAACAGACTTTATGAGGGTGGCCTGAGGGACTGACGTCCTTTAGTGGGCACTGTGCTCACTGCCTTGCACCGTGAAACTTGATTGGCATTTGCCAGAATTGGCAGGTCTGACATTGGCGCCCTGTGCTTTTCACAGATAAGAACAGGTTCACCTTGAGCACATGTAATGTTCTGCTGCGTGTAACATCATTCATCATGACCAGTTTGGTTGTGGGTCAGTGATGGTCTGGGGAGGTATATAAGTGGAGGGACGCACAGACCTCTACAGGATAGACAGTGGAATCCTGACTGCCATTCGGTATTGGGATGAAATCCTTGGACCCATTGTCAAACCCTAGGCTGGTGCAGTGGGTCCTGGGCTCCCCCTGGTGCATGACAATTCCCAGCCTCATTGTGGCAAGAGTATGCAGCCAGTTCCTGGAGGATGAAGGAATTGATACCACTGAATGGTCCCCATGCTCACCTGACCTAAATCCTATAGAACATCTCTGAGACATTGTTTTAGGTCCCTCCGATCCCACCAGGTTGCACCCCAGTCTGTTCAGGAGCTCAGTGGTGCCCTGGTCCAGATCTGGGAGGAAATACCCCAGTACACTATCTGTCATCTCATTAGGAGCATGCCCTGATCTTTTTTAGACATGCATACAAGCACATGGGGGCCATGGCATTGCCTACAGCCCCCCATAGCCTATAGCCTATGGCATGATTTTTAAACTCTGATTTTCGGGGTATCTTTGAATTCAGCCCTCTGTAGAATGATAATTTTTTACTTACATCAAACAATGTGGAGTCCTTTTGTTCCTAGCACATTACCCAGTCCATATCAGTATAGATATCCAGCATGATATTTTTCCCCTTAGAGATCTGATGTGTTTTCAAAGTATTCCTGTAATTTTTTTGAGCAGTGTATGTGTGTATATGTATATATGTATGTGTGTATATATATATATATATATACACACACACACACTCTGATCATCCATTACTTTTAGGCCACTGACCGGTAAAGTGAATAACATTGATTATCTTGTTGCAATGTCATCAAAGTCAGTGGGATATATTAGGCAGCACATAAACATTGTCCCTGAAGTTGTGTTGAAAGAAGAAAAAATGGTCATTTCAGTTGGGTATGGGGTTGTGTAACTGCAGACCATTCATGGTGCATATGCTGACCCTGTCCACAGCTAGAAATGCCTATAATGGGCACTTGAGCATTAGAACTGGACCACAGCAATGGAAAAAGGTGGCCTGGTCTGATCAATCCAGTTTTCTTTTATATCATGTGGATGGCCAGGTGCATGTGCGCTGCTTACTTGGGAAAGAGATGGCACCAGGATGCACTATGGGAAGAAGGTAATCAGAAGTTGTGTGATGCTTTGAGTAATTTTCTGCTGGGAAACTTTGGGTCCTGCCATTCATGTGGATGTTACTTGACACGTACCACCTACCTAAACATTGTTGGTGACCAAGTACATGCCTTCATGAAACGGTATTACCTGATGGCTGTGGCCTCTTTCAGCAGGATAATGCTCCCTACCACACTGCATAAATGGCTCAAGAATGGTTTGAGGAACACAACCAGGAGTTTGAGGTGTTGACTTGGTCTCCAAATTCTCCAGATCTCAATCCAGTCAAGCATCTGTGGAATGTGCTGGAAAAGCAATTCCAATCCATAGAGGCCCCACCTTGCAAATCACAGATCTGCTACTGACAGCTTGGTACCAGATACCATAGCGTACCGTCAGAGGTCTAGTGGCGCCCATGCCTCGATGGGTCAGGGTGGTTTTAAAGACAAATGGGGGGACTTCTCAATATTAGGTGGATGTTCATAAAGTTATGGCTAATTGGTGTGTATTTATATTTAAAATTAATTATAAAATATATTAGATATCAAGTATCTCCCTTGCATCCTTTTATAATATTGCATATACAATATACCTACAGTAGACCTTCAGGCCAAAATTATATTATTTTACCATGCTTTGATTCCCTCCCTCACATTTGGATATTGATTTTTTTTTTTCTTTTTTAATTTACATTTTTTTTGTATAGGGCTTTGGGTGTGCAGGTGTGGGTTTTCCCAAACAAATGGGGACTGATGTTCCTCTCTAATAAATAAAATTAAGTTTTAAATCAAAGAAATTATATTTTGCCTACTTTATAGAAATCAAGTGATAAAACCTGAAACATTTGCAAGGTTATGGAATGACTGGAATTTCCCTTTTAACTGTAGATTAATGTCAGCTCTGAAGGTAAACTGGATGCTTCCACTGCTGCTATGTAACAAGTCCTCCTCTTGTTCTCTCGTACAGTGAGAAGAGATCACAGTAAATCGTTAGGATTGCTACTTAAGCCACAGACCCACATTTGTAACACATACAGATCCTTTGTTAATAATTGATCAACACACCAGCTTTAAATTAATTTTTACCTGTGCTTTATTAAACAAGATTAAAGTAAACTCTTGTTTTGCTTGGGAAAACATTTCTGGCTGATCTCCCAGCACAGAGCATCAATATGCTTCCGTTAGCCAAACCTTTGGGACTTTCGTCAAACTCCTAGTGAGCGACTTTGGTGTTCTTAGGATCGTCATGGAAATGACTGTACCAGCAGACTGTTGAGATATCACACTGATCTCAGCCCATCTTTATACAAGAGAAGAGAAGAATTTAAAACTTTAAAAGGAACTTTTTTTTTAGTTCATTAATGTACCCAGCTTAAAGTGGAATCAAACAAGGCCAATAATGCAATTTTTTTTTTGTAAAAGCGGAGAAGAGTTTAAACCTACAGTATACACAGTACTGTATATATTTATATCGTAATGTTTGGGGGTTGTTTAGCTCACCAGTGAGTAGAGACCACACCAGTTGTGGTGTGTAAGGGCTTGTTGGCCCACTTTTCTTGCAGAGAAAGAAAGTGTAGCACTAACTCACGGTGGAGCTGCTAGTTTAAGCGGGTCTTGTTACCTTCACCTTGCTTCCCTTGGTTTTACCGGCACCGGGTCTAGGGGTTCCGTTGAGTTTACTTCTGGACGACACACACACCAACACTGGAGTACGTTTTCAATGCTTTATTGAACAAACTTTAGGAAGTAGCAGGAAAGAGGCGGAAAAGGAAACTTTCAGGAGAAACTCAAATATCTTCTTATAGAATCTTAGTGACAAATGTCCTGGTAGAATTCAGATAACTAGGTGGAATGCGCTCCCCTCGTGGGACACACTCCTTGCTCGTCTGGATAGGCCTCTCTCACCGGTCTAGCAGCCAGTACGCAGCACGAATCAAAAGTGTCTGCCACAGACTCTTTGGGGGGTAAATCCGTACGATCCTCTGCCACAGGATGTATCAGATTTTCTCTGCAGTGAAAGTCAGTCACAGTGCCTGCGTGATCTCCGTACGATCCTCTGCCACAGGATGTATCAGATTTTCTCTGCAGTGAAAGTCAGTCACAGTGCCTGTACCTTTAAGCCGAACCGGCAACACTATGCTGTATGGTTACTTCTTTTGGATACGTCCTTCGACCGAGTCACCAGGCCCCTCTATAGACCAGCACGCTGCGTGATCTCTCCAAGACGGGTCCTCCACTGGGATCTCCTCGGCCGTCCAGCTTCGTCACACAGGACCGACAGCTCAGGACCATTCCTCGGCTGCGGTGGTAGGCCCCAGACAAGCCTCTGGGCCCACCCCTGCGCCGCTGTATCATGGGCCTCCCGATCGGAGGACCACGAGGTAGCTCCTTAACGCATACCTGTCGGCCAGGAGGGCCAGCAGGTGGCTTTAAAAAAACCCTAGAACATGGCGTCTGTCCCATAAATACCCTCTTCCCAAAATGCAACTCGGAGGACCACCTCCACCGAGCCTCTCTCTGAGACAGAGGAGCATCTATACACTTCGACACGTTGCCTTTCCAACACCAACCAGTGGTAACAGCGACACCCACCGGTCAGCACGGAAGCACACACAACGTCAGCCAAGCTGGAACAGAGGCAAACTTTTAACCTTCCTAACACACAATTTACTAAATTTACCTAACCTGCGGTAGATTGTAAATCTACCAGCGCTACAAAAGGAAAATGTCCAACAAAACAAACAGTTGCCCATATAGGAGTTTATATCATTAATGCAAAATAAAGTACAATTCTGCCTTCTTTAGCATCACCACTGCTGAGGATTTGTACCTTGGTCCTCCTGACCATGTAACAGTGTCCCTGGTTTCATGTACAAATGGCGTACCTCTGTTAGCACTCTCTCTTTCGCAGATTCCCTCCAGCTACAGCCCACAGGCTTGGGCCCTCTGCACGGTGCATTCTGTCAGAGCATACAGACATGCATGCTTGTGGCTGCTCCCTTGCACCAACATGGACTCCGTGGGAGGGTGGAGCCCAGAACCCTAGTCCCGACTCTGCAAACATTATGCATCATCAGGGTGCTGGCTGTTCCCAAAACCTGGTCCCAGGACTGGAGATTTCATCCCACCTGGATCACTACTGTAGCGCACTACCCCGGAAGGAGCTGCAATTTGTGTGTTCTATCTGTAATTCACATTTGCCATCTAGCCCATCGCAGCCCATAGAAATAGAAAACAGTCCATATTGTAATTTTCTCTTGCTTTTATTAATATAACACGAACTGGGATAGGAGAAGGGTTTTCTGAGATGCTCTTACACTGCATTGTAATTTTTTTCCTTTGCCAGTTTCATGCAAAGACTTAGAACAATGCGGACTATAAGAAATCACTCTGAATGATTTCTTCAGTGGGAAAGACGGAAGTAGATTTACTAACTTCTTCACCTGCAGAACTTCTTAGAACAGTCTGTATCTCTATTTGTGATTGGAGCTTTACTGCTACCTTTTTACCACTACTTCCCATCTATATGGTACTTCTAAGTTGAGCTAAAGAAGAGAATACTCTGAATAATTCCTCCCGCCTGACTGATTGGAATCCCAGGGCATTGTTGAACCCAAAGTCACAGGCCATCACCACCTGTTTCGCTGACTTGCCTCTGGTAGAACCCTTCCCCCGGGCTTTCACTCACTTGATCGATAGTCAATGTTCCACTCACAAACAATCGACTGCCCAGATGTAGTCCGCTTAGTTGCTACTTCTTCCATAAGTGTTTCTCTGTACTTTCTCTCCAGTCTGGCATGATCCCTTCCCCACAGGGGCGTCCAGCGACACCCGCGACTACATGCTGCCCGGTGTCATCAACTCCTCTTCTCCGTGTGTCCCTGTCCCCCCCCTTCCCCGTGGGGGGGGGCTCTGCTTGGCTCCCCGCAGGGGAACCTCTCCCTGCAGGCTCTCCCTTTCTGGAACTCCAACCACACTCCACCCTTTCCTGTCATGTGACCCCAGCTTTTATGAGAGTCCCGCCTCCTGCCAAACAAATTAATGATTGGCCAGAACTCACCTACAAGCTGCCTGTCACTCAGATCCCAAGTCCAACCTCTCTTCCAAAATCATTTCATTGAAAACAAGAGGAGGCATCTCTGGGTCCAAGCACAGGTGGCCACACCCTGCACTACATTGACACTCCCAGTTCCCAAAATAAACAACTAGGCCTGATATAATAGTACAAGCCTGCCTAAATTTTACCTGTAACTGTACTTTATCATTTAAACTCAGAAAAGGTCACCTTCATGAAAGTAGGTGCCCGCTACACTACGAAATCTCCAAACTCCAGGTCCCACACTGGAATTTACTAACTACAGAGAAAACTGTTTAATTTGGAGGAAACGTTTTTTCAATCATCCTGGAGTCCCTCAGCCTGCCTAGTTGAGAATCCTGAGTGACATACACCATGACATGTTTGACTATTCTTCCAGAAGTGCATTTGTGAGGTCATGCACTGATGTGGACAAGAAGGCTTTACTCGCAGTCTCCGCTCTAATTCATCCCAAAGGTGTTCTATCGGGTTGGGTTCAGGCCTCTGTGCAGACCAGTCAAGTCCCTCCACCCCAAACTCGCTCATCTGTGTCTTTATGGACCTCTCTTTGGGATGGAGGAACTTGAATGGCCTTAATCCGATAGAACACCTTTGGGATGAATTAGAGTGGAGACTGCGAGTCAGGCCTTCTGGTCCACATCAGTGCCTGGCAGGCGTCCTAATACTTTTGGTAATATAATTGTGTGTGTGTGTGTATATATATATATATATATATATATATATATATATATAATTATAGATGTAGCACCCTCCTAGGTAGGTGCTAGAAGAGAGTATAGTTTTTGGGTCTTTCTGCTTACTAGGAAGGTTGTCAGGCAAATTTAGATGCTCTCTGCCTAATTGGCCAACTGCTCATGTTGGACATATTGGACAGTGGGAGGAAACCTGACAAATTAGAGCACAGGCATAGTTACAGCACTGGCCATTGGCAGAGGGAAGTGCCTCAGTGCATGCTGGGTGACTGTATATATGCCAAGGGCACATGTGCTTTGGGGTCTTCGGCTGGAGAGCGGGATCCCGGAGAGAGGGTGTGGCTGCCCCTCCTCTGAAAAAGCTGCCATGCGGCCTTATGTGCCTGACCTGAGGGCCGGAATCTGAGAATAGCTACAACTCAGATGGCCTGAAGAGCTGACTGGAAGGGAGACATGCCAGGAAGGATCTGTTTTGGCCTATAGTGAGTACAGATCTGTGTCATGGGGCCTGTCCTGTGAGGGTCACCCCTTCAGCTAGTAGAGTCAGTGGACGGGTGTCAGTCAAAGGGGATGCTAGTGAGTGTCCTGAAGATAAACAGTTTCATCATGTCTGCTGCCAGAGCAAGCAAAGGACTTAATCTTCCCATACAAGTGTTGTATGGTATAACAGAAGTCTGTGAGCACAATTAACCTGGTGAGGCCGAGTAAGAGTTGTCCTCATCTGTAATTAGTTCCAGTTTAAGTATCCCACTATTTCCTTTTCCTGTGTGCTGTGTGAAGGGGTGTCCCTTCCCTTCCCTCCAATCAGATCTGAACTCTCCCCACTGAGCTCTGCAGAGTGTAACTTCAGCTGTTCACACCCTTTTTTCTGAACTCTCCGACAAGCTTATAAATTCTGCACTTTGAATCGATGTAGAAAAGAGAAGATTACAGATGAACAAGTATAACTTATGTAGGAAGATTTGTTTTTATCTCTGTATTAGCTAAGGCCAGTCACTTCACTGGGTATATGTAAGGGTTTACAAGCACTTTAAACTGCAAAGGCAGCCAAATGGGGATGTACACATGCCATGGCCACAATGTGTTGCTTCAGGGCTGTGGCAAAAATTAAACCCCCTGTCGTGTTCAATGGTAAGTGCCTCATTCACCCTGCAACCGCATTGCACCATGGTGGTGTGGGCTTTAACCATTGTGTCAAACACCCTCTGAAAAGAGATTTCATGCGGATTGCTCTTCAGAGGGTGACACATGTGTAAACAAGTAATTACAAATCTGCAATTAGACAAAATATTATGTACCACCCTCTACCGTAGGTAGGTGCTAGCATTGTATTTTTGCTAGGGAAACTGTCAGCACAGGTAAATTTAGGCAGGCCTATGCTTTGAGCTAGGCCTGTCTGTTTTGATCTGGGGGGCAGGGAGTGGTTAGTGTAGCAGTGGGTGTGACCACCTGTGCTTCAGTGCTGGGGCACCTCCCCTGCTTCCAGGGAGAATGTTCTGGAAGAGGGGCAGGGCCTAGGACTGGAGTGGCAGGCAGCTTATGTGGGTATAGCTCCCAACTGTCCCTGTCACTGATTTGGAGCATTGTCCCTCTGTCCCTCATTCCTCCTCATTTGTCCCTCATTTTGGTCTGAAAAAGTGTTTTCCAGCGCTAAACCTTTCATCTGATTTCTAAATTGCTACATTTGTAAATTCCAAAAGGCAATATAAAGGAATAGTAGTGGTAAAAAAAAGCACTTGTGGGTTTAACCAATCTTGTTTTTTGTCCAATTCCCCTTTAAGGGGGCGTGGTAAGGGGTGTGTCATATGTCTGCATTCTTTTGCTGATAGGTGTCCCTCATTCCCATCTCAAAAAGTTGGGAGGTATGTGTGGCATCCCCAACTGGAATTGGCAGGGGGCGGGCCTTCTATATTAGCTGAGGTAACCGGCCACTGGGGGGGAGTTGTCGGCCGGGAGAAGTGAAGAATGGAGTACTAGGCAGCAGCAGGAGGGCACCCCCATCTGGGGGGGGGTGCGCTGATCACGGGAGGAGGCCCAGGAGAGCTGTGAGGGAACTTCACCCTTACACAGTCATGGGTGAAGTCTTCATCATTACATGGTCATTGATGAGGAATTCCTGGAGCAGAGGGGCAGGAGAAGATATCGGAACATACGGTCCGGTTAAGTTCTTCACCATGGACTTGGGGCAGAAGAAGGTTGGTGAGAGTACCACAGTGGAGGGCTGGATGTGGAGACATGTTAGGAAGTCTGTGAGGGAACTTCACCTTTACAAGGTCATTGGTTAAGTCCTCATCATTACACGGTCAGTGATGAGGAGTCCTGGATCAGAAGAGAGACTGTGGGGAATAGTGTCAAATCGATGCGGCCTTAGGGCGCAGGATTTGCAAACTGGGCTATATGGGAACAGTAGTCCACCATTCAGCACATGCTATTAAACTACTAGGCCTCCGGGGAGGGGTACTGCAGGCCTCTGGCCTAGTAGCAGCAACCAACCAGAGTCAGCATTAGAGACTCTTCAGAGTGGGATCTTTTGCATTATAGAAGAGGATGTGACAAGAAATGACTGTGCTATAGTATAAGTTGTGCAGGAGGGAAGGATTCTTGGGAGCTTTACCCTTACACGATCATGGGAGAAGTCCTTATCTTTACACGGTCATTGATGAGGAGTTCCTGGGAGCAATAGTCTGCAGGAGTTACGCAGAGGAGGAGCAATAAGCTGCATGGTGATGCAGGGAAAACACTGTAGATGTTATACATGCGCATCATTTCTTCTGGCTCAAATGAAGTTCTAATCTAAAATATGATAGCAAAGTAATTTGATCTATGGGCATCCCGTATACCCCTTTCCCCAACCAAGTTATATCCCCCAATAAACCAAAACAAAACAAAGCAAATGGCTGTTCATTGTCTCTGAGGTGATATATGAAGGTCTGGCAGCGGGGTAATTTGGTGGATGTTAGTAACTAGTGGCAACACACGGCTACAATTACGAGTATGAAAAAAATGGCAGGTAGATGTTAGAATAATAACCTAAAAAGTGTCCTCACTGAAAACACAGTAAAATTAAAAAAAAAAAAGATAACCTAACAAATGGTCATTTAAATTTGGACATATTGGAAATGTTACTGGATTACATGTTCAGTTTGCATTGGTTTAACACTGTAAAAAAACTTCTGTTGGCTCTCCTCACATATTTGTTTACATCTTTACTGTGTTTCTTTGCAGAAATGCCTCCGATTTAATCCAGATGCCACTATCTGGGTAGCAAAGCAACAGATACTGTGCACGCTAAATGAGAGCCTAAAGGATGTCCTCAACTATGGCCTCTTCCAACCAGCCACCAATGGGAGAGATGCCAAGTTCCTGGATGAGGAGCGGCTGCTTCGGGAATACCCACAGTCCTTTGAGAAAGGGGTTCCGTATTTGGAGGCAAGTATTGCAATGTGATTGTATGCATGCCAGAATAATGAAAGCTGTTTTTTGGGGGGGAAGCATTCTCTTTTGAGAAACATGGAGGCTACTATTGAAAATTCAAGTAGCCTGCATGTCATTCTTGTTAGCTGAGTATTGAAATCATGCGCTGGAAGCTTCTTGTTTGCAGCAATAGCTTTACTTTTATGGAGGATTGCAATGCATGTCTTTACAGAATGAGAAACATGAACGGGAACTAAACACAAATAAGTGCATTGAACAAAGATAGACAAAACATCCTGTTTAAATCATATAATACATGAACTATTCTCTATAATACTACAGCACCACCTGCTGCATAAATGGGTATAATGTATATAGTCAGTTTCTATGCAACCATGCTGCTGTTCTTTCCAACACCCCTTCTCAACAGCATGTACTTTGTCAAATTATATTCAGCTTCTTCTGGAAATAACTATGACCTTCCTTCGACAAAGGCTTGGTGCATCAGCAGTCAACTCCTCTGACGGGCAGTATTGAATGTCATTAACACCTTGCTCTTGATTGTGCCTCAATAGATAATACTTGACGTCAATGTGTTTGGTCCTAGGATTGACCCTTTGTGATTGCGTAAGCTTTATTTATCCCTGGTGGAATTTGGTTTTGATATGTCTATCCCAATGTCCACAAAAGGATACCAAATATCGCTTCTTGACATGCGTGTGCTGCTGCAATGTACTCTGCTTCAGTTGAAAATAGAGCGACAGTTGGTTGCTTTTGACTAGACCAACTTATGGTTCCTTCCCCATACTGGTAGATGAATCCATTTGTGGATTTCAGTCTGTGCAGTCCCTGGCCCAATCAGCATCAACATGTTTGACCAGTTTTGGATTAGATGTTGCCGGTAAGTAACCGTAACTTTATCTGAATTGTTCCTTTGAGGTATTGCATCACTTAGTTTACTGCATTCCAGTCACACTGACAGGGAGCTGATACTTTCCTGCATAGTATGCCCACTGCTGTGACTTTGTTTGGTCTTGTCACAGTGGTAACATATAGCAGCTTACCGATTGCTCTGCGATACATGTCATTGTTGGGTAGCAAGTTTTCTACTTCATTGCTCTTTTGATAGCCTGGTTCTATAGAGGTTTTCATTTTCGTTGCATCTTGCATATGGAATTGTTCCAAGATTTTGGAGATTTTCTGAGATAGGTTGAAAAGATAACTCCCACCTTACATAACAAAAGAACCAAGATATGGGATTTTTAAGGTGCCAAAACACGACAAAATATAATATTAAAAATGTCAGAATTTTATTAGAAACATCTAAAAATCAACATATTATTGTCAAATATAACCATACAATACATAAAACAGATTTAGAGGCAATGAAACAAAAACATACTTAAATAATAACAAACTTATGTATCACAATATTAAACTGATTTCTCAAGTGTGCAAAGGCCTGTGCATTATTTTATAGGTCTCTTTTTTACCTGGATGTTGATAAGTATTTAACATTAAAATCCATTGAATATTTTGGCTCCAAAACCACTATTGGCCCATCTGAGAGGGAGAGATGCATGTGAAAGGAATCAAAACAAGACTAGGCAGCAAAAGAAATAAATAATTGTTTTATGCCTACCTGTAAAAACAGTGGGCAGCATTAAATCCTAAATTGGAGGGTAACAAATCCAAAAATTTCCTTTCCCACACTAGGAGAGGGAGCAAGGGGTAGTTTTAAAAAAAAATCAAAGTTCAAAAGAACCTCCATGGACCTAAATCAGAAAGTGCCATATGAGCTACCTGTAATGGAATTTAGGATTCATTGCCGCCCACTGTTTTTACAGGTAGGCAGAAAACAATTCAATTTCTTTTGCTGTTTATGCTGGCCATACACTATACCAAAAATCGGACAAAATTCTATTGTTTCAAACGTTCGGCTGATTTTCTGATAATTAGTGGATGACGAACGATAATTGCCGAAAAATTCGATTGACAATTTTGAAATATTTTTATTGAATGAACAAACTTTGTAAGGTTAGTGGCTTTCTCGCACAAGAAAAATCGTTTGATTTGTGCAAGAAGACTTTAACCTGGAAGTAAACAAATTCGTGACAACACATGGACGTCTAGAGGTCAATTTTATTTCCCTTCTAATGTGACCAAATCGAACGATAAACCGGTTCATTAATGTCTATTGAACGTTTATCTTTTGGAATTTGGTAGCTACATGATGGTAGTATCTTTTGCCCTTTCGAAAATCCTTACTTTTTTTAAATCGCTATCGTCCGATTTTTTGTATAGTGTATGGCCAGCATTAGTCTTGTCTTGATTCCTTACACATGCATCTCCCTCTATGATGGGCCAATAGGGGGCGTCTTTGTGCCTTTCTCTGACTTCACCAATTATCCATATCAGTTCATACCTGTGGTTTTGGGGCCAAAATATTAATTGGATTTTAATGTTAAATACTTATCAACATCCAGGTAAAAAGACCTATAAAATAATGCACATGCCTTTGCACACTTGAGAAACTGGTTTAATATTGTGATACATATGTTTGTTATTATTAAAGTATGTTTTTTTTTTTTCATTGCATCTACATTTTGTTATTTTCAATTTATAGTTATGCATGCAGTGCCTAATAAAAGTTCTTGAAGAAGCCAAACATGTAGAGATCCTATCAGTTGCATCTGTTTCATGTATTGTATGGTTTTATTTGACAACAATATGTTGATTTTTAGATGTTTCTAATAAAATGTTGACATTTTTAATATTATATTTTGTCGTGTTTTGGCACCTTAAAAATTTCATATCTTGGTTCTTTTATTATGTAATTTTCAAACAAGCGATGTGGTGCTGATGATTCTCAGACATTCAGCTTTTTTTTTCTATCATAACTTCCATCTTCTTCTCTCTTTATTTGGACTCCCATATAGTAGCTAATGGTCCCTAGCTCTTTGATTTCAAAATTTTCATTCAGCTTGTGAACCGATTGTAATCCCCTTCTTGTTCAAAACAAGGTATAATGTCATCAACATAGAAAAGGATGTATATCCATCTGTCTTCTTGTTTCCTGGAGTAGATACAGGGGTCTGTTTTACTTCTTGAGAATCCCTCTCTAGTAAGTACTTGGTTCAATTTCACATTCTACATCCTTGCAGATTGCTTAAGACCATAGATGCTCTTCTGAAGTTTACACACAAGGTTGTCTCCTTGCTCAAACCCTGGTGGTTGCTCCATATTGAGGTCTTCCTTAATGTCTCCATATAGGAAAGCAGTTTTCACATCTAAGTGTTTCACTTTCATGCCCTTCCCGGCTGCAATGCTATGAAGCGCTCTGATGGTGGCGTGTTACAATGGGAGTGAATGTTTCATGGTAATCTTCACCGAATTTCTGTGAGTAACCCTTGGAAACTAGTCTAGCTTTGTATTTGTGGATTTTCCCTTCTTTGTCTGACTTTACTTTGAAAGTCCATTTACTTCCTATGGTTTTGCGGTTAGGAGGGAGCTCTGTGAGTGTCCAGGTTTTATTTTCTTGAAGTGACTTTAATTCTTCTGCTGCTGCCTTTTTGCATTTATTGGCTTCACATTTTGGCAGTTTTTCTATGTCTTCCCAGGATGATGGTTCAAGTATAATGTGTGTTTTGACAGTGTATGACAGCTTGCGGGGTGGTATCTCCTTTAGTCAAAGTGGATCTTTTGACTTCAGGCAGTTCAGCAAGATCTGTTGGGGAACTTCATTTAGGCATTGTGAGTTCCAGCTTTTGTTCAAACTCCTGTACAGGTTGGCTTTGGTCGACCCTTTCTTTCCAGTTTGCTTGGTATATTCACTTTACAGTTTTTAGGGATTAGTGTTTCTGATGGGCTCTCATCGAAATAAACACTATTGCTTATTGTCACTCTTTGGGTGTAGCATTCTGTAACCCTTACTTTGCTCACTGTAGCCTACTATAAGGCCCTCTATGGCTCTGTTCTCCAGCTTGGATTGTTTCTCACTTGGAATATAGGCATATGTTTACATCCAAACACTCTGATGTGCCCTATGCTAGGCTTTGATCCATGCCACATTTCAAATGGAGTACTTTTAATGGCTTTTGAGGGTAGTCTGTTCTGTAGGTAGATTGCAGTCATGTACATGTGAGGTAGGTTGGCATCCGACAACATGCATCTTGCCATTTCTATAAGAGTGCGATTTTTCCTTTCTGCTACACTACTTTGTTCAGGAGTATATGGTGTGGTTGTCTGGTGTACTATTCCTGTCTGGTGCCTCTTCAGGTATGAGACCACTTCTTTGCTTATGTATTCTCCCCCATTGTCGGTGCGTATTATTCCTGGTTTGTGTTGGAATTTGTTGCTAGACATGGCAATGAACTCTTGATGTTTCTCTGATGTTTCATTCTTGTGTTTCATAAGATAAGTAGTTGTGTACCTGGAATAATAATCAATGAAAGTCAGTAGATATCTCTTCCCGCCTGGCATGGGAGTTATCATTGGACCGCATACGTCACTGTGTATGAGCTGCAGGGGGTGGGTAGTTTTTCTTAGAGCTGCCTGTGGAAGGGGAGCACATGTGGCTTTTGCCTCAATACAGCAGTTGCATTTCATGAGCACTTTGCAAGGTACAATTGTCAAATCTTCTGATAAGCCTCTCTTTATAATGTCTTGTATAGCTTCTGGACTTCTGTGCTCCAGCCACT
The DNA here is from genome assembly GCF_042186555.1 of Aquarana catesbeiana. Lineage (NCBI taxonomy): Eukaryota > Metazoa > Chordata > Amphibia > Anura > Ranidae > Aquarana > Aquarana catesbeiana. The sequence goes on along the minus strand of NC_133333.1, from coordinate 50,321,352 downwards.
TGTGAATACATTTGCTGTGTATGTCATTAGAGCCTATGTTGGCTTGCTGGTCTGTGGTGATGAGCCTGTATAGGTGATCATCCAGTTTTCCTTTTGCAAGGAATCAATTATTATTGTGAATTGTGCATTCATCACCCTGGAACTTAACTGTGAGACCATTGTTTGCAAGACTTTTCACTGATAGAAGGCTGCCTTCTAGTTCTGGAACATACAGCACTTTCTTTACAAGGATACTTTGCTTGCCTTGTGGTGTAATGCAGTTCAGGAAGCTCTGGCCTTTACCTTCGGCAGTGATGCTTTTCTCATTTGTTGGAAAACGTTGTCTTTTATACTGTAATCAATGTTTGTGAAGAAGGTCTCATCTCTAGTCATGTGGCTTGTTGCTCTTGAGTCTATGCACCAGCCACGTGGCTTGCCGCTCTGTGTTACTTTAAAGGTGCCACTCCATGATGTGTCTTCAGTTTCCTTTGTGATTGCCTTGACTATTTATTTGTGGATAGCCCTAGCTTTCGCTACTCGGCTTTCCAGATAGAACAGTCCTTTAAGTTATCGGTCCTTTTACAGTGAAAACATGCTCTGCTTTCTTTATGTTTTGTGCCTTTGTACATCTTAAGAGCTTTGTCATCATTGTGCGTATTTTCTTTCCTTCTGTCATATTCATCGATTAATTTCCCTTTGACATATTCCAGTGTCAGCTCCTGTCCCAGTCCTCCGTCTCTCCATTTGTGGGTCTGTCTGTATTCAGCACTTGCCACAAGTCATCCTTGCTGAGAAAAATTTCTAGTTCCACAGCTGGTAATTGACATTGTTCAGCTTTGCAATTGCAAACTTCACATCTGAACCATTTGCCATCTTTCAGTAGCTTGTATACAGTACTCACTGTACTCACTGAGTTGCAGAGTTCTCTTTCCAGTGCCTGCTGGGCTCCTAACCTGTTAGCTGAGTATTGGAACCATGCGTTGGAAACTTCTTGTTTGCAGCAATAGCTTTGCTTTTATGGAAGATTGCAATGCATGTCTTCACAGAATGAGAAACATGAACATGAACAGGAACTAAACACAAGCAAGTGCACTGAACAAAGATAGACTATACATCCTGTTATATCAAAGAATACATACTATACACTATAATACTACAGCGCCACCTGATGCATATATAGGTATTATACATAAAGTATATAGTCAGTTTATATGCAACCATGCTGCTGTTCTTTCCAACAATTCTGACCCTTTGTGTAACCTCTTTTTTGTAATACTGTAAGCGACTGACCCAGAACAATTATACATATAAGGACTTCTGACTTCTCCCCAACTTTCGCAATAGGTATACTTGTTCCAGGTTAGTGAGAATTTTTAACCAAGTGAGTATCTGCCTATATTACCCTTTAATTATCAGGCCATTTTTTTTAGTTTTCAGTGCTGTGATTGTTTGACAATTACTCTGTCTTGCAACAATGTACCCAACACACATTTTATATCATCTTTTGAGACAAACAGAGCTTTCCTTTGATGGTATTTATTTTCTCTCTCTCTCTCTCTCTCTCTCTCTCTCTCTCTCTCTCTCTCTCTCTCTCTCTCAAAAAAAAAATTAAAAATGCCTGTGTTTCTCCTATTTTCTGTTAAAACAAGAAGAAATGTGCTAGTATTGAGAGGGTTAAAACAGGGAGCTTGATAGTGGTGCACTAGCTACAGTGCATACAGGGGTTAATTCAGGATAAATAAGGTGAAGGTTTAATATACAGAACAGACAGACACTATGGAGATCAGTAGTATAGGAGAGAAGGGGGATGAATTGGTTAAACTTAAGCTGCTGTGGACCAGATTGCACTGTGCTAAGGATCTAATAAATTATTAATGAATTCATTTGGTCCGGTTTCCACCTCTTCCATGATTGTAGGAGGAGGATGAGTCTTACCAGGTGTAAACGCACACTGTTTACATCATGTGATCGCTGTGGTTGGTCTCTCTCTGATCACCCACAGCAATTCTAAGGTACAGAGACGCTCTAATCTTCTCTGTACAGTGTCTATGAATTGAGCTGTCCGAGAACAGCTCAGTTCACAGACATTAGCAAGTGCAACTGCTCCCCTCTGGTTCTTTATCCAGTGCCGTTTATAAGCGGAAACAAAAAACAGTATGAAACCTTAATTCGAAGATAAATTCCATGGATATAAGGAAAGAGATCGCAATGACATCTCGAGGCACCACCCGATGCGTTTCATCCTAATGGACATCATCTGGGGTGTAGGGATCATGTCAAGTCACTGCTATATATATATATATATATATATATATATATATATATATATATATAAGTATAAAAATATACTTACAGTCCAATCTAAATTTCCATCTGAATTGGAAAAAATCACCTGAATTGAAAGTCGTGGTGTTCCAACATGGTGTGGGCGTGCGTTTCATAGCTTGTTATGGCCTTCCGATTGTTGTTGTATCTGAGATGCAGAAGTTGCTCATTACTCATTGAACCCCTAGATACCTCTGGAGGAACCTTGGTTGACAAAAGCTGTGTTAGAGGGTAAAGTCGCCTTTACAAATCAATGCCCCACTACAGATTACTGCGGCCTGAGGAACACACATCACACACCATTGGCCTGCATTTGGCCCTGGGGCCACAGGTTGGGCACAAAGGCTCTAGCTCATGTAAAGTTATACTGTTGCTAGAATTAAAAATTAAAACACACCATCGACAGAAAAGAAAACCAATACCTACCTCTCTCATTGCCCATGCCCCTGATCACCACTGTATTGCAGAGATCACTCTGCATCCAGAGGCATGATGGATGTGAAGATTTTTACATAGTTACAGTGGGTATAGAAAATAATCACCCCCCCCCCCCCTTTAAAATCACATTTTGTTGCTTTGCAGCCTAAAATCAAGATACACACTGTTTATCTGTTTATCACACACTTTTTGTTTTATCCAGCTGTATTTAGTCAAATATATAACACCAACATGTCAGAAAAAAAATCAACAAACAGAATCACTGAGTTGGAAAAAGGATTACCCCCTTATTTGCCCACTCTTCTTTGCAGAACTGCTCAAGTTCTGTTAAATTTGATGGTGACTGTTTGTGGACTGCAGTCTTCAAGTCATTCCACAGATTTGCAATGGGTTTTAAGTCAGGGCTCTGACTAAGCCATGCAAGGACATTCACCTTTATCTCCTTTAACCACTCTGTGGTAATTTTTGCTGTGTGCTTTGGGTCTGTCAGGGCTGGGCTCAGCCCTTCCTTCCTCTGAGCTTGCCGTTCAGCTGTCGGCTAATTGCTAGCTCCTATTTCTCCACAGTGACCCACCTGTTGATGATATCCTGCTCGTCAGTCCTGCCTACTTAAACCGTCCAGCCCAGATGATCTCTGCCGTCGCCTTGGTCAACATCACAGAGACTATCTCCTGCATTCCTGTTAAAGACTTACTTGGCTGACATTCCTTCAGGCTCCACATCCTGCTTGCTGTTCCACTACGCTGATCTCTGGCTTCCTGACTTTCTGGCTTGTCTGATTATCCAATCCGGTTACCGAACTTTGGCTAATTTTTGACTATGTTTGTTGTATTTACTTTTATTATTAAACAGGTGTGATTTAACGGTACTTCTGTTTCGGTCTGATTCATGGTTTCTGACAGGGTCATTGTTATGTTGGAAGGTAAACCTTCTTCCCATTGACAATTTTCTGGCAGAGAACAGCAGATTTTCCTCAAGAATTTGACAGTATTTTGCTCCATCTATTTTTCTTCTATCCTGACAAGTGCTCCAGTCCCTGTTGCAGAGAAACACCCCCATAACATATTACCACCTCCATGCTTTACTGTAGGAATGATGTTATTTGGATGGTGAGCTGTATTGGTTTTCCGCCAGACAAATCGTTTGGTGTTAAGGCCAAATAATTCAATTTTAGTTTCCTTTGACCAGACCACCTTTTTCCACCTGGCCTCGGAATCTTCAAGGTGTGTTTAAGGTGCTCAGATGAGACTAAAATCGATGAAACGTCATTGTGATAAGTTGTCAATGGGAAGAAAGTTTACCTTTCAACATAAAAATGACCCAATGACACAGCAAAAATCACCACAATGTGGTTGAAGGTGAAAAAGGTGAATATCCTTGCATGGCTTAGTCAGAGCCCAGATTTAAACTTCATTGAAAATCTGTGGAATGACGAAGACTGCAGTCCACAAACAGTCACCATTAAATTTAACCGAGTGAGCAAATATTGCAAAGTATAGATGTGCAAAGTTAGTAGAAACCTATCCCAACAGACTAAAGGATGTAATTAAAGCAAAATGTGGTCCAACAAAGTACTGACATAAGGGGTTGATTTTTTTTCCAACCCAGTGATTCTGTTTGATTTCCATTTTTTTCTGACTTGTTGGTGTTATAGCTTTTACTTGGATGTTGTAAGTTGTACTAGTAAATAAAGCTGGATAAAACAAAAACTGTGTCTGTCTTCATTTCAGACTGCAAAGCAACAAAATGTGATTATTCTTGGGGGGGGGGGGGGGGGGTTGGAGTGATTCTTTTCTATACCCACTGTATACTGTATATACAGTAGTAGGTAAGGATGAATAAAGACACCAGTCCATTTACTTCAACCTGTGTGGGTGTTGGGTGTGTTTATGTCAAAACCATTTGCCATATCCCTGTATATTACGTTTGTTAAAAATGCCCATCTAAGAGCTTTTTTTAATTATCGAAACTTCCCACTCACACCACCAATTGTGGAAGGGAGTTCCACATCCTTACCGTTCTGACAGAAAAGAACCTCTTATGCAGTTAAAGGTTAAACCCCTTCTCCTTCAACTTTGTTGCATGTCTTCCTAAGCTCCCTGAGACTGAATAGTTTTCTCCCTATGTTAGAATCACCATTGAGGTATTTGTATATTGCCTTTCATATCCCCTCTTAAGTGTCTCTTCTCCAGGGAGAATGAGTTTAATGTTTGTAGTTGTTCCTCGTAACTGAGGTCTTCCGGCCCCCTTTTTAGTGTTGTTGCTCTTCTCTGGACTCTCTCCAGTTCCTGCACTTCCTTCGTGAGGGCTGGTGACCAGATCTGGAAAGCATACTCAAGATATGGCCAGAGTTTTGTAAAGTCTTATGCCCTGTACACACGGTCGGATTTTCCGATGGAAAATGTGTGATAGGACCTTGTTGTCGGAAATTCCGACCGTGTGTAGGCTCCATCACACATTTTCCATCGGAATTTCCGACACACAAAGTTTGAGAGCTTACTATAAAATTTTCCGACAACAAAATCTGTTGTCGGAAATTCCGATCGTGTGTACACAAATCCGACGCACAAAGTGCCATGCATGCTCAGAATAAATTAAGAAACGAAAGCTATTGGCTACTGCCCCGTTTATAGTCCCGACGTACGCGTTTTACGTCACCGCGTTCAGAACGATCCGATTTTCCGACAACTTTGTGTGACCGTGTGTATGCAAGACAAGTTTGAGCCAACATCAGTCAGAAAAAATCCTTGGATTTTGTTGTCGGAATGTCCGATCAATGTCCGACCGTGTGTACAGGGCATTAGAATTATAGTTTTATCTCTTGAGTAGATACCCTTTTTAATGCATGCTAATAGTCTGCTGGCCTTGCTTGCTGCGGCTGTGATCTACTAGGACCCTCAGATCTTTATCCATCCTGGATTCCCCCCAGCGAGTAAGTTGTGTTCATTCTTCCAGCAACAGCTTCTCTTTCTTCTTTGCTTTGGGCACGTTTTAAAAATATTTTATTCTAGCAACAGATATTATGACTAGCCACAAGTCTCAATGCAGTAAACTGAAGAACGGTGAAATTTGATTAGTCAGTATGGGTTTCTATAGTTTACATATGATCATTGCGCACTGCATTATCGTTTCATTGCATAAACTTTTTTGTATGTTTGTTCCCAGATTGTTGCTCTCCATAGACTGGTCACCATGGTTACAAAAAGTTAGAGAATATTTTGTTTAACAGAGCTTTTTATGCCTTTGTTAAGACAATTTTATATCGGCTCACGAATTGTCCTTGTAATGAGTCCATGAAATGTTCCATTTAGCTGATTTCTATGTTTTGCTGTATATTTTCAGTTCCGCTACAAGACGAGGGTTTACAAACAGACTAACCTTGATGAAAAGCAATTGGCCAAGCTCCACACCAAGGTAAGTTTAATGTGCAAAATAAATCTTTCGCAAACCTGAGAATTTAAAAATATAATGATGAAATATAAGAATTGGTTGTAAGCCTCAGACATGAAATATGAACAAAGCATTTCCCTCTATAACGTGTACTTATCTCAATCCAAAGCACTAATGCTGCGTACACACGAGTAGACTTTCCGGCGGACTAGGTCCGACGGGATTAGTCCGGTGGACAATCCGATAGTGTGTGGACTAGTCTGATAGCTTTTCGGGATAAAAATCCGACGGACCTAGAAATAGAACATGTTTCAAATCTGTCCAACGGACTCAAAGTCCGACGGACTAAAATTGGGAAAACAGTTTGTCTGTATGCTGGTCTGATGGACCAAATACGACACAAGGGAAGCTATTGGCTACTGGCTATTGAACTTCCTTTTTAAGTCCCGTTTACATCATCACGTTCAAACCGAACGGACTTATGAATGGACTTAGTCCTATCGTGTGTGGCCAAGTCCGTTGGTTCCAAAAGTCCATCGGACCCAGTCAGAAAGTCCTCCGGAAAGGCTGCTCGTGTGTACGCGGCATAAGTGTAATTTATGTCTGCTGCCTCATTCCTCCGCTATCTGCATGAGTAATTTCTGACAAGTTTTCCTGACAACTGGAAAAAAACAAGCAACAAAGGGCGCACCAGCCTAGTGCATTATACCAAGGATACTTTATTTATAATAAAGGTAAAATAAAAGTTAAAAAGGTTATAAATAAAGTATCCTTGGGATAATGCAATTAGGCTGGTACTCCCTCTTTTGTTTGCTCTTTTGCAGTTGTTAGCTGGACTACCCTAATCGTTAGAGGGCAGCAAGGCCTGGCACATTTCCTAATGCTGTTTTACAAGGAGGCACATGTTTATTGACCATAGTCTGCCACACTTGTGCGCAGGAGGTGATACATCATTTCAGTTACAAGTTTTGCTGATACCAAGAAAAAAAAATGACAGGAGGGATCTCCAGTACACAGTTTGTGATTGACAGCCCTGTTCCTGTGTGCTCTGTGAAGGGGGGGGGGGGGTGTCCCTTCCCTCCAATCAGCTCTCAGAGCTCACCTCAATGAGCTCTGTAGTGTGTAATTTCAGCTCTCTGCCCCCTGTTTTCTGACAGCTCAGGCAAGCTTTGGAAATTGTGGCCTTTGAAATGTTGTACAGAAGACTGCAGATAAACAGGTACAACCTATGTAGGAGGATTTGTTTAATCTGTGTATCACCTGACCAGACCTTTTATATCAAAAAGCATTTTTTCTATTGCAACCCTTCCCCTTCCCCGATCAGGAAAGGCCAATTTTTTTTGTTCATTGACCTATTTGTTATTTTAATTCTCTCTCCATCCCACCCCTGCCTCCATTCTTGCCTAAGCAAAAATATTGTGCACCCTGCTTCTGAAGCCTCTTGGGATACCTCCTGGGATATCTGCATCACATATCAAAAGGCATTAGCTGAGGCATCACAAAGTGATGGAGAAGCAGGAGGGCTTCTGACAGATTTTTGGGGGGTGCTGTGCTTGTTCTGGGGAAGATGATTGGGGAGCTGATGTGGATATGGCCAAAAGGTGGACATGGTCAAAAAGTGGGCATAGTCATAAGTGAGTGTTTCTACAAAATGCATGGCTTCTAGTCTGCCACCTTTCCCCTTCGTATAGACTAAATAGGATCTGGAAGTACACTGAAGAGATTGTGGTTGCACAATAAACCCCATTGGGGCCAACAATGAAAGCCGACAGCATGTGTCTGGAACAGAAAATGTAAAGGCCAGCAATGACAATTCCTTGCATATGTCAGGGCCAGCAATGAAAAACCCTAGCTTGTGTCAAGGCCGGCAATGATAATCCTCAGCAATAACCTCCAGCAAGGTGTAAGGGCAAGCACTAACCCCCAGCCAGCACAATAACCTCCAGCTACTAGTAACAACAATTGATGTTGTCAGTGGAGTAGTTTAAATATAATAACCCAATAGCCACAGAGAAGATGGAGAGCCATCTAAAGACTCAGACACACACTAAGAAGTACACAGGCCAACGAGCAGTCAAACACGAACATATTATAGAGCATAGCGGTCAGTGAAGTGAGTGATCAGTATTATGTAATGTACAACACAGTGTACATTATGCAATGATCAAGACTTTGTAACATACAAAACATACAGTGCCTTGAAAAAGTATTCATACCCCTTTACATTTTCCACATTTTGTAATGTTACAACTAAAAATGTAAATTTATTTTATTGGGATTTTTTATTGGGATTTTATGTGCTAGACCAACACAAAGTTTCACATAATTGTGAAGTGGAAGGAAAATGATAAATGGTTTTCAATTTTTTTTACAAATATGTGAAAAGTGTGGCGTGCATTTATATTCAGCCCCCTTTACTCTGATACCCCTTACTAAAATCTAGTAGAACCAATTGCCTTCAGAAGTCACCTAATTAGTAAATAAGAGTTCACCTGTGTGTAATTTAATCTCAGTATAAATACAGCTGTTCTGTGAAGCCCTCAGAGGATTGTTAGAGAACCTTAGTCAACAAACAGCATCATGAAGGCCAAGGAACACACCAGACAGGTGAAGGATAAAGTTGTGGAGAAGTTTAGAGCAGGGTTGAGTTATAAAAAAATATCCCAAGCTTTGAACCTCTCACAGAGCACTGTTCAATCTATCATGTGAAAATGGAAAGAGTATGGCACAACTGCAAACCTACCAAGACATTGCTGTCCACCTGAACTGACAGGCCTGGCAAGGAGAGCATTAATCAGAGAAGCATCCAAGAGGCCCATGGTAACTGTGGAGGAGCTGCAGAGATCCACAGCTCAGGTGGGAGAATCTGTCCACAGGACAACTATTAGCACTCCACAAATCTGGCCTTTATGGAAGAGTAGCAAGAAGAAAGCCATTGTTGACAGAAAGCCATAAGAAGACCCATTTGCAGTTTGCGAGAAGCCATGTGAGGGACACAGCAAACATGTGGAAGAAGGTGCTCTGGTCAGATGAGACCAAATTTGAGCTATTTGGCCTAAAAGCAAAACGCTATGTGTGTTGGAAAACTAACACTGCACATCACCCTAAACTCACCACCCCCATCGTGAAATATGGTGGTGGCAGCATCGTGTTGTGGGGATGCTTTTCTTCAGCAGAGACAGGGAAGCTGGTCAGAGTTGATAGGAAGATGGATGGAGCCAAATAGAGGGCAATCTTAGAAGAAAACCTGTTAGAGTCTGCAAAAGACTTGAGACTGGGGCGGAGGTTCACCTTCCAGCAAGACAGCGACCCTAAAAGTATAGCCAGAGCTACAATGGAACGGTACTTTAGATCAAAGCATAGTCATGTGTTAGAATGGCCCAGTCAAAGTCCAGACCTAAATCCAACTGAGAATCTGTGGCATAACTTGAAAATTGGTGTTCACAAATGCTCTCCATCCAATCTGACAGAGCTTGAGCTATTTTGCAAAGAAGAATGGGCAAAAATTTCACTCTCTAGATGTACAAAGCTGGTAGAGACATCCCCAAAAAGACTTGCAGCTGTAATTGCAGTGAAAGGAGGTTCTACAAAGCATTGACTCGGGGGCTGAATACAAATGCACGACACACTTTTCACATATTTATTTGTAAACAATTTTGAAAACCATTGATCATTTTTCCTTCCACTTCACAATTATGTGCCATTTTGTGTTGGTCTATCACATAAAATCCCAATAAAATACATTTACGTTTTCGGTGGTAACATGACAAAATGTGGAAAATTTCAAGGGGTATGAATATTTTTTCAAGGCACTGTATGTGGGGCAGCTACATAACATACCACGCAATGTATAAAGTATAGCAGTCAGGACTGTGTAGTCACTGTCCCCTCTTATTGTGTAACATACAGCATAGTGTATAAAGAGGTCAGGATTATGTAGCGTATGGCGTGCGGGGGTCAGGACTATGTACATTAGTTGCTCAGTGTGCCACTTACAATGGTGCTCAGTATGCCACATTACAATGGTGGTCTGTTCTCAGTGTGACCCCTTATACTGGCAGTCAGTGCTCTGTACCCTCTTCATCTTCACTGGTGGCCCGTGCTCTGTGTTCTTCTTGCATTGGTCGTCAGTGCTCGGTGTCTCCCCATATACTGGCAGTTTGTGCTCAGTATGCACTCTTACATTGAAAGTCAGTGCGTTTCCATACATTTGAGGTCAGTGCTCAGTGTACCCTCCTACACTTGTGGTCAGTGCTCAGTATACCCTTATACATCGGTGGTCAGTGCTCCCTCTCGCATTGGTGGTCAGTGCTCCCTCTCGCATTGGTGGTCAGTGCTCCCTCTCGCATTGGTGGTCAGTGTTCCCTCTCGCATTGGTGGTCAGTGTTCCCTCTCGCATTGGTGGTCAGTGCTCCCTTTTGCATTGGTGGTCAGTGCTCCCTTTTGCATTGGTGGTCAGTGCTCCCTTTTGCATTGGTGGTCAGTGCTCCCTTTTGCATTGGTGGTCAGTGCTCCCTTTTGCATTGGTGGTCAGTGCTCCCTTTTGCATTGGTGGTCAGTGTTCCCTTTTGCATTGGTGGTCAGTGTTTTTTATGTTCATGGCATGAACATAAAAAAATAAAAATAAAAGAAATCAAGCTTCGAGGGTCATAGCTCGGCGACCTGGGGTCACAGAGACTTAGGGGTTATGTAGCCCAAACTCCACTGGTAAACATTTGGGGCTCCTACAACCTATGGTTTTGGAGATATGGGGCTCCTTGCGCAGCCTGTCAGAAGCTATATACAGAGCGGCCACTTTAAATACAAGCTGACACACTCTGTTTGCAGCAGACTCAGAGGATGAGCTCACAGTGCCTCTCCTCACTTCTTGTCAGAGGCACTGAGCTCAATGAATAGCTTGGAGTCTTGGACCACTGGTAAGGTACCATTGGTCCCAGCTGTCCAATAAAAATGCTGCAGTGGAGGCACGCCTCTCACTGCAGTGTCATAGAAGGGGGCCTGTGTCTAAAAGACAAATGCTCCCTTCCAGCCCAGCCCTCTTAACTACAAGGAAAAAACGTGGGTTATGGGTATAAGTTTTACCCACAACCCCATGTTTTTCTTACACAATTAAGAGGGAGAAACTGATTCTGTTGAAAATGTACTGTTATATTCAAGCTAAATCATATATTTATACGCTATATTATAACATAATACTTTATTATGTATCTATTTACTGTGAAATTACTGGTTGGAAGTTATGACTTCAAACTTTAGTAATTTGTCCGTTGCTTGAGTACAGATTTTGAAAATATAGTAAATTACCTTAAAAACAATATATACCGTATTTATCGGCGTATAACACGCGCCGGCGTATAGCACGCACCCAAGTTAAGGAGGGAATTTTAAGGAAAAAAACTTTTAGGAGGGAAGTTTAAGGAAGAAAAACTTACATTAAAATGCCCATCAATGCAGCGTTATCGGTGTCCATCTGCAGCCTTGTCAGTGTCAGTGCAGCCTTGCCCCAGTGTCCATTGCAGCCTTGTCAGTGCAGCTTTGCCCCAGTGCAGCTTTGCCCCAGTGCAGCCTTGTCAGTGCAGCCTTGTCAGTGCAGCCTTGTCAGTGCAGCTTTTCTCCAGTGCAGCCTTGTCAGTGCAGCCTTGTCAGTGCAGCTTTTCTCCAGTGCAGCCTTGTCAGTGCAGCTTTTCTCCAGTGCAGCCTTGTCAGTGCAGCTTTTCTCCAGTGCAGCTTTTCTCCAGTGCAGCTTTGCCCCCATGCAGCCTTGCCCCAGTGCAGCCTTGCCCCCCGTGCAGCCTTGCCCCAGTGCAGCTTTGTGGGATCGCCGTGATCCCTGCCGTCATACACAGCCCTGTGTAAATTTAAATATGGCGCCGAGACTGCAGGGACTCGGCGGAGCGCTGATACACATAGCCGAGAGTCCTCGGGTTTTCTCGGCGCCGCTTACAGTCCCGCCCAGTTCCGCCCTATGGGCGGGACTGTAAGCGGCGCCGAGAAAACCCGAGGACTCTCGGCTATGTGTAGCTCCACTCCGCCGAGTCCCTGCAGTCTCGGCGCCGTATTTGAATTTCCACACGGCTGTGTATGTCGGTGGCGATCGCGGCAATTGCCGCGATCGCTCCGATCACACACAATTGGGGGGGGATCGGCCTATAACACGCACCCACGATTTTCCCCTGATTTTCAGGGGAAAAAAGTGCGTGTTATATGCCGATAAATACGGTAATAATTATTTGTATCTTACTTACTTATGGTAATTAACCCCTTGCCATCCAGGCCAATTCTGACACTTCTCCCCTACATACACAAATCATCATCTTTTTTTTTTGCTAGAAAATTACTCAGAACCCCCAAACATTATATATATTGTTTTAGCCGACACCCTAGGGAATAACATGGTGTTCATTGCAACACGGTATTTGCGCAACAATTTTTTTAAACGCATTTTTTTGGGGGAAAAAAAACTCTTTCATGAATAGAAAAAAAAACACGAACGTTAGTCCGATTAAAAAAAAAAAAATTTTTTTGTATAATGTGAAAGATAATGTTACGCCGAGCAAATAGATACCTAACATGTCACACTTAAAAATTGTGCACACTTGTGGAATGGCACCAAACTTCAGTACATATAAAACTCCATAGGTCAGGGCTCGAAATTTCAAGTCCTGAACTACTAGCCAGGCCTTAAGAGTTACTCGCCACCAGTTGCCCCACCCAAACCCTACCCTGCCACGCCCCTAAACATGCCCACACCTCCTCCCAGTACATCCCTACCTCCAACGCCTCCCCCAGTACATCCCAGTACATCCCTATCTCCAACGCTACTCCCATTACATCCCTACCTCCAACGCCTCCTCCAGTACATCCCTACCTCCAATGCCTCCCCCAGTACATCCCTACCTCCAACTCCTCCCCCAGTACATCCCTACCTCCAATGCCTCCCCCAGTACATCCCTACCTCCAACTCCTCCTCCAGTACATCCCTACCTCCAACGCCTTCTCCAGTACATCCCTACCTCCAACGCCTCCTCCAGTACATCCCTACCTCCAACGCCTCCTCCAGTACATCCCTACCTCCAACGCCTTCTCCAGTACATCCCTACCTCCAACGCCTTCTCCAGTACATCCCTACCTCCAATGCCTTCTCCAGTACATCCCTACCTCCAATGCCTCCTCGAGTACATCCCTACCTCCAATGCCTCCTCGAGTACATCCCTACCTCCAATGCCTCCTCCAGTACATCCCTACCTCCAACGCCTCCTCCAGTACATCCCTACCTCCAACGCCTCCTCCAGTACATCCCTACCTCCAACGCCTCCTCCAGTACATCCCTACCTCCAACGCCTCCTCCAGTACATCCCTACCTCCAACGCCTCTCCCAGTACATCCCTACCTCCAACGCCTCTCCCAGTACATCCCTACCTCCAACGCCTCTCCCAGTACATCCCTACCTCCAACACCTCTCCCAGTACATCCCTACCTCCAACGCCTCTCCCAGTACATCCCTTCCTCTAATTCCTCTTCCCAGCATATCTCTGCCTCCAACGCCCCACCAGCACACCTCATCTTCTGACCTCCCCTCTCCAGAACACCTATGCCTCCAATCTCCCCCAATCCTGTACATCTATGCTTTCAATATTCTCCCCAATCCATGATATATGTGTTCGGGTTTAAAAGGATGAGGTGGCAACTCTATCTATGCTTCCAATTCCATCACTGTACCCCCCATTCTATCATACCGTATGATAAATTAGGGGAGTGAAGGTGGAATTGGAGGCATAGATATCATGGATTGGGGGGGGGGGGTGGAATTGAAAGCATAGATATGATTCAGACCTCCAATTCCACCCCCCCTCTCCATCCATGATATCTTTGCTTCCAATTCCACACACACCCCCCATCCAGCACATGCTTGCTCTCAATCCCACCCCCCTTCCTTCCAGCACACATCTTGTTTAATCCCCCATTTCATCAATGCTTAAAGCACACTGTCATTGTATTAACCATTCTGCAGCCACGGGGGTCAGTCATCACTGCACACTGAGGACGGAGCAACATTTGAGCCTACCCACTTAGGACCATCCACCCAGATGTGCAGCAGAACGATGGCGGAGCGGGGCGGTCCCAGGCGGTTCTTTATTTGTGCAGTGCACGGTCTGCGTGCCTGGGCGGGGATGTGCAGAATGGAGGCAGAGGGGGCGGTCCCAGGCAGCTCTTGCATGTACAGTGCAGTGTACGGTCTGTGTGTCTGGGCGGGGATGTGCAACAGAACGGAGGTGGAGGGGGGCGGTCCCAGCGGCTCTTTCATGCCTAATGAACAGCACACTCTGCGAGCCTGGGCGGGGATGTGTGGCAGGAGGTGGAGAGGGGCGGTCCTAGGCGCCTGACTGTATGAATTGAAATATCCGCACTGCGAGCCTGTGCGCGGCGGAGGGGCACTTGGTTTAAATTCCTGTGATAGCACAGCCCTGTCATTACTCACCCTCCTCATTTGTTTACTCGCCAAATGCGAGAAGGCGAGTGCAAATTTTGAGGGCTGCCATAGGTGACGCTTGAAATTTTTTTACAGGTTACCTGTTTAGAGCTACAGAGGAGCTCTAGTGCTAGAATTATTGCTCTCGCTCTAATGTTGGTGGCGTATGTAACCTGAGTGTATATGGCTCTGATACTAGCCAGTGCCTCACCAGCCACTCACCTCACCGCACGTCCCTGGTTATAGAGGGACAGTCTCAGAAAGTGTTCCTCTTCTGTATCACCAGACCAAGGAAGGAACTGACCCTGGGGAACTCTGCTACACATCGGTCCTGCTGCCCACTTCCAATAGGGGAATCCTTAGACCACCAACAGTACCCCCAAAAAAAGAGAATGCACTAGCCTAGTGCATTAGCATGTGACCATTTTATTGTAAAATATATGTATATATATATATATATATATATATATATATATATATATATATATATATAGTGGCTTGCGAAAGTATTCGGCCCCCTTGAACTTTTCAACCTTTTGCCACATTTCAGGCTTCAAACATAAAGATATAAAATTTTTATTTTTTGTGAAGAATCACCAACAAGTGGGACACAATTGTGAAGCGGAACGAAATCTTTTGGATTTTTGAAACTTTTTTAACTAATAAAAAAATGAAAAGTGGGGCGTTCAAAATTATTCGGCCCCCTTGCGTTAATACTTTGTAGAGCCACCTTTTGCTGCGGTTACAGCTGCAAGTCGCTTGGGGTATGTCTCTATCAGTTTTGCACATCGAGAGACTGAAATTCTTGCCCATTCTTCCTTGCAAAACAGCTCGAGTTCAGTGAGGTTGGATGGAGAGCGTTTGTGAACAGCAGTTTTCAGCTCTTTCCACAGATTCTCGATTGGATTCAGGTCTGGACTATGACTTGGCCATTCTAACACTTTGATACGTTTATTTGTGAACCATTCCTTTGTAGATTTTGCTGTATGTTTGGGATCATTGTCTTGTTGGAAGATAAATCTCCGTCCCAGTTTCAGGTCTTTTGCAGACTCCAACAGGTTTTCATCCAGAATGGTCCTGTATTTGGCTGCATCCATCTTCCCTTCAATTTTAACCATCTTCCCTGTCCCTGCTGAAGAAAAGCAGGCCCAAACCATGATGCTGCCACCACCATGTTTGACAGTGGGGATGGTGTGTTGAGTGTGATGAGCTGTGTTGCTTTTACGCCAAACATATCGTTTTGCATTGTGGCCAAAAAGTTCGATTTTGGTTTCATCGGACCAGAGCACCTTCTTCCACATGTTTGGTGTGTCTCCCAGGTGGCTTGTGGCAAACTTTAGACAAGACTTTTTATGGATATCTTTGAGAAATGGCTTTCTTCTTGCCACTTTTCCATAAAGGCCAGATTTGTGCAGTGTACGAATGATTGTAGTCCTATGGACAGACTCTCCCACCTCAGCTGTAGTTCTCTGCAGTTCATCCAGAGTGATCATGGGCCTCTTGGCTGCATCTCTGATCAGTCTTCTCCCTGTCTGAGCTGAAAGTTTAGAGGGACAGCCAGGTCTTGGTAGATTTGCAGTGGTCTGATACTCCTTCCATTTCAAAATGATCGCTTGCACAGTGCTCCTTGGGATGTTTAAAGCTTGGAAAATCTTTTTGTATCCAAATCCAGCTTTAAACTTCTCCACAACAGTCTTACGGACCTGCCTGGTGTGTTCCTTGGTCTTCATGATGCTCTCTGCGCTTTCAACAGAACCCTGAGACTATCACAGAGCAGGTGCATTTATACAGAGACTTGATTACACACAGGTGGATTCTATTTATCACCATCAGTCATTTAGGACAACATTGGATCATTCAGAGAATCTCGCTGAACTTCTGGAGTGAGTTTGCTGCACTGAAAGTAAAGGGGCCGAATAATTTTGCACGCACCACTTTTCAGTTTTTTAATTGCTAAAAAAGTTTAAAATATCCAATAGATTTCATTCCACTTCACAATTGTGTCCCACTTGTTGGTGATTCTTCACAAAAAATAAAATTTTATATCTTTATGTTTGAAGCCTGAAATGTGGCAAAAGTTTGAAAAGTTCAAGGGGGCCGAATACTTTCGCAAGCCACTGTGTGTGTATATATATATATATATATATATATATATATATATATATATATATTCGAGTATAAGTCGAGTTTTTCAGCACATTTTTTTGTGCTGAAAGTGCCCCCCTCGACTTATACTGGAGTCAAGCACTTTTCTGCAGCAAAAAATTTCATTTTCCGAACCGACTTTGGGGCCACTTGGTGCTAGGAATCCCAAATTTGGTGTGCAAACCCAATGGAACTGGTACCATAACATAACTTTTATTTTATGGTGCTAGTTCCACTGGGTTTGCACACCAAATTTGGTGTTCCTAGCACTAAGTGGCGAAAAACCCAAAGTCGGTCAACTGTGTCCATCTGCAGCAATGTCATTTCGGGACCCTTTAGGTTCAGAGACCCCAAATTTTGGCTGCAGCTAGGGGGCATCTAGGAACCCTTAACTACCGAGTTTGAAGTTTGAGGGACCTATGGCTGCAAATGGGCACAGTGAGGCATGCAAATGCGCACAGTGAGGCTGCAAATGGGCATTGTTGACCCTCTTTTCCACTTACAGTAGCTGCGCATTTCTCACCCTCGTCTTATACTCGGGTCACTAAGTTTTTCCCATTTTTTTGTGGTAAATTAGGGCCTCGACTTATACTCGGTTCGACTTATACTCGAGTATATACGGTGTATATTTTATATATATATATATATATATATATATATATATATATATATATATATATATATATATATATATATATATATATACTGAAGAGAGGTTGTTGAGTTTAGCTCTGATGAAGAGAGAATTGCCCTTGAATTGCATAAGCTATGGCCACCTTTGGATGGGCATTGTTTCAGCATTATTAAGGCCGGACTGATTTTATGCTTGCTGTTGTTCACTCTTCTGAGTAAATTGGATTTATCTTTTTTTTTTTTTTTACAATAAAGTAGTACGTTAATGCACTAGGCTGGTGTACTCTCTTTTTGGTACAGTCTGTGTTTTTTTTAATGATTTTAGAATATTATTTAGTTTAGCTATTCATTTTTTTTTTCACTTTTCTAACAAGATTCACTTATGTTAAACTTTGAGTATTGGCCTACTTTAAGCTGATCATGTGCACAGATACATCTAGCAAAACACATATTAAAGGCAGCTAGTCAGGAATGGGCATTTGGAACAGAATGTCCACTCTTAGGGGATAGATATGTGTGATGTTATCCACTTTATTCACATTGTTTTTTTCTCTGTCCGAGCAGAAATGTCAGCCCAAGAACAGGCTGTAAGGCAACCCTCAGAGGCTTACCTGTCGCTTGAGCTCATTGATGATACCTGTCAAACTTTCTGGGTTGCTAGAAGAGGGCAAACCTGTTAATTAAAAAAAATATATATATCATTCTTAATTCCCTCTTTATCCTGGCAGCATCTTTTCTAATCTGACAGTATTTCATCAAGATTATTATTATTATATAGGATTTATATAGCGCCAACGGTTTGCGCAGCACTTTACAACGTTAGGGCAGATAGTACACTTACAATATAATTCAATACAGGAGGAATCAGAGGGCCCTGCTCGTTAGAGCTTACAATCTAAGAGGGAGGGTCAAGTGATACAAAAGGTAATGAAAGGCATGAGATGATGAAGAAATTGAAAGTACAGTTGTTAGGTGGAGGCAGGATAGGCTTCTCAGAAGAGAAAAGTTTTCAGGGATCGCCTAAAAGTGGATAGAGTTGGAGATAGTCGGACAGATGGGGGTAGGGAATTCCAAAGAATGCAAGAGGCTCCGGAGAAGTCCTGAAGGCGAGTATGGGAGGAGGTGACGAGGGGGCTAGATTGAGCTCACGCATGATGCACAAAATACTTTTTCCTAGTTAGGCCTCAGGCACACTGGACGTTTTAATAACGTTTGAAAAACTCACTGCAAAGCTATTGGCGTTTTTATAAGTTTTTCAATGTTTTTGCAATAGCGTTTCTTTTAGCATTTTTTTTTTTTAGCTTTTTTTTTTTTTTTTTAACTGAATCAAAAATGTTAAACGCTGGCAAGCTGCGTTTTGGAGCGCTTATCAGCGTTTTTGGGGGTTTTTTTTACATTAGAGAGTTTTTACAGCTGAAAAATGCCTGTCAGAACCCACTAGTTTTGGGGGTTTTTTACAGCCAAAAAATGCCCCAGCCAGTTAATAATAACATGTGCATGGACACATAGGATAGCATGCTGGAGAGTTTATTGTCTGTAGAAAAAACCGTCTGAAGCCAAAAACAGCAGCTGTAAAAACATCCAAAAACATCCAGTGTGCATTGAGAAACCTAATTAATTCCTGATAAATAAGGCTGCACTATTATAGTGGAGATTCAGATTATTATATATAGTTATTGGTGATTGGTTCTGTAAACTTTGCAGATTGTGATGCAACCTTAAGATTTTCTGGCATTTTAGCTGTCTATATTAAGCTAATACACAGTGCAAAAACAACTCTGACAAATCACCAGACCAAGTTGTTTAGTGGAAATACTGAGGATTATTCTTCAATGTGTCAGCACTCCCAAAGATAATAAAGTATCAATGATTTATATCATAGGATGGTTTAAGACTGAATAATAATCATGGAGCTACAGTCTCTCTTACCAGCATGACAATAAGTCGGAGGCAAACTGACAAAAGCCCAGCACAGCATAAATATATAATGGTGCACACAGGTAGAGAACTTAAAATCTTGTTAAAATGTATGTTACTCTGTTTTTTTTTTCTATGTGTGTGTGTTATAAATTATAGTTTCTATAGTTTTCATTTACCTCTTCCATCTGAAGTATATGGTTGATCCTGCCAGTCACCTTTCTTCCATGTTCTAAACTGACCACAAAAAGTACAGATTCTGATATATGTAAGCGTAGTCAGTTTTTATCCTTTGGCTGGCCAATCAGAGGTACGGGACACTGTGCAGACACAGAGTATGTCTGTCTGTATTGGGTAGTTTGTTCAGTCACCCCCCCCCCGACCGATCACAGCCTGCCTCCTGAAGATGCCTCCTGCCCACTCACAGCCTGCATCTTGCCTCAGGCTGAACAGGCTAGGGAAAATAACTACACAGTGTGTCTGTATAGTGTCCTGCAGCTCTGCCCCCCACTATCAGGAAGAAGAGATGCACGGTCACATGACAGAACTTTTTACAGTGCAAAAGAGTAAGAAAGATCACTTCTGAAACTAAGCAAAATCGGTTATGGTACCTGCATGTACCTACTTTAAAATAGAAGTATGGTCAAAGCATTTTTTGGCCATACTTCTCTTCTGGGTCACAGGAATGTGCTCGTGCTCTCCTGTGATGCCACAGAGCTGCTCTAGGCGGATCCCAACAATAATGTCAGGATCAACCCAGATGCCTGACTGGCAGCTGGCTCAGCCTCTCGGCATGCTTTTGAGATCCTTACACAGCCACTTCTGCCCCCTCCCCAGCCTGGCTCTCCAGTGAGCGCAGGAGGGGCAGAGCAGAGAGTGGTTACTTACAGTCACCGCTCTCTGCTCAGAGCAGACCGAGAACTGAGCAATCAGTGGTTATGTGATCACTCAGTTACATAGTAGGTGAGGTCAAAAAAAAGACACAAGTCCATCAAGTCCAACCTATGTGTGTGATTATATGTCAGTATTACATTATATATCCCTGTATGTTGCGTTCGTTCAGGTGCTTATCTAATAGTTTCTTGAAACTATTGATGCTCCCCGCTGAGACCACCGCCTGTGGAAGGGAATTTCACATCCTTGCTGCTCTTACAGTAAAGAACCGTCTACGTAGTAAACCTCTTTTCTTCTAATTTTAATGAGTGGGAATGTGTCTTGTTAAACTGCCTTCCACGAAAAAGTTTTATCCCTATTGTGGGGTCACCAATATGGTATTTGTTAATTGAAATCATATCCCCTCTCAAGCGTCTCTTCTCCAGAGAGAATAGGTTAGGTGCTCGCAACCTTTCCTCATAACTAAGATCCTCCTGACCCTTTATTATCTTTGTTGCCCTTCTTTGTACTCGCTCCATTTCCAGTACGTCCTTCCTGAGGACTGGTGCCCAGAACTGGACAGCATACTCTAGGTGCAGCGGGACCAGAGTCTTGTAGAGTGAGAGAATTATCGTTTTATCTCTGGAGTTAATCCCCTTTTTAATGCATGCCAATATTCTGTTTGCTGTTCTCTGGCTTAGAGCCGGCAGGGGACAGCTGCTCAGAGCCTACGGAGATTTTAGCAATCAGTGGTCATATGATCATTCAGTTCTCAGGCTTAGAGCGGGGACAGCTGCGGCATCGTGTTTTTTTTTGTTTTTTTTGTTTTTTTAGAATTCCACACTTCTCTTTTAAGATCCATCTCTCGTGTTCAGACATATACTCTCAAACACAATATAATTGTCAAATGCTTGAGTTGTTAAAATGTATTCCAAGCCTACAAAGAAGGGCTGGAATTGAACACACCAGTGACCTTTCTATTAAAAATTCACTTTTTGGTGGTCAAGGTAGTCTATAGTTCCAGCTAATTAGACTATCCTGCAGTCTTTGCCCAAGTCATGTTTCAAAATCTGAGATTACCTGGACAGAAGTTTTAGTGTATTAGGAAACTTTCCAATTGCACTAAGTAGCGCATGGGAAGCAGTAGGCACGGTACTATAGAACCAACTGCGGGCATAATTAAAAACAAAACCACGACGGGCTAGATTTTAAGTCTAACCATCTGTCGCTGACTTGTGTATTTTGCATTTTGTGCATTGGCTTACTGTGGTCATGCAGAATATTTTGTTTTTTTTTTCTGTTTCACATGTGAGTTTACATTTGTGTTCGAGGCGCTCACTGTTGCTGGAAGTGTAGCAGCAGTATCATCTGGTGCTAAATCTCCCTACCGAATGTGTGACACTTGGGGATTCATTCATGTGAACTGAGCACTCTGTAGTGTGCGCTGTTAGATAGTATCGTTCCCTTGTCAGTTTTATCATCATAGGAACAATGAGAAGAGTTTATCAAAACTAGAGCAGCTAGAATCTGGAGCAGCTGTGCATGGCGGCCAATCAGCTTTAATCTTTCATTTTCAAAGGTTAACTGAACTATATGAAGATAGAAGATTATATTTATGAAAACATAAATTATTAAATAAAGTGCTTCTGATTAACCACTTGCCAACCAGCCGCCACAGTTGTACTGCGGCACAATGGCACGGCTGGGCGAAGCGACGTTATGTAACGTCGCTTTGCCCTGTGGCCACTAGGGGCGCACGAGTGCCCGGCAGGTCATGATCACCACCAGGCTCCCACAATCGCGGCTGACACACGGAGAACCGGGATCTGTGTGTGTAAACACACAGTTTTCGGTTCTCTGAGGGGAGAAGAGACAGATCGTCTGTTCATACAGAGTATGAACAGCGATCTGTCATCTCCCCTACACAGTCCCCTCCCCCTTCAGTTAGAATCACATCCCAGGGAACACAAGTAACCCCTTGATCGGCCCCTAGTGTTAACCCCTTCCCTGCCCGTGACGTTTTTACAGTAACCAATGCATTTGTATAGCACTGATCGCTGTATAAATGCCAATGGTCCCAAAAATGTGTCAAAATTGTCGGATGTGTCCGCCATAATGTCGCAGTCCTGATAAAAATTGCAGATCGCCGCCTTTACTAGTAAAAAAAAATTAATAATAAAAATTCCATAAAACTATCCCCTATTTTGTAGACGCTATAACTTTTGCGCACAACAATCAATATACGCTTATTGCGATTTTTTTTTCCCAAAAATATGTAGAAGAATATATATCTGCCTAAACTGAGGAAAAATTTTTTTTTCTATATTTTTGGGGGATATTTATAGCAAAAAGTAAAAAATATTGTGTTTTTTTCAAATTTGTCGCTCTTTTTTTGTTTATAGCACAAAAAATAAAAACCGCAGAGGTGATCAAATGTTACCAAAAGAAAGCTCTATTTGTTGGAAAAAAAAAAACGTAAATTTTGTTTGGGTACAACACTGCACGACCGCAAAATTGTCAGTTAAAGCGACGCAGTGCCGAATCGCATAAAGTACTCTGGTCAGGAAGGGGGTAAAATCTTCTGTGGCTGAAGCGGTTAAAGAGGATCTTCAGCCTGCTTGCAAAAACGTAAAAAGTCAGCAGCTATAAATACCGTAGCTGCTGACTTTTAATAAAAGGACACTCACCTGGCCAAGGATCCAGCACTGTTCTCACCCAGCTGGTTCTTTACTGGTCCTCAGGTTCCTGACGCTGGCATGTTTAGTATGGGAAGCCACCTGGGACTTCTTTCTGCTTCACAGCTGGCTTCCCACTATGCATGTGCTGTGTGAATGATCCCACAGTGTCATGGAAGCTGTGATGTGTCTCAAGAGGTTGTGGGTGGGGGTCTTGCGATCTGTACAGAAGAGGATGGGTTTCGTGGTTACCCACTAAAACTAGGTACCCGCTCCCACCCTAAAAAAATTCCCACTGGTGTTAGAGGAGGAAGAGGACATAAAGCAGAACTTCCCCTTTAGAGTTTTAAGTGTCAGTTAATTGTGCCACGGTTCATAAAACCACTTAAAATGGTTGCAAAGCCTTCTGTGCTGCAGCTCCCCCCCAGAACTCCACTTTTCCTTACGAGAGCCCAATCCGATCCAGCGATCTGTGCGAGCCACTGTCTCTCTCCTAATTGTACAGATCAATGGCTCCCGCTGCTGTCAATCAAATCCAGTGACATGGGAGTGGGGGACGGGGCAGAGTCCCACTGTCTGTGTCAGCGGACGCAGCAGCAGGACTTGGGAGCGAGCCCACACAGGTGCCCCCAAGGAAAGAGGCTTTCTGTGGGAGCATCTGATGAAGAGGAGGGGCCAGGAGCGCTGGTGGGACACCCCAGAAGAAGAGTATTGGGGTTTTTCTGTGCAAAACGATTGCACAGAGCAGGTAAGTATAGGCACGTTTGTTATTTTTATGAAAAAAACCAAGGGTTTACAACCCCTTTAAACAATATACTCAATACAGTGATCTAAAGTGCTTCTAATATATATATATATATATATATATATATATATATATATATATATATATATATATATATATATATATATATATATATATATACACATACATACTGCAGTGTATTTCACTCCACACAAAAGTGCTTTCAACAAAGTCACTATCCCTGAAGACGTCCTATCGACAAAACGCGGTGTATGGGGCTTCATTTGCGATGTCATTTCCGCGGTTTGGAATGCATGGCCATATTGGATGATAAGTGGTGGTGCTAATATAGAGTGTATTGGCTGAATCTATTACAAACATATGTAATAAAGTGGCGTTACACTGTCTGGATCTCCCCTGCATTTATTTTCTGGTGTCATGGAGGCTTGTTTTTATAGAGACATCCTATTGAAAAGGTAGCAAAGACGGGAAGCCTGTGGTGCTGGAGGATATTTTAAAGAGTATTGAAGAACTTGAATATAATAAGGGGTTACATAAAATCTGGTGTGGAGTGGCACTCGGAATTCACAGCCACTGGACTTTGTTGATGACACTTTTCTGTGGAGTGAAATATGCTGCAGTTTTGCACAGGAAGATCTATAGGTTTTTTTCATATGAACTGTGGCACAATTAACCGACGCTTTAACCCCTTGGTGATTGAGGGTAAAACAAATTGTAATGTCTGAACTCAATATTCCAACTTTGACATTTGTTTGTAAAACTGTATATATCATCACACCTACTTTGTGTATCCAGGTGGATTATACCTTGTTTTATCAGGACAAATTGGGCTTCCTTGTCATGGTAAATGGTAATGGATATCTCCTGATTTTTTTTTTTTTTTTTTTTTTTAATGCAGCTGTATATTTCTTGCTATTATCATTATTTCCTACCAAAGAACAACTCAAGATAAATTCTCCAGCTCCTGACGATCACAGGAATACCACATATGTGTGTTTTTTGTTGTTTGTACCTGTTGTAGGGCCCAGAAAAAATGGTGCACAGTTTTTTTTATCCTACCTAAAACATACTGACACTAATTTAAAAAAATGTTTTTTAAAAAATTCTGCACCTGACCCTTTCTTTGACCCGAATGCCGCGTACACACGAGTGGAATGTCCGACAGAAAAAGTCCGACGGAAGCTTTTCATCGTCTATTCCGATCGTGTGTAGGCCTCATCAGACTTTTTTTTTTTTCGAAAATCCTGACGGAACTATAAATGGAACACGTTCTAAATATTTCCGACGGAACCAATTCCTATCGGGAAACCCGCTTGTCTGTATGCTGACGGACCAAATACAACGCATGCTCTAAAGCAAGTACGAGACCGAAGCTATTGGCTACTGGCTATTGAACTTCCTTTTTCTAGCCCTGTCGTACGTGTTGTATGTCACTGCGTTCTGGACGGTCGGACTTTGGTGTGACCGTGTGTATGCAAGACCGCTTGAGCGGAATTCCGTCGGAGAAACCTTCGGAATGTATTACGATGGCAAAACCAGTCGTGTGTACACGGCATTACACTAACTCTGGCACTGACCTAGGTCAAACCTTTACACAACTGTTTTTTTTTTTTACTTTATTTTTTTAAATTATTATTATTTTTCTCACACACTTGTTTATTTACATCATCCTCTCCTGCAAGGAGAGGAAGATGCAATCTATCTTTCTCTCCATTCAGATGAGAAAGTAAACCCTGTGGTGGGCTGCACAGTGTGACCCCTTTTACATTGGGGCCACCTGTGCGTTAGCGCTAAAGTGCCGCTCATTTTAGCAGGGCTTTAGCACTGTTTAAGCGGCACTTTGCGGCTGCTAGCGGAGAGCTTTTAACCCCCACTAGCGGCCAAAGAAGGGGTTAAAAACACCCATGTTGCTTTTTTTTTTTTTTGGGCGCTTCCGAAGCGCTGCCTATGCATTTCAATGGGCAGGGATCTTTGGGAGCACTGTATACAGCACTCCCAAACCGCCCCAAAGATGCTGCTTGCAGGACTTTTTTTTTCCGTTCCCCAAATGCACAGCCCCGGTGTGAAAGCACTCAGGCTTTCGCATTCGGACCGTATGAGAGGCAGTTTTCAGGCGCTTTACAGGCGCTATTTTTAGCGCTAAAACGCCTGAAAACTGTCAGTGTGAATGGGGTCTGACTGATCATTTTGATAGCCAATCAGAGGCTGGAAGTGGTTAATTTCAAGCACTTTGTTTTCATAAATAAAATCTTCACAGATGGAGGTTTATGTAGTACATTATGGTGTATATATAGAGTAAGGAGGTTTATTTACATATAATTTTTGAACACTGCACCTTTGTGACCTAACAGATTGATATGACTATTTTCCTTTTTGTGGGGATTATAGGTAGGTGTCCAGCAGCTTATGTGTGGATACAGGAATGGTGTTGCCATAAGCTGTCACGGTTTAGCCTGCAGTTTCCTGCTTATGAAATTCTTACCTGGTTGCGGCAATGGTTGTGCTGGATCTGTGGTTCTACTCACATGTGCTGCTGGCTTCTGTGTTCTCCCGTGGGCGTCGCCTGCTCTACTGTGGATTTATATTCCTTTCCCTTCTATCACTTCCTGGCCCACCTCCCAGTCTGCTTCTCTATATATAGACCTGCTCAGTGCAGCTCATGTTGCCTGAGCAACTTCCTAGTTTCTCCATGCTCCTGCTTTCCTGTGTATTACTTGTATTCGTTGTCTGACCTCCTGTGTACTGACTCTGGCTTTGTCTACCTTTTTGCCTGCCTGCCACGTGCCCTGACCTCCGTTCCTCTCCCATATCCTCTTCTGTCTCAAGTGGTCTTGACATTGTACCTGGTGGCCATGACCTGGTTCCAGTCTACTGCAAACACTGCACAAAAACAAAAAGAGGGTGCACCAGCCCTAGTGTATCACCATAATTCACCAATTATTGATGAATAAAAACAGATATACTCAATCAATACAGGTAGACAAGTAATACAAAGACTGACTGTCTCCAGAGCAGCCACGCATGTGTTTCCCTAAAGTGGGAAGATTCCTTTTGTGCCTGATGAGGGTTACGTATTTCGAGGATCAACCCCTCTTCTTCAGAGCCAAATTTGACTGCTGCAAGTCCAGCTTCACCACCAGGGGCAATGGTGAAGAAGCAGGCTGGGGTTTAGACTCGGGAAAAGGGCTCACTACCATAGGAGCCTGATATATATATATATATATATATATATATATATATATATATATATATATATATATATATATATATATATATAATAGAAGTTGATTAGTTGCCATGCACAGCTGCTCCAGATTCAGGCTGCTCCAGTTTTGATTAATTCCCCCCCCACTCTGTTTCATTTTTTATTGTTAAAAAAAAAAAAAAAAAAAAATGTACAAAATGTATGAAACCACAAGAGTGTTACTGCTCAAGGTGAAGTGGAAAACTGCCTGGGTACACAGTACAATGCAAGTAATTTAACCGGTTCAATACAGGGCATTTTCACCCCCTTCCTTCCCAGGCCAATTTTTAGTTTTCAGCACTGTCGCACTTTAAACGACAATTGCGCGGTCGGGTGATGTTGTACCCAAAAAAAAAAAATTGACGTCCTTTTTTCCCCACAAATAGAGCTTTCTTTTGGTGGTATTTGATCACCTCTGCGGTTTTTATTTTTTGCGCTATAAACAAAAGAAGAGCGACAATTTTGAAAAAAACACAATATTTTTTACTTTTTGCTATAATAAATATCCCAATTTAAAAAAAAAAAAAAAATTTTTTTCCTCAGTTTCGGCCGATACGTATTCTTCTACATATTTTGGTAAAAAAAAATTGCAATAAGCGTATATTGATTGGTTTGCGCAAAAGTTATAGCATCTACAAAATACGGGATAGATTTATGGCATTTTAAAAAAAATATATATTTATTTTTTTTACTAGTAATAGCGGCGATAGCAATTTTTTTTCGTGACTGTGACATTATGGCGGACACATGGGACACTTTTGACACATTTTTGGGACCATTCACATTTATACAGCGATCAATGCTATAAAATTGCATTGATTACTGTGTAAATGTGACAGGCAGTGAAGGGGTTAACCACTAGGGGGACACAAGGGGTTAAATGTTTCCTAGGGAATGATTCTAACTGTAGGGGGCGGGGACGTACAAGGGGAGGAGACCGATCAGTGTTCCGCTGTGCTGGGAACACAGAACGGTCTCCTTACAACTGACAGGACGTGGATCTGTGTGTTTACACACACAGATCCACGGTCCGGCCCGGTTAACGGGCAATCGCGGGTGCCTGGCGGACATCGCGGCCACCGGCCACCGGGCACACGCACCGGGTCCCGAGCAAGGCGGTGGCCGCGCCCCCTAGGCTGCCGGGAAGCCCAGGCCGTCATCTGACGTCCACCCAGGATGGGAGATCCCATCTGTGGACGTCATTTGACAATAGTCGGGGAGGGAAGTCGTTAAATATCAGAGACTTGAAAGGTGTCACAATGTAACAACATATGAAAGGATTCATTACTGTCCTAATGGTAGATGACACTCAGCAAAAAAAATCTTTGGTTTATATAGTGGGACTCTTTTCAGGTCTTGTGAGTGGCACTGTTCTCTGATGTATGTTTGTATGTGTATACATTGATCATATGACCAGGTTAAGCAAATAGCATTGATTATCTTGTTACAATGGCATCTGAAAGTTGGTTAGATGTATTAGGCAGCAAGTAAACATGTAGTCTCTGAAGTTGATGTGTTGAAAGCAGAAAATGTGTGTATCAGTTTGCTGTGTATAGGGCTCCTGACCTGCGTTCACAGCCAAAAATGGCTACAATGCACATGTGAGCATCAGAACTGGGCCATGGAGCAATGGAATAAGGTGGCCTAGTCTGATGAATCAAGTTTTCTTTTACGTAATGTGAATGGCTGGGGGTGTGTGCGCTTACCTAGGGGATAGAGATGGCACCAGGATACATTGGATGATGCGTGATGCTTTTGCCAATATTCTGCTGGGAAACCTTCGGTCCTGCCATTGTTGTGGATGTTACTTGGCACGTACCACCTACCTAAACATTGTTGCTGACCAAAATCACCTTTTTATGGAAACCATATTCCCTGAAGTGGTCGAGTGGTGTTCATGCCTCAACAAGTCAGGGCTGTTTTGGTGGCAAAAAAGGGGGGAGAAAAAGGGAACCCACGCAATATTTGGTGGGTGATCATAGAGTCATGGCTGATCGTTGCATGTATGTGTGTGTGTGTGTGTGTGTGTGTATATATATATATATATATATATATATATAGTTAGGTCCATATATATTTGGACACAGGCACAATTTTCATACATTTAGCTCTGTATGCCACCAGAACAAAATTAAAACGAAACATTACAAATTATTATGAAGTGCAGACTTTCAGCTTTGATTCAAGGGGTTGAACATAAAGATCTAATCCAAATTTTAGGAACTGCAATCATTTTTATACACAGTCCCCCCATTTTTAGTGGGCTCAAATGTAATTGGACAAATTAATATTATCATAAATAGCCTGAAGTCTGGTACCCATGGACATTACCAAAAACTGGGTTTCCTCCTTTCTGGTGCTTTACCAGGCTCTAACTGCAGCTGTCTTCAGTTGTTGTTTGTTTGTGGGCCTTTCTGCCTTTAGTTTTGCCTTCAGCAAGTGAAAAGCATGCTCAATTGGGTTGAAATCAGGTGACTGACTCGGCCATTGCAGAATATTCCACTTTTTTTCCTTCAAAAGCTCCTGGGTTGCTTTTGCGGTATGTTTTGGATTATTGTCCATCTGTACTGTGAAGCGCCATCCAATCAACCTTACTGCATTTGGCTGAATCTGGGCTGACAGTATATCTCTAAACACTGCAGAATTCATTCGGCTGCTTCTGTCACATCATCAATGAACACCAATGACCCAGTGCCACTGGAAGCAATGCATGTCCATGCCACCACAATGCCTCCACCATGTTTAACAGATGACGTGTGCTTTAAATCATGAGCTGTTCCAAGCCTTCGCCACACTTTTTTCTTCCCGTCATTCTGATACAGATTAATCTTAGTTTCATGCATCCAAAGAATGCTTTTCCTGGTCTGGCTTTTTTAGATGGGTTTTGGCAAAGTCTAATCTGACTTTTCTATTCTTCAGGCTTATGAATGGTTTGCACCTTGTGGTGAACCCTCTGTATTTGCTCTTGTGAAGTCTTCTCTTGATTATAGACTTTTACAATGATACGCCCACCTCCTGGAGAGTGTCCTTCACTTGTCTGGATGCTGTGAATGGGTTTTTCTTTACCATAGAGAGGATCCTGTGATCAAATCCCACTTTTGTCTTCCATGGACATCCAAGCTTTTTTATGTTGCTGAGCTCACCAGTGCGTTCTTCTCTCCTCAGAATGTACCAAACCATTGATTTGGCCACTGCTAATGTTGCAGCTATCTTTCTGATGGATTTGTTTCGTTTTTGAAGCCTTACAATGGCCTGTTTAACCTGCATGGACATCTCCTTTGAACGCATGATGTAGGTTCACAGCAATAGATTCCATATGAAAATACCACACTTAGAATCAACTCTAGACCTTTTACCTGCTTAATTTATGAAGAAATAACAAAGAAGTGTAGCCCACACCTGGCCACGAAACAGCTTTGATTCAATTGTCCAATTACTTTTGGTCTCTTGAAAAAAGGGGGGGGGGGCTATTCTTAAAAGCTGTAATTCCTAAACTCTTCCACTGATTTGGATGGATTACCCTCAAATTAAACCTGAGAGTGTGCACTTGCAGCCCATATCCATTATATAACTATAGCTTGAATATGTTTTGGTAAGTACCTGAAAAAAATCTAAAATTGTGCATGTGTCCACATATATGGACCTAACTGTGTGTGTGTGTGTGTGTGTGTGTGTGTATATATATATATATATATATATATATATATATATATATATATACACACACAGTATATATATTTCTGAATAGCCAACATAGGCTGTGGTCTATGGGGTGGACATCATGTTGCCAATGGTTAATAACACATTCCTGTTTATACTGAAAGGATCCAGACTGCTGTCTTTCCTCACAATGACAGTGGGTCTTGACTAAAGGATTCGTCAACCTTGGGTCCTTACCATTAGATTAAAGACACAGACCGCGTGACATGGGTTTTAAAAGGCCACAGCAGCCCCATTTATTAACCAAATAATAAATAACATAACGTGAAAAACACGTAACACATACCCGTAAGAACAAAAATAATATCCAACAGCAAGAGGTCTTTGGGTGTATTAAAAAAGGCACACTTTAATGACTTTAATGGTCTATATCCTCAGCTGTGCCCCAACTGGCTCGAGGACGCTCGGACATCACACCAACTTCCATATTTCCTTCCCCCAGGGGACTTATCTCCTGGGAGAACCACCGCTAACGAAAGGAAAGCGCCATCCTTAGATGGGCCCCACTAATCCTGTGACCATGCAAAATTTTCACTGACCCCCCAAAGACCCCTTGAACCGCCGACTGCTGCGACAAAATTGAACAGTACACCTTAACATGAAATTATACAAAAACCATAAATATAATTGTTGCTCTTTTTTTTTTTTTTTTTTTTTTTAAAAAGCAAAACATGTAACAAAACATTTATCCCATCCTTAAATACCAACACTCCCTCAACCTGTCCAGCAAGCTAAACCCCTAACACAAGGGCGGGAGGGTGGGAAGATGTCTCCTCTCCAACTTCTCTGAATGACGAAGAATCCACCCCCTACACCGGACCCCAAGCCTCTGGACCCTGCCCATCTGCTTCCTACCTCCAATCGGGTAAGAGATGACTTCGTGTCCCCACCACTGACCTGACTGACCGTTACTTGACCCCTGTTCCTCCCATAGTCTTGCAGCCCCTGCGTCCATTCTCTCCTATGGGTCTCACTTTACTGATGTTGGCTCTGCACAGTTTGTTCATTTTTATTGATGATGAAATATTGCATTGTACACTTACAGATAACCCAGTCTTGGTATGTATACGAAGAACTGAATTGCTGAATTGTTTGACCTACTGTTCTGTTCTAGATGTACGGATGCAAAATGAGCAAACTATCTCTCCACCCCCCTTTCAGATTTTGCACTCTTTGTTTTTTGTTTAGCTATGATATCTGATCTTGTTAGTTTTATACTAAGGCTAACTAGTCGACTAGGGTAAGCACAAAACCGTGTTCCTAGGAGGGCATGAGTGATAAATCCAGTCCTACTTATCTGCATAATAGGCAGTCGCTACTTTCAAGTAAAGGCTACTAGTATCATCTATTAATTATTAAAGAGAAATCGGCACAATAAACATTTCATGATTTCCAAACTGCTTTGTAGGGTCAACATATCACATCAAATAGAAATATACACTATGTACTGTATGTACGCTGTAATATTGGTGATTAGCTTTAGTGTAGAGCTTACCAGTGAGCTGAGACACTCCAGATATGCTTTTTAGGGGCTTGTTGGGTCACTTCTATTAAAGTAAAGTGCGGCCCGGAGGAGAAGAAATAGACGCAGGGTCGTCATGACTAAGGGAGGAACAGGTCTGGGAAGGGTTAAATAAGTAAGTTAGTAGGGTAGGGGCGTAGCTTACCTTATTGGAGCATCAAGGGTCAGGTGGTCGGGGTGGAGCCGCAGGGGGGTTTTTGGTACGTGCAAAGACTGATGGGTAATCACTCCGGAAAGTTCCTTGACTGAAGAGTTCCCTCCCTCCCGCCCTATATTCTGGTTAGGATGTGGAAAAGAGGGGGGGGGACAATTGGGATGTTTCAAAAAAAAAAAAAGGTAAAAAAAAAAACAATAAATAAATATATATATATATAAGTGCAATCTTTTGCATTTGTCACAGCAGCTGGCGGGTCAGGGGGTCTTTGGGGGGTCAAGGATTAAACAGATTGTAGAAGTCTTGGGGCCCATACAAGGTATGGCGCTCCCACCTGGTTGGTTGGTGGTGGTTCTCCCAGGACCTAGGTTCCATGGGGGAAAGTAAAATTTGGAAGTCGCAACGTCTTCGAGCCGGATGGGGCACAGCTGAGGACATAGTTGGTAATAATCAAAATGTGATTTAGGGGCACCCAAAGACCCCCTCCTGGTGTTAAATTGTTCTGTTTGTTGTTATTAATTTGTTTAATAAAAGGGCTGTTGTGGTCATTTAAACCCATGTCACGCAGCGTTGTGTTGTTATTATAAGTTAAAGACCGCAAGTTTATGAATCCTATAGTCAAGATAAGTCCATCCAGGATTGCCCACTCAGGGGTTTCAACTTCACAGCAATATTGTAATAACAAACAGAAAATACCAGCCAGCTGGATTTGTGGTCAGCACTGCTGCTCAGGCTTTGGCCTCGGTCCTCTTGACCCTGTAACAGTGTCCCAGTTTGGTACACCTTTGCTGACACTCGCTTGTACAACTTCCTTGCTGCTACAGCCCACAGGTTTGGGCCCTCCGTCTCCTCCTTCAGATTGTCCCGTGCAGACATGCACACTTTTACCTTACATACCAGTACTCCTTGGGAGGGTGGAGCTCAAAACCCTGATCCTGACTTTACTATCAGCCCAGGATCCACCTGTGCAATCAAACTCCTGGCTGTTCCCAAAACCCCGTCCCAGTATTGGAGATTTTTTCCCACCCAGATCGCTGCAAAATCTCCAGGCTCCAGGTCCTCAACTGGATTTTACAAACCTTGGAGGAAACTGACAAAACAGATTCCTCCACATTAAATAATAATCCTGGAGCCCCTCAACCTTTCTGGTTGACAATTCTGGGCGACAAACACCATGACAGGGAACCGTACCTTTACAACGTATGGATATGGTTTCTTTCTACACATACAAAAATGATTGCCCAGATGGCCCATTACATTGGAAGAAGAGTGATCTGTAGTGTCTGCTTGCAAATATGTTATGCAAAAAGGACAGGAAACATTTGATAGTCTAGTCCAGTGATCTTCAAAGTGTGGCCCTTTGCATGCCTTTATGCAGCCCCTGGGGTACTATTCCTCCCACTAAAACGAGATACGGTTCTGCGAACTGGCAACAATGGGGCACCATTTCTACCACTTACACCAACAATGGAGCACTATTCCTCCCAGTTATACCAATAATGGGGTACTATTCCTCCCCATTATACTGATGATGGGGCACTATTCCTCTCCCTAATACCAAATTTGGTGATGTGTACTCCCACTGATGCCAGGAAAATTTCTACTCCCGGCCATAGCCCAGCCCCCTAAAGTCTGAAGGACAATAAACTGGCTCTTTGTGTACAAAGTTTGGGGATTGCTGTTCTAGTCTAAATTGGGCATGTTATTTGCCGCCCCTGCTACTTATGTTCAACTTTCTTTTGCTCCCGCACACTTCTGAATGCCTGCCAAGGCATAGTTAGAAAAGAGCACAAGACTGACTCGGACCTTACACAGGGCTAGGGACTCTTTCTCTGCCACCACATAATAGGGCTTGGTGATTCGTCATTTAGGTGGCAATCAAAGAAGGGAGGAGAATGGGGAATCATATACTCCTCATACCCAAAAGTACCAGATGTTTATTTTCACCATCAGCAGCTGAACGGAGCACAAGTGGAGCAAAAGAAAAATGAACAGCAGACGTTTGTAAAACCCGAGTTGGCACACTTAGTCTCATTTACCACAAGCCCTTCCATTGCCAATTTGCGAGCCTAGATCTGCTCTTAACTGTGCATTAAAAGACAATGTTCTCAGCTCTAATCTTTGATATTTTTCAAATTTCCACGTAGAACCTGAGCCATGTTAATTAGCAGAAGACTAAAAAGAACCTTCATGATGCAAAATAGACTGCACACCAATCTCATGAACTGGTTCAGCTTCATTGTCCTGAATCCAATTTGCTGACATGATTCAGTGAATCGCTGCTTCCATGAAACCTTTCTTACACAGTTTTGTATTATGAAAACTCCCTTTAAAATAAATATGCTCATTACAGTATTTTAGTGATTTATTTTACTTGTAATTCTATGCAGCACTCCAGAAAATATACTCTTGAAGGTCACCGCAGACTAAGGATTAAGAAACTGCAAGTAGAAAATGTAATAAATGCCTCATCAATGGTGGTAGAGTCCAAAAAAGATTGAAGTTACTTTGTATTGGGGTGGCATGTCCTACTATATAAAATCCTCAATAGTACTGACTATAGAAATGAAGTGCTTAGGCAACTTAGTTACATTGCAAAAGCTATACCCTTTGGATAAAGATCTGACTAATGAAGATTTCTTGAACCTCCTTTAGGGAAAGGGAGTCTTGACTGTTGGAAATGTAGCACCTTCTAGCAATAGGTAGGTGCTAGTATAGGATTTTTGCTAGTTAGTCTGTCAGCACAGGTAAATTTAGGCAGGCCTATGCTTTGAGCTAGGCCTGTCTGTT
Organism: Aquarana catesbeiana; assembly: GCF_042186555.1. NCBI lineage: Eukaryota > Metazoa > Chordata > Amphibia > Anura > Ranidae > Aquarana > Aquarana catesbeiana. The sequence continues at coordinate 50,286,311 of NC_133333.1, read as the reverse complement.
TTGATCTGGGGGCAGGGAGTGGTTCGAGTAGCAGTGGGTGTGGCCACCTGTGCTTTAGTTCTGAGGCGCCTCCCTTGCTTCCAGGAAGAATGATCTGGAAGAGGGGCAGGGCCTGGAACTGGAGTGGCAGGCAGCTCATGTGGGAGCCTTGACCAATCCCCAACTGCTATTGGCAGGGGGCGGGCCTCCTATATAAGCTGAGGTAACATGCCACTGGGAGGAGTTGTCAGTCGGGTGAAGTGGAGAATGGAATACTAGACAGCAGCAGGAGGGCACCCTCATCTGGGGGGGGTGTGCCGATCGCAGGAGGAGGCCCGGGGAGAACTGTGAAGGAACATTGCCTTTACACGGTCATTGGCAAAGTCCTCATCATTACATGGTCATTGATGAGGAACTCCTGGAGCAGAGGGGCAGGTGAAGCTGTCGGAATGTATGGTCCGGTTAAGTTCTCCATCAAGGACTCGGGGCAGAGAGAGGTCGGTAAGTGTACCACAGTGGAGGGCTGGATGTGCCAGGAAGTCTGTGAGGGATCTTCACTTCTACACGGTCTAAACTATGTGGCATGTTCACCAATGCCAGAAGCATGGCGGACAAGATGGGTGAACTAGAGATACTGTTGTACGAGGAGGATTTGGATTTCAAGAGACCTGGTTCAACAGCTCTCATGATTGGCTGGCAAACATTCAAGGGTATACCCTATACCGCAAGGATAGAGAGGGTAAAAAAGGGGGAGGGGTATGCCTATATATAAAGAATAATGTACAAGTAAATGTGAGAGATGACATCGCTGAGGGAGCTAGGGAGGAGGTGGAATCCTTATGGGTAGAGCTCCAAAGGGATGAAGCTAAGTGGAAAATACTAGGAGTATGTTATAGGCCCCCTAACCTGAGGGAGGAAGTGGGGACAGATCTCCTATCACAATTTGGATTAGCAGCAAGGATGGGAAGTGTTATCATAATGGGGGATTTTAATTATCCAGACATAGAATTTCGAAAGGACAAAGATAGTCAACTGAAAGCACCACATCCCATAATTGACTATGAACTAGGAATAAAGGCTGTTTTGCCTATAGAGGGGGAGGGGAAAAAGAATTTTTTTCCCCAAGGGACTTTTAAGGTGCTCTTTAAATCAACAATTTAATCAAAAAATTTATGTACAATTATATAAAAAGATTTTTTTATTTTATTAAATCAAGATTAAAACATCTGTGCCTCACATGAAAAAATGAGACATGATTCTAAAAATACTTAGACATGAACAATTTCACCTAAATTCATTCACATTATATAGTGCAACATAAAGCAACTACTTAAAGGTGCCATGACAATCTGCCGCTTGCTCGACATGTTTCGCTCTAGTACGAGCTTCTTCAGGAGTTTTAAAGGCAATGATTGTAGTGGACTCTAGATAATGAGAAAATGGGCAATGATCAATACATCCATAGTTTAAACATATACAGAATGCATCCAATAATCTTGGATTCAATTGGTAGAATAAAGATTAGTACAGAACATTCCAATACATACACATAAGTTTGAAACCAAACAATCCAACCGATTATATATAGAAGATTTGAATTTACATATCTTACCAGGCTGTAGTACACCAATGCAACGTAAATGCTTGAATAGAATAAAACTGCTGCCAATTTCAAACCGGGGGTTTCTCATATAGAAGGGACCTCGCTGCCATAAAGTGACCACAGGGGAATATAAAGTACTTAAAAAGGCCCTTTAAGAAACACAGATAAACTGTAGATTAGAAGAGAGGGATCGCATCTGATGTCATTCACCTTTAATTTAGGGAGTGTATTACCTTTAGTAGAACCAATCATAAATCCTGGCCTGGAACATAGAAGTCTCACAGCCTATACAAATTCTATGAATAGAGATGGCACCATGATCTGGTGAACTGATCCCTGGTAAATGCACAATTTAATTGTCCAAAGGGAGCGATTCCCATCAGAACAGTTTTCTAAACACAGAAAAAGAAAATACAATGAAGGGACCATTAGGATTCAAAGTGTGCGGCTTACTGTCAATGGTGACAGGGCTGCAAGGAAATAACTTACTTTGGAGACATTGATGCGGCACGCGGGCTTGAGAAAGCTTCACGCATCCTCTGTGGAACGGCACCGGTAACAGAACTATGAGCGGTGTGTAACCGCCTTTATATACCCCCATCACGGCGGCGTCTGATCTCACCGCCGGGATGCGGACGCTCACTGAGATTACCTGCGTCATGACGTGGGGGGACGTAGCGGCGTCATTCTGACGTCAGCGGCGTCCATAAAGCTCAGTGCGCATGTTGGTATAGTTTGAGCCTGTAAAGCGTGTAGGCGCCAACGGCGCCATCTTGGCTAAGGGAAAAGATAAGGGAAAGGCAAATAATTTCGCCTTAAAACAAAATGCCCGTCCAAGAAAACTGTTGCTATCCTAAAACCTTAAGGGAGATATTTCCTAAGATGGTATTAAAGGCTCATAAAAATAGTTATTTGGTCTAAAAACCCCAACGTAACATGACCGGACTCAATTGTATAGGGCCACCACCGTGGGGGCGATTGGTTCTTCACCTCCAACGGTGGGTGCCCCGGGCGTCCGTGTGGTCTAGATTGACAGGGATGGCCCCAATATGAGAATCTTTCCGGGAAGTTTTTACCAAACGATTGGAAATGGGAGCAAAATTTATAAATATATACTAACAACTATAGCCTGCAAGATAAATAACAGCAACCCAGTGGAGGTTCAATGATGTCACAAACATAATACAAAGTATACATGGTCATATTTCAACTATTTATATCCGTTTTATACAGCTCATATATACAAATAATGCCAACTCAATTTAGAGTTGGAAGTGTTGGATATAATTAATGACCTAAAAGAAAAAAAAAAGAAAAAAAGAGAAGAAAAAAAGAAGGAAGACCTAGAAATAAAAAAAAAAAAAAAAAAAGAGAGAGAGGGAGAGGCCAAACCAAGGCTGAAGATGCCTCAGTTTTCAAAGAAATGGCTTGAAACTGAACGCATCATTCATGCCTGGATATTTAAGGGCCGACAACTCATGTATCCAGCGTGCCTCCTTTTGAAGGAGGAGCCTATCGTAATCTCCCCCTCTATCTCCAGGAGGAATATGTTCCAGAGCAAAGAAATGTAAGCAGTTAGTGTCAAAATTATGCTATAGACCCGCGTGGCGGCTGATCGGAGTCTCCATTCTTTTTTTCCGTATCAGGGAGACATGATCCCTGATTCGACAGAAAAAGGGTCTCTTAGTCTTTCCGATATAAAACATCTTACATTCGCATAGCATGATGTACACAATGCCAATGGATTGACACGTTACTGTAAATCTTGGTTTGTATAGGTGCCCATTGGGCAATAGAAGATTTCGGGTCGCCAAAATATACCTGCAATAGGAACAATGATGGCAAGGTCTGCTGCCCCTGTCAGTTTCTCTAACTTTAATAGTGTGGCTTTCATAGTGACTGTGTACCAACGAATCCCTCAGAGATCGACAGGAAATTTGGAGGATTTGGGTTTGTAGTTACGAGGTATGACAATATTCGGAAAGTGGGGATGGACCAATGGGGGTGGGGAAGGGGGCGGGGGATCAACAGCCGTTTCAAGGGCATGAGCCTCGAGCAGGTCTGTTTCATTGATCCCCCCCTCCTCCCACAGCTCCATTAGGTCCTCCATAGCCTTGATGTCATTAATGGATATATCCTTCCAAAGAGGGTTATCCAGAGATGAACTCTGGATAGATGGAGGTGGCCTATCATAGAGGATTTTAAACATAAGTTTCCTCGAAAATAAATTAAGTCAATCCAGTCTGACCTTTTTGGATACTCAAATCATAGTTAAACCAGATGGTAGCATTAGAACAACCCTATACCGTAAATCTTCCGCAGGAAATTCCCTGCTACATGCCACCAGTTCTCATCCAGTTCCCCTTATCACTAGTGTGCCCTATGGGCAATACTTGCGAGCAAAACGTAACTGTAGTGATGAGTCTGACTTTGAAAAGGAAGCTAAATGTTTACGTTTATGCTTCCTTAATCGAGGATATAGCAAAAAATGCCTTAAAGCATACCTTAGAGCTAAAAATCAAAATAGAGCTTCTCTTCTACACAACACTAGATCTAAAAAAGCGAATCCTGGAGTCAGACTCATCACTACTTACTCTAGTCAACATAAACAAACACGTGAAATCCTTAGCAAGTATTGGTACTTATTGATGGGGGACGAAAAAGTGGCCAAACATTTAAACCCGTATCCGGAGATTACGTTTAGACGATGTCGATCTCTGAGGGATTCGTTGGTACACAGTCACTATGAAAGCCACACTATTAAAGTTAGAGAAACTGACAGGGGCAGCAGACCTTGCCATCATTGTTCCTATTGCAGGTATATTTTGGCGACCCGAAATCTTCTATTGCCCAATGGGCACCTATACAAACCAAGATTTACAGTAACGTGTCAATCCATTGGCATTGTGTACATCATGCTATGCGAATGTAAGATGTTTTATATCGGAAAGACTAAGAGACCCTTTTTCTGTCGAATCAGGGATCATGTCTCCCTGATACAGAAAAAAAGAATGGAGACTCCGATCAGCCGCCACGCGGGTCTACAGCATAATTTTGACACTAACTGCTTACATTTCTTTGCTCTGGAACATATTCCTCCTGGAGATAGAGGGGGAGATTACGATAGGCTCCTCCTTCAAAAGGAGGCACGCTGGATACACGAGTTGTCGGCCCTTAAATATCCAGGCATGAATGATGCGTTCAGTTTCAAGCCATTTCTTTGAAAACTGAGGCATCTTCAGCCTTGGTTTGGCCTCTCCCTCTCTCTCTTTCTTTTTTTTTTTTTTTTTTTTTTATTTCTAGGTCTTCCTTCTTTTTTTCTTCTCTTTTTTTCTTTTTTTTTTCTTTTAGGTCATTAATTATATCCAACACTTCCAACTCTAAATTGAGTTGGCATTATTTGTATATATGAGCTGTATAAAACGGATATAAATAGTTGAAATATTACCATGTATACTTTGTATTATGTTTGTGACATCATTGAACCTCCACTGGGTTGCTGTTATTTATCTTGCAGGCTATAGTTGTTAGTATATATTTATAAATTTTGCTCCCATTTCCAATCGTTTGGTAAAAACTTCCCGGAAAGATTCTCATATTGGGGCCATCCCTGTCAATCTAGACCACACGGACGCCCGGGGCACCCACCGTTGGAGGTGAAGAACCAATCGCCCCCACGGTGGTGGCCCTATACAATTGAGTCCGGTCATGTTACGTTGGGGTTTTTAGACCAAATAACTATTTTTATGAGCCTTTAATACCATCTTAGGAAATATCTCCCTTAAGGTTTTAGGATAGCAACAGTTTTCTTGGACGGGCATTTTGTTTTAAGGCGAAATTATTTGCCTTTCCCTTATCTTTTCCCTTAGCCAAGATGGCGCCGTTGGCGCCTACACGCTTTACAGGCTCAAACTATACCAACATGCGCACTGAGCTTTATGGACGCCGCTGACGTCAGAATGACGCCGCTACGTCCCCCCACGTCATGACGCAGGTAATCTCAGTGAGCGTCCGCATCCCGGCGGTGAGATCAGACGCCGCCGTGATGGGGGTATATAAAGGCGGTTACACACCGCTCATAGTTCTGTTACCGGTGCCGTTCCACAGAGGATGCGTGAAGCTTTCTCAAGCCCGCGTGCCGTATCAATGTCTCCAAAGTAAGTTATTTCCTTGCAGCCCTGTCACCATTGACAGTAAGCCGCACACTTTGAATCCTAATGGTCCCTTCATTGTATTTTCTTTTTCTGTGTTTAGAAAACTGTTCTGATGGGAATCGCTCCCTTTGGACAATTAAATTGTGCATTTACCAGGGATCAGTTCACCAGATCATGGTGCCATCTCTATTCATAGAATTTGTATAGGCTGTGAGACTTCTATGTTCCAGGCCAGGATTTATGATTGGTTCTACTAAAGGTAATACACTCCCTAAATTAAAGGTGAATGACATCAGATGCGATCCCTCTCTTCTAATCTACAGTTTATCTGTGTTTCTTAAAGGGCCTTTTTAAGTACTTTATATTCCCCTGTGGTCACTTTATGGCAGCGAGGTCCCTTCTATATGAGAAACCCCCGGTTTGAAATTGGCAGCAGTTTTATTCTATTCAAGCATTTACGTTGCATTGGTGTACTACAGCCTGGTAAGATATGTAAATTCAAATCTTCTATATATAATCGGTTGGATTGTTTGGTTTCAAACTTATGTGTATGTATTGGAATGTTCTGTACTAATCTTTATTCTACCAATTGAATCCAAGATTATTGGATGCATTCTGTATATGTTTAAACTATGGATGTATTGATCATTGCCCATTTTCTCATTATCTAGAGTCCACTACAATCATTGCCTTTAAAACTCCTGAAGAAGCTCGTACTAGAGCGAAACATGTCGAGCAAGCGGCAGATTGTCATGGCACCTTTAAGTAGTTGCTTTATGTTGCACTATATAATGTGAATGAATTTAGGTGAAATTGTTCATGTCTAAGTATTTTTAGAATCATGTCTCATTTTTTCATGTGAGGCACAGATGTTTTAATCTTGATTTAATAAAATAAAAAATCTTTTTTATATAATTGTACAGAAATTTTTTGATTAAATTGTTGATTTAAAGAGCACCTTAAAAGTCCCTTGGGGAAAAAAATTCTTTTTCCCCTCCCCCTCTATAGGCAAAACAGCCTTTATTCCTAGTTCATATCCAGACATAGACTAAGCGAAGGGAACCGCGCATTCTTTTAAGGCTCGCCAGTTCCTTAATGTCTTGCAGGACAATTTTATGGGTCAGATGGTAGATGCAACTAGAAATAAAACATTACTGGATCTACTGATTACCAACAATACAGACCTGATCACAGATGTGGAAATACGGGGCAATTTAGGTAACAGCGATCACAGGTCAATTAGTTTCAGTATAAATCACACAAATAGGAAACCTAAAGGGAATACAAAGACACTGAATTTCAAAAGAGCCAACTTCCCTAAACTACAAACCTTGCTAAAAGACATAAATTGGGATAAAATATTAGGAACAAAGAATACGGAGGAGAGATGGGTTTGCTTTAAGAGCATATTAAATAAGGGCATTAGCCAATGTATCCCATTGGGTAATAAATTTAAAAGAGCGAACCAAAGTCCTGGATGGCTTAACTCCAATGTAAAAATGCATATAAAAGCAAAGGAGAAGGCCTTCAAAAAATACAAGGTTGAGGGATCATACTCAGCATTCAGACTTTATAAAGAATGCAACAAGAAATGTAAGGGTGCAATTAGGACGGCTAAGATCGAACGTGAAAGACACATAGCGGAGGAGAGCAAAGAAAATCCCAAGAAATGATTTAAGTATGTAAACAGTAAAAAAGGGAGGACAGACCATATTGGCCCCGTAAAGAATGAGGAAGGACATCTGGTTACAAAGGATGGGGAGATGGCGAAGGTATTGAATTTATTCTTCTCCTCAGTCTTCACGAGTGAATCGGGGGGCTTCAGTAATCAAAACTGCAGTGTTTATCCTCATGACACAACACAGGAAGCACCTCCATGGTTAACAGAGGACAGAATTAAAATTAGACTTGAGAAACTTAACATTAATAAATCACCGGGACCAGATGGCTTGCATCTGAGGGTGCTTGGGGAACTTAGTCAAGTGATTGCCAGACCGTTGTTCCTAATTTTTACAGACAGTCTACTGACTGGAATGGTACCAGCTGATTGGAGAAAAGCCAATGTAGCACCAATATTTAAAATAGGCCCAAAATACATCCCTGGGAATTACAGACCAGTTAGCCTAACATCAATAGTATGTAAACTCTTGGAGGGGATGATAAGGGACTATATACAAGATTTTAGTAATAAGAATGGTATCATTAGCAGTAATCAGCATGGATTCATGAAGAATTGTTCTTGCCAAACCAATCTATTAATCTTCTATGAGGAGGTGAGTTGCCATCTAGATAAAGGAAGGCCCGTAGACGTGGTGTATCTGGATTTTGCAAAAGCATTTGACACAGTTCCCCATAAACGTTTACTGTACAAAATAAGGTCCGTTGGCATGGACCATAGGGTGAGTACATGGATTGAAAACTGGCTACAAAGGCGAGTTCAGAGGGTGGTGATAAATGGGGAGTACTCGGAATGGTCAGGGGTGGGTAGTGGGGTTCCCCAGGGTTCTGTGCTGGGACCAATCCTATTTAATTTGTTCATAAATGACCTGGAGGATGGGATAAACAGTTCAATCTCTGTATTTGCAGACGATACTAAGCTAAGCAGGGCAATAACTTCTCCGCAGGATGTGGAAACCTTGCAAAAAGATCTGAACAAATTAATGGGGTGGGCAACTACATGGCAAATGAGGTTCAATGTAGAAAAATGTAAAATAATGCATTTGGGTGGCAAAAATATGAATGCAATCTATACACTAGGGGGAGAACCTCTGGGAGAATCTAGGATGGAAAAGGACCTGGGGGTCCTAGTAGATGATAGGCTCAGCAATGGCATGCAATGCCAAGCTGCTGCTAACAAAGCAAACAGAATATTGGCATGCATCAAAAAGGGGATCAACTCCAGAGATAAAACGATAATTCTCCCACTCTACAAGACTCTGGTCCGGCCGCACCTGAAGTATGCTGTCCAGTTCTGGGCACCAGTCCTCAGGAAGGATGTACTGGAAATGGAGCAAGTACAAAGAAGGGCAACAAAGCTAATAAAGGATCTGGAGGATCTTTGTTATGAGGAAAGGTTACGAGCACTGAACTTATTCAGAGGGGATATGATTTCAATATACAAATACCATACTGGTGACCCTACAATAGAAATAAAACTTTTTCGCAGAAGAGAGTTTAACAAGAACGGCCACTTTGCGGAATTTCCTTCCACAGGCGGTGGTCTCAGCGGGGAGCATTGATAGCATACAGGGATATATAATAATGTAATACTGACACATAATCACACACATAGGTTGGACTTGATGGACTTGTGTCTTTTTTCAACCTCACCTACTATGTAACTATGTCATTAGTGAAGTCCTCATCATTACACGGTCATTGATGAGGAGTCCTGGATCAGAGGAGAGACTCTGGGGAGTTGTGTCAAATCGATGTGGCCTGAGGGCACAGGATTTGCAAGCAGGGCTAGTTGCCAACAGTAGTGCCCCATTCTTGATGTGCTTTTAACCTACTAGGCCCCTGGGGAGAGGTTCTGCAGGCCTCTGGCCTAGTAGCAGCGAGCAACCAGAGTCTACAAGAGGAACTATTCGGAGTGGGTCCTTTTTGCTTAAAGAAGATGTGACGTTAAACTAATAACTACAGTATGTTTGTGCGGGAGGAGAGGATTTCTGGGAACATCACCCTTTCACGGTTAAGAGTGATGTCCTCATCCTTACACGGTCATGGGTGAGGAAGTTCTGGAAGCAATAGTCTGCAGGAGTTAAGCAGAGGATGAGCAATAGTCTGCATGGTGATGCAGGCAAAAGACTGTAGTTGTTCAAAAAGGCACATCATTCCTTCAGACTCAAACTATATGCTAATCTGTACAATTAATTTCTAAATATGATGGCAAAGTGAACTATTCTATGGGCATCCCATATACCCCTTTCCCCAACCAAGTTGTACCCCCCAATAAACAAACAAAAAAACCAGCAAAGGACTGTTCATTGTCTCTGCAAGTCATATATGGGAGTCTGGCAGCGGGGTGATATGGTGGTTGTTTACTAGTGGCAACTACACCGCTACAGAAGCATGGCATCACTGTGGGCGTGACCCTAAAACGGAAGTTAAGTAGCTCCCTTAGGATTGGCTACAAAGACCTGAGGTGACTGGGAGGAGCCTGAACTATAAGAAAAGGCTACGCTGAGACACATCAACTGCACTGAGTAATTTCAGCTGTCACAAGAGTTGACCAACCTCCCGCCCGATGTGATGTTTTCCCACAGCTATATTGGTGGTTTTGGCCTTGCCAGCAATCGATGTTGCTTTATGGGCTATGCCCTTAAGTTACACTCTGGGGTCAGCCTAATGCCTGTCTGGCACTGTTGGTACTGTAAGGACAGGAGAGTTTATGTGAGTTTATGTTTTATGGGTGCTCACAGTATAACTTTGGCACTGTTGGTTTGTGCATTTCGAAAGTTGTTACATTTGCAACGTTCAATAAAGCTGTGGCTTTGCCCGATTTCAAATGTAATCAGTGACTGTGAATTTTGTGGGGGCAAGGTATTGGTTTATTAGTTGGTCATAAATGAGCCTATGCTTCTCAGCAGTCAAGAGTTCCAATATATACCCATATCTTAAGAATTGAGAAAGATATTTACAGAGGTACACACATGTCAGATCAGCGGTCCCCAACCTTTTTGTCACCAGGGATCATTTTCATGAAATACAAACTTTCCACAGACTGGGAATGGGGGGGGGGTTTCAGGATGATTGAAGTGCCACCTCAGATCATCAGGCATTAGATTACATTAAGGAGCGCACAACCTAGATCCCTCGCATATGCAATTTACAGTAAGATTCACACTCCTATGACTATCTAATGCTGCCGCTGGGTAATTACTATAAATACAGATGAAGCTTTGCTTGCTCTACCGCTGCTCACCACCTGCTGTGCAGCCTGGTTCCTAACAGGTCATGGACTGATACTGGTTTGGGGTATGGGGGTTGGGGACCACTATGTTAAGGTGACATTTAGCATTAGTAATTTTTTGTATTTGATGTTGTATTGAACATGTGCAAAGTAAAAACTGTCTGTGCTGTTCTTTTCCTTCACTACAGGCTGGTCTGAAGAAATTTTTGGAATATGTACAACATGGTTCTGCAGAGAAGGTGGCCAGGTTGCTGGATAAAGGCCTAGACCCAAACTATCATGATTCAGAAACGGGAGGTAAGTAAAATCACTGCAAATATACAAATGCCATATAGTGTGTAATATGAATATATATAATTAGCTTTCTCACTCACTAACAACACAATCTAATGCCCTGTACACAAGGTCGGACTTTCCGACGGAATATGTGTGGTCGGAGCTTGTTGTCGGAAATTCCGTCCGTGTGTGGGCTCCATCGGACTTTTTCCATTGGAATTTCCGACACACAAAGTTTGTGAGCAGGCTATAAAATTTTCCGACAACAAAATCCGTTTGCGTAAATTCAGACCGTGTGTGGACAATTCCGACGCACAAAGTGCCACGCATGCTCAGAATAAATTAAGAGACGAAAGCTATTGGCTACTGGCCCGTTTATAGTCCTGACGTACGTGTTTTACGTCATCGCGTTCAGAACAATCGGATTTTCCGACAACTTTGTGCGACCGTGTGTATGCAAAACAAGTTTGAGCCAACATCCGTCGGAAAAAATCCATGGATTTTGTTGTCGGAATGTCCGATCAATGTCCGATCGTGTGTACAGGGCATAAGAAGCCCATGGGCATCATAGGGCTCATCAAGATGTCTGGTCAAAAAAAAAAAAAAAAAAAAACTTGCTTAGGCCTACAGCCTTTAAACATGCTTTTAAGGTGTATCTAATGGCTCATACACATGGCCCTAATTAATTCACTTATATTGATGCAGGATCTTTCTGGCAGCTGCGTGCATATAAAAGTTACACTTAATGGTCACAAAGTTCTTCTGTTTTGCCACATGTTTGGATGCGTAAACGTATTTTAAAATTCTTCTTTACATGTGTACACATGGACATGAGTTTACATGTGTTTAGAAGAGTACATGTGTTAATTATTGACTGGAGATGCAGGTTTTTGTATTTCATTTTTGCAGATCGCAGGTTTGCTGATGTACACAGCTACAGTACATTTACGTTGTACATGGGCCCTTACAATATAGATGTAGCACCCTTCTAGTTGGGTTACTGGGGAAATTTAGCTTTTGGCTTACTCTGTAGTCAGAGGAGTTGGATTGCTGTGGCTCCACAAGCTGTGGGATTGATTCCTTCCCCCTGGTTGTGTTCAGAAACTTCCAGTGCTTGGGGCGGGAATATACAGATACTCAGCTTGAATATTTACTACTCTCTGACCAATCCCTGGGGAGGTGTGCCCAGTAGATGGTCAGAGAAGGTAATAAATAGGTGGGAGTCTGGTCAGACGGTGTTCCTGCTTGGTCTTACTTACTCGAGGATGGACTGTTGGTGCTTCAGGGGGGCTACTTGCCCCTGGAGCCATCTAGGACTAGCTGCTGGAATACTCGGTGCTATGGACAGAACTCTCAAATTCTGTATCTCTCTAATCGGATCTGTGAGTTGAGCTTGGTTACTGAGCTGCAGTACCCATGATCCCCAGTTTTTGATAGAGGCTGTTCAAGTTATTCCTGAACCTGTTCAAGATTGTGTCTGTTTTAAACTGACATAATGACTGTGCTGCTTAGAAAGAGGTGTCCTCAGCCTGTATTTGCACTCAAGCATTTTGAAGTATCCCATTCCCCCTTTTACTCCCAGTTACAAGTTAAAAGTTTTCAGAATTAACCGCTTCCCGACCGCCCACTGTATATTGACGTCCTGTTTTTTAAAGATGGATATCTCGGTAACGGCAGCAGCTGCTGCCACAACCGAGGTATCCATCTTTAGGGCCGGCGATTCTGTACACGATAACGGTGGTCTCTGTGGCGGGTTCGCCGCGAGATCACCTTTATCGGCGGTGGGAGAGGTGCCACCCCCCCTCCCGCCGCTCTCCTGCGCCCTCCGCCGCTTACCGGAGCCGTCGGTAGCGGCGGAGGAGATCGGGACCTGTCACTGCTGAGGTACTGAGACGAGTGAGGCCAAGATGGCCCCCACCCGTCTCTATACCATGTGACGGCCGGAGCGACGTCATTACGACGGCTCCGCCCACTTCTCTTAAAGGCACAATTTTTTTTGTGTCGTTTTTTTTAAACGACTTTTTTTGTTTTTTTTGGTTTTTTTTTGCATTTTAGTCTAAATATGAGATCTGAGGACTTTTTGACCCCAGATCTCATATTTAAGAGGACCTGTAATGTTTTTTTCTATTACAAGGGATGTTTACATTCCTTGTAATAGGAATAAAAGTGATCCAAATTTTTTTTTTTTTTAAAAACAGTGAAAAAATAAATAAAATAAAGTAAAATAAATAACAAAAAAAAAAAAAAATTTTAAAGCGCCCTGTCCCGACGAGCTCGCGCGCAGAAGCGAACACATACGTGAGTAGCCCCCGCATATGAAAACGGTGGTCAAACCACACATGTGAGGTATCACCGCGACCGGTAGAGTGAGAGCAATAATTCTAGCCCTAGACCTACTCTGTAACGCAAAACATGCAATCTGTAGAATTTTTTAAACGTCGCCTATGGAGATTTTTAAGGGTAAAAGTTTGACGCCATTCCACGAGCGGGCGCAATTTTAAAGCGTGACATGATGGGTATCAATTTACTTGGCGTAACATTATATTTCACAATATTAGAAAAAATTGGGCTAACTTTACTGTTGTCTTATTTTTTTTTCAAAAAAGTGAATTTTTTCCAAAAAAAGTGCGCTTAGAAGACCGCTGCGCAAATACGGTGCAAAAGAAAGTATTGCAATGACCGCTATTTTATTTTCTAGGGTGTTAGAAAAAAAACAATATATAATGTTTGGGGGTTCTAAGTAATTTTCTAGCAAAAAAACCTGTTTTAAACTCTTAAACACCTAAAATCCAAAACGAGGCTGGTTTTGAAGTGGATAAAGAAAGAAAATACATCCCCATGTCTGATTATTGAGCCAGATTGAGTGAACTTTTGCGGTGTCCCTGGCTGCCTCCGCACTGGATAAGAAAGAACTTGGGCGAATCCATCGGCCCCTTTGAGGGTAAGCACTACACAGTATACTGTAGCTAACCCATAAAAAACTTTAGGATTTATGGAGCTGAAAGCAGTATTTTTTATTATTATGTGCATGAGCCCTAAGGCAGTTTTTTATAGAGTGTGGAAGGAGTAGAATCTTTTGTGGAGTTTTTATTGCTGCTGTGTTCCTAATAGAAATTCTTCCTCTTTATTTGTCCTAGTGACCAACATAATGGGAGTGAGGATATACAGTATCAGATATAGGAAATCTTCTAATGGGAACACTTATTTTGGTGATATTATGTAAGAGAGTATATAGGCAGGCCCCACTGCAACTGAATCGCTAGGGGGCCTGCTACAAGACAAGGCTGTCCAGGGCCTACCTCTTTGCCCACAGTCACATCTCAGTACATGCACATAATTTTCTGCCACATGTGCATGAATGGCAGGTTGTAAACCCTTTACTCACCATTCTCCTGGTCACCAATTGCAACGACCCACACTGGTTGGAAACACTTACTGTGTAAGGCCTTGCGTCTTCCATGTGGTTACAGGATAGGGTTTAGATAGTCCATCCAAACACCTGGGGCACATGTGTGTGCTACATGGTGGGGTCAGCTCCTCACTGAGAAGAGGGTGACTTCATCCCCTGATAACCACCAGTCCCAACCTGATTTGGTTTGCACCACTTCAGTTCTCATACTGACCCTGTACCTCACTTTGTATATCCTACATGAGATGCACCTGTCTAACACTGTGGCCTAACTGTCTGCTGCCCCAACTAACACCTTCAATGGTAGCAGGCTTCCACTTGAATCACTATACTTCAGCTAGAGGCTCAGTTCAACTCTTTTATTGAAGAAACTTGTGTATCTTCACAGATAAAAAAAATTGTCTGTTTGCAATATAAGGTTTCCATTCTTTGGCCTATAGCAAGTCTTTTCCATAATCAGTAGTGTAACTCAGTCCTAACTCGGTATCGATGGAGCCCACCCTGGGGTTAGAAAAGCACCAGACTTTGTTTCATATTTCCATGTCTTTATCCTGGCAGCTCCATTCCCATCTGCCAACTACTCCCTAAGCTCCAACCCACACATTTATAAAGTCCAGCCAAGAAAGGAAGTGAAACCACCTCACTTCCTGGAAAATTTAGGGCAGAATTCTGCTTTAAAGGAGCAATAAATAAACCTATGCCTACAAGTAATTCCCTTACATTAGAGCAATCTTCTTTCACTTTCTGCTGTGTCTGGAGACAGACAGCCAAGAAAAGGCTCCCCAATACCTACAGCAAAAAGTCAGGGTTTAAAGCCGGGTTCACACTGGTATGACAAACGCTCTGACATTAGGAGCTCATGTCGCATGTTGTGTGAAAATCAATGTTTTCCTATGGGAGCTGTCTTAACTGGTTCCACACAAGTCGGTCCGATTTTGAAAATGCTCTCTGCACTACTTTGGTCCGACTTCGATCCTACTTCGATCCTACTTCAGCCTATTGAATATCTTTGAAGTCGGATCAAAGTTGGATCGCCGTCTTGACTGATCCGACTTTGGCATGCGAGTTGTGCTTTGAGGATCTTGAAGGAGAACTCCATGCCAAATTAAAAAAAAAAACTGCATGGGTTCCCCCTCCAGGAGCATACCAGGCCTTTCGGTCTGGTATGGATTTTAAGGGGAACCCCCACGCCGAAAAGACAGCGTTGGGGTCCCCCCCAAAATCCATACCAGATCCTTATCCAAGCACACAGCCTAGTAGGTCAGGAAAGGGGGTGGGGACGAGCGCCGCACCAGGCCACATGCCCTCAACATGGGGGGGTGGGTGCTTTGGGGCAGGGGGGCCCAGCGCCCCCCCACCCCAAAGCACCTTGTCCCCATGTTGATGAGGAGAAGGGCCTCTTCCCAACAACCCTGGCCATTGGTTGTCGGGTTCTGCGGGCGGGGGGCTTATTGGAATCTGGAAGCCCCCTTTAACAAGGGGGCTCCCAGATCCTGGCCCCCCACCCTATGTGAATGAGTATGGGGTACATTGTACCCCTACCCATTCACCTAAAATAAAAGTGACAAAAATAAAACGCAGTACACAGGTTTTTAAAGTAATTTATTAAGGCAGCTCCAGCGTCTCTTGCGACTTCTTCTCCCCTCTCTGGCTCTTCTGCCTCCTCCGCTGATGTCTTCTGCCTCTGGAGGTTCTTCTCCCTTCTCTGGGTCTTCTCCGCTCGCTCTCTCTGGTTCTTCTTCCTCTGTCCGCTGTCTTCTGTCTCTGCCGAGTCTTGGAAAGAGTTAGAACTTCCCAGGTTTTTATTTGTTGGGGAGATCTTTCCCATGATTCTGTTATTGTCACTTGGACTGGATGTGAATGAAAATTTCTCCTACAGGGACATAGACAGTAATAGTATCCCATTTTAGTAGCATGAGTTAAAAAGCTCTGTTTTTTTTATTGCCGTGTGTCCTGAGTTAAGAGATGTCTCCTCCCCTGTGTGGTCACCATGACCGGAATCTCTTCAATGTCCCCATTCCTACTCTATTAAAAAAAAAAAGAAATCACAAGTAGACAGGTAAGAATTCCATGTTAAACATTTTCTTATATTTTCAGGAGCTCCTGTAGTGAGATCTTTGTGCTTACATCCTCAGGGTGTCCATCTAGTGCAGCCTTTTTTGAGGAGTCCTAGTTGCCCCATCATATTCAAAACCCTATACACCCCTGGTATACTTGGAGTGGGATTACTGCCTTGTAAAGGGGCCGTGCTGCCAATGATCTTTGGTCCCAGTCCCATGTTCCCAGTCTTTTTCTCCTGCAGCGTCTTCCCAGTATCTAATCACTCTGCTAGTGGTTAGATATTGGGAAATCCAGTCCCTTTAAACTGGCAATAATTTATGGAAAATGGAGAATTTTCTAAGTTGTCCCTCCAGCAGTTAATCAGGTTGTTATTGGCAGCAGCATCCTAGCTGCTTCAATGTAAGGTAATGTTAGCAGACTTTTTAACCTTTGTGCAGTTCAGTGATAGGTCTTTAACAGTTGTGCTCAAAAGTTTACAAAAAGGAAGAAAAATAAAAAAGTTTCCTCCCGGTAGCACTATCCCATAAATGTAACAATTATAATAATAATAATATTAGCATACACAGAATCAATAGTTCCCTTCCAGCAAAAAAAAAAAAAAAAATTTGTTTTTGTTGAGTTTTACCCTTTTTATTGGTTGAACTGGATGGACTTTTTTCAGTGTCTTTTTTCAGCCAGACTAAGGGCTCATGCACACTGCAGCTCAAAGGAGCTCAAAGAGGCTGCTTCTACAGGCTTTTGAGCTCTTATTTTTTCTGCCTGGAAACTCCTCACCATGTTAGCCAATGTGTCCATGCACACTATGGCGTTTTCAGGCGTTTTCAGGCATTTTCAGGCGTTTTCAGGCATATGCTTCTACAGGCAGAAAAAAACCCCACCAAACTCACGTTTTTGAGAGGAGCTACTGCCCCAAAGAGCTCAACGAAGCTCAGAAAAGCTCAAAGAAGCTCAAAAACATGGAAAAACATTTGTTCCAGCTTTTTGTTTTGTTTATACGGTGGTTAAGAAAATACTATCTAGGAGGGTTTGTGAAAAAAAAACACTTGTGCTCAAAAGGTGCTCAAACGAGTTTGAAGAAGCTAAATAAAAATGTGCACAATAGCACAAAAAAAGCACAATCGTCTTCAAAGCTGAAATAAAAGCTCAAATGCCTGTAATGCTTTTTTTTTTTTTTTTTGTTTGAGCTGCAGTGTGCATGAGCCCTAATTATGAAACTATGTAACTATATGTAAGTTCATCTTAAAGCGGAGGTTCACACAAAAAAATGAATCTCCGCTTTTCTGAACCCTCCCCCCCCCTCCGGTGTCACATTTGGCACCTTTCAGGGGGGAGGGGGGTGCAGATACCTGTCTAAGACAGGTATTTGCACCCACTTCCGGCATAGACTCCCACGGGAGTCTATGCCTCTTCCCGTCTCCACCGCGCTGTCTGCTGGGACACACACGGGTCCCAGAGACAGCGGGGACCAGTTAGGAAGCGCAGAGCGACTCACGCATGCGCAGTAGGGAACCGGGAAGTGAAGCTGCAGCTCTTCACTTCCTGATTCCCTTACAGAGAATGGCGGCGGCAGCACCCGAGGGACGATTCGGTCTCGGGTGCCGACATCGTTGGACCCTGGGACAGGCGAGTGTCCTTATTTTAAAAGTCAGCAGCTGCAGTATTTGTAGCTGCTGACTTTTAAATTTTTTTTTTCGCGGGACTCCCTCTTTAAAGTGCAAAAAAATAAACAGTATTAAAGTCCATACAAAAAAAGTGTCTTTTTGTATCATACAGAACTGCAGTAAATTCAAAATCCAAAGTGCTTCTTATTTTCTACATATGCTTCACCACAGTGAACATGTGAAATCCACTCCCCTTATGGTTCAACACTCACCAACTGCTTTTGCCATCATTCTACTGATTGGTAAAACAATCTTTGGAAACTACCACCATAAGTAGTTAAGCTCATTTTCATTTAAAGGGAAAATATAGCCTACATAGCGTAATCCAGTTTAACATGCTTTATTTGATTTAAAGCGGGATTCCGGCCTAAAAAAAAAAATTAAAAGTCAGTAGCTACAAACACTGTAGCTGCTGACTTTAAATAAGTACTTACCTGTCCTGGGTGCTCGCGATGTCGGCCGCCCGAGGCTGACCCGTCCCTCGGCTCTCAGGTCCCGGCACCGCCATCCTAGGTAAGGGAAACAGGCAGTGGAGCCTTGCGGCTTCACTGCCAGTTTCCTACTGCGCGCGAGCGGTGCGGCGCTCTGTGAATGGCCCCGTGGTGTTCTGGGAACGCACACAGTTCCCAGAACACAATGGGGCCACTCACCGAGGAGCAGAAGACGCCACGGAAAAGGAAGAGGCAGATTAGGAAGACTGCCTAGCAACAAGGGTTCAGGTAAGTTTAATTTTTTTTTTTTTTATTCAAATGTTTTTTTTTTATTTTTTTTTAGGATTTTTGGTGTAATTTTTTCAGGTTGGCCCTCCACTTTAAAAATCCCCCCAAAAAATACTCACAAAATTTCCTCAATAGCAATGCCCATCTCCTCATAGTCACAGTGAGCCAGCACATCAACCCTGATAGTCTGGGAACAGAGTTATGCATCTCACCACACCTGTGGTCCTCCCAGTCCACGACACCTCTGGCCCATGTGTTGATGTCCCCTCCAATCGCCGTATGGTCCCACCCTGATGTCTTTCATCTAAGGCCATACGGTGTGGCAACACAACTCGTATAGACGCCCGACCGCCCAGACTTAACCCTTCCAGATATTGCAGTCCCGGATCTCTCCAGGGCCATTTTCCATCTAAGTAAAAGTAATGGGAGGCCAGCACTTCAACATATTTAGTATAATACATCATATTAAAACATTGCTTCTGATCACTCTTAATCTATTTAGACATTAAGTTTATCATAAACCATTAAAATACTCATTAAATAATTCCCATACAAATTGATACATAAAAATAATTTATAAAAAAAATTCATGCAAAATACTGTACACATTTATATTAATACTCTGAATATTAGGAAGTTAGTTATTAAACGCACAGAAATTCTACACTCCATCCATATGTTATTTGAATAAAATCTAAACCAGCTCAAACACTAATCCACTCCCAATAAACATTAATATAGCTATTAAAATCAAATTCTACATTCAACCCCTTAGGGGTCATAGTGTCTAAGAGATAAATCCATTTGGTTTCCCTTTTTGGATACTTCCTTAACCCCTCCAAAAGGCATGGATCCTGTCCACACCCCAAAATTTCAAACCGAAGGGGTCCCTACCATGACACTGCCTAAAGTGAAGGGACATGCTATGTTGTTTAAAGCGTACTTTATACCCACTAGCATAGTTTATACCCACTGTATATACTGTATATTTATCATGCAATCCTCCATTCCCGAAGCAGGCAGGGGTGCCAAATTGATATAACCTTTTATAATAGTCCCAGAAATGTTGTTGTACAAGTGGAAATGAAATAGAAATTGCCTTTGTGATATTTTTATATTTTGCATGTTTTTCTATTGTGTTTTTGGCATTGGAATCTGACTCTAAAACATGAACGGACGTAGTTTTTGGCTCTGAGTTCGAGAATTATGGGATGTTTAGCAGTTAGTTGTCTTGTTTTGTGTCTGTGCTAGAAACTCTAATAGCTTGTTGTCTGGGACATATTTATGTAATCAAGCACAATGTGGTTCCGTGCTCAATGCGATTACAAAAAAATAAATGTTTATTTACTTCAAATATATGGCAATGCTTGTTTTGGTATAAATTAGATGTAAGGGAAGACAAAGTCGTGCCTCTATGGAGCTGCTTTGGCATTCTTGAACTCTTCTAGACTCTTGGCAGAGCTATGTTGAGTGACATCATGGGGTAGTTAAGAAAATATACTTGCTGATATGGAGCACATCTGGGAAACTGTTATCGCCCTATACTAGGAAGTGGCTGACAAAAGATCCTTGTGGCAATATCGACAGGAATTTTTTTAATTAAGTTTGATTCTTGTCACAGAGTTGAAAAATAAATATAGAAAAGCACAATGTGAAAAAGAAGAGGGGTTATACTCACATGTCCTGCCTCCTGCCCCTGCAGAACAACAGCCTCTTCATATTCAACGTACAGGTAGGTTGGATGTCTGGTCATTTTTCAGCATTCTGTGGTTCCCTCTTGACTACTTTGGCACTACAGTGCACAGTAAAGGCATAAGTGTCACTGGAGGGAACCACAGTGTGTGACATTACATGGTACAGTAATGGCTTAAGCCTCATTAGAGGAAACCACAGTGTATGGCAGGGGACACAGACATCCAACATTTCTGAACTTGGTGGATATGGAGATTCTTCCAAAGGTTGCAGCTCTTGAATACAGTGAAGATCAGAGGAATGGGTGGCAGGGCAGGTGAAAATAAACACTCTTTATTTGTAGGTTGGGCTTTTTTTTTACATTTTGTTTTTGTGTTTTTGGAATGATAAGTAGAGTAAAAAAAAAAAAGCACTTTCAAAACTGCATAAAAACGTTAAGATATTTATTAGATTTTAGTGATTGGGTTTAAATCAGCGACTTGTACTACAATGATTATTTTATATTTTTGTGTAAGAACATTAAATAACTGCAGGACTGGGGTTCTGCTATTCTTAGACAGGTGGCCATGGCACAATGGTGCCCCTTCAAGTTGTCAAAGATGGGTTTACCATCTTCCAGGAAATTCCATTTTAAAAGGACTTGTGAAGTAGTAGTAGTAGACATAACCCTTAAATAAAAATAACTAAATGGGGTAGAGAGAAATGGACACTGAAGTTGTGCTTTGTCTCATACTTTCTAAGCTCCACACTGTGTTGTCATAATGGAAGTGCAAAGTTACTTTGGAAATGCATTTGACATGATTAGAGTTTTCCTAGGAAAGTTGGTATACATTGGATGTACCTACATAGACAAAGAAGGAGGAGTGGGAATTATATTTTGTTCTAATTTACTCCATGTATTGGTCAACAAAAAAGTAAGGTGCTTCTATTTATTAGCCCCACCTCTCCCCATGTTAAGAAAAAAAAAAAAAAAAAGAAAGGAGAATAACAACTAAAATCTTTACCTTAAAGCCCAGCTTATATCCTGCTTGTTTAGGTGTCACTAATAGATAGGATTTTCCGACAACAAATGTTCGATGTGAGCTTGTTGTCAGAAATTCAGACCGTGTGTAGGCTCCATCGGACATTTGTTGTTGGAATTTCCGACAACAAAAATTTGAGATCTGGTTCTCAAATTTTCCGACAACAAAATCCGTTGTCGGAAATTCCGATCGTATATACACAATTCCGACGCACAAAATTCCACGCATGCTCGGAATCAAGCAGAAGAGCTGCATTGGCTATTGGAACTTCATTTTTCTCGGCTCGTCGTACATGTTCTACGTCACCGCGTTCTTGACGTTTGGAATTTTCGACAACATTTGTGCGACCGTGTGTATGCAAGACAAGTTTCAGCCAACATCCGTTGTTTTTTTTGTCGGAAAATCCTATCGTGTGCACATAGTATTAGTCTTATCATGGGATTCTAGAAAAAGAGATGGTACCTTGTTTTTTAGTGCTTGGTCCACTTTTAAGTGGAATGTCAACTAGAGGCGGGAAGATCTAGTACATCTGTCTGTCGGTTTGTTGTTGTCATTGTCCATGTTGGGGAGATTTTCCTTCACAACCAATACCAATGAAAGATGGAAAGTGTGGGGAGACCTTCCAACCAAGCATTGCAATAAAACCTGACAAAGGTTTGGCCTTGAGTAAGAATGGCAAAAATTTCCCTTAAAACCAGGAATACAATTGTTTTAAATATTGAATAGCTGATGCATTGTTTTTTTTTTTTGTTGTTTTTTGTTTTTAGAGACGCCGCTGACCATGGCCTCACAACTTGAAATAACTGTGGATGTGATTAGGATGCTGTGCCTTGGAGGGGCCCACATTGACTTCCGAGCCCGAGATGGCACCACGGCTCTGCACAAAGCTGTCTGCTCCAGAAACTACAATGCCCTTATGGTATGATTCATTTCTACAGTGATTTGCTTTCTAGTATCTTTCCGGGTGGGGAAAAAAGTAAAACAATGGCTGTAAACGACATTTAACTTTGTATGTATTACTGTATTTAGCCTTTGCAATAGTTTCTCATTTAAAGCCAAACTATAGACAATCTGCTAAATACAAAAAAATACATATAAGGTTGCTGTTTTACCTGCCAAAGAATTTGTATTTCCGTTCATCCAGCTCTGAGATTTACACTGCCTTGGCATATAGCACAACCCTGCCTGACAGGACAGGAGACTTTTTCTCTGTTTCACATAAGCAACAGAGGTCTTGTCCCTCCCCCAGGCTGTGACTGGACAGTGAATAGAGAAGCAGCAGACTGAGGCACTCATCTCTTTGTTACTTTCGTCTCTCCTCCTATCAGCATGTACCTTGTGAGCACGTGAACTGCTTTTATCTTTCTTATATTGGCCACACACGCACAGAATTTCGTGGTCATTTCTGGGAAAAATCATTTAACAATTGTGCCGTTAGTGGACCCGACTTTACAGTCAATTTCGACCGTGAGCCCGGCTAATGTCGATGGATCCAAAGCGAAAGATTTTACAGTTTCAACTAAAGTGAAGTGCATATGTGTATGTTGTAATCGAAACGATAAGAATATTCTGTCTTGTACAATTTATATATGTTTTTATTGTTATCTCGCGATCACTACAATCATGGAAACAATCATGTAAACGAGTTTATTCTGTCAGTGGCCAATTTGCTTTCGACCAACTAATAATTGTTTAGTCTGCAAACGGCCGAAACTCTGGGTGTGTATAGCCAGCATTAGCCTAATATCTACTGTACCGTGAACTGCAAGAGGCCTAATTCCAGGTCAAAATTAGGTACTTATACTAGTTTAATAAAAAAAAAAAAAAAATTATTATAAAAGAATACAGAAAGTAAAATGAAGCCTAGGGAATATAGAGCTGCATTCAGGGCCGTCTTTAATATTGATTGGACCCTGGGCAAAACTTTTCTTGGGGCCCCCTCTTCCATGCAGTTTTGCTCTCCACCTTCTATGAGACATACAATAAATAGCAGCTAGACTCAAAATCAGTTTGCTGAATCAGATCAGGCAGCAATTGCAATTGGTTGCCAGAGGTTACAGTGTATCATTACCGCTCACTGACTGGTTGCCAGAGGTTACAGCACACATTATGGCTCACTGATTAGTTGCTAGAGGTTACAGCACATGATTTCTGCTTGTTGATTGGCTGCTAGAGATTACTGTGGATATGACCTCAGGGAGGGCATGATATACATATCAATGCAGCCGGTCGCCACTATTTACATATGAATGCCGGTAATTTACATGTAAACACAGGGTCTGCAGGTGAGTCATCTGTACACAACAAAAAGGGCAGAGCTGGGCAGCGTTAGTAGCAGCACTTCACACTGAGATATTGGGACACAGCACGGGACTAAAACTTCAAGGGATGAGAGAATTTAAACCAGGATAGTTGTCAAGTATGAGGCAGCTGCTTTGGGCCCCACAACAATGACAGGGCCCAGGGCAGCTGCCCCTTTTGCCCTGCCTTAAAAACGGCCCTGGCTGCATTCAGTTGTCTTTTCTATCCTCCTAAAGTGTTCCGCTTTAAAGTGGCAAAGGCGTTAAATCGTATCTAAAAATAAAAATGTTATTTATTGTAACGTATCAATCATTAATTGTAGTGGCTGAATTAGTTTTCCTTTTAAGGCTTTTATCCTTTTATTTTTACTGTTGATCTGGCCAGTAACACACTTTCTGTGTTGGGGTGGCAAATCACTCCTCCACTACATCTTGGGAGTAGCAACATAGCCACCCATGGACGGCAGCATTTTTATTCAGTGGAGAAGGTGGTGTGGGATGGACTAGTACATTTTAATGGACTGTACATTAGTGATTTAAAATGTAAAAAGCTATCTACTCTGTCTAACTTGAAGAAACCTGTACCAATGTTATCCTGGGGACAATCCCTCTCTTTTTCTTCTACACTAAAGCATTGGCAACAAGCCCAATCCCTACCCCTAAAATACTTTTGGTGTATTACCCACAGGGAGTCTCTTCAAAAGCTCATATATTTTTGGTACTATACCCCACAAAAATTAGCCACAATCTACTCTACTCAATCTCCTTTTTGTTGGAGACAATGTAGACTCAATGGATCACTCCATATCTGGTGGCAGTGCCCAGCCTTTCGTTCCTTTTGGTCCCAAGTCTTCAGACTCCTTTCCACTGTCATTGATCTGGACATCGTGTGATCCTAAAATGGACCTGGGTCTAAGAATGGAATCCCACTTTTTTATAGCAGCAAGACTTTCTATTGCCTGCAATTGGAAAATGTCAAGGACACACTTGAATTTGTACTCCTCACCTGGTTGCCGCCACACACGCTCTGAACCAAATAAGTTTATCTTGGTCTCATCAGACCACAGGACATGGTTCCAGTAATCCATATCCTTAGTCTGCTTGTCTGCAGCAAACTGTTTGTGGGCTTTCTTGTGCATCATCTTTAGAAGAGGCTTCCTTCTGGGATGACAGCCATGCAGACTAATTTGATGCAGTGTGCAGCCTATGGTATGATTAATGACAGGCTGAACCCCCCCACCCCTTCAACCTCTGCAGCAATGCTGGCGGCACTCATACGTCTATTTCCCAAAGACAACCTCTGGATATGACGCTGATCATGTGCACTCAACTTCTTTGGTCGACCATGGCAACGCCTGTTCTAAATGAAACCTGGCCTGTTAAACCGCTCTATGGTCTTGGCCACCATGCTGCAGCTCAGTTTCAGGGTCTTGGCAATCTTCTCATAGCCTAGGCCATCTTTATGTAGAGCAACAATTCTTTTTTTCTGATCCTCAGAGTTCTTTGCCATGAGGTGCCATGTTGAACTTCCAGTGACCAGTATGTAGTGAGAGCGATAACACCAAATTTAACACACCTGCTCCCCATTCACACCTGAGACCTTGTAACACTAACGAGTCACATGACACCGGGGAGGGAAAATGGCTAATTGGGCCCTATTTGGACATTTTCACTTAGTGGTGTACTTGATTTTGTTGCCAGCTGTTTAGACATTAATGGCTGTGTGTTGAGATATTTTGAAGGGACAGCAAATTTACGCTGTCATACAAGCTGTACACTCACTACTTTACATATTAGCAAAGTGTCATATCTTCAGTGTTGTCAAATGAAAAGATATAATAAAATATTTACAATAATGTGAGATGTGTACTCACTTTTGTGAGATACTGTACAACAAATAATGTCTGTTATACTCCATCTATTGCCAATATCCTTTTTTTGATACATGGATAATTTCTATATGTTTCCCTTAGGACTTTAAAGAGGAAGTAAACCCTGATGGGTTTTACTTCCTTTTTATTTCCCTGCAAAGGTAAAGCATAATGGGCTACTATGAATCGCATAGTAGCCCATTATGTGTCACTTACCTGAAACCGAAGCCTGCGATGTCACCGTTGTCCCCACTAGCAGTGAGCGTAAAACTTCACCCCTCTTCCTTCCAGGGCCACAAACTCCGGCTCTGTGACTGGCCAGAATCATGCGCGAAGGAGCCGTTAGTCACGGCATGACCCTCTTTAGAAACGGCACGATCTGCCCTTTCTAAAGTGTGCATGCGCGTAGACACCGGCGCACGACTTTATTGTAAATATCTCCTCAACCGTGGAGGTTTAGGAGATATTTCCAGCACCTACAGGTAAGCCTTAATATAGGCTTACCTGTAGGTAAAAGTGGTTGTACAGGGTGTACAACCACTTTAAAAGCAATATATACAACTTAACTTAAAAGGCAGTCATACCGATCTTTATTATAACATGTAAAAAAAAAAAAATGTAAAATGACATATCATATATGGATACATATCCAAGGTACCCCATGGTTGGATATTATATTTCTGTAGTGCCTAACTTTGCACCGATGCCAAACCAGGACAGACCTGACACATTTTGGAAACCTCTTCATCAGGGGTAAATAGGGTATACCATATATTATGTTATACAAAGAAACTAGTCTTGCTTTAAAAACACATCAAAATCAGAGTTGCTGTATTTCCAATGCTCGACCATGGACAACCTTTGATGCCCACCATCTACATTTAGGTGGCCTCAGTGGATGCATGATGGGCCTCTAGGGTTTGAGGGTCCATAGTAGAGAGGTGGAAGCACAGCAACTATTCTAATATATCTTTATATTCGTTATAAATGACTGTCTTTTAAGATACCGTAAGTTGCGTATATTGCCTTCAAAGTCCCAGGGAAAAAATATAGAAGTTCTGCATTTAATGGTACATATACTTCGTTTTAGGTGCATATTCTAAATGATACTATTAATGCAAACATATCCTGAAAATTCTTCCTCAACCACTCTCCGGTAATGAGGATTGCATCTTCCCATGAAAGGAGTCAGCGGGCTTGTTTTTGTTTAGCCTTTAGATGTTTTTTCCTCTGTAACTAGAAGGCTTCAGAGGAACTATGCGATTAATTTATCAAGTTCTACACAAATGTCCTGTGACATATTTTAGAGAGTCATATGGAATATTCATTGCTCATAGCCAGAGAAGGCTTTATCCAGAGTAAACAGTGATTGATAAGGGGGATCACTGTGGGATGCAACGTAAGTAGTCACGATTAGAGTTTAATACATTTCATCAATGTCCCTGTCTCTGCTCCTGAAACGCACATCAATAAAAGTCATTGCATAAGCCTGTTTGTCAAACATATATTAAAAGTACCCGCTTCTCACCAATGCGATTGGAGTTTTAAAAATGCGTAAAGAAGATATTCTTATATCCCCCTTAATCATATTAATTTTATCCAAATTTTATTAGGGCTCGTTCAGAGGGATGCTGGAGCTGCAAACTTGGAGCTGTGTACAGACACTGTGCATTTATATCTGTGCACCCGCTCCTGCCTGCAGCCACTCCATCGACATCCACTTCTATGAGCTGCCTGCACACAGCTCTGAGGTGCATGCACACGCTACAAAAAGCAGCTCAGCATGGTGGAAGGGTCTCAATGCCCGTCTAAATTAGCATTTCGAATTAAAGTGACACTTTTTATGGTAATAAATGTTATGGCTGATCGATGTCAGGGCCGCTAATAAGACAGTACAGCTGGCCCTCCTATACTGAGCCCGGGCCTTATCAGCTCAAAAGGGGGAGCCTTGGCACCTGTCGAGCCGGAGGGCTGGCTATACTGCCTTTTTGCTGACTCTCGTGGATCCCCGTGGAGCGCTGCTAGCTTCTGCTTTTTCTCCCTCCAGCTGCGCTGCAGGGGATTGGTTTGTGTGTACATGCCCCCCTGTGTGACCCATAACTTTATAGAGCTGCTGGCTTTCCTCCTCCTCTCTCCCGTCGGTAGCTGCTGTGGGCACACCGGGGGATTGTTTCAGGATGCAGAGCAGAGGTGCCAATAAATATGTCCTTTTTACCAGCTCCTTCCTTTCCTGCACGAACACAGTGAGCGATTGCCACTGATCGCTCTTTTTTCCATTCATTAATGTAGAATAGTAAACTGTGTTTAGTTTGCTTCAATGTGTGAATGAACAGGAAGCCACAGAGCACTTCCTGTTCAGTCACTGTCCAGTGAAGCTGAGGCTGCAGAGATGGAGATTGATGAATCTCTGTTGTCAGTCCCTTACTCTGTCTGAAATTGTTTTGACCCCTGATATTTTACCAAAGCCTTCCCCATCCCCCACCCCACCAATAGGGCAGCTAAAAAAATGTAAAAATAAATAATTTAAAAAAAATGAATACATTTCTAAAAAAATAATGTGAAAAAAAGGACTCATTCAAATGTCTTGATACACAGTTATGCTTTTCTTGTGTATGCTTTGCTTTTCTATGCATAAGTAAAGATTATTTAAAAAAGGGCTTTGCTCTCTGAAGGTTAGACAGCAATTGGAGCGCTCTTCAGAGAGCATTTGACACCACCTGCTTTAACGCTGCGCTAGCGCACTGCAACCGCATGCTTTTCCCGTGGTTGTGGGACACCTGCAGAGCGGTGCCATCAACCTGAATGGGTCCTGTTCAATGGGGCTATCATTTCTTCCATGGCTGTGAAGCATAGTCTTGAATCTGTGGCTTTTGTGTAGGCTGTATAGGGCCCAGTGATTTCTGACAGCAGCCCTGATCAGTATATAGCGTGTTTGCCATTTTTCAGAATGGCTTGCAATGTGCAATTAGATGAGAGCTTGAGGGACAGTTTTTTTGTAGATCTATGTATCACCCAAACCTTGGGATCTTTAACCAGTTGTTAGGACAGACCATGTGCACATCTAGTTTACAAATAATAATGAGTATCTGCCAGTATAGACAGGGTAAGTATGGTAAATGTAATTCCCCATTCCTCTCCCAGTCATTGCATGGGGAAAGCTAGGTAGGAAATAAAAAAGCAAGGAAAAGGGTATGCAGCAATTTATATTTTTTTTGTTTGTTAAGTTATGCTATGTGAATGGGAACATGTAAAAACAATAAAGCAGGTGTTCTCCCATTGTGGAAATTCTCTTTGAATGGGCTGGACAGCCAGAGTACACAAGACTTGTCTCCACCCACCAGGAGCACAGACTTGGTAGCTAGACTTCATTACTTTACACAGACAGCCATGTGGCAGGATCATGGGCCAGACTGAAAATAGCTTTGAAACAGCAAGGCCTACTTTGGTCCATTAACAGGAGAAAACTGGGTGGTTCCAGCATTGTAAATTAAATCCAGTTAAATCCATGACCGCAACCATGCAAATCCACAGGGTTAACCATGAAGCCACTGGACTGTCCTTCTGTCACAACTGTGTGGCATCTTCATTAAGTCAAATGGGTAGCTTATACATGCTGATGATGTTATGAATGTTGTGACTTTCATGACTCTCCTCTGTAAGAGTGACCTAATGTCTCCCAGTACATCAGAATTATATGATTATTCCCAAATGCTAACAAGAGGGACCAGAGTGTTGCCCTCTAAGCACTTTGGTGCCCATATGCAGTTGCACCACCTGTGACCTCCTAACGTCTACCTGCGGAAAATCTCACACACAAACAAATCTGTAGTTGTAGAAAATATAGATTCTTATCTACACAGGACCAGGTAAAGCTGGCTATACACCAGTATAAATGTGTTTTGAAAATTTCCATTTTTGGAATATTTATTTAATTTTATAATGGTTAGTGGAGTCAAAACAACCACTGTAGTGAGAAAAAATTTGAAGGAGCAGGATCGAAAATTTTACTAGAAAAAAAAAAAAAATTCTTCTCATTGGTTTTCGTGCACATTCTAGGCAAAAAAGAAACCAGCTTACTATATCTAAGTTTCTGTTCAAGGAGCAGTTGTGTACAAAATTTCAAGGTGTTTCAAAAGAAATTAGTTGATGAAATGATGGCAAGATCAAATGCTCTTGACAAGCGGTTTTTCAGAACTTCTGTATGGATGTTCGAATGAAATTCTACTGGTGTATGGCCAGCTTAAGCCTTTCTATACTGCATCTGGAGCCAAAAAACAAATCATTTGTTTTGTTTGGCACCAGAAAAGATGTTGCAAAGCAGAGCTGGCAACTAATAGAGCTCTATATTTTTAGGCTTGGCACCAGATAAAGTTGCAGAGTCGAAGCTTGAGCCTACAAACAACATTTAATAGACATACACTATACTGAATATTAGGTCAATTTCTTCAATTTATAGGTTTACAGGTTTCTTTATATTCCCTTTTTTTTGCAAAAAAAAAAATGCCTTTATCCAGGCAAGTGTAAATGAGTAAGCATGAGAATATCAACAGCAAAATTTAAGTGACCTTGTCAGTGTTAAAAAGACAACAAAGAATACGTTGTAAAAGAAGATAATTACTTACCTTTCCTGATATCCATGCTGGCTAAAGCTGCCACGTTCAGGACAAAACGTTTGCTTAAGCCTTCTGTAGAAGTCAACTCTTGTTGCACCCACTGGCTCCACTTATCGTTTTTTATGTTACTACAGGACACAGTAGTGACATGGAAGTTGGCAGGAGGAACCAGTGAGCACAGCAGGGTTCTCCAGAGGTCGACACTCCCAGAAGTATCGGTTTAGAGAGGTGACTTGTGCCGCCAATCGCTGCTCCATTGAGGAGGCATTGTCTGCTAAAGTATTGTAAGATTACCATTTATAACCTTCTTTCACAAGGTCATCTCTGTGGCCATTTTAAAGGCTAATGCCAACTTTTGCTTTTGCAACACGTTGCCAAGTCTACCCCTGTCCCCAAACCAATTTCCCCTGGCCCTGTGGTTCTCTCAGGGGGCAGCTGTCAGTTTTGAATTTTGTGTAGCTGTGCCAATGCAACCGGGTCATTCATTCACAGAGGTCTGTAAAAAAAAAAAATACAAATCCCATCAACCACCATGGACTTGCAGTTATCAATAAAACACAAGTGTGGTGATTACTGCACTTCTAGCCCATTGAGTCTTCCTCCAGCTCTCTAACCGAAAATCCATACCTTGATTCGAACAAGTAGCTGGAGTAAAAGGCTGCAATGGTCTGTGTGTTGCACCCACGATCCACTGATTGCGGTTGCAATGTTTTCCCAGCTCATTTGCAAAAAAAAATGAATGAAAGCACATCCTTTTACTGTAATGTGGGTGCATTTATTATTTTTTGCAAATGGTGGACTTGGCCTTTAATAATCCTGACAGGATCCTTTAATGGCACTAAGCATGATCACTCTACTTCTAATAGATTTCTAATAATGGAATGGAAAGATATTCCCAGCATGCATTTGACTGAGCTAATAATTATGTTTTATAAGTAATGTTGTAGTGAAGTCACTGCTGTTATAATATTATTATCCTCTATACCAGAAAACAGGCAATCTTTTGAGCCTAGTGTGCCAAAAAATGTTTGTAAAAAATTGCTCAATATATATAACAAAATGTCTGCTTTATTCTCAGTAATGCATATGAATATTTACCAAACAAATTGCGGTGCTATAAACTAAAATGGTAATAAACAACACAACATTGGTGTCAGTGACTGCAATAACAGCCCCCAACACTGGTTTCAGAAACTGCATTAATAACCCCCAACATTGGTGCCAGTGACTGCAATAATACACCCCTGCCTGGATTGGTGTTAGTAACCCATAATACCCCCGCCCCCCGCCCAGATTGGTTTCATTGCAGAAAAATACCCACTGGATTGGAATTCAGTTGATCAGAATACCCCAGGAATGGTGTATGTGGAGGAAACTACCCCCAGATTCGGTGTCAATGCAGCAAAATATCCACAGGATTGTTGTCAGTGCAGCACAATATCTCCAGGATTAGTGTTAAGTTCAGCAAAATACTCCTAGGATTGGAGATCAGTGTAGCAAAATACCCCCAGTATTGGTGCTGATGCAGCAAAAAAAAATAAGGATTGGAGTTCTGTACATCAAATTCCCCCAGGATTGGTGTCAGTGCAATAAAATACCCTCAGGAGTGGCAAAAGTGCAGTTAACCACTTGCCCACTGGGCACTTAAACCCCCTTCCTAACCAGACCAATTTTTAAGATTTCGGTGCTCTCACATTTTGAATGACAATTACTCATGTAACACTGTACCCATGTGAATTTTGTGTCCTATTTTCACACAAATAGAGCTTTCTTTTGCTGATATTTAATCACCAATGGCTTTTTATATTTTTTGCGCTATAAATGAAAAAAACGCAGAACATTTTGTAAAAAAAAAATGCATTTTTCTTCGTTTCTGTTATAACATTTAGCAAATTAGTAATTTTTCTTCATAAACTTTGGCCAACATTTATACTGCTACATATCTTTGGTAAAAATAACCCAAATCAGTAAGCCCGCAGCAATACACAAGGAAATGAGCGGAGGGCGGGCATGACAGGGTTAATAGGGGAACTTGGTGGAAAGAAGTTAGTTGGTAAAGTGGGGTGTGATTGGTTAGTGGGGGTTTGGGGGTGGAGCAGAGTTAACTGAGCTGGGTGAGAGATCCAGCCCCAGCTCAGTTTGTTGGAGAAGAACGAGCGTGCAGCATGGCAGCCGTGGAAGATTTGTTTGCCCGACTGAAGGCAGAGGCGGCGTCCAGGGGGCTTGGATGGCTAGAGAGTCGGTTGGTGGCGGCGCTGGGTGAGTCGTACTCAGCGTCCCCGGGGGGAGAGAGCGCACCTGCGAGAGGCAGGCGATCCAGGCCGCCTACTCGCTTCTCGCCCGACACCGCTGGGCCCCTCCCTGGGCAGTCACAGAGGATCAGGATGAGTGCGGGTAGGCCGGTCTCTGGGCCTCCCGCGAAGCGTGCAACAACACGGAACAGGGGGGTTACAGTGCTGCTGACCCCCCTTCTTCAATGGCGCACGGGTCAGAAGAACAGCGGGAGAAGGCGGGTCAGGTTGCCACAGGGCCGCCCGTGAAGAAGGCGACGGCGCGGCACAGAAGAGGACAATCTACCAGTCCCCATCCCCCATGAGCGGTAAATGCAGGACAGCAGGGCGGGTCGGCCTGTTACTAGGCTGCCTGTTAGGCACACGGTGGTGCAGGAGGTGGGGAGGGGAGGGCACAAGCCAGCTGTCGGCCAGGGCGGCGACAGGAACACTACAGATAGGAGAGCCAGCAGTCCTATGGCGGATGCTGGTGAAGAAGGCTCAGGCTCGGAGAGACAGGCCCCAGGCCGCAATACGGCAGGGGCGGGGCTGCAGCGGAGGAGGAATGTTGCTGCGGCGGCCGGTCACTCGGGTGCGGTGGTCGGTGGCCCCAGGAGGAGAGACGGGCAGGAACGGGAAACTGGCAGTGGCTGCGGGCGGCACTGCATGGAGGAGGTCGTTCGGCCAAGAAAGGCGAGCCAAAAATCGGTGGGCGGATCTTCAGCGCGGAGGAGGAGGGAAAGGCACAGCAGATCCTCGGCATCCAGTGATGAAACTGCTGGAGGGCCATCAATGATCGGTGAAGAGATGGGGGACTACAGATCGGAAGGTGAGCTGTCGCAGTCGGACAGCGATGGGCAACGAGAAGAGTCGGTGGCGGTGGAGACGGTACCCTCGGCTGGTGGACTTCCTCCCAGGCATCGGGGTAAGAAGAATTGTAATTATGCATGTGATGTGGGGTGTGTTGGGGGGGGCGGGGGGTAGTGGGGGAGGGCAGGGCTCAGCGGGGCGGTCGGTAACGACCGTGCCTGTGAATCCGGCCGCGCAGGTTGCAGACCGCGCATCGGCGGATGTAGGACTACAAGGGTTTGTAATGTGTTTGAAGGAATTATTAAAAAGGTTTGAGCCAGGGCCAGGCGGGAGTCAGTCTCCAGTGGCGGCATGGGTTGATCCAGGGGAGGGGCGGGGGAGACGAGAAGGCTTGGTCTCAGACACTGGGACTCCTTCGGGGCCTATTGAGGAGCGAGCGGCGCCGGCGACTGTGGTCGCGGGGGTGGCAGTGCAGGCGGAGGTTCCTCAGACAACTGAAGGGGTACCGGGTGAGGGGGCAAAGAAACAAGATTTAGTGCGGTTAGCAGATGCTGCAAAATGCGAGGTGTACATATGCTTTGAGGGGCCGCTGGGGGCGCATTTGAAGGCAGAAGTGAGGGAAAAAATTTGGAAAGGGGAGTATGTAGAGATTTTTTCGCTACTACCCCTGGAGAAGTTTAATTTGGATAGAGTTAAGCCGGAAGATAATAGGAAAGAGGAGGAAGAAAAAAGAAGGTATAGGCTGATACCCAGGACATTTGCGAACTGGCTGCAGGCCTTCGCGATCATGGCCAGTGTGATAGGGGAAAAGAATCCGGAGCAATGTTCGGCATTATTTTGCTATTAGGACGCCGTGGGAGAAGCCTATAGAGTCTACGGGGGCACGGCATGGCTACGGTATGATGAGCAATTCCGACAGCGGAGGGCCATCCGCCCTGCATTGAGGTGGGACCATAAGGACATTAGCTTATGGATGCGCCTCATGACTTCGGCTAGGCCGACGGGTCAGTTTTTTCAGGGGGGGGGCGGTGGATCAGCAAACCCCGGACAGTCGGCCACAAGAAAGAAAGGGGTTTGTTGGCAATTTAATGAGGGGTCCTGTAGATTTGGAGGGTCGTACAAGTACAAGCATGAGTGCTCCGGTTGTGGGGGGGGGACATCCGGGGTCGCGGTGTTTCAAACACGGAAAAGGCCGGGCCGGCGAGTTTATTGCAAAAGGGGACAACACCGGTGAAAGTGGGAAGGATGGAGCCCTTCCTCGATAGGTACCCTGACAAGGTGGCAGAGGGATTGTTAGCCCGGGGTTTTTCAGAGGGGTTTAGAATCCCTTCTCGCTTGGTCCATACACCCCCGATGTCTCACAATTTGAAGTCAGCGTTGCTGCATGGGGATGTGGTTAGGGAAAAGTTGAAAAAAGAAGTTAGGTTGGGCCGCATGAGTGGCCCTTTTGCAGAATTACCGATTCCAGGGTTAGTGGTGTCCCCACTAGGTGTGGTGCCAAAAAAAGAGCCTAATAAGTTTAGGTTGATACACCACTTGTCATACCCAAAAGGGGGGTCAGTGAATGATGCCATTGACCCAGAGGAGTGTGCGGTATCTTACACTGGAACATGTTGCGGAGAAATTCGGCATCCCGCTAGCCCCGGAGAAGACAGAGGGTCCAACTACGGAATTGAGTTTTTTGGGTATTATTCTAGACACCAAAGCAATGGAGTGTAGGCTACCTGAGGACAAGTTGACGGCGTTGCAGGAGGAAATTCGGGGACTAATCGGAAGGAGAAAAGTTCAACTTAGGGAGTTACAATCATTACTAGGTAAATTGAACTTTGCGTGTCGAATTTTAGAGTATTTTGCAGGCGGCTGTCGGCAAGTACATCGGGGGTGGATTCGCCAAGGCACTATATTCGTTTGTTAAAAGCTCACAGAGATGATCTGAAGGTTTGGCACGCGTTCCTGGCTAAGTTCAACGGCAGGGCGCTGTGGATGTCAGGGCCAGTGAGCAACTTTGATCTGGAGTTGTTTACAGATGCGGCGGGTGCAGCAGGTTTCGGAGCCTTTTTTCGGGGTAAGTGGAGTGCGGGGCCATGGCCACAGTCGTGGAAGGAGGCAGGTCTGCTGAAGAACATGCTCCTGTTGGAACTGTTCCCGGTGGTGTTAGCAGTAGAGTTATGGGGTGAGTTGTTTAGGAATTTAAAAGTTAGGTTTCATGGTGACAATTTGGGAGTGGTGCAGGTGATTAATAAGGTATCTGCAGCGTCACCGCCGGTGATTAGGTTACTTAGACACCTGGTCTTGAGATGCCTACAGCTAAATGTGTTTATATATGCTGTGCACCTCCCAGGAGTGGAAAACGTAGTGGCTGATGCACTGTCTCGCTTTCAGTGGGACAGGTTTCCGGGAGTTGGCGCCTGGGGCGGAGGAAGAAGGGGTCACGTGTCCAGACTGGCTGTGGAGGATTGCCTTGGAGGACTAACAGACTGGATAAAACGGTCGGTGAGCGATACGACGTGGGCTGCTTACAACAGGGTATGGCAGGAATGGGTAGCTCTGATGAGACAGGTGCAGGTAGGACAGGATGAACAGGATCTCCGGTTGTTAGTTTTATACTTCGTTTCCAGGAATTTAGAAGATGGGGTGTCGGGGATGGAAAAGAAGTTGGCAGGTTTGGCGTTTTTGTTGAAACTTCAAGGTTTACCGGACTTTACGAAAGATTTTTGGGTCAGGCAGGGTATGAAGGGTTATAGGCGGGCTAAGCCGGGGAGGGACTCCAGGCGGCCTGTTTCGTTCCAGTCGTTGGGTCAGATAGTTGAATGTTTGGACAACGTTTGCTCGACGGGATACGAGGTGGTGTTGTTCAGGGCGGCATTCGCATTAGCGTTCTCTGGTGCATTTCGGATCAGTGAGTTGGTTAGTCCCTCAAAAAGAGTAAAAGGGGGGTTGGGGGAGTCTGCCGTTCGATGTGGGGATGACAGGTTGTCCATATTGATTAGGAAGTCAAAAACGGATCAGCGAGGCAGGGGTAAGACGGTGCAGGTTTTTGCGTTGCCCGGCTCTCCCTTGTGCCCAGTTAAATTGGTGCGTGATTTGGTAGCGATACACCCGGGGGGGGGGGGGGAGGCCCCCTTTTTAAGACATCAGGATGGCTCGTGTTTATCACGATTTCAATTTAATGCAATTCTCAAAAGATGTTTGGGGGCGTTAGGTTTAGAGGGTGAAAAATTTTCATCCCATTCATTTAGGATAGGGGCAGCTACGGAAGCAGTTCGGTGGGGATTGGATGAGGCAGCAGTAAAGAGGATTGGGAGATGGGAATCCAGGCGGTTTAGGTCTTATGTTCGCCCACAGTTATTGATTGTTTAAAAAAAAAAAAACAAAGTAAACTAATAAAGGAAAGACTGTTTAATCTTGTTTAGATGTAATGAGGGCATACTGTGATATGTGTTGATTGTTGATAACTTGTTGGGAGTTATTGATGTATTGGGGGTTTTTGTTTGTGTTTCCTTTTGCAGGTCGACAACAATGCCTGGTGTGGATAGTGGGCCACTCGTATGTTTGTTGGGGGGCCAGGAGAGGTGATGCCAGAAGGGATGGGAGACAGCTGGGGTTTTCCAGGCAGGAAGCATGTCTTAGGTGGTTTGGGGTGCCAGGTATGCTGTGGGGGAGGACAATGGCAGAAGTTAATAAGTTTGCACGCCTGGACAGAGCGCCGGATGTGTTGCTGTTACACGTAGGGGGTAATGATCTAGGGTTAAGGTCAATGTTAGACTTGGTCAGAGACATCAAGTTTGATTTTTGGCAGCTCAGGATGTCTTTTCCACACATGATTATTGTGTGGTCGGATATTGTGGCGCGTACAACTTGGAGACTGGCCAGGTCGGTCGATAAGATCAACCGGGCCAGGAAGAAGGTCAACAAGGAGGTTAGCCGTTTTGTAGTGAGGAATGGAGGGCTGGCCATTAGGCACCTTGAATTAGAGGTAGATACATGGAGATATTTGAGGAGCGATGGAGTACACCTGAATGATGTGGGGATTGATTTGTGGTCATTGGGTCTGCAAGATGGGATACAGCGAGCTTTGAGGGTATGGCAGGGCACACAAGGGTAAGGTGTTACCCTGGTGTGTGCTGTGGCGTGGTGTTGGTCTTTGCGGGTGAAGGATTAAACCCCAGTTATGTAAGAGATCGGGACCCATCGCTAGTATGAGGCCCGTTGGTGAGATTTCAGCTAACAAGGGTGTTAGCTTGAATTGGTTATTGGGGCACTGCGGGCTATTGGTTGTTTGTCTCCGAGCTAGCTTGTCAGCTGGAGGCCTAATTTTAGTATAGTACCGCAGTGCAGGAGTGTTTTGAGTTTTAAGTTGGTGGGTTTTTCCCTGCAAAGACCAACGGGATTTTGTAAGAAAAAGGATGCTTCAGGTGTTTATAGGATTATGTTACTGTTGAGTTAAATTATTAAATATTATTATTGGTTTATGTTTAATAAAGATTATTGGCTGCTACGGACAATATTTTACTCCATATGGTTGTGGTCTCAGTTATTGGGGTAGAAGGTTGGGGGATGCAGCGATGGGAGTAGTTGGTAAAAGGGGGTAAGCAAGTGACATCTGTTATACAATAGTCACGTGTATATTATTTGGTCTTTGTGAAAGTTATGTTTTTAACCACAGTTGTTCATGTACAAGATATTTCTAACACAAGTACATAGCAAAAATGACACCCCAAAATACTATAATTCTACTACTCCTCCTGAGTATGGTGATAGCACATGTGTGACACTTTTACACTGATGTGGCATGGATGAGGCACGAATGAGCATTGATGTGGTATGAGTGGGCACTGATGTGGCAAGGATGGGACATGGATGAGCATGAATGAGGCATAGATGAGGCATGCATGAGCCCTGGATGGGGATGGATGGGGGTGGATGAGCATGAATGAGCCATGGATGGGGGTGGATGAGCATAAATGAGCCATGGATGGGGGTGGATGAGCATAAATGAGCCATGGATGGGGGTGGATGAGCCAGAAGGAGGATGGATGAGCCAGAACGAGGATGGATGAGCCATGGATGGGGGTGGATGAGCCAGAATGAAGATGGATGAGCCATGGATGGGTGAGCCATGGATGGGCACAGATCAGCACTGTGGGCACTTCAGATCCAGCCCACAAGCGCTGCTGCACCCGCTCCCTCCTCTCCTCACACACTGTACTGATCGGTGCGAGGAGAGGTGAGGGACTGAACTGGACATGCGTCGGTTTGTTGACAAGTGATCGCTCCGTCATTGGATGGAGCGATCATGTGGTAAAGGGCCGCTGTCATTGACTCTTTATTCCGATCTGTGATGCGCCGAGTCTGGAAGACCCGACAGTCACGGACATTCCTGGGTACACGCCCCAGGGAGTGAGCGGGAAGCATGATTCTTGGAGGACGTTGTTATACACCCTCCCAGAATTACCTGACTGCGCTGCAGCCGTCATTCAGCTATGGCCTGGTCGGCAAGTGGTTAAATACCCCAGGACTGGAGATCAGTGCAGCAAAATACCCTTAGGATTGGTGCCATTGTAGCAAAAAAAAGGATTGGAGTTAAGTGTAACAAAATACCCCCAGGATTGGTGTCAGTGCAACTAAATACCCCCAGGATTGGGGATCAGTGCAGCAACATTCCCCCAGGATTAGTGTTAGGGATTTTTTTAAAAACTTACTTCAGTAACTCTGTAACTCTGCCAGCACTATACTATACACTATACTATACTGTCGGGCAGCAGTTCACTCTACTTGACATCCAGAACGCAAAAGTAATTAGCAGTGCTGAAATGCAATGGCAGTTAGCCTCGGAGGATCTGGAGGAAGTGGAGGGGCGGGGGCACACGCCTTGTTCTCTCTCTTTCCATTTTTATAAATATCCAGCTTTTTTAACCTCATATCCTATTTGGTGCAAATGGCTAATAGTCACATGAATCAATACCTTGAACTGCATCTGGAGAACAGTACTAGCAATCCTGCTATAAAAGAAATGACTCATAGTCTGTTTGCTATTATTATGTATCTCTATCTTGATTCACTATACGTTGTACACATATGACATTGACATAACAAATAACTATTTATAGCTTTGATAACATACGCAAAGTCTAACCAGGAAATCATGATGCCACACAGTGCATTTTGATGGCAGGTGGCATATAATCTACGAAAAGAAAAAGAAAAGAGGGCACACTGGCCTAGTGCATTATCCAACAGATTTATTAAAAAATAAGAATAAAATCATAAAGATGTCTACTCACAAACCTAAGTTAAAAACGAGGCTCTGAAGAAGGCGGCCAGTCCTTTCGAAACACGTCAGCCTGAGGGGTCTCATCCAGGACCCCTCACTCCCAGGTTCAGTGATTCCAGCAAATGTTGAGAGATAGCCACACATGTGGCCTGACGAGCGTATTTTGTAAACCTCCATTTTCAAGTTGTACCTATAGGTAGGCCTATAATAAGGCTTACCTATAGGTACAGTAAATATCTCCTTAACGTGCGCCATTTAGGAGATATTTACTTTGTACTGCGCCGATGATGTCATCGGTGCATGCATTGTGAAGTAACGGCCCTCCGAGCCGTTTCTTCACTAGCGAGTGCCGTGACTGGCGGCTCCCACATGGGAGTAACGTCACACGACTCCGGCCAGTCACAGAGCTGGAGTCCGTGGCCCCGGAAGGAAGATGGGCGAACATGAATGTGGAGTCCATCGGGGACAGCGCAGGCTTCGTTTGCAGGTAAGCGTCACATAATGTGCTAGTACTACTACTAGCACATTATACTTTTACTTGGCAGGGAATGAAAAAGGAAGTAAAACCCATTAGGGTTTACTTCCTCTTTAACTTATGTTTGTGAGTAGACATCTTTATGATTTTTAGTCATATCTTTTAATAAATCTGTTGGATAATGCACTAGGCCAGTGCACTCTCTTTTCTTTTTCTATTCTCATAGCACTGTCAAGACTACCCCAGTCCTAGAGGGCAGCAAGGCATCTATGAGATTATCCATGAGTTGACCAGGTACCTGTGACACTACACAGGCAGCTAACTCTAGCGCAGGAGTGTGTTGTTCTTTTCTGTGGGCATATTATGTACTCCTTGAAGGGTTAGTACCTCTGCCTCTGGTTTTTCATTGCTTTTTATGACCCTTGTGGGGTGATTTGCCACGTTTCCTGCGTGGTCTCCAGTATTGGAGGAATGAGTGTGCCACACTGACTTGTTAAGTCCATTGTGTTTTCTTTAAATCAATCTGATGTAAAGAGAAAAATCCAACGTGTTTCGGGACTTACAAATCTCTCTTTATCAGGGCTTGTGTGCTTAAAACGACAATAAATGTGTACTGAACCTGTGTCAAGAGGCAGCTGGACTGACTTTGGGTACCTACGGGTACCTATCGCTTTGCAAATATGATTTTCATGTTTTTTCATTTAACCGTCTAGATCTTTCCACTTTAGATTTAGGATTGGGTTGGTATTACATATTACAGTTCACATTTATCCTCAAAAAAGTCACAGTGAGTGAAAGGAGCACTCATTATAAGTCCTTCCAACGTAACACTAAAACCTACCAATTCTGTATAAAAAAAATTAAAATGCTAAAGATGTTTTCATAGAAATCTAAGGGTTTCTCGGCAGCTTGAAAGCATCATTTTTTTTTCTAGAACGGAGGAGTTTGACTTTGAGGAACGTTTCCCTCCTGAGGTCCATGCAAACC
The DNA here is from genome assembly GCF_042186555.1 of Aquarana catesbeiana. Lineage (NCBI taxonomy): Eukaryota > Metazoa > Chordata > Amphibia > Anura > Ranidae > Aquarana > Aquarana catesbeiana. Next base: position 50,245,223 of record NC_133333.1, on the reverse strand, counting down.
TCCTGTGGTCTTCATAGCCTTTTGCATCATGGTCTGCATCACATGACCCCCCTCCCGGTGTTCTGTGCAGGAATTCATCCTCTTCTGCTTATTGTGGCTATAAGGGGTTAATTGCTAGAGGGGCTGAAATCTGCTGCCATGGCAACATTTTAGGCATATGATGCCCTTCTTTTTTCTTTTCTTTTTTTTGTTGAGGAGTACTATCATATATAAAGATGCTCAATTAACAGACAATAGTTGAGAAAAATATAGATCTGCAGACAACCGTCCTGGTTGTATCTGGTTGCCATAGAAGCAAATGAGAGTGAAGCATATTGAGGTCAATAGTAACAGGAATAGAGTTCCCTACTGTGTCACACGTGTCTCTGTGCCCCTAATCCCTCTGTGCTGCTGGGCAGAGAGAGAACTGCATTTCAATACTGTGCTTCAGGAGCCGTTTTAACCATTGCAGTGGCAAAAAAACAACACGCTACATTACAATAACATCAGTCATATTTTGTGTTTAAAAGATGTGCAATAGATCAGAGCTTTAGCGACGATGGGGTTGATTTACTAAAGGAAAATGAATTTTTCACTTTGCAAGTAAATTTATCCTTAGTGAACATGGTAAGAATTTACATTTCAATGAATACCCAAAAATGTGCAAAAAAAAAAAACAAAACATGATTGGATGAATAAAATCTGCAGAACCTCACCCAAGGTGGAAGTGAGGCACTGGATATGGATCTTCCAAAAGAAGTGAAGTCCTTAGTCGAGCCTAGTGGCTTGGGTTTTCAGCTCGCTATAAAGTGGGGAGGGGGGGGGGGGTAACCTCAGGAATAGGGGTCACACGAATTGGTTTGTAGTTTATATACAGTTGTACCAGAAAGAGTGCCAAACATATGATCCAAAAGTCCAACAATGAGACCAACTTTCTGTGAACCAATAAATCATTGTTGGACTTTTGAATCATCTGTTTGGCACTCTTTCTTGTACAACTGTATATAAACTACACAAATTTTTGTGAGCCCTGTTCTTGAGGGCCCGTTTTAGGGAGAACTGCCAAACCCAAGTCATTTGGCTCTACTAAGTACGTCACTTCTTTTGGAAGATCCATATCCAGTGCCTCACCACCACCTTGCCTTGGGCGAAAAGGTGCCCACAAACAGCTAATGATTTTTGGGGGCCCATAGATCTCCACCTTCCTCAGGACTTAAAAAGGAACTCAACTCCTCCCTTACTATTTTTCCCCTACCCCTCTTCTCCTGTATAGCAGAGCTGTTCCCCAAAAGCATACTCATAAGCGTGGAGATCCAGCTGTGTTGCCTACAGATCTGCATTTTTGCATACTAGATCCCACACCACCATCTTATTTTGATGTCACCAGGGGTCTGGCTGCCTCTTTCTTGTTGCTCATGGGTCGCATCATCAAGGGAGAATCTGCAAAGACCATGAATACCCCCCCCCCCATGACGCTGTGCATGTGCTGTAGTATGCCCACTGCCTCCCGGGACCCGTGACATGGGTACTTCAGGAGGCTGCATGCAACTGTTCAATGTCATTCTGGCCTACATCAGAAATAAGAAAGTGTGGGGAGGGGTCCCCAGAAAAAAGGTATTTCAGCCCCACCCAAGAAAATTACAGTTTTCTTAGAGTATGGAGGCAGGAGGGATATTATGTAAAGTTGTTAGAGAGGGCAAATTCCTCTTTAAAAACAGTTAAATGGTTTAGGGACTCTGGAGTGGTACATTCACCGAGGACTGATTGCTTAATGTGTGAAAAGTCAGATATGACCAGGATCAGTGAATCAATGAATCAACAACAAAACCACTCTGCCTGGCATCCTTTGATTGAAAAACTGATGGGACCAGGGAACATTTTCAGCGACGGAATATGTGCGATTGGAACTTGTTGTCGGAAATTCCAACCGTGTGTGGGCTCCATCTGACTTTTTCCATCGGAATTTCCAACACACAAAGTTTGAGAGCAGGCTATATAATTTTCAACAAGGACGGTAGATATCTCAGTAACTTTTGGAGGTGGGGTTATCTGATACAGGAACATTGGTGCAAACTTTTGCAAAATGTATATTTGACTCTGATACTTATGACATACTGTATACAGTATATTCATACCTCAAAACCCAAAGGTGTGCACTATAATAAGATTCATATTTCAAATTCATACCATGCCTGAATATGCCGATAAACTGACCCTAGTTTTCTTAATGTTGAATAAAGAAGGAAACCGAGAGAAAAATATTACAGCATCAGTGAAAGATGTTTTAATACACATGTTATATGATTTTGTGAATTTTTACCTTTTTATAGGATGCAAGAAAAATCAATAAAATGACAAGTGATTGAAAACAGTGATTTGGATTGATAACATGATATTCTAAATAAAGAATTGTAGAACTTCCTTAATGGGTCAATGATATCACAGGGACTGGGGATTCTCATCCCTTAGTCCCCTGCGAGATTAACAGCACAATTTCCTTCAGATGGTGGGCTTCTTCTCCTGGGGATCTTACTTTCTCCTGAAGGAAGATCAAATTATAGCTGGTTCCTCGCCATTTTCTTTAGTCGTATCCCTTGCAAGACTCATATGGACCATTTTAATAATTGCTAATTGGGCAGTGTAGGCCTATGCTTATAGCTTGCAGAGGCAAAGAGGTAGCTTTTCCCTGTATGGCTGTCATGTAAAATATTTTCTTACATCAAAAAAAGATGTAAAATAGTTTTAACCTGTGTTTAGAGTAATAAAACAAAAAAAGTTCTATGTAAAGTTGGTGAGCATAACTGAGAGGTGATGCCTCAGGTATAAGACATTCCCTTGAGATAGCAAGGGCCTGTGTTGATGGGCTTTGAGCTTGTGTCAATGGGCAAGGCACTGGTGACATAGCCAGGTTATGTCACCAGTATCTCAAGAGAAGCAGGAAAATAAATAATTTGATTGTAGGTACACAAAAATATACATATGGTTCAGCTTGCAGATCGGCATGCTTGTGTAATTGTTTTTAGATTTTGGAAGAAAAGGTCCGTTTTAACCTGGTAATGCAATTTTAAAACTTGCTTTTTCATTTTTAGAAAAATTCCACTTTTATTTAAAAAACAAAACAAAAACCTGGTATTCCTGTTATGAAGTTTCTTATTTAGTCACTTCCTTTTGTGTGGTGACAGTGGTCTCCCATTTGTACTTTTGAATTGTCACCCTGTCACAGACTAGAAGCATCTGTGCTGTTAAGCCCCATTCACACAGGGGCAACACGACTTGCAGGTCGCCTCAGCGAGGCGACCTGCAAACGACTGCCCGGGCGACTTGCAAAACGACTTCTGTATAGAAGTCTATGCAAGTCGCCCCAAGTCGCCCCCGAAGTCGTACAGGAACCTTTTTCTAAGTCGGAGCGACTTGCGTCGCTCCCCTTAGAACGGTTCCATAGCACAGAACGGGAGGCAACTTGTCAGGCGACTAGGTCGCCTGACAAGTCGTCCCTGTGTGAATGGGCTCTTAGGGTATAGAACTCCTTAGCAGTTATTCTATAGAGTACATAGTAACTAATTGCTTGAACCATTTTTTAGTGCAGTTCATGAGAAATACAACCATACTTTTTGTAGTTCCTGCACATGTGGAGTATGCAGGACAGAGTCCTGCAACTTTGCAACACTTAAGAATAATATTGGACAAGTCTACCCAAGCTGAAAAAGGATATGACGAATAACCTACTGACATCTATACCCTTGAAGAATCTAACTAGCTGACAGTTGTGGCTAATGCAGATGGACTAATCTAAGTGAGTGTCTGAAGGCTATTATAAGCTCCAGTGGGCTTCTCAGCCTCTGTCCTTTTCTAAAAGGATGTCAAAATTCCCTGTGGCTTTTACATGTCCCTAACACATAGCAGCTGAGAATGGTACCCAGTAAGCCATTGGCCACAGCTTTAAAACCTAGTATTAAGCTGTACGTAAACCTAAAACCTACTCTTCAGTATGTTTGGCATCATGTCTCACTGTATACATTTGTTTTTCGCCACGTTATGTTTTGTAAATCTATTGCAAGGTTCCTTTTTGGAGATCCTGCCAGTAGCAGCACTTCTTGTTTAAGCAGACAACAACACTAAGCCACCTCCTCGCAATTGGCACCATTATCAGTCTGCCATGTACGGCCCCTCAGTTGACCATTGGGTTGCCTATCTGATAGACCTGATAGGTAGCCCAATGGCCAACTGAGGGAGCATGTGCCTTACTTGGGTTCTGTGTGAAGCAGCTTCCCCTCTGCACCCTGACCACGGGGGGGGGGCACTAGCTAAGCACCATAGAATATGATATTTTTTCAATAAAAACACACAAAGCCAGTGTGAACCTCGCTCGTGGCGCACATCCTAGGATCCACCGATGGCTTCTTCCACTCCTGCACCTGGCAAGCCCTTACCCATTGAGCACTATGTGAGTGCATTTTACATTGGTATTAATTTGAAACGATTTATTAAAAAGATGCTGCATTAGGAGTGGCCTGTTTGTTGCTTCTCTTCTTTTCCTTGCCCTCTTGTATTTTTTCAATGCATACAAGGTCTTCAGAGATTGGACGAGGTGGAGATCTCAATATTAATGCCCCTCCTCTCCACCTCTTCCAATCATTGAAAAAATACAAGGCATTCTTTGAATGATGAGCACCCCCTCTATCGTCCATGTACAGAGGGGAAGCTCCTCGCACAGAACCCCAGCAGGACCCGGAAAACTGTGGCTAAAACTGTAGTAGTGCTGACGACTACAGTGATTGTCAGCTTCCCTAGTGGTCCATCAGGTATGAGATATGCATGCTTACATTGTGCCAAGCTGGATCAATGTATTGATGCAATACAAATAATTCCTGCCGTTCAGCTTTAAGAAAATTATATACAGAGGGGCATGATGCCAAACACACTGAAAAACAGATTTTGGGTTTATTGAAGCTGAACATTTTTATAAATTATACACAACTGAACAGGAAAATAACCCTGCCATTATTCTCACTTCCCAGTGTAAAATAAATTACTGCACAGATATTCATTTAGCTTTATCTACCAAAAGATGCAGAGACCTAACGCAATTCAAACCTCATTGTGAGGAGGCAATTGTATGATGCCAGCATCTTTAAGATTGAAAAGTGTTGCTGGCTAGCTCAATCTTAAAGTAAAAGTGCACCTTTTGACAAAAAAATAATAAATGCACGTTTTTATGCAGGTAAAAAAATGTGCATTTATTATTTTTCGTTGGGGGAGCCTGTAAAGCATTGATTACTGATGCCATGCAGGATTCCTGCAGACCTGTCAGTGTATCTGTTTGCTCGTACATTGTACAAGGAATCCGATACTCCCCGACAGGAAGAATCGATGACCTACCACGGTGCTCACAGCACCATGGTAGTTCATTGAGAGCTACAAGCTGACAGCCTCCAAGGCTGTTGAGACTTGTAGTTTTCCATTCAGAGGACTGTTTTTTCGTTTTTTAGACAGCTAGCAGAGGAAGAAAATCCTCTGCTAGCTGTCACAGCCGAGGAGCGGGGACCGGTCCTTTTATAACATGTTACGTGTTACACCCTGAATATAGGTGTAACGTGTTATGAAAGGTAATCTTTTAAAGATCTACAGTCTCCTTACTGCAGTAGGTTGATATTAAAATGTAAATCAGGGTATACATGCTGTTTTTTTTTTTTCATTATAAATAGCAGGTTGAACAACAAGAAAAAAATAAAAATCTCACAGATTCCTGTATCAACATAAGCAATGTTGATGCAGGGATCTTTTTCCCTTCAGAATACACAGATCAAGCCAATGGCTGAATGAGGAGGAGGAGCTTTCATACTGCACTGACTGTCCTATCAGGATGCAGGACCCCTAACCCTATGTGCTGATTGGGCCTGTGCGGATCACCTGCACTCTCCCAAAAAAGAAAAACAAACTCTCTAGCAATACACACTAAGCTGAGCATGTGCAGCCTGACTCCATTTACTCTGTCTTATCCGGACATGTTTTGGGGGCAATACAAGAAGGGGAGGATCTGTGCATACAAGATCAAACAACCTTTTTTACACAATGCAGAGTATTAACCCCTTAGGTTCCACAGTGAGTATAACAAGCATGCTTTAGGCTGGGTTCACACTGCTGCGGTGCGGGAACGCAGCGAATTTACTGCGGGTTCCCGCATCGCACCAACTCGCACGGCAGTTCACACTGCCATATGCGAACTGCTGGGGAGTGTCATACAATGTTAATGACACCCCCAGTTCAGCCCGCATATCGCAATGCGAACTGACAATTCGGACATTTTCGGATCGCATAGGTGTGAACACCCATGCGATACGATTTTGGTCCGAACAAAAAAAAGGGTCCTGTGCGAGTTTGGACCGAATGCGGTGCGATATCAGCCATACTATCTGTATGGCTGATATCGCACAGCACAGACATCGCATGTGATGTGAACAGCAGTGCGCTGCGAATCACATGCGATGTCTGCCACCGCAGCAGTGTGAACCCAGCCTAAATGCATATACAGACTGATATTACTGTTGTGGGTTTAGTAACACTTTAAGTGGTGGTGACTTTTTCCCATCTGTAGCAATCTCTTCTGCTAATCAATGTGGATTACCTTTTAAAAAATGTTGCTTTAAAGCCAGCATTAGTGATATGGAACACATCTAAAATTGGTCCCCGTCTGTTAACAGTGTTTATGGACCATAGAGAGGACACTGAAATAATATGGCAGCAATTCCACCACTTCTGATGCTGCAACATCTTGGAGAGCCAGCTGGAGGTGGGACACTGTGATGACATCACTGCCTCTCTGTCTCTTATTGTGACCATAGATGGATTGAAATTTGGCTGGTTCAACAGGAATCAACTGATATTTGATCCATGTGTGGCCACAGCAGTTGAACAGAAGTTGATCTAACTTCTGTTCAACCGCCATGCTGTTTAGCAGCTGCAGCCAGTGGCTTCTAGACAATAACTCAGCAGGGATGATTCCCCCATCTACCTCAATTGCGTGGATGGGGGAATCAGTTTAGTTTATTTTGTTCGGCCTACTGGCTGAACGAAAAAACTCAACCATGTGTGGCCCTTTTATACATGTGCAGACTGTTTCATCAGTTCAGTCACGTTTTTTCAGAGAAAAAATTGATAACGTTTTACATCAGTTTTTCATCAGTTTTTACATCCGCCAGCTTGAGTTCTCAACCATCTGAGTTCAAGAGACATTTTTTTAAACCTTACTATGCAAAAACAGACCGTTTGTCCATTTACAACAAAAATTGGGCTTGGATTCTTAAAAAAAAAAAATATTGACGGATGCTGATGTAAATGGATGATCATCCATTTACATCCCCTTTTCCTTAGAGATGCATTGATATGTGTTTTTCATCCATCAAGGGATGGATGAAAAACAGACAAACTGCCTGCACGTGTACTGACTTCTGTGTTTACAAGTAATAGTGGTGAGCAATGAGCGGAGGGTCTGAGCCAGAGGTGGTGGACCTGAGTTCCACCAAAATATATGTATAATGGCTGCGCTTAGGACAAGGATTAAGGTGTGCAGCCCCCCTGAAAGGAGCTTCCCTAAGGATCCTCCAAATATTTACAAATTATCCACAATGGGGTATGGCGCTCCCTATAGGATTATATGGGAAGAGCAGCTACAGCGTGGGGGGAGGGGGGTTGTGTATTTCCCCTTGTGTCCTGATTGTGTGATAGTACAAACTATATTAAATATCTAAGTGAGGTTTGCAAAAACCACATAAACCCTAGTGGTGGTTACGGAGACCACCAATAGATTGTGCCAAAATAATAACAGTCTTATGTGATAAGAAAAATCATAATAAATAGTGAACTCATGAGTGTAAAAGGTGTGAGCTAGACACCTATAATTAATAGTGCTGCAATTTCAAAAAGAGACCACCATATAGTATAGTGACTTAGCAATAACCAGAGATATAAAATGCACCTCTGCCTAATCGTACAAGTATATACAAAAAACACCATACAAATTATAAATAGTAATCATAGTCCATAGGATGATAGATTTCTGCATAAAACGTGTTCAAATTTTCTTCAAACAAAACCGTGACTGGGGTACTTTCAAATGTTCTTAGTGACATTTGTGCTCCCCCTCAATGGTCCCCACTCACCGGATCCAACAACCCCAAAGGGACATACAGCATATGATTGCATCATCCACGATCTCCTCACCACCACGATCATGTAGGGGCGCCCAGGGTAGTCTCCGATCTCCGTATTGTTGATTAAATTATATTCATGATAGCTCCCTCGTAAAAAAGGAATATAAGGCTCCCATAGTGTAGTAGGTAAAAAATTTTTTATTGACAAATCTTCATATTATAAACGTCAAAAACGTAAAAAGTAAAAAATTAAAAAGTCCAAATATAATTAAAAATTAAAAAGTCCAGCAACAGTGTGCCAGATACACCAAAAATCAAGGTACAGATACCATAAATGGAACGTGCCAGAATATTGAGCCAGGTGTATCCCAGCAGCGTGACGCTGGATGGAGGTAGTGCTGGTTGTTTGCACTCCACCTGCGTTCCAAGGATCCGTACCCGGGAAGTGACGTAGCGTGCGTGGCGCTATTTGTGGTGTATCTGGCACACTGTTGCTGGACTTTTTAATTTTTAATTATATTTGGACTTTTTCATTTTTTACTTTTTACGTTTTTGACGTTTATAATATGAAGATTTGTCAATAAAAATTTTTTTACCTACTACGCTATGGGAGCCTTATATTCCTTTTTTACGAGGGAGCTATCATGAATATAATTTAATCAACAATACGGAGATTGGAGACTACCCTGGGCGCCCTACATGATCTTGGTGGTGAGGAGATCGTGGATGATACAATCATATGCTGTATGCCCCTTTGGGGTTGTTGGGTCCGTTGAGTGGGGACCCTTGAGGGGGAGCACAAAAGTCACTAAGAACATTTGAAAGTACCCCAGTCACGGTTTTGTTTGAAGAAAGTTTGAACACATTTTATGCAGAAATGTATCACCCTATGGACTATGATTACTATTTAAAATTTGTTTGGTGTTTTTTGTATATACTTGTACGATTAGGCAGAGGTGCATTTTATATCTCTGGTTAATGCTAAGTCACTATACTATATGGTGGTCTCTTTTTGAAATTGCAGCACTATTAATTATAGGTGTCTAGCTCACACCTTTTACACTCATGAGTTCACTATTTATTATGATTTTTCTTATCATATAAGACTGTTATTATTTTGGCACAATCTATTGGTGGTCTCCGTAACCACCATTAGGGTTTATGTGGTTTTTGCAAACCTCACTTAGATATTTAATATAGTTTGTACTATCACGCAATCAGGACACAAGGGGAAATACACACCCCACCTCCCCCCACGCTGTAGCTGCTCTTCCCATATAATCCTGAGTTCCACCAAGTCCCAGCTGAAAAAAGTCGCTGTATTCTGGTGCTTTTTATGTCAAGGCGTCATTCCCTCCCTCTGTTGGGTTTTTTATTATTTTATTGACAATCCAGCAGTAGGCGTGAAAACACATCAAAATGGACGAGAACAGAGCCAGAAAATACAGCTGAGAGATCTAAACACTTACACCCCAAAGGGATATAGTAAAACAGTACGTGACTCAGCCAACAAATCTCCACTTCAAATAAAATATTATGTGGACTCACCATTTAATTTCTTCAGTGTGATCCATTACAAGCTAGGTTTGAATTTATGACATATTTTATTCCTTTTTCCTTATATGGCCAATGTAACTCCAACTGTAAATCCTATTTTTTTTTTTTTTTATATTTCTTGCTGGAAAAGGTACAGTGAATTTTCTCACATTTATAATGTATAATGGTGGTTTCTATAGAGCTGTGCTCTGCCCAGCTTGTGTTTAGCCACTTTGGATTAGCTGTTCTTTATCAATAAGTTATGTGACGCTAGCGGCAACATGCACCATTAAATTATTTATGCAGTGAGTCATCACTGAATATTTATTATATACATTTGTATTTATATGCAGATGTATAAGCCTTCGCTTAGCCCCCTACGCAAAATAATAAGCTTTATCAAATGATCTGCATATTGTTTGTACGTTGTGATTATGTCAGAGGTAGACGCATATTGAAAGAGGTTGTAGAACTGGCGGGGGGCCAGGAAGATCTGAAAATCTCACTGTAGGAGAGCATTGAACTCCATAAAAACATTTTGAAAATCTAAATTCAGGCAATAGCTATCTCCTCTAATTTCTATCTATCTTAAAAAAATCACAAAGATGTCTGGACAGAAGTACAAATCCTTTGGTAGATAAGACAGTTCACATATTTGTATTTCATCTGTGTACGTAGTGGTTTGCCTGTAGCTCCGCTGTAAAAAAAAAAATGTATAGTGATTTTTTTTTCTTTTTAAGGACCTCCCTCTCCTCCATAGTGAAGTCCCTTTGGGAAAATACCCTTCTTTGGGGACCTTTATTGTGTGGCCCATGTTCATTCCTATGGATAGCCATAGCTGAAGATTTGGCAACATTTAACCTTATAATCAGGATAACTATCAGAACTCTGGTTGCCAAGTTCAAATCTCCAGTTGCCAGCATCACTCCTGACAGGCAAAGCAGGGTCCAGGATAGCTGCTTGAATGAAAATCCTTCTCTTTGCCCTTCAAAGGCAGCTAATGTGCATGGAAGAGACCAAGAAGCCCATTCGGAATGCACCTGTGGCTGCCCCTCATACAAGCACCCGCTATGGAGTTAAGGCAAACTGCCCTTCTTCCTGGCTGGAGACAGGAAGAAGGGGAAGCTGCCTTTTTTCCTGGATGGGCGCCCATACTGAAAGAAGTTCTGTAAAGTAAGTGCACAGATCTGGGGAGACCTTTAGCCCCAGATCCCCTCTCAGAGACTTCTATCCCTCTTTGTCCCACTGGCAAATGCCATTATAGTCTTCCTCCCCCTGACGATGGGGCATTTTGTCCTCCAACCCACATCACAGATACAAGGACTTTTTTTTTTTTTTTTTTTTTTTCCATAAGCCCCATATTTCTCTGTGGCACACTATGTGCACTCCTATTTAACCCTTTAATGTGCTTTATTGCGTTAAGCATGCTAAAACCATTGCTTCCATTTCAGCACAGCTCGCTATGCACTCCACAAATACTACCTTGAGTTTACCGCACAGGGTGGAGTGCTCCACTTTTAGCCTAAACCCCAAATCTCAGGTTCACTGACTTCCAAAAGTTCTCAGGTATTTGTGTACATGGAATAAAGAGTCATCTATAGGAACAAATGGGGACCACAGTGCATACTTTTAGCAGGGCCTGATCAGGACTGTTTTGAAGAAAAAGCCTGAAAGTAAGTATTGACTACTCACTATAGTTTTGACGTTTTCCTTTCAGCCAACTATGACATGACTGGCGCTTGAGCATTTGTATTGTTTTATAAAAAATACCCTTTCTAACCACCCATGGCTTTCTTTCATTATATGTGTTTATTACATACAATTATAATAATTTAGTTTTTTTTTTTTTGGTAATGGTTGCCCTTTAAATCAATATCTTGCATATGACTTTGTACTTTGTTTTTTTTTTTCTTTACAGACTCTGCTGGATCTGGGTGGTTCTCCAAATTACAAGGATCGGCGAGGTCTGACTCCCCTCTACCACACTGCCATGGTAGGAGGGGATCCAAGGTGTTGTGAGCTACTGCTGTACAACCGCGCATACATTGGCACTTTGGATGAAAATGGCTGGCAAGAAATCCATCAGGTAACAAATAGAGCTGTATTCACCAGAATAGAATGCTCATGGGCCAGTACCATGGTTCTCAAGATTATAGGGAGCTGCACCAAGCCTCAAAATGTACACATTTTAATAACTTTTTTCTATATTATAATACCCCCTTCTGTCTACCTTTTGATACAGTATGTGTGGCTAAATTCAATAAGGGAAAGGGGTGTAGGGAAGAGGAGTCAGATGGCTCTTTACAGTTCAGAAAACAGGTATCCATTGCTGCTTTCTATTACTATTTGGTGCAGTGGCTTAATAGCTTAAGCAGTTCTTTGGGGCCTGGAGAGGAAGGAGGACCCGTCTGGGAGGTTGTTGAAGCAAATTAAGCTTTGAAGTATCTATACATGAAGTTCTGACCTGGCAGGATGAGTCTGCAGGATCATCACTCCTCCGGCCCTGCGTCTCCTCCCTCCTCCTAGGCCAAGATTGCTTCTCCTTTCGGTCAATCAGGAAATGGGTCTTAGGACCCGCTTCCTGATTGGCTGGGAGGAGAATTAGTGTGACAATAGCAAATATTAATTTGCTATTGTGTCACAACTGAGTGGGCTCAGGGCGCCCCAAGCCCACCCTTTTTTGAAGCCTATTAGAGCCTCAGGCTCTAATCACTTTAAAAAAAAAAAAAAAAATGCGTCTGTCACCCTGCATGTAGATTAGAGGGCCAGATGCATGGATAAGGGGGGCGGTGCCCTTAATGGAAGGGCCGCCACTGCAGATCTTATTTGTGCTTTCTGTGCAGTATGCAGCATTTGTTCATCTGTCTTAGCAGTTTAGCGTCCTTTTATAGCCTGCAAAGACAGCTGAGGTTTGTAGTTCTACAAAAGAAGCCAAAGTTTTAAAAATGTTGTATTAGGGTCACAGACTAATTGTGTGCAAGAGCACTAAAAATTATATAATCATATAGAATATCCTGGTGGCTGTTGTTACTCTTGAGTTGAGTAGTACGCTGGAAAAGGGGTTAAACATGAATTCCTTGCACTGCTGCTCTTTCTTAAAAACTCCTATCCACAGCTCTGGTCCCTAGTAGAGTATTGACAATGCTGACAGCTCGGTGGTGGCCACATCCTTAATTTAGACATACTTAGGCATGTGCACTACGCCTTAGAAATGCCACTTTTAAGGGCTTTTGGCTTATTTTGTTTTCTGCCTCTAAATGCCTCTCTGTATTAGCCTATGTGTCTATGCACGCATAGGTGTATAGAGGCAGAACCCCCCCCCCCAGGGCCAGCAAGTTCAGGAGGAGTCTGACACGCCTAAACACTTGTAAACCTGTCTAAATGTGCTTAAGCACTAGGCGCGTTTAGCTCTTGAGCCTTCATTCATTTCAATGGCCAGAATAAAGTAATATCTGTCTAATGAAATTAATGAAGGCCAAAACGATTGGCACGTCCAAACGCACCTAAAGGCGTTTGAAAAAATGTGACTTTAGGCACATTTTTATTGCTGCTTTCTCCTGCCAGGAAGGCATTTAGAAGAGCTGCAGTGTCCATGAGGCCCATTTTCCCCACACGTGTCACTGCCAGGTGCCACACAGACAGGCCCTGTCAAAATTTTGCCGTGGGGCCAAATGCTCTATAGTTATGCGCCCAGTTTGGTCGTCTGTACAGTAGAAAAATAAACCTGAATAAAAAGTAAACTATATTCTGCCTCTAATAGTGCATTCAGCATGAGTTATTTTACTAAAACAATCGCATTACACAAAGGATGGACCTCTATTAAAGGGTGTTAACAGTCAACAGTGCCTACAGCAGCATTGTGTATAAATACAGCCCTGGTAGCAACTGTTAGGAACCTTCACCCAAACACTTTTACGAGAGGTAATACTTAAGCATAGGTGTGCGCAGCCTCTTACATTAGGGTGTGCACCCCAAAGCTCAAATACATATGCATGTGTATATGTACTGATGGTGTCAGTAGGGCAGTGGACAGTGTAATTTTGTTAATTTTCTTTTCCCAAAAATTTTTGGCTTGTGTAACATTTTTGGGGGGGATAAAATATCAGTGGTCTAAACAGGGGGGAATATGCAGCACACAAGGCAATTAGGGTGTGCCCAGGCACACCTGGCACACCCTGTGCGCACGCCTATGTACTTAAGTTGCATGGGATTGCATGGCCCATCAATTTTTTTAAACCCTTCCATGGCTATAAATAATACACAACAAAAATAAATTTAAATATCCAGTAAACAAAATAATATGAGCACCAAAAGGCATTTAATAACAGCATCTCTTATTGGAGTCTAAATTGACCTCGTCACTCCTCTCTAAATTCGAATAAAGTAGCTTCCTGTAAAGTAAAATGGAAATACTTCTGCCAAACACCATTCCATTAATGAGTCATTCTCTGATATCTGCTGGGTAACTAACTCTTCCAGGAGTGTCCCCCTGTCCTGTGTCCACTTAGAGTTCACTGGTTCCTTAGCTAAGCTTTACATCATTATAGGACATTAACGAAAGGCTAACGTAACCCACACTGCCTCCCCACTGCTCTTATACTTGTTGCTTACAAGGAAATTGTAGGAAATCACAATGGAAATAAAGTTTAAAAAATCTTTCTCCGAATGATCATGTGACCGCAAAACTCGGGATGGGGGGGGGGGGTTGTTGTGCGTTGGTGCCACTGGAGAGAGGGTTTCCCTGGCGGCTCAAAGTTGGGCACAAAGTAGAGTAGCACATCTAGTCTGCGGAGTTGCTAGCAGATGGACACAGGAACACTGCTGATGTGATGAACAGAGTCTGCAGGCAGGTGGCACCTGTGAGATGGGGCAGGTCTGTAGAATCACTGAGACTAAGAATAGCAAAATCAACACAAGCCGGGATCATGAACCAGGTGGGAAGCAGAGCAGACAAAGTCAAGTGGAAGCAGAGGTCAAAACAGGAGAAGCAGGCAGAGGGTATCCGTTAGATAAGCCGAGGTCAGGGACTGGAGACAGGCAGGAGACAGGTCAGAAACTAGGGATCACAAGAGCAAGGAACACAGGTAGCAAGCTGAAGATCAATAAGCAACTCCAACTACTGACAGGTTTCCTTACAAAGGCCCATGTGAAGTGCTTTTGGAGATGCTGGGTCCTAGAGCCCTTCCCCTGTCATTGGTGCCCTGACAGATGCTGGGTCCTAGAGTCCTTCCCCTGCCATTGGTGCCCTGACACATGCACAGACAGACACACTTGCTGGAAAATTGCGGTCATGCGATCGCTTGGAAACAAAAAAGTTATTTTAATTGAGATTTACTATAAAATCTATGGTCACCAGTTGGGAGGCAACAGTTAAAATGTTACATAGTTGGTGAGGTTGAAAACAGACAAGTCCATCAAGTCCCACCTATGTGTGTTCTTTTATGTCAGCATTACATTGTATATCCCTGTATGTTAAGGTTGTTTAGGTGCCTATCTAATAGTTTTTTTTTTAAATTACCTATGCTCCCTGCTGAAACCATTGCTTGTGGAAAAGAATTCCACGCTCTTACAGTAAAGAACCCTCTACGCAGTTTAAGGTTAAACTGCTTCTCTTCTAATTTTAGTGAATTGCCGTGTGTCTTTTAAATTCCCTTTCACTGAAAAGTTTTATCCCTATTGTGGGGTCACCAGTATGGTATTAGTACATTGAAATCATGTCCCCTCTCAAGCATCTCATCTCCAGAGAGAATAAGTTCAATGTTTGTAATCTTTCCAGTCCCTTTATTAGTTTGTTGCCCTTCTCTGGACTCTCTCCAGTTCCAGCACATCCCTCCTGAGGACTGGTGACCAGAACTGGACGGCATACTCCAGGTGCTGCCGGACCAGAGTCTTGTAGAGTGGGAGAAATATCGTCTTATCTCTGGAGTTAATCCCCTTTTCTAATGCATGCCAATATTCTGTTGGCTTTGCTTGCAGCAGCCTGGCATTGCATGCCATTGCTGAGCCTGTCATCTGCTAGGACCCCCAGGTCCTTTTCCATCCTAGACTCCACCAGAGGTTCTCCCCCTAATGAGTAGATTGCATTTATATTTTTGCCACCCATATGCATTATTTTACATTTTTCTACATTAAACCTAATTTGCCATGTAGTTGCCCACCCCATTAATTTGTTCAGATCTTCTTGTAAGGTTTTCACATCCTGCGGGGAAATTATTGCCCTGCTTAGCATAGTATTGTCTGCAAATAAGAGAGTGTGCTGTTTATCCCATTCTCATGGTCGCTTATGAATAAATTAAATAGGATTGGTCCCAGGACAGAACCCTGGGGGACCCTGCTTTCTACCCCGGACCATTCGGAGTTCTCCCCATTTATCATTACCCTCTGAACTTGCCCCTGTAGCCAGTTTTTAATCCATGTACTCACCCTATGGTCCATACTGACATACCTTAGTTTATACAGTAAACATTTATGGGGAACTGTATCTGATGCCTTTGCAAATCCAGATATGTCACGTCTACAGGCCTTCCTTTATCTAGATGGTAATAGATTGGTTTTGCAAGAACGATTTTTCATGAATCCATGCTGATTACTTCTAATGATACCATTTTCATTACTAAAATCTTGCAAAGAGCTTACAAAGTATTGACGTTCGGCTAACTGGTCTGTATTTCCCAGGGATGTATTTTGGTCCTTTTTAAAATAATGGTGCTACATTGGCTTTTCTCCAATCAGCTGGCACCTTTCCAGTTAGTAGACTGTTCGTAAAAATTAGGAACAATGGCCTGGCAATTACTTGACTGAGCTCCTTAAGGACCCTTGGGTGCAAGCAATCTGGTCCCAGTGACTTATGTTACGTTTTTCAACTCTATTTCTAATTCTATCCTCTGTTAGCCATGAGGGTGCTTCCTGTGATGTGTCATGAGGATAAACCTTGCAGTTTTGGTTACTGAAGTCTCCTGTTTCCCTCATGAAGACTGAAGAGAAGAATAAAATTAATACCTTCGCCATCTCTCCTTCCTTTGTAACTAGATTCCTTTCATCATTCTTTATGAGGCCAATATGATCTGACCTCCCTCTTTTACTAGTTATATATACTTAAAGAATTTCTTTGGATTTTTTTTAACTCTACTCCGCTATTTGCCTTTTGTGTTCTATCTTAGCCACCCTGATTGCACCCTTTCTTATTGCATACTTTGTAAACTTGGAATGCTTCAGCCTTATATTTTTTGAAGGCCGCCTCCTTTGCTTTTGTATGCATTTTTACATTGGAGTTAAACCACCCAGGACTTTTATTAGCTCTTTTAAATTTATTTCCCATTGGGATGCACTGGCTAATACCCTTATTTAATATGCTTTTAAAGCACACCCATTTTTCCTCCATGTTCTTTGTTCCTAGGTTATGTGAGTTATTTTAGTATTCCTTTTTGTTTTAAGCAATGTGGGGGCCACAGGGACATGGCTATCAAATGGTTCCAAAGATATAAATGGCACACTTGAGCCATTCTCTGTGTCCAGTTAAAGTTTTCAGCTTCAAGCAACAATAGCACCATTGTAAGTGACGATTTAACATAAGTGCATACTGGGGTTAATTTACTAAAACTGGAGAGTTGAACCAGATTTTGTAATCTCCAGTTTTAGTAAATCAACCCCACTAAACTACTTGAAGAAATAGTGGGTATGTTTCACAGAAAGTGATGCTGTAGCTCCTGCTGCAACAATAGTTCAACTGGAAAAGGAAATTTATTACCTGAGCTTTCAACATGGGGAACGCATATCCATACATTACTCCTACAGTAGGTAAGAGTAACATCGGGTGGAATGATGACCAGATTGTCAATTACTCGTCTTCTAACGAAAGTCTAAATGTTTTTAGTCTGCTGTGATAATTTGTGGTTGTGTTTTTCTCTTCCTCCAGGCCTGTCAGCATGGCCACTCACAGCACCTAGAGCATCTCCTTTTCTACGGCGCTGATCCCGCTTCCCAAAATGCTTCAGGGAATACAGCCCTCCATATCTGTGCCCTGTACAATAAGGTGAGTCTTGTTGCTGCTATTGATAACTAAGGAAGACACAGCAGTACTGACATTCCTCATATGATAGTCATACATCTCTATTAGTTGGAAGGTATTGCCTTCAAAGTCATTATCATCCTTTCCATACTTTTGTATACAATCTGAGCATTTGTCATTCCACTTGAACATATAATGGCTTGGCGTTTGCACAACTGATTACCCAAACAGGACAATGCCTGCATGGAGTTTGCATGTTCTCCCTGTGCTTGCATGGGTTTGTTTTTCAAGGATTCCTGTATCCCTCCACATTCCAAAGACATGCTAGTATTTTAATTGGCTCCACTATAAATAGGCCCTTGTATGTGTTGCATGAATGTGAATTAGGGACCTTAGATTGTAAAGGCAGGGGCTGATGTGAATGTATAATATATATAGAGCTCAAAACTGGGGAAAATCCTGCGCTAAGTGTTGAACAGAAAAAGCTGCACACTAATTACCTGAATACAGGACCAAAAAACCCAAATAAACTTAAATAGCACGTTGTTCCTTTCAATAATAAATGACCAATACCCTATGTAAAATAGTGAATACATAATCACAAGATCAGCAAGAGATGAATCTTCAACAAGTAGTCGAACAAACACAAAGTTAACAGAAGATGTATCTATATGTGTGTGTGTGTGTGTATATATAATATATATATATATATATATATATATATATATATATAAATAAATGTTCATTTACCTCATAGACAACACAATATCAGTGCAGGTCCCCTTGCAAAGCACAGCATAAGTTATTGGCACTATATAAATACCCATCATAAATATGACTGATTTTCCAAAAGAAATATAAATCTCTTCTAGAAGTATCATGCTGCAGTGCCCCTAGTGGATAAAGGAGCACAAACATGTCATAAATACTAATATTTTAGCAGGCAAATTACATTTTTCAGGCATATTTGTCAGACACATCTGAGGGCGATAGAATAAATTTACATAATATTTTCACTACATATTAAAGCCCCAAATCACCTACATAATGATCAATGTAATGAAGTCATATATCTCATGCTCATTTTTCAACATCAGAAATGTTTCAGTGTTCATCTTCTTGCTGTTACAGTGTTACCATTCTTTATTGTACTTCAATTTGTGTTATCGTACAGTTATAAAATGTTTATATATTTGCTTAGAGGTTAGCATTCACCATTACTAGTTTGTTGCTGTGTGTACAGTATGTATGTAAAGAGTGGGGTTGATTTACTAAAGGCAAATAGACTGTGCACTTTGCAAGTGCAGTTGCACTCATTTTCCCCAGAGCTTTGTAAATGTGGCGAAGCTCTGCTTATTTCCATCATCCAATCATGTGTAAGCAAAAATGCTGTGTGTGTGTATATATATATGTATATAGAGGGGAGAACGAATATTTGATTTGATACACTACTGATTTTGCAGGTTTTCCTACTTGCAAAGCATGTAGAGGGCTGTAATTTTTATCACAGGTACTTTTCAACCGTGAGAGACGGAATCTAAAACAAAAATCCAGAAAATCACATTGTATGAGTTTTAAGTAATTAATTTGCATTTTATAGCCTGACATAAGTATTTGATACATCAGAAAAGCAGAACTATATTTGGTACAGTAATCTTTGTTTGCAATTAAAGAGATCATGTGTTTCCTTTAGTTCTTGACCAGGTTTGCACGCACTGCAGCAGGGATTTTGGCCCACTCCTCCATACAGACCTTCTCCAGATCCTTCAGGTTTCGGGGCTGTCGCTGGGCAATATGGACTTTCAGCTCCCACCAAAGATTTTCTGTTGGGTTCAGGTCTGGAGACTGGCTAGGACACTCCAGGACCTTGAGATGCTTCTTAAGGAGCCACTCCTTAGTTGCCCTGGCTGTGTGTTTCGGGTCGTTGTCAATGTGGAAGACCCATCCAAGACCCATCTTCAATGCTCTTACTGAGGGAAAGAGGTTGTTTGCCAAGATCTCGAGATACATGGCCCCATCCATTCTCCCCTCAATACGGTGCAGTAGTCCTGTCCCCTTTGCAGAAAAGCAGCCCCAAAGAATGATGTTTCCACCTCCATGCTTCACAGTTGGGATGGTGTTCTTGGGGTTGTACTCATCCTCCTTCTTCCTCCAAACACGGCGAGTGGAGCTTAGAACAAAAAGTTCTATTTTTGTCTCATCAGACCACATGACCTTCTCCCATTCCTCCTCTGGATCATCCAGATGGTCATTGGCAAACTTCAGACAGGCCTGGACATGCGCTGGCTGGAGCAGGAGGACCTTGCGTGAGCTGCAGGATTTTAATCCATGACGGCATAGTTTGTTACTAATGGTTTTCTTTGAGACTGTGGTCCCAGCTCTCTTCAGGTCATGGACCAAGTCCTGCTGTGTAGTTTTGGGCTGATCCCTCACCTTCCTCATGATCATTGATGCCCCACGAGGTGAGATCTTGCATGGAGCCCCAGACTGAGGGAGATTGACCGTCATCTTAAACTTGCTCCATTTTCTAATAATTGCGCCAACAGTTGTTGCCTTCTCACCAAGCTGCTTGCCTATTGTCCTGTAGCCCATCCCAGCCTTGTGCAGGCAGGTCTACAATTTTATCCCTGATGTCCTTACACAGCTCTCTGGTCTTGGCCATTGTGGAGAGGTTGGAGTCTGTTTGAGTGTGTGGACAGGTGTCTTATACAGATAACGAGTTCAAACAGGTGCAATTAATACAGGTAATGAGTGAAGAACAGGAGGGCTTCTTAAAGAAAAAATAACAGGTCTGTAAGAGCCGGAATTCTTACTGGTTGGTAGGTGATCAAATACTTATGTCATGCAATAAAATGCAAATACATTTTTTAAAAATCATACAATGTGATTTTAAGGATTTTTGTTTTAGACTCTGTCTCTCACAGTTGAAAAGTACCTATGATAAAAGTTACAGACCTCCACGTGCTTTGTAAGTAGGAAACTTGCCAATCATTGGACCACTGTACTGTAGCCTTGAAGGGTAAGTTCACCTTTGTACACTTTTTTTTTTCAAAATTCCAGCTCCCCTATGCACCAATATAGCATTCATGTACTTTTGTTTGCAAAAATATCAATGCTTTCCATTAAATCTACAGTCACTTACTTTTCTTGTCCTAATCCACGTTTCCAGACGTTTCCATTAGTAATGTCTTCTTCCTGACTTTAGGTCATGACACAGGGAGAAGTTGACCAGCTGACCTCATTAGCACACACCCTGCATCATCCACCCTCCCACTCCCAGGTGCACCTTTTTTAAATGAAATGCAATCAATCAGTGATCACCCTTCTCACTAAATACACAATCAGATTGAATAGTGTATGGCCATGCTGTGCTTTCAGTGCCATTAATTGTTAACGGCACACCAAACACAGAAGGAAACACACATTTTGCCATGTGAAAGAATGAGGGGCAAATGCTGCAAAACGCACAGTACAGTAAAAAACCCACAACCCACAAAACGCCAAAATGTCCCATTAACCACATGTAGTGCGTTCAATTGAAATCAACAGGCTGCCCTATGTGTGTCACAGGAAAAACGAGACATGAAATGTTATTAGTGATATATGAAATGTTATAATGTGATTAGTCCCACTATGCTAGATGTGAATGGGGCCTGAAAGTGAAATTGGTGCAATAGCTCAAGAACAATGAGGCTCCATTCACATCTGTGCATTTCAGAAATGCGCTGCACCAAAAATCGAAGTAAAAAACACACCAAGCTCCACTCTAAAAAAAAAAAAAAACAAACAAAAAAAAAAACTCCCTCCTATGTATTTGTATAAAGATGGCCGTACACTATGCAATCTGATTGTGTTTTTAGTAGGGCTGTTAGTGATTAAAATTTTTGTGTTTGATTAATCGACTAATTTCGATTAATTATAACGCAGATACAGATCCAACTACTTTTAGCTGATTTAGCACCGCTGTTATGGCAACGGCCGCAGCTGGACATAGCGGGGTATTGCTAGGACGTCACACGTCATAAACTCAGCCTCACCGTGCCCATAATCTCAACCTTACCGTGCCCATAACTGCAGCCTTACCGTGCCCATAATACAGTCTCACCGTGCCCATAATCTCAGACTTACCGTGCCCATAATCGCAGCCCTGCAGTTCCCATAATGCAGTCTCACTGTGGCCATAATTGCAGCCTCGCCGTGCTCATAATCGCAGCCTTACCATGCCCATAATGCAGTCTCACCGTGCCTATAATTGCAGCCTCGCCGTGCTCATAATCGCAGCCTTACCATGCCCATAATGCAGTCTCACCGTGCCCATAATCTCAGACATACCGTGCCCACAATCGCAGTCTCACCATTCCCATAATGCAGTCTCACTGTGCCCATAATTGCAGCCTCACCATGCCCATAATTGCAGCCTCACCTTGCCCATAATTGCAGCCTCACCTTGCCCATAATTGCAGCCTCACCTTGCCCATAATTGCAGCCTCACCTTGCCCATAATTGCAGCCTCACCTTGCCCATAATTGCAGCCTCACCTTGCCCATAATTGCAGCCTCACCTTGCCCATAATTGCAGTCTTACCGTGCCCATAATCGCAGTCTTACCGTGCCCATAATCGCAGTCTTACCGTGCCCATAATCACAGCCTCAGTGTGCCCATAATGCTGTCTCATCGTGCCCATAATCGCAGCCTTGCCTTGCCTATAATTGCAGCCTCACCGTGCCCATAATGCTGTCTCACCGTGTCCATAATCGCAGCCTCGCCGTGCCTATAATGGCAGCCTCACTGTGCCCATAATGCACTCTCACCGTGCCCATAATGCAGTCTTACCGTGCCCATAATCTCAGCCTCAGTGTGCCCATAATGCTGTCTCACCGTGCCCATAATCGCAGCCTTGCGTTGCCTATAATTGCAGCATCACCATGCCCATAATCGCAGCCTCGCCGTGCCTATAATGGCAGCCTCACTGTGCCCATAATGCACTCTCACCATGCCCATAATCGCAGCCTCACTGTAGTCAGTGCCTGTGCCTGGATTACACAGTCTGCGGGCATCTCCCGCTGGGTGTCTTGGAGCTGAGTGTGAAAACTTTTTAGTGAGAAGGGTGATCACCAGGGCCCCTGATAGAAATCACGGGGCCCCATACAGCCTAACTGACGGGACCCCCTTCAGCCCCTCCCCAGACCCCGCCTTAAATTAAAGTGCAGGTTTTTCTTCAAGTGATATTTATCTTTCTCCAGCCAGTTATAAGTTTGATTATCCAAAAGAAATACTGTGATGATACAAGAGATTGTCAGAGGCTGCAGACCTGATACAAGAGATGGTCAGAAACTGCAGACATACTACAGGAGATGGTCAGCGACTGCAGACTGCGGACATGATACAAGAGATAAATGCAGCCTCAGTGTGCCATCAATGCAGCCTCACTGTGTCCATCTGCAGCCTCGCTAGTACCTTGATTACACAGAAATCTCCCTCTGTGTCATGGAGATGGAGTCTGAACAGTTCATACCCCAGCTCCATGACACAGAGGGAGATGGAGATTTCCATCTCCCTCTGTGTGTGATTAGTTACATCAGGAAGAAGACATTACTAATAGAAATGTCTGGAAACGTGGATTAGGCCAAGAAAAGTAAGTGACTGTAGATTTAATGGAAAGCTTTGATATTTCAGCAAAAAAAAGTACATGAATGCTATATTGGTGCATAGGGGAGCTGGAATTGAGAAAAAAAAAAAAGTGTACAAAGGTGAACTTACCCTTTAATGAAGAAGCATTGTCACCCTAGGCTATTTGAACTAAAAATAACGCCTGCTAAAATGTTCTTTTTTTACATAGGGATGTATATAGGGGTTTTGAAGTTCATGGAAGATACAGTAGCTGAGAAGGTTGATAACATTGTTTGAGTTTTTAGTGGAGTACAGTGGACATAGAAAAGAATCGTCCCCCTTTTAAAATAATCACATTTTGTTGCTTTGCACCCTGAAATGAAGACAGACACACTTTTTGTTTTATCCAGTTGTATTTACTCAGGGCAACTTATAACATCCAAGTGAAAGATATAACTCCAAAATTTTAGTATCATGTGACCAAACACCTTTTTCCATGTGGCCTCCGAATCTTCAAGGTGCATTTAAAGGGGTCAGGTGAGACTAAAATTAATCTATTTGGCCTCAACACCAAACGATATGTCTGACGGAAATCCATTAAAGCTCGCCATCCAAATAACACCCCTCCTACAGTAAAGCATGGAGATGGTAATATCCTGTTATGGGGGTGTTTCTCTGCAGCAGGGACTGGAGCACTTGTCAGGATAGAAGAAAAATGGATGGGACAAAATACCATCAAATTCTTGAGGAAAATTTGCTGCCCTCTGCCAGAAAGTTATCAATGGGAAGAAGGTTTACCATCCAACATGATGACCCACAGCAAAAATGACCACACAGTGGTCGAAGGAGAAAAAGGTGAATGTCCTTGCATGGCCTAGTCAGAGCCCAGACCTAAACCCCATTGAAAATCTGTGGAATGACTTGAAGAATGCAGTCCACAAACGGTCACCATCAAATTTAAATGGACTTGAACAGTTCTGCAAAGAAGAGTGGGCAAATATTGCAAAGTCTAGATGTGCAAAGTTATTAGAGACATGTCCCAACAGACTAAAGGCTGGAATTAAAGCAAAAGGTGGTTCAACAAAATACTGACACAAGGGGGTGATCCTTTTTCCAACTCAGTGATTCTGTTTTTGATTTTTTTCAATTTTTTTCTGACATGTTGGTGTTATGTCTTTCACTTGTATGTTATAAGTTGCGCTTGTAAATACAGCTCGAAAAAATAAAAACTGTGTCTGTCTTCATTTTTGACTGCAAAGCAACAAAATGTGATTATTTTAAAGGGGGGGGATTCTTTTCTATACCCACTGTATACAGGAAGTTACAAGGATACTCAATTTAATTAAAGTGGTGGCAAACCCTTACATGTACCCAGTGAAGTGTCTGGCCTCAGGTGATAGACAGAGATGAAACAAATCCTCCCACATAAGTTGTACCTGTTTATCTCTAGTCTTCTCTTCTGTACATCTGTTTGAAGTCCAGAATTTATAATTGTGTCTGTGTTGTCAGAAAAAAAGGGGGGGGGGGCTTTAATCGTACACTGCAGAGCTCAGTAAGGAGAGTTCTAAGTGCGACACCCCCTCCCCCCCTAAACACAGGAACAGAGCTGCTACTATTAATCAGCTGGAGCTCCCTCCCCGTCACCATTTTTCCCTTGGTGTCAGGAAAACTTGTCAGAAGTGACTCATGCTGATAGCAGAGGAATGAAGTAGCAGACAGAAATAACACTTAGTACTCCTAATAGAGACAAGTACACACTATAGAGGGATATGCTTTGTTCATAGTTCATGTCTGAGGTTTACAACCACTTTAATGCAGCTGAAAATTACGGGGTAGCTGCAATATATTACATGTTTGGTTTTTGGTCAAAGTGGTCACATGATCAGGAGCAGCTCCCACTGACTACTAATCATTAGTGGGGATTGAGACAGCTTTGACATCTTGGTCTCCAGATCTCTCAGAACAGAAACATTGGCTGCCCATTGGTGCACATGTGCTGTGTGGGCATTAAAGCTTACCCTTTTGCCCCTGTACAGTATGTGTTACTTGGGCAGCAACGGGTTCATGTAATGGGCTAAATTCACTAAGCTAACACACCAAGGGAAGTATACGTAATTTCAAAATTACAGTCAAAAGGCTAAATTAGGCCTTCCATTTTGGTGGCAGACTTTACCACCCCCCTGAAAAGTCATCTGTGGTGGATTGCTTTGGGACTATGGTTCACATAGAGTTTACAGATATTCAGGAGGTGTGATACTGCTACTTCCTGCACAACTGTTTGATGGCTCCACAAAGGAATTTTTCTATCCCAATGGAGGCTTTTCATTGAACTGCCATGTTGCAACTGCCAAAGAGGCATTTGGTGCACCTGGTTGAAATGCAGTCCCATTGACTTCAATAGGCAGGTTTGATAGGTGGTGTCACCTGTCAGACTCAGCAGCGTGAGTTCAAATTGCCACACCATGAAGCACCACTGTAGTGTGTACTCCCCCTCCGACCGCTATATAAGCTTGGAGGTAGAAAGCCAGGGGCCAGTAAAAATGTAGACCAACTTCTTTAGATCCCAGCCCCCCACCCCCATGTGAATGAGTATGGGGTACATAGTATCCCTCCCTACTCATTCATCAAAAAAGTGTAAAAAGTAAAAAAACAACGGTTTTTGACAACTCCTTTATTAATAAACAAAAGTAGATCCAACATCAATCCAACATCAGTCATGATGCCCGCTGCTACCCCAACCCTGAAAAAAAAAAAAAAATAGAGTTTTTCACCCGACGAAGGCTTCTGACGGCTCCTCCATCTGACAGTTCCTAAATAAATAGGGGATGGGGCCACCCGATGATGCCATCAGATGACCCCGCCCTGTTGTGAAGCCTTTGACCCAGCATGCCCCTGATCAATGCCATCACAAGGTGCGGGTTCACACGGTGACATCACCGGGCGGCACCGTTCTTTAGTTATTTAAGAACTGTCAGAGGGCAGGTTCTTTATCGTGTACAGAGCTTTTTTTTTTTGGGGGGGGGGGGGGTCGGCAGTAGTGACGAACATCGTGTTTGACGTTGGATCTACTTATGGGGACGTTTATTTATTAGTAAAAGACTTGTCAAAAACTGTTTATATTTTTATTTACTTTTTACACTTTTTTGGTGAATGACTTAATCAACACAGGGATAAGATGCTTTGGGTAGGGTGGTAAAGCTCCCCGCCCCAACCCCTGCATGTTGTGGGCAAGGGCCTAGTATGGATTGGGGGGGACCCTACGCTGTTTTTTTTTGGCATTGTTCATTGCCACATTCTTTTTGTTTACATTACAGCTGTCAGCGGGAAACGCACTGACAGCTGATGAGTCATCTGTTTGTAAGGACTTGGTGGCCCACTCCTTAACAACCAGCTATTTTTCACACAGAATTTGATCATTTTTCGACCGGTTTGAATTAGAATTGCCTGAATTTATATTCAGACCGAAACGAATTGCAAATGTCTATTTGGAAGTATTTTGCAGCACACTGCGGATGTGTGTTGGGGTGCAGAGAAAGTGCATCTCCTAGCCAAAAAATCCAATCGTTTGTACGCTCCATCGGACAATTGTTGGATTTTCCGTGGACAAATGTTGAATCGCAGGTTTTAAAATTTTACACGAACAAATGTTTGTTGGGTTTTCCGAGTGTGTGTACACAAGTCCATCGGACAAAAGTCCAAAGTACAAACACGCATGCTTGGAAGCAAGGACGAGCCAGAAGCGGTCGGTCTTGTAAACTAGCGTTCGTAATGGAGAATTAACATTTGTGACATGGCAAATTATGAAATCTCGAAATGCAGCGCACAATTTTCTTCTTTAATGTGATAATAATGAAGCTGCTTTGCTGGTGATACTGATGGAGTTATTGCAAACAAATTTTCAAAGGCTTTTTTTTTCTAGTGATATCAAGAATAATATTGCGCTTTTTTTTTTTTTTTGTTTGGGCAAGTTACCACAACACCATTATCCCGTAGTTTTTAAGATCAAAGATACAACTATGTTGGTGTCCCTTGTCAATTTTACATTGTATTTTTTAAAATGTAACTGCCTACTCCCAAACTGTCATTTGAAGTAAAACACATAGACAAGTATTATTCTACAAAATTCTTTTTTATTGTGCATTAAAAAAAGAAAACAAATAAAATTAGACATTCTATCTGCCAACAGAACTAAGCCAAAAAGTGCATTCTATGCATCCAAAAATATAGAAAATATACCAAATCAGATAATTATTCAACCAAAAACAAAATTTCAAAGCAATAACTCCAAGGCCAATAATAAATAACACATTATCTCCTCCGATTCCGCAACGTGGCTGGTTGACGAAAAGCCGTTTAGAAACAAACTGAAAAGCGCAAAATGAAAAGCGCGAAATGAAAAGTGTGAATCAACACTCACCCAGCTTCTACTAACACGAAATTAGCAGAAGGAGCCCAAAGGGTGGCGCTATAGAGCTAAAAAACAACATAGTACGTCACTACGTTCGTATTTGTCGGCCAACAATTCCTTGCCATTTGTATGCAAGACAAGTTTGGGCCAACTCCCTTCGGACTAAAGTCCACGGTTTTGTTGGCCAACAATCCGATTGTGTATACGAGGATTTAGGCCTCATGCATGCTGGGCTTAAAAAAAAAAAGCAGCTTTTACCGGCGTTTGGCGTTTTTTATTTTTTTTCAGCCGCTGAAAGCACCTCTATGTTTAGCCTATGTGTCCATGTACACATAGACATCTACAGGCGTATTAGAAGAGGAAGGTTTACTGGCTAAAAAAAAAAAAAAAGGCACATTCAGGAGAGGAGCTTATGAGCAGAAAAAGTGCTTGACCTGTTTAAATGTGTCTAAATGCTACAAGTGCATTTGCGCGATATAGCATTCCAGAGGCCGTAACAAATTAATATTCTCCTTCTTCACGCTGGCACAGAGGCAGCAGCAAAAACAGTTGTTTAGTCTCGGTTTCATTTGTTAATCATTTCTTCTCGTCATATTTGTTATGTTAGAACGATTCGTTTTTGGAATTCGTTTCGTCTATATTCGTTTTTTTTTTTAAATTGATTTGAAATTAGATTTTCCAAATTCAAGTTGCGGAAGGCGGCTATATTATTCTATTCTAATCTAGTTTATTTTATTCTATTCTATTATTTTATTTTCTATCCTATTATATTATGCTTTATTCTATTATTTTCTTTTCTATTCTATTTTGTTTTATTCTATTTTTTTTTTTCTTTTCTTTTCTTTTTTTTTCTATTTTATTCTTTTCTATTCTATAACCACTCACAGACAGGAAGATTTGGCTGCTTAATTACCTGGCCATTTTTTGGCGATACGGCGCTGCGTCGATTTAACTGACAATTGTGCGGTTGTACAATGATGTACCCAAACAAAATTGATGTCCTTTTTTTCCCACAAATAGAGCTTTCTTTTGGTGGTATTTGATCACCTCTGCAGTTTTTATTTTTGCGCTATACAGCTGTCAGTGTTTCCCCGCTGACAGCTGTAATGTAAACAAAAAGAATGTGGCAATGAACAATGCCGAAAAAAACAGCGTAGGGTCCCCCCCAATCCATACTAGGCCCTTGCCCTCAACATTCGTGTCAAGCCCATATAGCAACAAAGTCCAAATGCTCAATATTCAATTTTGTCCTATGTTATATATTCCATAAATAATATGCCTGCAATTATTTAAAATCTACATTAATGATATATCAAAGGGACTTTTTGACTTGAGTATAATAGTCATGTTTTATGGATGGCTTTATTAGTCCATTGCCCACAGTTGCTTACCTTTATGTCTGTATTATTTTGTATTTTGCTACAGGAAAGTTGTGCTCGAGTATTGCTGTATCGTGGATCAAGCAAAGACATTAAGAATCACGGTGGACAGACCCCATTCCAGGTGTGGACCTCTCCCCGTTCTTATGTGTATTAGGTGACCTCATGCCATTCCATGTTAACCACTTGCTTACCGGGCCAATTCTAACGGTGCTCTTCTCTTGTATATGTAAAAATCTGTGGTTTTATTTGCTAGAATTTTTTATGTAATAGTATTTTGCGCAGTGATTTTTCAAGCCAAATTTTTTTGGGGAAAAAAATACACTTTAATGAATTAAATAATTTTTTTTGTAAAATATGAAAGATGATGGTACGCTGAGTAAATACGGATACCCAACATGTCACGCTTTAAAATTCCACATGTGCGTTATAAGAAAACTAGGAAAATGCATGCATAAAACAGGTATAACCCCTTTCCAGGGATCTTAACTCTGGAACTCTGTGTACAGGGAACAGTGATCTGACTGTTTCTTATCCATGAAAAGCAGGGAGAAAAAAACACCAGATCAGAAAGTAAAAGCAGCACACATTACACATTGTTGGGGAAAAAGTCAACCCCTTGATTGCCCCTAGATGTTAACCCCTTCCCACGCATTAGTACAGTGTAAGTGTACAGTATTATCGCTGATCACTGTATTAGTGTCAGTAGCGACGTCCGTGTCAGTGATCCTGCCAGCCAGTGTCTGTTAGTGCCAGATTGTCCACCACCCTATCACAGTCCCCACTATAAGTCGCTGATCATCACCATTACAGTATAGCGTCTATAGCTGCATAAACTCCATTCTATATACCATATACCATAGTTAATACACTTATTGGCAGTGGCAGACCGTCCATAAAGGGCGCACAGACGCCGCCTTCCCTATCCATGCGTCCGACCCCCTGATCTACATATCAGTGGTGCCGGGCCATGGATTCCAATGTGGCGGGGTGTTTTTTTTTAAGCACCTGATTAGAGCCAGAGGCACTAATAGGCTTCAAAAAAGAGTGAGCTCGGAGCAGAGAGCATTGCGCTCCAAGCCCACCTAGTTGTGTGACCATAGCAAATTAATTTTCGCTATTATCACACTAAAGTTCCTCCCCGCCAATCAGGAGGCAGGTCTATGGGACCTGTTTCCTGATTGGCCAAAGCGTCAGGCAATCCCATTGGATAGCAGCAAACATCCTATTGAATGCCTAGCGCTTTGGCGGAAGATGCACGGCGGAGGAAGCTGGAGGAGCGGACACCAGAGCCACCACGGCCGCTGCCCGCCCTCCAGGAGAGGACACTACAGCCCCACACGAGCGGGTAAGTGTCAGGCCAGACCGCCACGCCGCGGGGGGGTGTTATTTGTTTGCCGCCCCCCCAACGAAGAACCCACCAGTCGCCACTGCTTATTGGGATTTTTGTTTTACCAAAGACATGTAGCAGAGTAAATTTTGGCCTAAATTTATGAAGATATTTGATGTTTTTATCTTTTTTATGGGATATGTTTTATAACAGAAAGTAGAAAATATAAGTTTTTCTAAATTTTTTTGTTTATATAATAAAACATAAACCCAGTGGTAATCAAATACCACCAAAAGAAAGCTGTATTTGTGAAAAAAATAAATTATATAAATTTAATTTGCATACAGTGTTGCATGACCGAGCAATTTCCAGATAAAATAGCACAGTGTTGAATAGCAAAAAATGCCCTGATCATGAAGGGGGTAAAATCTTCCAGAGGTCAAGTGGTTACAGGGTAAGTAGACTTCAAAACAAAGTGCAGTTGTCCTTTTTTACCCCTTTTCTCCACCAAACCTAACAGATGTATACTTACATCCAGCGTCACATGTACTTCACTGTACTGACCACATTTGTGCATTGTGTTCTGAAGCTGGAGATGAAGGCAGACAGTCCCTTAAAAATGTGTGGGGCTGTATTGCGGCCAGGATAGAAATACTTTCAGCCTTAGATGGATGTAAACAAACAGCAGATCTGCAGCCCTTGAATTAAGGTAAGTATCTATCTGTAGAAGGGGAGGGTGGGTGTCAGGATCACTTAAGTGCTCCTGCTACTCATTCCAGCATCTGGGTTTTGGCTATTGCATTCTCCCTGTCTGTGTCCATATACAAGATGATTGATATGGTCAGTCACCTGTTATAAGTAAGCCAAATGCTCTGTCCCTTGCTTGTGATAGAGACATTGATACCTGCGTTGTTCCTGATCAAGCCCCCTTTTTGTTTGCCCTGTTTTGCTAGTTTGGATTTCCCTGTGTATGACCTGGATCGGATATTGGACTTTTCCCTGAACTCAGCCTGCCTTTTACCTGGACTGTCATAGAACCACGCTATCTGTCTGCTAACTGCAAGTAGCCTGTTTGTTTGCTTAGGTCGCATCTGCCCTGGCGTGGTGGCCAGGCACTATATCATTGTGTATAAGTCCTGGGGGCAACCAAGTACTGGTAGGCCTGCTTGCCTTAAGGGAAAGGGGGCTGCTATAGTGTCTGACCACCTGTGTTGGGGTAGACGTGACAGTGGGCTAGGTTAGGTGAGGGGAACCAGACAAAAAAGGATAGCTGCACTTATCCTATAAAAATCAGGACATTCTATATATCCTAATTATATGGAAATAATCCTCCCATAACACCAGAGAAAATATCAATATGAGAGATGCAAGCCACGGCTGATCTGAGAATTAATTTAGTCTAATACACTATACGAGACTTGGCCAAGGACAACAGACATAAAACTATAATATCCAGAGTGACTACAAGATTAATTACACTATTATTAGATGCGTGGTCCTGGGGGTGAATCATTCAGCACAAATAAACAAAAGCTGTGTAGTTATCTGGGGTTGTGCAGTTTCAGCCATTCAAAAATCGAGACACTAAGTAGTGATGGAGAATCTACACGAATTTAACCCACCAAGGGTTCAGCAAATCTTGTCTGAAAATTCAGGCAATGCAAACTTTGAGGTGCATACTATTGAAATCTATCAGCTTCCAGGATTACAATGAAAATATGCAAATCCTTTAAAAACATGCTTGGTGGATGTTAAAGTGGTAGTATTGCCCACTGTGTGATTTTAACCTACAGGTAAGCCTTTAATAAGGCTTACCTGTAAGTAAAATAAATATCTCCTAAACGTGCACTGTTTAGGAGATATTCACCCTGGATGCAGCCGGTGACACATGCGCTCTGAAGGTTCGGCATACAATGCATGTGTGGGAGTGACATCATCGCGGCTCCGGCCACTCACAGCGCTGGAGCCTGCGAACCCGGAAGAAAGTACGGGGGAAGATGTCAGCCCTCTCAGCGGTGATAGCACATGACTGGAAGGCTTCATTCTAAGGTGAGTATTTCATAATGTATTTCATAATACTAGCACATTATGCATGGTCTTGCAGGTATGTGTTTTTTTTGTTTGTTTTTTTAGCTCTGCTGCGGTTTACTACCGCTTTTAATAGTGAAAACATGTTTTTTAATCAAGCTGTAATAGACATGGTAATGGCCAACTTTTATGTTGTCTATGGAGTTTAGGGGGTACAGTAAATGTGAGTGTAGCGGTGCCCCCGTGGGGTAGCTGCGTGTTTTAGTTCCACACATCACCCTGCTTGGCCAGGCATTCACTACAGACACACTTTGCCAGTCAATGAACAGTCATTTAGCTTTTTTTTTTTTGTTATTTTATTTAGGGGATTAAACTTGGATGGGGAAAAGGGTCATGGGATGCCCAGATAATGAATCTTGCTTGTTCGAACAAAGATGATTAAATCTATATTGACAGTCTCTAAAGCTCCACACTCCTCCAGCTTACTACTTGAGATAACTTTGCTTTCTCTACTGTGCAACCTTAGATTCCTGTCACCATCAGCACATGGTTAGGCCTCATTCTGAATAAGACCCAACAGTTCAATAATAGCCATTTGCTGGCAGGGGTCTATAGTTCCCTTTGGTGTAGCAACCAATAGCGATGAAAAAGGACAGTTGTGCTAACTGAAACTTGGTGGACTACTGATCCCAGAAAGTCCAATGCAAATCCTGCCAACCCTCCTGGCTGCAGCAACTTGATTTCAATGACATCATAGTCTCTCCCTCTGGCTTCACATCCAATCCTGGCATGTCCCTCCCAGAGCTTCTCACTGTGCTTCTCACTCACTGACCCCGGAATGGATCCCTCCTGAATGACTTTCCCGGCAGTGCTCCCCACTGTCTTCCTCCTGCTCCTGTACCAGGCCACCTCTCAATGACCATGTAGAGAGAGGCTCCCTCCCAGCTCCCGAGCTCCAGGCCCAAGGTCACCCCCCCAGAAAGGATTTCCCTCAAGGGCCACCACAGTCTAACACTCCATCACTCAGTTCTTCCACCCGACAACTCCTCCCACAACAGCCCGACCATGAGTATATATAGGAGGCTTTCCCCCTGCAAATCCTAGTTGGAGATTGGTCAGGGCTCCCAGATACACTCCATGCCACTCCTATACTCTGCCCTGCCTCTTTTCCAGAATCCTCTAGAAACAGAGGAGGCGCCAGAGAGATGAATTACATGTCATCACCTGCTGCTACACTCAAAACCACTCCCAGCCCTCAGATCCAAACAAACAGGCCTCGCTTACAACGATGTCTGCCTAAATTTACCTGCACTGGCTGTAACAAAAACACTACTACTCTAGCAACCTACCTACCTAAGGTAGAGGGTGCTACACTACTAATTTTTTTTTTCTTTGAAATGATAGTGACTTGTTGCAATCAAAAGGCAGCTCTATGAGCAGAGCAATAACAAGTGAATGCCCTGCTTTGAGAACCCCAAACCAGAAGACCCATCAACATAAAAGTAAACAAAAAACACACAAAAAAAATGAAACCCCAAAATACCACTCACAAATAAAAGTCCTCTTTTTATAAAGGGAGCTCGCAGTAAACAAAAAAAAATGTTTAACCTAGTGTAGAGGGAGTCTGCTCTGCCACCCGCGGCTCCCGCACCTCCTGTTATTCCCGCCAGGCAGAGACTGACACAGGCATGGACACGCCTGTCAGCCCCTGTGTGGGCTTTCTTCTTTCACCCTCTTGTTTCCCTGTGTGCAGAATGACACTCGCACACAAGGCATCTGCCCACTCTGCTCTTTTCCCTGCCTCCCTATTGGCAGAAGCGGAGAGACAATCATCAGGGAGCAGCAGAAGGAAGTGTAAAATATGAAGTCCCAGCACAAAGCTAGGTGACAGGACTGCAATTCCCAGGCTGCACTGCAGAGAGCTTAGAGAATTTTGGGAGAGACTATAAAAGTCTGTGAGAGGGGGATTGCGGCCTACCACACGGTGTACCACGTTCCAACCCAGATGAGAGGGGCCTGACTCTGTTTGCTGTTCATCTGACATCCATCCAACACCACTCCAGTCACCTGCCAGTCGGTGTGTGTCAAGCTTCACGTCGGGAGAACGAGACAGCGGATCATCGCTACATGAGTTCCTGCCCAGAAGACATCTGAGCCATCTGGTCATTGGTGAGAGGGCAATTCGCTTGACCTTTACCCATTCATTCTCAGTTACATTGAGACACATTGCACAGACATCTTTACTCCAGGAATACTTTAGACATCTTTAGCCTTTTTTATTACAAGATATTTACTGTTCCCACTACACCTAATCGGATTACAGTTAACAAGCTCCAACAAGCCGGTGAAGAACATCAGATCTGCAACGGGGACATTGCTGCTGTAAGGGCCCTTAAACCATTACCTTTAGGTCAGATATCTTATTAGAGTTAACGGTTAATAGTTTGGGTTCCCCTTTAGTATTGGTAATATCTACAAGTATTCAATAGTTTTGGAGAAGGTATTTACAGATTATCTGTCCCTGACTGTATTGATGCTGTCTATTTGCATATTTGTTTGAGCACTATAAGAAATCACTTCAACCAAATCCTGGTTGTTTGTCCGGGATCTGGTTGACCAATACCATTTTGAGTTTTTTACTGCCTACGTAAATTGAAGAAAATGTTAATACTTTAACTGTGTCAGTGTGTCATTACTGTAGTATTCTATTAATCACATTGTCAGGTGTGCCAGAGGGGATGAGGCCATTCTTGGGCTTGAGAGGCAGATTAACGGACTGAACCACCTTAAGCAGCTCCTTCAAAAGTACCGCTACATTAAAATAAAGGCTCTGTCAACATAAAGTAATTAACAATACCACGTAAAAAAAAAAAAAAGTTTCAGGAGGTGGCATATTGGAGGTTTATTTTTATTTTTTTTTATTTATAGAGCAGTCTTGCAGAAAAAAATGTCTATGGCTGAAAGAGCAGCTAAAATTGACAAGACATCAGCCACAAAATAAAATGAAAAACAGAAAAGCCAGGAATAATATAAATAGAAAAATACAGTTGATTGTCCAAAGAACTAGCAATCACTATACAGTAGATTTATACCTGACTCAAATCTCTCACTATGATGATGAGATCTGACGAACCCCCAAACTGTTTGGAAAAAATGGGGTAGCTCTAAATCAGAAAATAAAGAACATTTACTCTGTGGGGGCTTCTGAATTTTAAAAATTTTGTCTGGGCATGGCAATGAGTGCCACAGACATTTCTACAAGGTCAGAATTTCGACAACACATGCTGTGAACGATGCGTGTTTGTTAAAACACAAAGGTGAATGCTGTTTGTATGTGTAAAGGGTTAACTGCAAAATTGACCTGTCCCAGTGATGTCCACACTCAGTCTACTGGCGTTCAATTTGTTGACCCGCAAGCTTGATAATCTCTGCGCAGGGTGAGGCAAAGGGTGGTCTCCAAACTGTGGCTGCTTGCCTTTACCTGGCCCTTGGGGCACTATTCCTCCAATTGACAACAATGATGCGACACTATTTCTCCAACTAAAACGAATGATGGGGCACTATTCCTTCCACTGACACCAATGATGGGGCACTAGTCCTCCCACTGACACCAATGATGGGGCACTAGTCCTCTCACTGACACCAATGATGGGGCTCTATTGCTCCCACTGACACCAATGATGGGGCACTATTCTTCCCACTGAAAACAATGATGGGGCACTATTCCTCCCACTGACACCAATGATGGAACACTATGCCTCCCACTGACACCTATTCTTTCCACTGACACCAATAATCTGGGGGCACTATTCCTCCCACTAATACCAATGATGGGGCACTATTCCACTGACACCAATGATGGGACACTATTACTCCCATTGACACCAATGATGGTCACTGTTTCTCCCATTGATACCAATAATGGGACACTATTCCTCCCACTAAAACCAATGATGGGGTATTGCTTATTCCCACTGACGACAGGGCTTCTTTACCTCCCACCTGCCATAGTTTGGCCCCCTACAGCCTGAAGGACAGTAAACTGGCCCTTTGTTTAGAAAGTTTGGAAACCCCTGGAGCACACCATCACACTGACATTTTTTAGCTTTCCCTATGCTTTCCTTACTATAGCTTTCAGTTCACTAACACTATGACTGCTCTGTGCCCTCTTTTACTTTGAGGGGGCTGGCTTAACCCAAAAGTCCCTTTTATTGGCCCTTCGAAACCTGCTTGCCTTAGTTTAAAGATCATATAGTGCCTTCTAGTTAAAAAAAAAATTCTACCATGGGCGAATCTGGACATAAATTTGCCAGGACCACAAAACAAACCTGTGGAAGCAGTGAACCCAAACATCATCCTTAATACCAAGTATGCTGGGAGTTGTAGTTGCTTGGCTCCCAACGCTTTATGTTAAACCAAATCCCTCAGTTCCTCTTTCCATCACAGTTGTCCATCTTTTTGTCCATCTACTGTTTACAGAGACTCTGGCACTTTGCCCACAAAGGACAGAAGCCATAGCTCTCAACTGTTTCTGATTACGAGGGACTGTCCCTGATTTGGAACAAAGTCCACCTGTTCCTCTTTCCTCCTCATTGGTCCCTAATTTTGGTCTGATCTATGTAGCTGTGTATAAAATGCACTATTTATCTAACAAAAAGTGTTTCCCAGTGCTAAACCCTTAATCCAATTTCCAAATTTTTGCATTTGTTAATTTCCAAAGCCAATATAAAGAAATAGTAGAGGTAAAAAAATGCACTTGTGGATTTAACCAATCGTTCTTTTTATATAATTCCACTTTAAGGGGGGTGTGACAGGGGGGTTTGTCCTATGCCTACATACTTGCTTATAGGTGTCCCATGTTCCAATCTCAGAAAGTTGGAAGATATGGCAGAAGATGCACCTTCATAGGTCCAACATGGTTGCTTGCACAGTGTTGATGACGTACCCTCCTCCTTATGTGATGTAAGGAGCATGTGAATCTGGTAATTGGCTCTGGACTCATGTAGTACATCATGGGAGGGGGTCACATGCTCCCCCGTACCTGGAAGCACCATGTATTTTATGATGGCTCTGAAAAAGCCACGGACCCTTGGTGGTTTTGCCTGCCACCTGTTCAAACACTTCCACGTTGTATCCCATTTTTTTTTTTTTTTTAAAGCGTTCCATTATTCTTAACAAATCATCCAATCACTATCTCCTAAGTTCTTGTAATTTTTATTTCTAAACACTAATATGAAGCAGTGCTCCACTTAAATACAGCATGGAATGGGTATGTCTTTTTGCCTACATACCTTGTGCTAAAAGATGTCCCGCTTTCCTGTCTTGAATGATTGGGACTTATGACTTAGAACAAGGGTGCCCAGCCTTTTGAGGAGCAAGAGCAACTTTAGCAACTTCTGTTTTTTTAAGTGGATCGGATTGGAGAAAGGCGGGTGTAAAAGGACGCAAGTCCGTTTACATCTGCCACTCTATAGTAAATGGAGGGTCTGATTGGGTCCACCTGAAAAACAGACAGGCAGACCCGATCGGACCAATAGTGTGCTAGCTAGCACATTTATGTGCTAGCTGTTGTACCTGGCAAAGGAATTGTGAAGTATTGCACATACACTCGTAATTCAAACACCCCTGTTGTATTATGTGAACAGTATAATAAAAATGTATGCAAATTTTATTGGTGCTCTCCTCCATAAGATCTTTCTACAGTGATAGACATAGTACGTTAGTGCCACCCAGTGGTGGTTTTCAAGAATGTTATCCGCTTCTCTAATTGAACTCTTTTTTTTTTTTCTAGCTGCTTTATTGTATCTGACATTTGACTACAACGCAACATATGGCCTTTCTTGCATGGGCAACAGCACAGCATGACCGCCTGCCATCAGGATATGTGTCATGTGACGTTTGGACCCTTTACCTGTTCCCCTAATATGAAGAGTGATTAAGAAACACTGATACCAAGTTTTAGACAATTTTTAGCAGATTAAACAAGACTCCCTGCCTCCTTCTCCACTTCATCAAAAATGCCTAAAATATTAGACCTGGGGTTCCCCTGCAGTCATCTGTTCTATGCTGGGTCTATTCTATCTTTAAACACCATATAGGAATCAGTATATGGGCAAAACATCCTTACTCCTAAGCATTAAAAGTGGATGAGTTGAATCTTAATAGAGATTACATTAACTGGACAGTGAGATTCTCATCTCATCCTATGCGATCTCTAAACCTTAATTACAGACATCTCAATAGCCATTCAACATGTTGCTGATCCATTACCAAGAACAAGTAGGCTTTTTTTTTTTAAATGAAAAAAAATATGTTTTAGGTATTAGTTGTCCTTTAGGCCCCATTCACATCTAGCGTAACCTGAACGGGCGTTTTTGAATGTTTTTCGCGCGCCCTGCTTACGGAGGCCAATTAACTTGAATAGGCTGCTCCCACTACTTTTCGGACTTTAAGCTTCCCGTATTTTTCTACTACACGTTTTGGCGTGTTTGTCGCACGTTTTGCAGCACGCAAAATGCGCATCTCGGTTTCCATTAAGAATTCATTTTTCACATGCTCTGAGAATACGCACAGAAAGGTGCATGCTCTACCAGAACGTGCAGATGTAGATTTAGGGCACCCCCCCCCCCAATGCAGCCTATATAGTTGAATACTTAACTCTATCTCCTTTTCATATCTTCACTGTGTGGCCCTACCCAAAGAAACAGTAACTAAGCTGATAGACTTGTTTCAGGTCTCTCTGCACCGCCCATGTCAGCTTCTATTTTAGAGTGAGATAGAAACTGATGTAGGGTCTGTTCCTAATTAATAAGGGTATTGAGACAGTTTTCAGTATATAAAACTTCAGATCCCCACCAGATCAGACCTATAATGCAAGATCTAAACTGTTTGTAGACAGCTCACATGCCTCTCTGCTCATGCAGTGATTACAGCCCTCTCTCTTACCTTCCCAACAGAGAGGGGAGGGATCGGACTATGCAGCTCCAGCGGAACTGGTTTGTGCCGTTCTGTCACAGACACAGCATAGATCACAGGGCAGAGCACTCCTAATTACCAAAGTGGCTTGTGTGCCTCTTGTTAATAAGAAGCAGCTTCTGCTCTGTTCTTAGCTTAGAGGAGTGGTGCAGGCATAAAGCTTGCACCACTCTTTCCTAATTCCCCCCATATGTGTCTAGATATAATTTGTAATTGTAAATATACAAGAGGACAGCGGTATTTATTAGTTACGTATCACTACCCCCGCAAGAGCCACCAAGTACTGATTCCCCCGATTCCTGCACAGACAGGAAACGCACATTTCCAACTTGCATCTAGGCACTATAAATCAGTCCATGGGCTTGTTTTTTGTTTTACTGGGAAAAACAACTTGGAAAGGGTATTGGGATTATGGGATTCCCAACTTGACTTGAACAACAGATGAAGACAAACTTCCTTTTCTATGTACAAAAATGCAGATCCTGGACTGTACTTCCTCTGGAATAAATACAGTCTCTATGGATCAGTAACCAGATCCTTTACGGACCAGGAGCTTTTAGTCCCCTTTAAAGAATTGGCACAAAGCTGCAAACTGTATGCAGAAGTATCTTGCTTCCTCTGTGGAACTTCTCCCAGTTCTGACACTTGAAGATACTACCAGCCCAGGCTGCTTGACTACAAGCCCACCTGGCTGCTCTGAAGAACTCTCCAGGACAAGGGATCGGGATTTAGCACAACACTGTCCTTGGAAAGTATGCTACATCTGGCAGTCTCTCCCTTGTATGCCCCTGGATGTGCTGAGAAACTCACACCGTTCTTTGCTCCCTGCTGCACTGGGAAAGACTCCGGTTCAGGCCTCCAACTGATCAGATCTTCCCATGCCAGCCCAGATGTCTAAAGGTAATGGAGAATCCTCTGTTAGGCTTACTCTCTATCCTTTCCTCAGCTCCTTCCTGGAAGCAGAGCCCCCAGACCTGGGGTCCCATCCCTGGCCACACGACAGCAACCTCAGAACTCCATCTTCCACCCGATGCTCCTGCTGCCCAGGCTCCACCATATTTATGGGCAGGTTCAGCCACCTTGCCAGGCCTCCTGCCTGGGGATTGGTCCAAACCCCCATCAGCATTCAGACCCAGCCTCTTTACCTCTGTCCACTAGCTTCTAGAGGTTTCCAGGGACCTCCAGAACCAGAGGGAGGCAATAGAGGGCTGGTCTGCAGAGCCTTCCAGCCTGACCTGAGTCCGAACCCTGACCCAAATAACAGACTCCTACAACTACCATGAGTCGCAAAATACATTTACCCACACTAGAGGGTGCTATACTTGTATAAGCAGGTTCTGTTTCCTACTAATCCTTGTTTCTCAATTATAAGGTTCTTATGATTGAAACCCATTGACGGATTGCAGATTCTAATGGTATGAAGCCCCCAGAATACCACTGGTAGCCATAGGTCACATTGCCTAATTTTTGTTCTATTCGTGGCATTATTTTCAATCCAATTGCTGTAATTGTATAAATCCTCCTTACTAAAAAGTAG
Organism: Aquarana catesbeiana; assembly: GCF_042186555.1. NCBI lineage: Eukaryota > Metazoa > Chordata > Amphibia > Anura > Ranidae > Aquarana > Aquarana catesbeiana. Next base: position 50,204,283 of record NC_133333.1, on the reverse strand, counting down.
CAGGAAAACACTGAAACCAAGCATGATGATGGGTAGGAGGGGGGATATCTATGATGACTTCCAAGAAGGAGAGCATTTAGGGTGGTCCTTTCATGTGTTCCGTTCACTAGCAGTCCAAAAAGTCTACAGGAGGTGGCACAAAGTCTGCTGAATTGCACTGGGGGGCATCAGAAAAGTATGTACATTACGTTAACATTTTTGATGGATACAACAGACCATATGGACTAGTTTTAACCAAGAGTATACAGTACTTTTTTGGAATATTTAAAGCGGTATTAAACCCAAAAGCAAACATTTATTATATTGCAACTTACCAATTCTTAGATGTGATGGCTGCATTAGTTTTCTTCGTTTAGACTTTCTTTTATTTTCATCTGGTGATCCAGCCAGTAGGTCTGTTGTTTTTCAACAGAACAAGCTGTCCAGAAGATGTAGCAGTTAAATGGTTTGTTTCAACCCTCTAAGACAGACATGGGTGCTTACAATGATCAGCTTTTATTTATTTACATAAAACATGTATCCCAAAACTGTTGCTTGCTGTAACTGCTTATAAAGTGTGAGCTAGAGTTCAGTTTCAACTTTTTAGTGATCTAAATCTGCTAGTACATCTAACACTCCCCTCCCTTCAGACTGACAATGCTGCTGTCCAAAGGTGCCTCCTGTGTTCCTTCATCCAGAGGGGGGGGGGGGGGGGGGGCACTCCAACACAGGAGATGTGTTACTAGCCAGATCACCAGGTAAAAACAGAGGGGAAAAAAAAACAATAAAAGTAAATACTGGACCCAACAAATCTAATGAATGGTAAGCTGCAATGTATTACATATTTTGTTTTGGGTTTAATACCGCTTTCATTTTTTAACATCCCTTATCAGCTTATATTAGCATTCAATAAGCATGTTGTTACAAACAGAGTAGCTTTTTCTTGTATGTATAATTTTTAATTTCCTCTCCTCAGCCCCTGGCTTTTAAAGTCTGCATAATTTAGAATTATCAGTTACATTTCAGTGCACATTTTTTCTCTCTAATCATTGAGTATGAAAACCTAAAATTTAAGCATTTTGTGTTACGTAATATTATTACTAAATCCAATTCCTATCCTGTCCCTCTTCTTTGCTTCGTATTTCGTTAATCTCCCACATAGATCACTGACTTCATGTTTCCTGACTTGTTCTTCTTGCAGGTAGCCGTTATTTCAGGAAATTTTGAATTGGGGGAGTTAATTAAGAGCCACAGGGACACTGATGTTGGTGAGTAACTTGCTACGAAACATGAGTAATCCTTTAAAGCATGCTGCAACATTTGATTTACACATTATATCTGTAAAATATAGTGTGGGTATTTCTTCAGTTGCGTTTGCACTCCCTAAAATATATATCTCCATTTCCAAAAAAAGTTGGAATGCTGTGTAAAAGCTACATAAAAACAGAATGCAATGATTTGAAAATCTCATAAACCGATATTTTATTCACAATAGAATATAGAAAACATATTAAATGTTTAAACTGAGAAAATGTACAAGTACACATCTCAAAAAAGTTGGGTCATGGCAACAAAAAGCTGGCAAAGTAAACAGTACAGACAAGGAAGAACTGGTAGAACATTTTGCAACTAATTATGTTAATTAGCAATAGGTCAATAACATTATTGGGTATTAAAAAGAGAGCAATTCGGAGAGTAAGGCCTGGTTCACACCTATGCATTTAGTGCTTTTTGCATTTTGCAGATTTGAACTACAATCCATTTAACATGGTTTGCTATGGGACACGTTCTGTTGTGCAAATCTGCAAAAAGCACTAAAAATTCAAGGGCGTAAACCAGGCCTCAGAATGAATCAGAAATAAAGATGGACAGAGGTTCACCAATCTGTAAAAAGCTGCATCTAAAAATTGTATATATAAGGGGCGTGGCCTAGCGGAGCATGTGAACGGACGCATCTTAGAGCAGCTCCGGTCTCTCCTGCCTCAATCCTTCACCATCCTGGATCGTTAGCGACCGAATCACCGAACCGCACAGCCTACTCTGATGCTGAGATTCCCCGCTCTGCAGTGAGGTGTGTTTTTCTGGTGGATGGGCAACCGAAAGAAACAACCACCTGCCAAGATGAACATCAATACACGCTCCTACCAAGATGGTCTCGCCAGCATCTACCACTGATCTTTTCGGGGAAGCCCCTGATTCTTCTCCGCAGTCCTCCCTGGGTATCCCCAACCCCCACATATATCCTCCCCAATATACCTCGCCGAGAATGAAGGGGATGGCACGGACGGCGGGCCTGGGCCTACATTGTCAGATGTACTACGCACCATCAAGGTAAATCATACCAATCTAATGGGGATGGTGGCTGAACTTAAAAATGACTTTGCAATTATGCGGCAAGATGTACAAAAGATACGGGGTCAGGTTACTGAAACCGAACACCGCATTAGTGATCTGGAAGACACTGTTAACCCCATACTGCCTAAGCTTAGTACATATGGCAGGAAGATAGTGACCCTGGAGAACAAGGTGGAAGACCTTGAAAACCGCCTCCGCCGGAACAACCTGCGGTTAGTGGGTCTCCCTGAACAGATGGAGGGGTCTGACCTGGTGGCTTTCCTAGAGAGTTGGCTGGAGTTCAGCCGTGACCAATTATCCACATGTTTCGTGATTGAACGGGCCTCCACAGGGTTCCGGGTCAGCCTCTCCCAGCAGGAAATCCTCCCCTCACCATGGTGATCTGTCTGCTAAATTACAGGGACCGGGACTCAATCCTCCGCGCCGCTCGTCTGAAAGGGAGCCTCAAAATCAACAATGCAGAGGTCTCGCTATTTCCAGATTACTCTGTGGCTGTTCGCAACCAGAGAGCCCGATTTCAGCAAATCAAGCAGAAGCTGCGGGAGAATTCCGTTCAATATGCCATTTTGTTTCTGGCTACCCTTCGGGTGGTCCACCAGGGGAAAACACAATTCTTTCAATCTCCTAAGGATGCCTTGATGTTGTGGAAATCACTGCCATGGCTTCCCCAGTTCCCCACCTGAGGGGAGATGTACTTAACCTATCAGCCTATATATCTTTTTCCAGAAACTGTGGAACTTTCAGCAACTCTTTTAATGTGTGGCTTGGTTCACCAATATGTCTCTCATACAGGAGAGTCCCAGGCCCTCTTCCACTAAGTTAGCATGAGCTGCTATGAGGGATACAATGTTCAATCCCCATTTCCCCTTTTTTTGAACACTGACTTTTTGTTTTTCTTTCTTTTTGGTTTATCGGAACAGGCCCGCACATCATACGAGTTTAGGGTTTAGGCCCGCCCTGTGTTTCAGGAGTTGGGCAGGGTGGTTGTTACCTTCGGGTAACCTTTACTTACATGTATATAATTTTATTGTTGTGTGTATGAAGTATGGATGGATGAATGAGTGTGCACCTAAAATGTCTGGCCTATGATGCCGGGGCCTGTGACCAGAGTCTGGACGGTTCTGCCCTTCCTCCCTTTCCATGCCTCAATGATGCCTCTACTACACTATGGCTGATTTGCTCTTGGAATGTCTGTGGTCTGAACTCAAAGTTCAAAAGAGCTTTGATTTTTGATCGGATCAAACATCTAAAATCACATTTCTCGTGTTTACAAGAAACTCATCTAATGGGTTCAAAAATCTTAGCCTTAAAAAATCAATGGGTCTCCCATAACTACCACTCCACATATTTCAGTTATGCACGGGGGGTGGCGATCCTGATCCGTAAAGAGCTGCCCTTTTCCTGTCATCAGGTAATCACGTATCCCAAGGGCCAGTTTATCATCCAACATGTCACTGTACATAGGGTTCCTATATTGCTGGCCTCAGTCTGAGTCCCTCCTTCGGTCACTGCCTCAGTGTTTACAGAGCTGAGTATGAAGCTCTCCTTCCTACCACTTTATCCTACGCTCCTTGTAGGAGATTTTAACTCAGTACTACAACCTGCTCTAGATAGGTTAAAGCCTTCATTGTCTGAATCTAAATTGTTCCTCAAATGGTGTGAAACTTATGGATATGTAGACCTCTGGCATTGGAAATACCCTACTGATGGAACCTTCTCATGCCAATCTAAATCTTATTGTACCCTTTCCAGGTTAGACTATGCACTGACCACCAGGGACCTCCTACCATCAGTTTGGTCTGTAGCATACATATCCCAGATGGTGTCTGACCATTCGATAGTACAGGTAAACTTAACCCTGGGTCATAAACCCACATTTCGGGCCTGGAGGCTCAGTCCTCTGGATCTCCACGCCTGAAATTCACAAATCCATCCTGACTGATATGCTTCACTATTGCACCTCTAACTCTGACACCGCAGCTACAGGACCATTATGGGATGCCTTTAAGGCAGTAGTACGGGGCTCCTACATATCCCGTATCAAACACTACTGATCTACTGGGAGAGCCATGCAATCTACCTTAGAACAGTCCCTCGATGCTGCTAGATCCTGACATGTAGCAAACCCATGCTCTGAATCTCGTGGGGTGTTGACGGAGGCTCATAATGCATTGCAACTACATATGGTTGATGTAACAAAAAAACAGCAACTGCATCTTTCCGCTGGCATTTACGAGCACAGGGGGAAAAATGGAAGGCTGTTGGCCTTCCTTGCCCATATGACTTTCAAGACAATCCCTCAATCCCTGCCATGCAACTCACTGATGGGTCTGTTGTGTCTGATCCACTGATTATCAACAAGGAGTTTGCATTGTACTACCGTTAACTCTATGATGACCAGGTGATCCCTCCAGAGACTGCGATTTTTCTCCTCCATCGGTTTCCCTGTACTTAGTGACTCTCAAAGACTCCTCCTGGGACCGCCCTAATGATTGAGGCAGTGGAGACGGCTATTCGCTCTCTACCTCCCTCCAAAACTCCTGAATTAGATGGTCTCCCCTCTGAGTGGTACCATACATATAGCGAAACATTGGCCCCTAAACTTCTCGCCACCTTCCGAGCATCCCTGGGTAGGCTTCCTGACTCGATGGATGCCGCGCTTATTGTGGTTATACCTAAGCCTGGAAAAGATAAACTATTATGTGGGTCCTACCGACCCATCTCCCTCCTCAATAACGATGCAAAAATATTAGCCAAAATGTTATCACTACGCTTACAGAAAGTTATCCTATCACTTATCACTCCCGATCAATCTGGGTTAATCCAGGCCGCACTACCTTTGACAACATCCGGAGGCTTTATCTACATATCCATAAGGCTTTTATAGATAAATGCAGTGGTCTAGTACTTTCTTTAGATATACTGAAGGCATTTGACACTGTTCTTTTTATGGGAAACTATGTCCCAGATGGGCTTCGGTCCACAGTATGTGAAATGGGTACGCTTGCTATATGCGGATCCAAAGGCTAGAGTTCGTACTAATACAGATGTCTCCTTACCTTTTCCGCTAAAGAGGGGTACCTTGCAGAGGTGCCCCCTCTCTCCACTTCTGTTTGCTCTTGCCATTGAGCCTTTTGCATTGGCGGTGTGATGGACAACTGAGATTGGGGGATCTGCTATGGTCCGCTGGGGGAAAACATTCTCTGTATGCGGACGATGCTCTCATATACCTTGATGGCAAGGAGGGCTCTTTCAACAAGTTATTTCAGGTAGTGAGGCAATTTGGTGAGGTGTCTGGTCTGAGGGTCGGCTGGGAGAAATCCATAGCATCCATTTTCCTACTGGTCCCTCCTTTCCCATGGACTGTCTAGAGAACTCTGGCTTATGTACCTCCCACACTTTTAAATACTTAGGGGTCTATGTACACAATGACATTTCCAAATATGAGATGCTTAATATTGCCCCAATTATCAGCCAGATGATGGATAAGCTCCGCACATGGTCATCACTGCCACTGAACCTCATAGGCCGTATTAATATCTTTTTAATCTTTTTATTTAATATCTGTTTTTTTACCAAAATTTCTGTACTGTTTTCGAGCTGCCCCGTGTCTTTCTTCCTAAAAAGCTTTTCTTGACCATTGAACTCGCCCTCTAGTCTTTCCTCTGGATTAATGCCCATTCTCAGATTGCAAACTCATCTCTACAGGCATCTATACCCTCTGGTGGTCTCGCGTACCCGAATTTGCGTAATTATTTCATTGCATCTCAACTTACATATATCTATGGATGGTTACATGCTGACCCTCAGACCCCCTCGACAGCTCCTCTATTAACCTTGTTTGATTCGACCACCTCCCTTAAAGATGAGTTGCATAAAATAGAGGTCTAGGTGCTCCCGTTACTCCCCCATAGACGTAGGCTTCCTGGCATGGAAAGGAGGTGAAAGTATACTCGGGATGTCAGATCGGGGACCATCACCACATGCTCCCATATGGAAAAACCCCAACCTCCCTGAGCTCTATGAATACCTAGTCTCAACTTGGTGGGCTCATTTTGAGGTCACTCTTCTCTTGCATGTAGTCCATGGGAACAACTTTGAGACTTTTGAGAGTCTAAGGCAAGATAGGAGCATAGATAACAAATTCTTCTTTAAATACCTGTTACTCCCGCACGCCATCCGTACACAACTTGGGACATTGACTGTAGAGCTCATGGAGACCCCTATGGAAGATTTGCTCTCCTATCCCCAACTTACCAAATTAGTGACAACATTCTATAGCAGACTGTCACTGAGGGGGGCTGACCTATTCCAGAACTCACGTGGTAAATGGTCAGTCTTACTACCTGAGCTCTCAGATGAGGGTTGGGAAGGGGCCACTGAGGTTTGCTTTCAAGATATTATCAGTACTGCTGACTGATTTATCCAATTTAAATTTATACACCACTTACATTACACTCCAGCTGTGCTGTTATCAATCATCCAATGAAGAGCCCACAAGAGCTGGGGTAAAGCAACGCGGGATCGCGCCCATGGAGATTCGGGGCTTAGGTAACTGTCCCACATGGGATTAGGGATTACTGCTGCTTGCTCCAGATGTAACTTAGCTGATGCAGACTTACTTCATATGTTCTGGAGCTGCCGGGGGCTGGCCTCTTGCTGGAGGGAACTGTTCAGTTTTTTCGAGAGCCATCTAACTCTTCCTATACCTTAGACTCCGGAGGCTGGACTCTTAGGTATACTAAACGATTTTGTATACAAAACCCATACTCAAATCCAGCACAGTTTTGTATTACGCATGAAAAGTTATATTATTTCACTGGAAGTATGTAAACTCTCCAACAATCCAAACCCTCCATTGCATAATTAATGGGGAACTCCCCAAACTCAAACTAATATATAAAAGTAGAGCTGGTACAAAAAAATTCACTAAAATATGGCAGCCATGGCTAAATGTACTAATTCATTTTGGGGCACAGTTTTGTCGTCCCAGATGAACTGATCAATCTTGAGTTACAGGGAGTAGTAACCTTGCACTCCAAGAGGTAATTAAATAGTCAAATTGGAAGTGACTTCATATAATATCAATCTTTTGCCTCTTTTGAAATCAAGAGTGAGGTGGACTGGGACCAATGTACGTTTGAGGTGCATAAGTGTGTATGAGTGTGTGCGTGACTGCTGTTGTTTGGTTATAGGTACCCTACTGGCTGCATCCTGATTCCTTGATCACTTCCCCTGATATAGAGGAAAAAGGGAAATGTTTTTCCAGGGAATTGGGATTATGTTTGTGTTTGTTGTGTCATGTCATTGCTCTCAATGGGTCACCAAGACCCACAAAGATGTACTTGTTTTTCTGCAATACGTAACTGGTGCCTTGTTATCCCTCCTTTATTTACTTTACTGTGTTGTTACTCTTGTGTTTACTTGTAAGACTTATAAATAAACACAAAAAAAAAAAATGTGTGTTGCAGATAAAGAATGTAAAATTCCTCTGCTTTTAGTCATTCATTTTGCTAATTTTTAATCCGCCATTCCCTTTATTGGTTTTTATTATTTTATTTTAATTTTACTGACCTATTTTCAATGGGAGAGTGCAAGTTTAATTATCCTTCAAATGACCTTCCTTTTTCAAAGCTCCAGCCCAGTATCAGAACCACTTCTTCTCCAACATTAGTGCCTGACCTCACAAATGCGCTTCTGAAAGAATGGTCAAACATTCCCATACACACACTCCTAAACCTTGTAGACAGCCTTCCCAGAAGAGTTGAAGCTGTTATAGCTGCAAAGGGTGGGCCAACTCAATATTGAACCCTACCGACTAAGACTGATATGCCATTAAAGTTCATGGGCGTGTAAAGGCAGGCGTTCCAATACATTTGGTAATATAGTGTATATTTCTATGGAAAATCCACTAGTGAATGATGCAGCATTTTAGTGAATTTTCAAAACAGAATAATTATTGGCCAAAAAATATCAGTTTTCGATACTTTCTCAAATGTCAGATTAAAGTATTAAACATTTGTTGCATATCAGTTCACCCACAATTGAGAAGTACTAAGAACAACATATTCAGCCCATGGGGCAACTTTAGTCTGGTAATATCGTTAACTTGTAGGCAGGTTCATTCTACTTTCTCCACTACAGGTGGCACTCTGCTGCAGCGGCACTGTAGTTGTAGAGGAAGTCTAGAGGAACATAGTTCCTCTATGGTTTCCTGTGTCACCGGGAAAGCTATCCAATTGGATGCCGCTGCCCCACGTGACTGTTGTAGCCATCTTGGGTCAGGCAGAGCCTATTTAAGGCCCTGGATCCCAGGTTTGGTGCATATTTTGCGAGTGAGTAGAGTAGGGACAGGTACACACGCCTGGTAGGGACAGAACCAGTGGCAGGGAAAGGTTTGCAACCTCTCTAAACATCTTCATGCTTGAGCAAGAGACGGCCAGTCCGCACTCTGCCCCTCTCAACAGGCGCTGTCAGTTCAGCTGAAACCTGCTCTCCATGTTGGACCTGTGCATGTTCCCAGTTGTGTTGCCTTCCCCACTGGGGAACAAGTATTTTCTTCTCACCGGGCCTGTGTGTGTGTGTTCTTGCCACTGCACCACGCTGCACCCCATCTACAAGCTTATCTGAAAAAAAAGTCAAACTTAGGTTACCTCGGTCATGATGGGAGATCTTGCCTCCTAGGCTCATGGATGCAGTGAGAGACTAGTAGTGAATTGAACCTACCCATTTCATGGAATTTGTTTTGTCTGCAGTACTTAAAATATAACTAAAGTCAACACTTTTTCTTTAGTTTTGGACAGAGTGGAGAAAGATTAGAACACTTGTCAGTTTTGATTGCTTTCTGTGCCTCAGTTAGGGAGAGCCATCCTCTCTATTTGTCCTGTTTCTCAATATTATTGAAAGTGGAAGTAAAAGAAAATCCCAAATTTTGGGTTGTCCCCAGAAAATTAATAGAGGGGAAATCTTCCAATGGTGATACTAATTCTGGTGGCCTGGGGACCCCAAGGGTTTCCCTTAATTTGCAAGGATTTCCTGTTTTGTCCATGGGACAGGAAGTGTAGGTAAATCTCCCCTAATATCTCCCCTCCCATAATTTATCCAATATGACAAAAAGAGTTTTGCCTATAGTTCTACTAACATCTAGCCTTCTGATCTTATGTCTTAGTGATTGATAAATGTGCTCCTTTCACCTAATTCATAGTTAGCTACTGCTACTTAACAGTAATATATCCACGTTATATTTTTATACAGTACCCTTTCAAGAATCTCCTTCCTATGCCGTCCATCGCAGAGAAAGTGGAAAAGCTCTCTCCGTTCCCCATGTTCTTCTACGTGCCAATAGCGACAACAGCCTCTCACTGCCTGACTGGATGGTCTTCTCTGCATCCACTGCCAACACTGTCACTCTGCAGGGACAAAAATCCTCAGGGGGAACTCTACGAAGCTCCAGTAGTCCACGAGGGGCTCGAAGCCGATCACCTTCAAGAGGACGCCACACGGAGGAGTCGAAGAAACAGCCACGTGGACGCCCCAGGTAAATTAAAATAGATGAATTAAATATATATTCACATTTTTTTTTTATAGGTCCTTGATGTGAAAAGGATACCTTTTTATTTGGTTTATTTAGAAATCATGTTCAGTTTAAAAAAAAATACATGTTTTATATTTCTTTTTAATTCTGTGAATATCAAATATTACAAGTATATTTCATGTTTACCACTTGCAGCCAACAAATGGCAAGTGACAAGCAAACCACAAAATAAGTCACATATACTATATTGAACAGAACTTTAATTGATATACTTAGATATACTTAGAAAACAAACTTAAAAAACAAATAATATAAGTGACCATGTAATGATTAAAATAGATCAGTTGATTTGATCCTTTCAAATGATCTTTCAGTTAAAAAGGAAATGCAGTCTGCTCACATAATTTGTAATAAAAACACCTTTGCCATTCTGAAGCTTCCCTCCAACCACTTTGCATATTATTTTATATATACTGTGTTTCTGTACTTGTCAAATATGCTGCAGAAATCTCCCTCCTCTGAGTCTGGCTGCATCCATTTTAACTGTTTAAATCCAGAAAGTGAACAGGCAGCAGGCCTACAGACACATAGGCACACCTCCAGTCCTGAAGCTCTCATTGGCCCTCTTATAACTCACCCCCCCTCACTTCCTGGCAAACTCTCGCGAGAGTGAGAGAGAGAGCTGTGCATGAAATCATAAGCCTAGGCTAATGACCAGACAAAAGACAGGAAGTGGGCTGTATAAGGTATTTACTGGCAGAAAAAATATTTTTACTTTCCAAAGTTAAAACAACAAGGGCAGACGATTTATAAAAATGAAATTAAATGGTTACGAATTTCATTTTTTTTTTATATTGAATAGCATAATGAAGATTTTCCTCCTGCAGTCGCTGAATGCTGGTGGGAGGGAGAGAAGGAGAGGCTTTCAGCTGTTGCAGGAGGGAAATGGAGAGGATCTGTGTCTGTATATGTGCCCCGCCGCCCCTCCTGTCTAAGTGTAAAACAGAATGTGACAGGGAGGCCACAAGGGCCCCCTGGAGCATGGGGCGGGGTCACCATTGTGACCCCTGATGCTACACCAGTGGTTGGGGATGGTGATAAAAACACATCTCAAGTATGGGGTTTTACCACCCGCAAATTTAAATGAGCCCTTACTGTCCTGAGTCCCCTATAAGGTTGATTTTACACTGATGCACCATGGTTTATCCACACCGCAGGTGCAGCGCATTGCACCTGCGGCTTTCCTGTGGGTTAGCTGCACTTTGCCATAAACTTCTATTATATCTTGCAGGTGTGGTGCACTTTCTGAAAGTGCACCAAAACTCCTTTATTCAGTTTGAGGTGGAGGGCCACATGTTGAGCACCCCTGCTTTATATAATCAAAGACATTGAGCTACTGTGTCACCAGGCGTTTGTTCACGTCAGATTTTGCATTCCTATACAAGTCAATGGAAATGCAAAACTCTCATGAAGGAGGTCAACTGCACCTGCCAATGAATTTGGAAAGGTCTCGGAAGTGCCTCATCCAAAGTCAGAGTGATGTCATCGATACAAGCCCAAAGCTCTTTGACACAGGCCCTATTATGTATGGCCAGCATGAAGGCCTTCTAATGATAACATCAAACAGGTACTTAGAACTATCTACAAAAATTGAAGGAAAAAACCCTTATAAACCAAACACACTCCTCCAATCTCAGCGCTATGTAAAACCAGGTCTTAGAACACTCAAGACATAAATGCTAGTTAATATACACTAGAATCCAAATTACTATATATTTGATAATCACTAGTGCATATATGTATAAATTTAAGAAGAGGTTTCCCTTAGCAGCCACTATAGTAAATTAAAATAGCAGAAAAGGTGTAAAAATTAAAACCTCAAATGAGACACAATTAAAACATCAAAGCGGCGCTTCAATCAGGCAGATAATATAAATCTGATAGATTAATTTGCAATCACTCAAAATTACAAAACTGAAATAGACAAAGAGTCTCTGGTGGGTATATAGGGTGTAACTGGTATTAGATTGATGAGTGCACCGTTCACCAAACACTTCACCACCGCGTGCTCCACACACCCGCAAGGGTGTCACACATCTCTACACAGGCAGAGAAACGTCAAGCAGAGGGTGCTAGACATCTGCTGTGTGCTTGCTGAAAGGATGTCCATTTACCAGGAAGGGATTTCGGAGATAAGGCTGAACTACCCTATTAGGACATCTAGATCTACAGTCCATAGGATGCTGTTTGGGGCCTGATAACCTCCAGGTTCTGGTGAGTTTGAACCCCTTGCGGGTGTGTGGAGCACGCGGGGTTTACAACCCACTCTAACCTGTATACAAGATCAGCACTGCCTCCTATTGTAGTATCCCCCTCTGTGTGTGATTTATAAAAATAAATGCTGCAAATACCTCATTTCACTGCCGAGATTGCAATCACATAACTGGTCAGCTCTCTCCTTTCCTCCTCTGAGAGATGCAGTGGGCGGGGCTGAGATTCCTCTGCTGAAGTCAGCCTGGAGGGGAGGAGAGAGCTGTCTGGTCATGTGATCGCAATCTCGGCTGTTAAATGAGGTATTTACAGCATTTACATTTATAAATCCTTCACAGAGGGGAACACTGCAATAGGAGGCAGTGCTGATGGTGTATATAGGTTAGTGTTATGAGAGCAGCAGGAGGGGGGAGGGGTGGCTCACACACAGACAGAGAGGGGAGGGGGGGGGACACAGGAGCAGAGAGGAGAGCAGATAGCAGGCTGCTGATGACAGAGGCACGTAAACTGACCATGCTGTCTGGTCCCAGCAGCCATGATAGACCGTGGTCAGCTTACAGAAGGGTGGGGAGAAACTGGCAGGATCAGCCAGGTTTTTTAGGTGTTACAGGGGGCCAAATGACACAGGACAAGCACTGTGTCATATAACATGCTTTAACTGCTTGCCAACCGCCTGCTGTCAATTGGCACTCCTGCACGAATCGCCGTAGCAGTACGGCAAGCACTTTAAGTAGTATAGGGTGTATAGAGTATAGGGCGCGTGCACGCCGCCGCGTGACATAGGAGCCCGTGCGCGTAACTGGCGGCCGCGATGGCTGAAGGCTACCCGCGATTGCTCCTAAGAAGGCAAGAACGGAGATCTGTCAATATAAACAGACAGATCTCCGTTCTGTCAGGGGTGAGGAAAGCGATCTGTTGTTCTTACTGCTTAGGAACAACAATCGGTCTCCTCCCCCAGGCAGTCTCATCCCCCCCACAGTTAGAATCACTCCCTAGGATACACAGTTGACTCCTTGATCGCCCCCTAGTGTTAACCCCTTCCCTGCCAGTGACATTTACACAGTAATCAATGGCTATTTATAGCTCTGATCACTGTATAAATGTCATTGGTCACAAAATAGTGTGAAAAGTGTCCGATCTGTCCGCCGCAATGTCACAGTCTCAGTAAAAATTGCAGATCGCCGCCATTACTAGTAAAAAAATAATAATAATAAAATGCCATAAATCTATCCCCTATTTTGTAGACGCTATAACCTTTGCCCATACCAATCAATATACGCTTATTGCAATTTTTTTTTCCAAAATTATGTAGAATACATATCGGCCTAAACTGAGGAAGAAATTAGTTTTTTTATCTATTTTTTGGGGGGATATTTATTATAGCAAAAAGTAAAAAATATTGCTTTTTTTCATAATAGTCTGTCTTTTTTTGTTTATAGCGCAAAAAATAAAAAACATAGAGGTGATCAAATACCACCAAAAGAAAGCTCTATTTGTGGGAAAAAAAGGACGTCGATTTTGTTTGGGTAAAACGTGCAACTGTCAGTTAAAGCGCCGCTGTGGCGTATTGCAAAAAAAGGTCCGGTCAGGAAGGGGGGTAAATTCTTCCGGGGTTGAAGTGGTTAAAAGAGCAGGATCCCTTTTTTTTTTTTTTTTTTTTTTTTTTTTACAAATGCTTTAAGCTATATGAAGCGTAGAAGGGAGATCTAAATCTTCTATATTAAAGTAGTACTAAAAGCTGAGACTTTTTTTTCATGGATATCATCATTTTAAATATAATGCACAATACTGGTAAAAGTTTACTTTAAATGTAACTGTATTGCCTTCTATTACCTCCAGTCTATCCGCCTCCACCTTCTCTGGGTTTAGATGCTGATCTTCCCTGCACAGAGATTTTAAAGTGATTTTTTTTTTAAACAACAAACATGTTATACTTACCTGCTCTGTGTAATAGTTTTGCACAGAGCAGCCCGGATTCTCCTCTTCTGGGGTCCCCCACCGACACTTCTGCCTCCTCCTGTTTTCAGATTGCCTCAATAGCAAGCTGCAAAGTATAGTATAGAGTGCTCCTATAGCAAGGTAAAAACACTTCTGACTTTAGAACCACTCACTTCCTGCCAAGGACTACATGTCCCATGAGGCATTGCTTCTCACACATTCACAGTTCTCAGGCACTTACTGACATGTATGGATGGTGTACTGAGCTGTATGTGTATAATAACAATGATGTGTGCTGCACTGTATGTCCTGATATGTAAACAAATAATGAATTCTGTATGCAGGCCAACTAATTGGCTGGCCAAATAATCAATTATGAAAATAGTTGACAGTCGATTAGTTGTCGATTAATCGATTAGTTGTTTTGGCCCTAAACTGGATATTAACACTTACAAGTAATAACACTAGGGGTAGTTAATCCAGAGAGCATCACTGACTATGTAAATCACCAATGATATTCACAACATGTAAGTAAAATGACTCAGATGGGACAAACCACTTTGAGGACGTCACCAAATGCAAGTAACAATTGGTCTGTTAATTCTCTGGATATGGGCACGGGCAACAATATATATATATATAAAAAAAAAATCACAGCACCCACTTCTCTAGGAATATCATGTAAATACCTTTATTCATTGTGGCCACTAGGTGGCAGTGAGGCTCTTTCTCAAAAAAAAAAAAAAATACAGCACATTTTTATTATAGGTGTCTCAGTCCTGGAATTTGACGTATTTGTACTTTTGTTTTTCAGATGTATTAGAAATAGGACTCGTCCACACTAGCTTTGCTCTCTGAAGTGCCACTGAATGGTTGGATCGCTCTTTAGAAAGCATTTGATCACCTCAATGCCTGCTTTAACCCTGTGAACCCCACACTAGCACGCGGTTGCATGGTGGTGCTTGCAGAGCTGCCCCATTCACGTGAATGGGTTGTGTTCAATGGGGGGTAGCGCCTGCCAAATGCAACAGGGCATATAGTTCCTGCAGGAGGCCATGAAGCATTACGGCCGCAGTGTGTCAACACCCCGAGCTACTGCCTCTGCAACTAAAGAGGGTAACGGTTAGGGGGTGGATCATAGCTCCCAACTGTCCTGATTTCGAGGGACTGTCCCTTATTTGGAACAAAGTCCCTCTTTCCCCCTCATTTGTCCCTCATTTTGGTCTGATCTATATAGTTGTATATAAAATGCACTATTCTTTCAAAAAGTGCTAAACCTTTCATCCAATTTCTAAATTGCTGCATTTTTATATTTCAAAAGCCAGTGTAAGAGCCCTTTCACACTGGGGCGGCGTCGGCGGTAAAACGCCGCTATTATTAGCGGCGTTTTACCGTCGGTATTCGGCCGCTAGCGGGGCGGTTTTACCCCCCGCTAGCGGCCGAGAGAGGGTTAAATACCACCGCAAAGCGCCTCTGCAGAGGCGGTATAGCCGCGCCATCCCATTGATTTCAATGGGCAGGATCGGTGAAGGAGCAGTATACATTCCGCTCCTTCACCGCTCCGAAGATGCTGCTGGCAGGACTTTTTTTCCCGTCCTGCCAGCGCATCGCTCCAGTGTGAAAGCTGTCGGGGCTTTCACACTGGAATGAAAGCAGCGGCACTTTCGGGTCGGTTTGCAGGCGCTATTATTAGCACAATAGCGCCTGCAAAACGTCCCAGTGTGAAAGGGCTCTAAAGGAATAGTAGTGGTAAAAAAGAAGCACTTGTGAGTGTAACAAATCTTTTTTTGTTTAATTCTGCTTTACTGGGGCGTGGCAGGGGGTGTGTCCTATGCTTACATAGTTTTGCTAATAGGTGTCCCTCATTCCCATCTCAAAAAATTGGGAGGTATGGGTGGGTGGTAAATGCACTGCTTAACCACATAGTTTTAACATCCCCCTCCAACTGGCACTACAACTTTCCCCATAGAGTTTTAAAAAAGGCAATATGGAGTTTTAAAACCAGCAAAATCCATTAACCACATGCCCACCAGCGCATGACGATGTACATCGGCACAATGGCATGGCTGGGCAAATGGGCGTACAGGTACGTCCCCTCTAAATCGCAGGCATTGTGGGAGCGCACGCACGCCCGCTGCGTACTCTATGTCCACCGGGGGCCCGCGATCATGTTATGGAGCTGCAGAACGGGGAGATGCCTATGTAAACAAGGCATTTCCCTGCTCTGCCTAGCAACTTGTCATCGGGAGCAGTGATCTCTGTCATGTTCTAGTGAGCCCATCCCCCCCACAGTTAGAATCACTTCCTAGGACACACTTAACCCATTGATCACCCCCTAGTGTTTAACCCATTCCCTGCCAGTGTCATTTACACAGTAATCAGTGCATTTTTATAGCACTGATCGCTGTATAAATGACAATGGTCCCAAAATAGTGTCAAAAGTGTCCAATGTGTCCGCCATAATGTCGCAGTCATGATAAAAATGGCAGATCGCCGCCATTACTAATAATAAAAATGCCAAAAATCTATCCCCTATTTTGTAGACGCTATAACTTTTGCGCAAACCAATCAATATACGCTTATTGCGTTTTGTTTTTTTTTCACCAAAAATATGTAGAAGAATACGTATCGGCCTAAACTGAGATATTGGGGATATTTATTATAGGAAAAAAGAAAAACTATTGCTTTTTTTTTCAAAATTATTGCTCTTTTTTGTTTATAGCGCAAAAAATAAAAACCACAGAGGTGATCAAATACCACCAAAAGAAAGCTCTATTTGTGGGTGAAAAAGGACGTCAATTATGTTTGGGTATAACGTCACACAACCGCACAATTGCCAGTTAAAGCGACGCAGTGCCGAATCGCAAAAAGTGCTCTGGTCAGGAAGGGGGTAAATCCTTTCGGGGCTGAAGTGGTTAAGTGCTATTTCTACTTTGCAGCACTGGGGTCCTTAGTTTGAATCTCAGCCAGGGCAATATCTGCATAGAGTTTGCATGTTCTCCCTATGCTTGTGTGGGTTTCCTTGCACACTCAAAAGACTTGCTGATACATTAACTGGACTTAGTACGTGTATGCATGCTTATTACATTGTAAGCTCTTTTAGGACAGGAACTAATATAATTGTACAGTTTGTAAAGCACTGTGAAAAATGCCTGTAATAAATAATCACGTGTTATGTTTTTGGGCTCAATCCTTCTGTTGTAGTTACCTGTGTGGTATGTTGTAATTTGGTCCCAAATTCTTGCTTTTGTCTATTTCAGTTCCAGTGGTTCTACTAAAGAGCCCCCTGCTGGTGGGACTGTGAATCACCGCATGAAAAAGAAGCTCTATTCAGCTGTGCCAGGACGAACGTTTGTGGTCATAAAGCCGTACCAGGCCCAGGGGGAAGGAGAAATATCTCTCAGCAAAGGAGAAAAAGTCAAAGGTAACCTGTTTTGTATTAAGGCGCCCATATACTGTATATTTAGATATTTTTAGGGGGATATGTTACCTCTGCCGGGTTAGCCCCCCCATATCAAAATTTTTGAAAAAATCTTATGCAGTTTGTTAGATCTTTGCTAGATCAGGTTAGATCAACCGTTGTTTGCGTTAGATCTCACACAGAAGAAGCAATAATAACAGTTATTTGCTGGGGGGGCTAACCCGTCATCAGCCCCCCCTTATCAAAAAATTGACCAAACAGCTATTTTGGAAGCAATTTGTTAGATCCAGTAAGATCAAGTGGTTTTAACGTTAGATCTCACATAATTAGAGACTTATTAAGTGATTAATGAGGGGGGCTGGCCCCCCCTTATCAAAGTTTCAGGCCAAAAATCATTCAGGCTAATAGATATTTGTTAGATCCGGTAAGATCAAGTGGTTTTAACGTTAGATCTCACATCATTTCAGAGATATTCCACATCAAAATAGAGATATTAGGTGGTGCATATGGACGGGCTGGCCCCCCCCTTATCAAAATTTCTGGCCAAAAATCATTCAGGCTCATAGATATTCATTAGATCCAGTAAGATCAAGTGGTTTAATGTTAGATCTCACGTAATTTCAGAGATATTCAACATAATAATAGAGATATTAGGTGGTACATAAGGATGGGTTGGCCCCCCCACATACCATTTTCTGACCAAAAATCATTCAGGCTAATAGATATTCATTAGATCCGGTAAGATCAAGTGGTTTTAACTTTAGATCTCACATAATTTCAGAGATATTCCATAAAAAATAGAGATATTAGGTGGTACAGAAGGTACATCCATCTTCAACCGTCTCTGGATGGTCTCTGGAACCTTCTTTGCATGGTTCTTCAGCGGGTGCCTGTAGTCTCTCCTCAGACCTCCGTTCACCTCCCTGCCTCATGGTGATCTCTCCTCAGACCAACAAGCTTAAGTCTTTAGCTAGCCCCCCCTTCTTGCAAAGCAGGCTGGGCTTGGTAGTTCCACCCCCTGTAGAATCAATGGGGCTATATTGTGGGCCGTGGTCCTCTGCTGCTGCTTGATTGGCTCCCTCTCCCTGCCAATAGGGACACAGGAAGAGGAGAGGGAGGGGGAGAAATCCCCCACAGGGACTGACAGGCGTGCTCTCCCTCAGTGAGTGCCTATGTCAGTGTCTATTCAGTCCGGCGGTCGCTGGCAGGAATGGCGGGAGGTGCAGGACCATGGGTGATAGAGTAGTCCCTGCTACACACTCCCCCCACCAAAGAACCTTTGGTCCGCCAAAGGAGGTAAAGAGTCTATGACCTATTACATGCTTTTGATATACACACGGAAAAAAAAAACAGGTTAGTGTGCACAGGAAACCATACAATTTACATCTGCATAAAACCCTGGCAGAGGAACATCCCACCAATTAGCATAGGAGGGGAGGTTAACTGGAATGGCCCAGCTAGATGTGCCAGGGGCTGAGTGTCAGAAACCAAGAAATCAGGTCGAGACAGAAGTACAGTTAAATCACACTTGTTTAATAATAAAAGTAAAAAGAACAAACATAGTCAAAACATAGCCAAAGTTCAATAACCAGAACGGATAGTCAGCCAAACCGGAAGTCAGGGATCAATGTAGTGGAACAGCAAGCAGGATCTGGAGCCAGAAGGGATGTCAGCAAAGCAAGTCTTGAACAGGATCGTAGGAGATTGTTTCTGTGATGTTGACCAAGGCGAAGGCAGAGATCCTCTGGACTGGACGGCTTAAGTAGGCAGGACTTACGAGCAGGATATCATCAACAGCTGAGTAACTGTGGAGAGATAGGAGCTGGCAATTATCCGACAGCTAAGTGGCCAGCTCAGAGAAGGAAGGGCTGCGCCCAGCCCTGATAGTGAGTTGGGATTGTCCACCACCAAATCTGCGGTGGAAAGGTCAGTTTCTTCAAGAGTCCTTTTTGCAATGAGAACGACCTCCTCAGAGCTTTCACCCAAAGTATCATATGTTAGTCTTTTGGGCGGGTGAATAACCCTTCACTCTTGCTGTTCTTTAGGTTCTGGGGTTACAGGCACACTGGTCTCCTCTTCTTCCTGCATATCAGCTTCAGCTTCCTCAATGAAGGATGGAAAGTCTTAGGGGTCTCTTGTCAGCAGGGAAGATTGAGGGTCTTCCAACTCTTCAAAAGGTGTACTTTGAGGTACAAACTCAGGAGCCTCTGGCCTGAGAGTCACCTCGTCACCTTGGCAGGAGAAAAAAGGGGGTGGGGGTGGGGGTGGGTGGCAGGCCCTGGCATTTGAGATGGCCACAGACAATCTTTCTCTTCATCCTCACTGTTTTCATCTTCAGCAAGGGGTACAGAGTGAGATCTAGTCACTGGCCGGGATCTTTCAGAGGCCGTGGGTGTGGACTGTAAATCTGGCTGTGGTGGCACATGAACTGCTTCTGACAAAGGCAACAGATGATTGTTATGCTAAGTCTTCAGCAGGCCTCCTCTGGCCGGATTTGATATACTGGGTGTCTGGTCAGATGCTTGCAAACGACATAGGTTAGCCAACTTGTGTTTTTCAGGGACACCCAGGTTTCTCAGCAGTACCTTGTCATCTGGCTGTAGGTCCTGCACTCATACCCTAAGGTCAAAGTTTACTTTGTTTCTCTGTCCTCAGGCATATGAGGCAGCTTGAGCCTTATCAAAGGTGGTTTTCAGACGTCTCTGCAGGCGATCCACATACCCTCTATGGAAAGTTGCTAAGGTACGGTCGAGGGATGTGCTGAAGGCCAAGTCTACTGGCAGCCGGGCCTACGGTCCGAACATCAAACTATAGGGAGAGTAACCTGTGGTATCATTGGCGGTGCTGTTATAAGCAGGCACAATAGCCACTATATGCTTGCTCCAGTGCTGCTTTTGTTCTGAACTTAGAGTTCCAAGTATATCCAGGAGGGTTCAGTTGAATCTCTCTGGTTGAGGATCCCCTTGAGGATGATAAGGGGTGGTTTTAGACTTCCTGATGCCCAACAGGTCTGAAAGTCTCTTGAAATCTCTCCCTTGATCAGAGTGGATGCGTTGGGACAGACCATAGTGCACAAAGAATTTCTCTGCGAAGATCTTGGCCACCATGGATGCTTGTTGGTCCCTCGTGGAAAACGCCTGGGCATACTGAGTGAAATGGTCAGTCATTACCAGGATATTTCCCTGCTTGCTCAGATCAGGCTCCAAGCACAGAATGTCAATGCACACCAGCTCCATGGGTCCTTGACTCTGAAGATGGTCCATTGGGGCAGCTCGTGAGGCAAAGTCTTCCTTTGGATACATCTGTGGATACATCTGATGCAGGCGTGGCAATAGTCCTCAACTTCAGCCTGCATGCAGGGCCAGTAGAACCGGTCCCTCACCAGGAGAAAAGTCCTTTTGGTCCCTAGGTGGCCATGGTTGTCATGTAGGTGTCAAGGCTGGGCTCAGCCCTTCCTTCTCTGAGCTGGCCGCTCAGCTGTCAGCTAATTGCCAGTTCCCATTTCTCTCTACAGTTACCCAGCAAGTCGTCCAGCTCACTTGATCTCTGCCTTCACCTTTGTCAACATCATAGTCTTTCTCCTGCTTTCCTGTTGAAGACTTGCTAGGCTGACGTTCTTTCTGGCTCCTGATCCTGCTTGCTGTACTACTACGTTTATCTCTGGCTCTCTGACATTTGCTTGGCTGACTACCCGATCTGGTTACTGAACTCTGGCTTGTTTTGACTACGCTTACTCTGTTTATCTTATTATTATTATTATTAAACAAGTGTGATTTAACTATACTTCTGTCTCAGTCTGATTCATGGTTCCTGACAGTAGGGCAGTTAATACCGTCTCCGTATGTTTTTAAGGTAGGAATAGCTGCCATTTTTCTTCATAATCGTCAGAGGGGCCCCTTCGGTAGACCAACCCTCTGTGCACCAGAAACCGATCCCACTCTCGGTGCAGCAGATGGGTTTCCTTCGGGGAGTCAGTAAGGAGCAAGTCAGGGCATTGGCTCTCCAAGGCCTTCAATGCCAAGCTACAGGGAGGGTCCTCCAACTGGTCCCTCCACAGGTCTTTGACAGCTTGGGCAGAACTTCATCCCCGACTTGGGCGACATTGCAATAACATCTGGGGACACCAACGGCTGACACTACAACCTCTTCGTCCTGGATCCTACTCCAGGTTGATGTTCTGCTCCTTGACATAAGGCTCGTACCCTTCAGGTGTCATTTGGGCCTATTCTTCTGGAGGGTCTCTGGAACAATGGGGCATCAGCGTCTTGTTTCCTGACCCCAGTCGATACTTCAGGCTGAAAATAAACCCTGATAGAGCAGCCAACCATCTGTGACCCGTGGCTTCCAACTTGGTGGAAGTGAGGATGTAGGTGAGAGCATTGTTGTCGGTCTTGATCACGAACTCCGCTCCATACAGTTAATCCCTCAGCTTATCCACCCACTTCAAGGCTAGGAACTCAAGTTTGTGGCTACTTCATCAGCAGACACAATGTGATCAAGATAGTTGACCAAGGGTTGATAAAACTGGCACTTTTCCAGAGACAGCTTCAACCCCCTCACCATGGAGTCTCTTAAGGCCCTTCTGCAGAAACTCTTCGTGCTCTTCCAGGGTCTTGCTGAAAACGATGATGTCCTCTAAGTATACCAACACCTCGATCAGTTTCATGTCACCCACGGTCTTCTCCATTAGCCTTTGGAAGGTGGCTGGGGCACCAGACAGGCCTTGATGCATACAGTCAAATCCAAACATCCCCTGCGGGGTAATGAAAATGGTCTTCTCCCGATCCTCAGGGTGCATGGGGATTTGGTAATACCCACTCTTCAAATCCAGCATGCTGAACCACTTCGCTCCTGACAGGCTCTGCAAGTCATCTTATATCCTTGGGGTGGTATATTGGTCGGGAATGGTCCTTCAGTTCAGCGTCCGGTAGTCAATACCCAGCCTCAGTGACCCATTCTTCTTCTATACCACCACTATTGGGGAAGCGTATAGACTCTGGGACTCTCGGATGATACCTGCCCTCTTCAACTCTGCCAGTTGTTTTATGCAGATCCTCCAAGTCCCCTAAATTAATCCATCAAGCGCTTTCCCTGAACGGCTTATGCACTCGAAGAGATGGATCTGGTATTGGGCACTTTTTGTACACCCCACATCAAATTCCCTCTTGGAGAATGCAGCCTGCCATCTCAGGAGCTGAGTCTTGGCTCTTTCCTTCCATTCAGGCAAAAGGGGAGTATTTTTCGGATAGAGCTCCTCCACAGAGATCCCATCCTTTGCTCCCCCCACCAAATCAGACGGCGGGACTGGGGTGGCCAGATTCACTTGCCCAAGCAACATCTGAGCCGGCATCTTCACTGGCGAGGCTGTTATGTTGCGGACACTAACCAAGATCTTCCCGTGACTTCTTTGCAACCCTTTTTTTGAAACCACCTCGGGAATTATCTCCACTCCCATGTCTTCTCTCTGTCCGTCTGATTGAAGGACAATGAAAGGGCCTGCTTGCTTCCAATTTAGCTTGACAGATACTCGTAAATAGGCCACTTTACCAGGCTGTAACACCTTCTCACACTTGTCCATGCGCCAGATCTTTCCCTTCTGTTTTTGTACCAGGTGCTGGTAGGCTTGTCTCAGCATGGGGTGCAAACTTGTAGTTGAAGTGCCCGGCTCCAGAACAAGAGGTGTCAACAGTGTTCTGACAAGATCAGTATTGGTCCCTATGATGATAGAACTCTTACTTGCCCCTGGTGGGCGAGGGCAGACCACTGCCTGTGTTTTAAAAGTCTCGGCTTTCCCAGCCATGGAGGGATCGAAGGTCAGCTTGACCGGTAGATAGCCATTATAGGGGAAGTTCTGAGTCACAATGCCCCATATCTGCAACTCTTCCAACTTTTGCAAAGGCAGGTGCTTGAGGTGCCTGTCATAGAAGTCTCTGTAGAGAAGGGTCACTTAAGCTCCAGTATCCAGAAGGGCCTTGGTTTAGACTCCCTTTACTTGGATGGGAACAACAGGAGAAGGTCCCACCAGTTTGTCAGGGAGCATGGAGGAAGTGGTGGTTTGTATCCGCACTCCTTTCTGCGAGGTTCTGATTGGGCTTAAGTCTGCGCTAAGTTCTGGGAGTCTGGTGTGCATTGACTCTCCGACACCAGGCAGCATTTGTCAAAAGAAACAGGACACTGGGTTGCTTGGAGGCAACAACGGGGGGCCCTCTGCAAAGGTTTGGACTTTCGCTGCTGTCTCTTCGTATCATTGGTTTTGAGCCAGCTACCGTAGATGGGCACCCGGTTGGCTCCTTCACCAGAGCCCTCCAAAGTTTCCCTCTGGCTTCTGGCACTGTGCTTCAGGCTTCACTGGGCTTGGACACACCTGTTGATTAATGTCCCACATAATTTCAGCATACCTCGGTATGCTCAATGGCACTCCTCACTGGTACACATGAAAATGCTCATCACCGCCTCCAATATAGACACTAGTATGGATATGCGTGCATCGCTACCAAATATCCATAATATCCCTGTAATTATGGATAATCAAACATTAAAATCACTTGATCTTACCGGATCTAATGAATATCAATTAGCTGGGGTGATTTTTTGGCCAGAAGATTTGATAAGAGGGGGCCAGCCCCCCTCATTAATCACTTAATAAGTCTCTAATTATGTGAGATGTAATGTTAAAACCACTTGATCTTACCGGATCTAATGAATATCTATTAGCCTGAATGATTTTTGGCCTGAAAATTTGATAAGGGGGGGCCAGCCCGTCGATATATACAACCTAATATCTCTATTTTGATGTGGAATGTCTCTGAAATGATGTGAGATCTAACGTTAAAACCACTTGATCTTACCGGATCTAATGAATACTAGCCTGAATGATTTTTGGCCAGAAAATTTGATAAGGGGGGGCCAGTCCGTCCATATGTACCACCTAATATCTCTATTTTGATGTGGAATATCTCTGAAATGATGTGAGATCTAACGTTAAAAACACTTGATCTTACCGGATTTAACAAATATCTATTAGCCTGAATGATTTTTGGCCCGAAAATTTGAAAAGGGGGGGCCAGCCCCCCTCATTAATCACTTAATAAATCTCTAATTATGTGAGATCTAACGTTAACACCACTTGATCTTACCGGATCTAACGAATATCTATTAGCCTGAATGATTTTTGGCCAGAAAATTTGATAAGGGGGGGCTAACCCGTCCATATGTACCACCTAATATCTCTATTTTGATTCGGAATATCTCTGAAACGATGTGAGATCTAACGTTAAAAACACTTGAACTTACCGGATCTAATGAATGTCTGTTGGCCTGAATGATTTTTAGGCCAAAAATTTGATAAGGGGGGGCCAGCCCGTCCATATGTACCACCTAATATCTCTATTTTGATCTTACCGGATCTAACAAATTGCTTCCAAAATAGCTAACTGTTTGGTCAATTTTTTGATAAGGGGCGGCTGATGACGGGTTAGCCCCCCCCAGGCAAATAACTGTTAATATTGCTTCTTCTGTGTGAGATCTAACGCAAACAACGGTTGATCTAAGCTGATCTAACAAAGGTCTAACAAACTGCATAAGATTTTTTCAAAAATTTTGATATGGGGGGGCTAACCCGGCAGAGGTGGATATGTTTTATTAGCCAGACAAAGTCATTAAAGTAGAACTATAGGCAAAACTTTTTTATTATTTTTAGTGTTGGATAGAGTGGTTTTATTGCTGTCTGTGCCCTGTTCCCTTGGATAGAGCAAGGGAAGGTTATAACCCCTGTCAGATATTTTTCCGTCATCTGTGTCCCATTGCGGAGATTTCCCTTCACTTCCTGCCAAACAGGAAGTAAGAGGAAATCCCTGCAAATTCCTTGGGGACCCCCAGGGAATTCCTTGGGGACCCCCAGGTCACCAGAACTAGTGTCCCCATTTAAAGATTTCCCCTCCCCTACTTTGAGGGACAAACCAAAATTTGGGATTTTCTTTTACTTTCACTTTCAATGACAATGGGAAACAAATAGAGAAGGTGAATCTCCGGGGGCACAGACAGCAATAAAACCACTCTATCCAACACTAAAAATAATAAAAAAAAGTTTTGCCTTTAGTTATAGTTTAAAGAGGAACTACAGTCTGCTCACCTAATTTGTAATAAAAACATCTTTGCCATTCTGAAGCTTCCCTCCAACCAATTTGCTTATTATTTTATATATACTGTAATTCTGTACTTGCCAAATATGCTGCAGAAATCTCCCTCCACTGAGTCTGGCTGCATCCATTTTCATACTTGCCCACAAACCTGATTTTCCCGGGACAATCTCGGTTTTGGGACCCTCGTCCCGATCGGAGCTCGTCCCGATTAAATTCCCAGGATTTTGCCTATGTCCCGGGAAAATCGGGAATGTTTTAGGCAATAACAGCCGGCGGACTACAAAAAGATGGCTGCCGCTGCAAGGACTAATCCCTGTGTGTTCAGTAGAGAGGGGAGGGGCAGCCAATCGGCTTCTCTCTTCAGTGTACAAGTAGACAATTCTCTTGTACACTGAAGCCGATTGGTTGCACGGCCTGTGAAGAGGGCTGCGCTGCTGGAGACATTGATGTGAGGAGGGCTGCACTGCTGGGGACATTGATGTAAGGAGGGCTCCGCTGCTGGGGACATTGATGTGAGAAGGGCTCCGCTGCTGGGGACATTGATGTGAGGAGGGGCTCCGCTGGGGTCACCTGATGTAAAGAGGGACTCCGCTGGGGGCACCTGATGTAAGGAGGGACTCTGCTGGGGGCACCTGACGTAAGGAGGGACTCTGCTGGGGGCACCTGATGTAAGGAGGGACTCTGCTAGGGGCACCTGATGTAAGGAGGGACTCTGCTGGGGGCACCTGATGTAAGGAGGGATTCCGCTGGGGGCGCCTGATGTAAAGAGGGACTCTGCTGGGGGCACCTGATGTAAGGAGGGACTCTGCTGGGGGCACATGATGTAAGGAGGGCCTCTGCTGAGGGCATCTGATGTAAGCAGGGACTCCGCTGGGGCCACCTGGTGTAAGGAGGGACTCTGCTGGGGGCACCTGATGCAAGGAGGGACTCTGCTGGGGGCACCTGATGTAAGGAGGGACTCTGCTGGGGCACCTGATGTAAGGAGGGACTCCGCTGGGGACACCTAATGGCAGGTGACGTGGCAGGTGACACACTCAGGGCTCCCACTGATTCTGCATTATGGCGAGTTCAATGGTTTAATTTTATATTACAATGTAATAATAGGAATACCGCGCTTCAATCATCCTGTCACCATCACAACCATGGATTTAATAGATGGAAAGTTGAAATGGAAAGTTGAAAAAATGACTGAAGGTCCGCTTTAAGTCATAACTGATTATCTCAAAGTGTGTATAATTTGTGCCTTTCATGGCTGTGCCCCACTTGGGCTCGTGTGGAGCCTGGGGGTGCCAGAAAGTATAATGTCTATTGGTCAGTGTTCCTTTTTTTTAATTTAATTATTATTATTTTTTAAGATTTACAAGCTTTTTTTCAATTATTTGTATTAAATCTTTATTTTGCAAATGAACATTAAAATGTTACTAAACCCACAACAGTAAAATCAGTCTGTATATGCAGTAAAACATGCTTGTTATTCTCACTGTGGAACCTAAAGGGTTACTCCTCTGTGTTGTGTAAAAAGGCTGTTTGATCCTGGTCGTCTCTGATCCTCCCCTTCTTCCACTGTCCCCAATATATTTCCTGATAATACAGAGCCAGGGGACAGGCTGCTCAGTTTGGTGTATTGCTAGAGAGTTTCTTTTTCTTTAGGAGGGTGCTTGTGATCAGCACAGGGCCAATCAGCACTGTTCAGACAGAGAGTCAGGGGTCCTGCATCCTGATAGGACAGTCAGTGCAGAATGAAAACTCCTCCTACAAGCTTTAACCAGACACTGATAGAAGTCACAAGACTGCTGTATACTGCCCATGAGCAACGGTATTTAGCAGTTTATATTTACTAAAATAATTGCATTTCCATGTTCTGTGTAATGCAGGAGACAAGATGTATGGTACTGGGTTTAGTAACACTTTAAATAAAAATAAAAAATAGATTAGTACTACTTTCATGTTAACTGGAAGCCTGGGTATAATATATTACTATTATATTTATTATTATTATTATTATTATTATTATTATTATTTTGTTATATACAGTTTCCTCTCTCCTAGGAAAGGAAGGGGGGGTTCTTTGGGCTCATCTGCACATGCGGCAAGAACTGCAGCTCCTCTGAAAAGCGATTTGCACTCGATATGTCACCTTCTTACAACCCGTTTTAACCCTTTAAGGCCTCACGCATACTGGACGTTTTTTCTGCTGCTCGTAGGGGCGTCTGATGCTTTTATTTTTTTTTCCTGCCTCTAAACTCCCCTGTATGTTAGCCTATGTCCATGCACATGTAAACTTTTAGAGGGGTTTATAGTTTTGGCAGAAAAAATGCTTGATGCATGCAAATTTGTGTAAAGGCATCTAAACGCGCATTTAATGCTTGAGCGTCAATTCATTTAATTGGCCAGAATAAATAATTAATTACTGGCCAAGCTCTTGATGCGCCTAAACATGTCACTCGCATTTACAAGCATTTTTTCTGCCCAAAGCTGCTGCCAAGAGGAAAGGAGCCTAGGAGCGAGAGCAAAACGCCCAGTGTGCGTGAGGCCTAAATGTCTCGCTACCACTCCACAGTCATGTGCATTGCATTGCGGGGCCGCGCAGCCTCATTCACTTGGATGAGTTATGTTTAACGGCCGGTAGTGCCCGCCGAACGCATCAGAGGAGTTTAACTCTTGCAATGGCTACACCTCAAGCTGCTGTCTTTTCAGCTTAAGAGGGCGTGCAGTAAAAACGCAGCTCAGCAGCATATTTTTTCTGCCCCCCAACTGCATATGTAAATGAGCCCCCAGTCAGGCACATGTCAGCATCACCAAATTCCATTAGTAGTTGGGTAAAATAGTACCTTTTTCTGCCTTAAAGTTAAATTAAAAAAATAAAAAACACAGAGTTTTCTTTTAAGATCTGAAACCTAGGTAATGATCACCCACTCTGAGTCCTAGGAGCAACATGGGTGCTTTCTTTCTCTATTGCTTCAGTTAGACAGGGGGGGAATTGCTAATATTGTAGCACTCTGGTGCAGCTGTGAATGGTAGCCAATCCGCTTCTAACTTCAGCTTGTTCAATTCAGCTTTGAAAATAAAACCTGGAAGCTGATTGGTTTCTATGCAGAGCTGCACCAGATTTCGCACTCTCCATTTGTAGTAAATCTCCCCCAATGTCAGGTAGATGTGCAGTGAGATGAGAGGCAAAATGGAACTGTAAATAATGAAAACTATGTTCATAAAAAAAGGTTTCAAAGGTATTAGCAATGCATGCATTGATAAGATTATTACATCTGGATCAGCCCTTTTACATTCAAATATTAGTTTCCCTTTATATTTCTAAGCACTGCCAACACTGCCATCTAGTGGTAAACTTGCTAACACTTTTAAAATAAAATGCTATGATTTGTATCATTTGTATATAGCCTTTTTGTTCAGATAATGGGATGTTCAATTTATCTTGAGTACAAGTCACTTTTATCAAATAATTAAACATGTCTGTTTATTAAATCTGCAGTAAAGTTAAAAAAAAAAATCATTCTATAGACCACAACCTCCCTAAGCACTATTTGTGTAAAATCATATACTATACTATATACAGTGGGGCAAAAAAGTATTTAGTCAGCCACCAATTGTGCAAGTTCTTCCACTTAAAAAGATGAGAGAGACCTGTAATTGTCATCATAGGTATACCTCAACTATGAGAGACAAAATGTGGAAACAAATCCAGACAATCACATTGTACTATACTATACATTATACTAAATCAAACCTGTCCTCAGGGCCCACTAACAGGCCAGGTTTGCAAGATAACTGAAATACATCACAGGTGATATCATTTGCTGCTCAGTGATTGCAGTATTCTAGTCTGCATCTCCCCAAGGCAATACATAAAACCTGGCCTGTTACTTCAACAGGGGAGAGAAAGCACATGTGAGGTGGTTTGAATCAGCTGGGAGTGTCTTAGCAACATCCTAGCAAGAAGGCAGGACAGGATGATGCCATCTCTGGGAGTTTTTTTGCCAGGTATTGTGAGGTTTATAAATGGCCTACACCAGAGATATGCAATTAGCAGACCTCCAGCCATTGCGAAACTACAAGTCCCATCATGCCTCTACCTCTGGGTGTCATGCTTGTGGTTATCAGAGTCTTGCTATGCCTCATGGGACTTGTAGTTCTGCAACAGCTGGAGGTCCGCTAATTGCATATCCCTGGCCTACACCTAAAGAAAGGGCATCATTTAACTTTGGTCAAAGCTCCACAGTTTGTTTTTATTTATAGGCATCTGTTACCTGTATAGGAAGTTTTTGTTGTTGAAGGTGAACTATCCCTTTAAGAATGTCTATGGAGATGCAACTAAACTCGTATTTGTTACAGAAATGCTGTCAGACTTCATATACAGTAATTAATATATTGATCTGTTATTTTTTTACCTGCTACATTTTGTGGCAATGGTTACAATACCCTGTGCAGTAGAACCTAGGAGAGTCGGACCTCTTGCACAAAGTAGTGGCCTGGCTTTCCAGTGGTCTGAAATTCCCTACCCCCACCCTCTTTCCCCTAACACTGTTCTGATCAACAGAACTGCTTAGTAATGATAATTGGAGCAATGTTTGGGAAGGGGGGCACTAGAGAGCCAGATCCTTTTATTGGATTAAGGTTTTTTTAATCTATGCTGTGGCATTTAGAAGTTAGAGTAAAAGAGCCTAATATTTATTACTCTGGGTGCAACCTGACTGAATTACAATAACTAAAGAGGGTTTAATTGGTCCCCTTCCCACCCCCAGCCTGTTACAGGACAGTGAAAGGAAAAGCAGCATACTGATGAGCTCATCCCTCTGTCCCTCTAATCTCTCCAGTCAACATGCTCCATGCACTGCAGCACAGCTGTCTGTTTTTTTTTGTTTTTTTTTTGTGTTGCTTCTCTGTCCTAGTTTTGAGTTTATTCAGGTACTTACACTGCTTGCATTAAAAAAAATACATTTAAAGTGGTTTTAAAGGTCAAAGGTTTTTTTGCCTTCCGGTGCAGCTCTACCCAATACTCACCTGAGACCAATCCCAATCCAGCAATGTGCACGGGGACGGAAGCTGCCTCCTCATTGGCTGAGCCATTGTCCTCTGTTGCTGTCAATCACAGTCAGTGAGGAGGGAGCGGGGGGTGGGCTCTGAGCCACGCTCTGTGTGTCAAAGAGGCAGCTCGGGAGCAAGAACACGAGTGCCCCCAGAACAAGCAGCTTGGTGGCACTCAGCAGGGGGAGAGGCCGTGAGTGCCGGCAGGGTACCCCAGAAGAGCTTGCTCTGGTGGCATTCAGCAGGGAGGAGAGGCCATGAAAGCTGGTGGAGGACCCGAGAAGAGGAGTATCGGGGCTGCTCTGTGTAAAACCATTTCACAGAGAAAGTAAGTATAACATGTTTGTTATTTAACAAAAAAAACCTGAAACTTTACAAACGCTTTAAGGATGTTTTAATGATCACAGAGCTACATTAATGGGTGTTTTTTATAGTTTCCTGGACATCAGCCCTTCTACCATAGCATAGCTCCCAACTGTCCCTGATTTTGAGGGACTGTCCCTGATTTGGAACAAAGTCCCTCTTTCCTCCTCATTTGCCCCTCATTTTGGTCTGATCTATATAGTTGTAAGGCCAGGTTCACACTGGTACGACACAACAGTTGTACGACTGTGGATCCGACTTTGCCCTGCGACTTGAAGTCCGAAATCCATCCGACTTCAATGAACGGGGATCCAACTTTGATCCCGACAATGCCAGGCACTTTGTGTCTGGTATGAATCTTTAGGGCAAACTCCACACTTAAAAAAAAAACGGCATGGGTTTCCCCTCCAAGACCATACCAGACCCTTTGTCTGGCATGGATTTTAAGGGGAACCCCCACACTGAAAAAACAGCTTGGGATCCTTCCCAAAATCCATACCAGCCCCCTATCTGAGCACGCAGCCCGGCAGGTCAGGAAAAGGGAGGGTATGAGCGAGCCCCCCCACTCCTTCCTGGATCATACCAGGCTACATGCCCTCAACATGGGGGGGGGGTGGGAGCTTTGGGACAGGGCGGACTCTGCGCCCCCTAACCCAAAGCACCTTATTGATGGGGACAGGGCCTCTTCCCAACAACCCTGGCCGATGTCGGGGTCTGCGGCGGGGGGCTTATCGAAATCTGGAAGCTCCCTTTAACAGGGGGGCCCCAGATCCCACGCCCCCACCCTATGTGAATGAGTATTGGGTACATTGTACCCCTACCCATTCACCGAAAAAAAAGTGTCAAAAATAAAAAACAGTAAACAGGTTTTTAAAGTAATTTATTAAGGCAGCTCCGGAGCACTTACGATTTCTTCTCCCCTCTCCGGCTCTTCTCCACTCTCCGCTGATGTCTTCTGCCTCTGCCGGTTCTTCTCTCCTCTCCAGTTCTTCTCCCCTCTCCAGTTCTTCTCCGCTGATGTCTTCTAGCCCTCTCCGGTTCTTATCCCTCTGTCCGCTGTCATGCCCGGGGCATGATTTGGTGGTGATGTCATAAGAGGGTGGGGCCTCCATGTGACATCATCGGAGGAAGAACAGAGGGAGAAGACAGCGCAGAGAGGAGACCCGGCAGGGGCAGAGGACAGCGGTCAGAGGGAGAAGAACCATAGAGGGCTATAAGACATCAGTGGAGAAGAACCAGAAAGGGGATCAGAACCGGCAGAGGCAGAAGACATCAGAGGAGAAGAGCCGGAGAGGGGAGAGGTTCCCCTTCAAGATCTTCAAAGCACAGATCGCATGCCAAAGTCGGATCAGTTAAGACGGGGATCCGACTTAGATCTGACAGTGATATTCAGTGGGCTGAAGTAGGATCAAAGTCGAACCAAAGTAGTTCATGGAGCATTTTCAAAGTCAGACTGACTTGTGTCGGACCAGTTAAGACAGCTCTCATAGGGAAACATCGATTTGCACACGTCATGCGATGTGAGCTCCCAATGTCGGAGCGTTTGTCGTACAAGTGTGAACCCAGTCTTAATAAAATGCACTACAGTACCTGACCGCGAGAATGTGTTTCCAGCGCGATCCCATCGTGCTGGTTCTCGGCGACAGGGTATTGGGCATCTCGCGCTGGCTCGCTCATCGGGAAAGAAAAACTGTGTTTTTTCCTTTCACAATGAGCGACAAGCATTGCTGACAGGTGTCTGGTATGAATCATGAGGGGGGCCGCCGTGCCAAATTTTAAATAAAAAAACGGCATGAGTTCCCCTTCAGGGGCATACCAGGCCCTTAGGTCTGGTATGGATTTTAAGGGAAACCCCCTACGCCGAAAAAACGGCCCCCCAAAATCCATACCAGACCCTTATCCGAGCACGCAGCCCGGCCGGTCAGGAAAGGGGGTGGGGACGAGCGAGTGCCCCCCCCCCGTCCTGAACCATACCAGGCCACATGCCGTCAACATGGGGGGTGGGCACTTTGGGGCAGGGGGGCGCCCTGTGGCTGTTGGTTGTCGAGGTCTGCGGGCGGGGACTTATCGGAATCTGGGAGCCCCACCCTATGTGAATGAGTAATGGGGTACATCGTACCCCTACCCATTCACCTGGGGGAAAAAGTGTCAATAAAAAAAAAACACACTACACAGGTTTTTAAAGTATTTATTAGGCAGCTCTGGGGGTCTTCTTCCGACTTCGGGGGTATTCTTCCGACTTCTCCGGCCTCTTCTCCCGGTGTCCGGTTCTTCTCCAGCTCTCCGGCCTCTTCTCCCGGTGTCCGGTTCTTCTCCCGGTGTCCGGTTCTTCTCCCGCTCTCCGGTTCTTCTGCCGAGCTCCTCTGCTATCTTCTGCTCTTTTGACGCTCTTTTGCTAGCGGTGGCCCGGTCTTCTCCGTCGTCTTGTTCCCTCTTCTCTTCTTCTGATGTTGACACAACACTCTCTCCCACTGTAATGCTGTGTCCAAGGTGCGCAATGACTTATATAGGCATGGGGCGTGGTCACCAGGTGATGTCACCTGGTGACCCCACCCCTTATGATGTCACAGTCCCGGGGCATGATGGGACTGTGACGTGATGTAGGAGCAAAGTGTCAGAATTGGCCCGCATGGGAAGTGGTTAAAAGAGAAGTATGGGTTTGGGTATTTTTCCTCCATTATACTTACCTAGTTGGATGTGGCATCGGCCTGATGTTGCATCTGTCCCCCGGCACCTCTGCACTGAAAACCGAGCGATCGAACATTGCGGATGGCTTAATTCTCACAGCTCCCCGAGCAGAGAGCTGCTGACTGTCAATCGGCATCTCTTCGCTCTGCTCCTCCATGCTCATTGGAGCACTGAGCTGTAGAGGGGCAGGTCCAGACTCCCACTGTCAGGATGACGCGGTGTCTGGACTGATTTCTGTGACGTCAGCAGAGAGCGGACTTCAGTCCACTCTCTGCTGAAAACGGGTCACAGGAGTGCAAAACAAATTGCACTCCTGTCACCCATTGGAGAAGCCCAGCCAAACGAGCTTAGGCTGGACTTCTCCTTTAAGGGGTGTATGGCCAAGGTGTGTCTTATGCCTACATACTTTTGCTAATAATTGTCCCTCTTTCCCATTTTCAGAAAGTTGGGAGGTATGACCATAGGGTCACTTCCACCATAGGCCATCTCTGTAAAAAGAGGCCCATCTATGGTTATCCTTCTAGTAGCCCATGTCTTGAAATGCCACATCCTCAATGCACCCTGGCTACAGCAGATACTCCCCACATTTGGATGTCTAACACCTGCTACTCCTACCCAGTGAGTCCTACATCAGTGTGAGAACCAGCAAGGTGGAGATGCAGGTAACTCTGGGAGGGATTTAATACCTGCAGTAGCAGGGGAGCAGTGAAGATCCAGGCCGCCAAGAGAAGTATAGATGAGGATTTTTTCTTTTTAAAAATTTTTTTTTTTTTTTACAGTGCTGGCCCTCTTTTATATGTGGTGACAGGGTCCAGTTTAAAGATACAGTGCAGTAGAACATCCATGACAGTGTCCAGAGCTTTGACATCATGCAGCTTTGTTTTATTATCCACCATTCATTACTTAGCAAAGGCAGCATGTTTTTTTATGTAAATTTAAAGTGATCTCTGTGCACCTTCTTTCTGCTTCAGAATTGACTGTTTGACTTTTAACCCTTTTGTGTTGAACAGTTCTCAGTGTGGGAGAAGGAGGATTCTGGGAAGGAAATGCCAGAGGTCGCAATGGTTGGTTCCCTTCAGACTGTGTGGAGGAAATTCCCACAAAACCCCAGGAAGGAAAACAAGGTACCAAACATTTCTATATCTAAGTATAAAGTATGATTTATTAGGCGACTAATGAGCTGAAACAAGCATAAACAGGAGATATTTCCGGAGTGTTTTGTCCTTTTATAGAAATGCATAGTCTGTGCAGACAGCCATTAGAAAGACACAACTAATTATGATACACCATATCGTGTAAGTGAACAAAAGTTATATCACCACTTTTACCAAAATAATTCCACTTACAACTATGTGGCTAAACAATATATCAAAGGTGTTAACACTTGTATATAGATTGTAAGCTCCATGAGGGCCCTTCTATTCCTTCTGTATTGAACTGTATTGTAATTGTACTGTAACAAGGTCTCTGGCCTTGTCCAGTCTAATGAGAACTTTACAGGCCAAAGATAACTGGCATCCTTCTGAGGTGGGTTGTGAGGCATAATGGGTGCAAGGTGAGCAAAGTTATTGGGCGCCAGACTCTTCTTGAATGTAAAAGAGGTTTTATTTCTCTTAACAGTCCTTTTTGTATTTTTGGGGGAAAGAGGGTTAGGTCCAGTACATCCTTAAGTAGTTGTAAATTCAATTGGCAGACTCAAAGACTTCAATAGGTGGACATCCGTGCAGGGAAAGACCCCAGCAAGGTACCACATCTGTACATGCAGGAATGCTGTCTCCTATGGCAACAATCTTTAACGGTTCCTAACTCAACGTAACAGTTCCTTCACATACCTTCCAACTTTTTGAGTTGGGAACGACGGACACCTATAAGCAAAAGTATGTAGGCATAGGACACCCCCCTGCCACGCCCCTTAAAGGAGAATTATACCACAAAAAAATATTTAAACCGACAAGTGATTTTTTTTCCCACTACCTATTCCTTTATATTGGCTTCTGGAATTTACAAATGCTGAAATTTAGAAATTTAGAAAATGGAGGCAAGGTTTAGCAAGTGGAAACACTTTTTGAAAGATAAAACATGCATTTCATATACAACTATATAGGTCAGAAGACAGTTATAGACCAAAATGAGGGACAAATAAGGAGAAAGGAGGGATAGAGGGACTTTGTTCCAAATCAAGGACAGTCGGGAGCTATGCCTTCAGCTTCACTACAACTTCTCCTTGTGGTTCTTCAACACTGAGCTTCCAGTCCCTCACTAGACCCTCTGATTCACTGACTCTGAATCCCTTAAACTCCTCCAATCTTTGCGGTGGTATCTCCCTCAAGCGTCACCTACGCTTCCCTGCTGGATCCCTAGCTTGGCACTCCAGACGCTTCACCCCTGCTGACCGGCTCGGTCCCTGGCTTGATACACAAGGCTGCTCTGCAAGCGTCACCTCCGCTAGTTGGGTCCCTGACTTGATCACCGCCTGAAGTTTCCTGATTCCCCACCATGCCCGTTCGGTGAGAATATTGCTCCAGTACTTGCTTAAGTTACTCAGTGTGGTCCCTGGTAATAAGGTGGTTGGTCCCTTTGTGGTGACAGCTTCCCTTCTACCTCTGACCACTGACAGGCCAGCAGAACCGTCACTTTTGGTTGGACTGCAAGCAGCAATCCCAACCCTGCGCTGCTCTCTTACTTCTGGAAAGACCCTCACACAGCCTAGCAGCCAGATGACCCCAGGATAGACCCAGTCTCCGGCCTAGCAGCCCGGGGCATATGACACATGTCCATCTTGACAGCTGTCCAGGTGGCACAGAACACATCACCTGACTCCACCCGAATATATAGGTTCTCCCAGCAGGCCAAGAGATTCAAGAAAACCTCTGCTCATTGGCTGAGATATCCCATATACCCATAACCTGACCTTGAGTTGTGCTTATGTCTAGTACCACCAAGTATCCAACCACCTAGTGGTAGAAGAGCAACAAGGCCAAACTTAGGGAGAAATCAATGGCTCTCTATCAATCAACCAGGATAACTACTCCTGGCAAGTAAATTTGTGAGAAGCTCCCTGCCTAAACTACAGGGTGCTACAGTACTATCCCCCTTTATATTGTAAAGTGCTGTGAAAACTGTTGGTGCTATATAAATTCTATATAATAGTAATAATTAAAAAAAAAAAGCCTTAATGCCGCGTACACACGGTCGGACTTTTCGTCTACAAAAGTCCGACAGCCTGTCCGACAGACTTCCTGCGGACTTTCGGCGGACTTGCAGCAGACTTTCTAACGAACGGACTTGCCTACACACGACCACACAAAAGTCCGACGGATTCGTACGTGATGACGTACACCGGACTAAAATAAGGAAGTTCATAGCCAGTAGCCAATAGCTGCCCTAGCATGGGTTTTTGTCCGTCGGACTAGCACACAGACGAGCGGATTTCGGGGTCCGTCGTAGTTACGACGTAAAGATTTGAAGCATGTTTCAAATCTAAAGTCCGTCGGATTTGAGGCTGAAAAAGTCTGCTGAAAGTCCGGAGAAGCCCACACACGATCGGATTACCAGCCAGCTTTAGTCCGTCGGCGTCCGTTGGACTTTTGTAGACGAAAAGTCCGACCGTGTGTACGCGGCATTAGAGTTCCCTTCACTGGTGCGCACTCATATTGCAAGAGGAAGGGGCCATCCCGAAACTGTTCCCACAAAGTTGGGAGCATGAAATTGTCCAAAATGTCTTGGTATGCTGACGCCTTAAGAGTTTACTTCACTGGAACTAAGGAGCCAAGCCCAACCCCTGAAAACAACTCCACACCATAATCCCCCCTCCACCAAATGATTTGGACCAATGCACAAAACAAGGTCCATAAAGATATTGACGAGCGAGTTTGGGGTGGAGGAACTTGACTGGCCTGCACAGAGTCCTGACTTCAACCCCATATAAAAAATCTTTGGGGTGAATTAGAGCAGAGACTTCTCGTCCACATCAGTGCCTGACCTCACAAATGTGCTTCTGGAAGAATGGTCAAACATTCCTATACCATAGACACACTCCTAAACCTTGTGGACAGCCTTCCCAGAAGAGTTGAAGCTGTTATAGATGCAAAGGGTGGGCCAACTCAATTGTGGCACTAAAGTTCATGTGTGTGTAAAGGCAGGTGTCCCAATACTTTTGGTAATATAGTGTGTGTGTGTATATATATGTGTATATATATATATATATATGTATATATATGTGTATATATATATATATATATATATATATTTTGTATATATAAATATAATCCTCTTGTGCACCAATCTATATTTACAGTTCATATAGAGATAGTTCATAATAAATGCACCAATCTTCAGCTTTAGGTTTTAGCACATTTGATTGAGTGTCATAAATAGCTACTCTGCACTTCTTTAGGGTATTGGTAGATACCCTACATAGAAGTGTTCAGCAGCAACACCATAATCACAGATTGTTCTTTTTTACAAGTAGGAGGGTAGCATGGGGAATATTTTGGTTTTATTTGTATCTGTTTTTGGTCTAATATACAGACCACTTTATAAAAATATATTATTTACTGTAAGTACAAAAAAAAGTTAAAATGGTTGTAAACCTCTGAAATGAAAAATGATCAAAGTATATCCTTCTTGAGTATGTGTTCGCCTCAATCTATAGCACTTAGTGTGATTTCTGTCTGCTCTCTTATTCCTCTGCCTTTTGCATGAGTGACTTCTGGCAGTCTACGCCAACACCAAGCAATCTTGGGAAGTGCCCTGCTCCCCCCAGCACACAGCAGGTGATTGACAACCTCACTTGTGCATGTTCCTCTATAAGAGGTCTCAGGTTTCTTTAAAGTGGTTGTAAACCCTTACAATCCACTTTTTGCTACAGGTATAAGGCTTACCTGTAGCTACCCCGGATATCTCATAAACCTGCATGGTTTCGGATATATCCCCTGTATCTGCATATGCCGACGTCATCTAATATCTAATATACATCAATTAACAAATATTAACAAACGAATGAAGTGATTAGATCTTTACAGAATACTTGAGTTGTGTGTGTGTGTGTATATATGTATATATATACACACACATATATATATATATATAAATATAAATATATATATATATATATATATATATATACATATATACACAGTGGGGATGGAAAGTATTCAGACCCCCTTAAAATTTTCACTCTTTGTTATATTGCAGCCATTTACTAAAATCATTTAAGTTCATTTTTTTCCTCAGTAATGTACACACAGCACCCCATATTGACAGAAAAACAAAGAATTGTTGACATTTTTGCAAATTTATTAAAAAAGAAAAACTGAAATATCACATGGTCCTAAGTATTCAGACCCTTTT
The DNA here is from genome assembly GCF_042186555.1 of Aquarana catesbeiana. NCBI lineage: Eukaryota > Metazoa > Chordata > Amphibia > Anura > Ranidae > Aquarana > Aquarana catesbeiana. The sequence goes on along the minus strand of NC_133333.1, from coordinate 50,165,201 downwards.
CTGTGACACTCATATATTTAACTCAGGTGCTGTCCATTTCTTCTGATACAGAGATAGTGGCGCTAATATAAGTTGTGTAAAATAATGGGTCAGAGCAGCATAGTGCCTATGACCCTCTACTTATACATAAAAGTAATAATAGTGTCATGAAAAATATTATTTTTATCATGAAAAGAAATTTCTTTAACACCCAGTGAAAAGTGTCACTATACATAATAAATAACAAGAAATGAATGAATAAGTTCAACAGTTGTTTTTCAATCTACTTGTGTGAAAAATCTTCTACTCTTCCACCACACCACCGCGATAGTGACAGCACTCACCAGATTGTATAGCCTCCCACTCTCGTGTTTGGCAAAACAGCAATTGAACCACACCTGGGTTGCATGTGATGAACCGTGAATCCAATCAAGCCAGCTCCATATGTGAAAAAATGAATAAAGTGCTCCACATAGCGTGATACCATTTTGACAGATTTATTAAAATCGCTTCAAACACACTTCAATGGTTACACTCACTTTTAAACTGAAACATAAAAGACTTTAAAAAAAATCCACAGCAAGCAACAGGATCAGTGATCCAATGGTGCACTGCGGTCACAGCGGACCTGAAGTGTAAACTGGTGTATCTCTCACCCAACCTTCTAAGGCCCAGCCATCCGATCAGTGTAGTCCTCCTCAGACAGCGGCATCTAATGTCAGTGCGATGGAATGCCGTGTAACCATGCCCAAGACATGTTTAGTCGAAAAGACTTCTTCAAATGAGATTGGCTACACGTTGGATCACTGATCCTGTTGCTTGCTGTGCTTGCTGTGGATTTTTTTTAAAGGCTTTTATGTTTCAGTTTAAAAGTGAGTGTAACCATTGAAGTGTGTTTGAAGCGATTTTAATAAATCTGTCAAAATGGTATCACGCTATGTGGAGCACTTTATTCATTTTTTCACATATGGAGCTGGCTTGATTGGATTCACGGTTCATCACATGCAACCCAGGTGTGGTTCAATTGCTGTTTTGCCGAACATGAGAGTGGGAGGCTATACAATCTGGTGAGTGCGCTCTTCAGAGGGAGTGCTGTCACTATCATGGTGGTGTGGTGGAAGAGTAGAAGATTTTTCACACAAGAAGATTGAAAAACAACTGTTGAACTTATTCATTCATTTCTTGTAATTTATTATTTATAGTGACACTTTTCACTGAGTGTTAAAGAAATTTCTTTTCATGATAAAAATAATATTTTTCATGACACTATTATTATTTTTATGTATAAGTAGAGGGTCATAGGCATTATGCTGCTCTGACCCATTATTTTACACAATTTATATTAGAGCCGCTATCTCTATCTGTACACGTGTGAGAGGTATAGTTTTGGGATTCTGATCAGTTTACGTATTTATTTAAGTGGCAGCTTTTTTCACTGTACACTGTGTATGTACACACATTTTGTATTCATTTACACATCTTTTATATAGCTTTGCACTTTTCTTTGGCGCAGTGGAGTAAGAGAGATTTAGGAGCGGTTTATTTGTATATCTTTTGCTACAAACCAAGGTCAAAGGAACTGCCTGAAGAGCTCAGAGACAGAATTGTGGCAAGGCACAGATCTGGCCAAGGTTACAAAAAAAATTCTGCTGCACTTAAGATTCCTAAGAGCACAGTGGCCTCCATAATCCTTAAATGGAAGACGTTTGGGACGACCAGAACCCTTCCTAGAGCTGACAGTGACCCAATGACCCTAAGCACACAGCTAAAATAATGGAGTGGCTTCACAACAACTCCGTGACTGTTCTTGAATGGTCCAGCCAGAGCCCTGACTTAAACCCAATTGAGCATCTCTGGAGAGACCTAAAAATGTCTGTCCACCAACGTTTACCATCCAACCTGACAGAACTGGAGAGGATCTGCAAGGAGGAATGGCAGAGGATCTCGAAATTCAGGTGTGAAAAACTTGTTGCATCTTTCCAAAAAAGACTCATGGCTGTATTAGATCAAAAGGGTGCTTCTACTAAATACTGAGCAAAGGGTCTGAATACTTAGGACCATGTGATATTTCAGTTTTTCTTTTTTAATAAATCTGCAAAAATGTCAACAATTCTGTGTTTTTCTGTCAATATGGGGTGCTGTGTGTGCATTATTGAGGAAAAAAATGAACTTAAATGATTTTAGCAAATGGCTGCAATATAACAGAGTGAAAAATGTAAGGGGGTCTGAATACTTTCCGTCCCCACTGTGTATATGTGTATATATAGATATATATATTATATATATATCTTTTAGTTATGGAAAAAGTGAAATTTATATAGACTTTTATACTTGTAAAGGTATACATATTGTTATAAGCTTCATAAACATTCCTATGGAGAACCAAACATGTGTTAGTAATTAGGAATCTTACGTTGGTTTCTCTCACCTCCCCTATCACAGATGGAGAAAGAAGGATTCACATTTCTTAAGATGTAAAAGTTCATGTTTAAGTTAAGATTATAAATTCTTTATACTACAATATTTCTGTATTAGGATATTAATAAGAACATTGGGTTTTTATTATAATATACCTACTGATTTATGTAGTATTTGGTTTAGATGTTAAAGAAGTTATATCCTATACTTAGTTTTACACATTGTTCTTGCCCACTCCTCAGGAATGCTAATGCGTATAGACTGAGCAACTCCCATCATTACGTGAGGTGGTTAAAGCCCTCGGTTTTCTGTAGGACAATAAAGCTCAGAGGAACCTTAAAGCAGCCTTTTTAGGAAGGAGGGGTCAAATTTTAGGAGTAAAAGCTAGTAACAGGACAGTTGGGGAGATTTGCTGGGCACACACCACGAGACATTGAAGGAAGCTGGGACAGCTTCACACACACACAGACACACAACTGATTCAGTCTTCATCTTAAGAATATAATACATTATTAATATTTTTATATTCTACATTTTGATATTGTTCTTGTAATATTTTGCTATTTTATTATTAAATCAATTTTTGAGTTTTTAACTGAACGGATTTTCTTGGAACTTTCCTCATCAATATAATTTACAGAATATTGATATTAATACCATAATAACGGTATTTTAACACTCTGCTCCCTGCTCTATGCTGTGCAGTGTGTGACATCAAATCCCTGCCTTGTGGAGCAATGGAATGCTGTGTAAAATATGTGCTTTAGGAGGCTGTAGAGGAGAAAGGACTGCAGATAAACAGGTACAACTTGTGTAGGAGGATTTTTTTAAAACTTCAATAGGTTTATGTAGGGGTTTACAACCACTTCAATTACCATTAAAAAAGAGACAAAACTATAAATTTAGCTATAAAGAATGTAACAGCATTAAAAGAGAAATATGGCCAAAGCTCTTTTAGCCCTACTGTACCTCTACAGAATTTAGTTCTGCACTCCTATGACCCAGATTTAGCCAAAAGCAGGCCAAAGCCCACTGTCGGCTGACACTCAATTCAGCAAGGATCTGCTGGTCCTGACTCTGCAAGGATCCTGATATAAGGTTAGGATCTACCCAGATGCTTTACTGGATACTTTACTCTCAGTGTGCACCTGAGCCAGCTGCTCCAGCCCCCTCTCCACAGCCTGGTGCTCCAGTGAGTGCTGGAGGGGCAGAGAAGAGAGCGGTGACTGAGAGTTGCACATTTTATAAATTAGGTGAAATGAAATTGTGTAGGCTGTATTTATAGAGGCCATTTTTATACTGAAAGTTGTTGACTTATCGGTATGAAGACAGACACGAGGCCATACCTATCAGGACTCAGAAGGGTTGGTAGGGGATGTGTGCAAGTAGTGTAAGTACCAGAATTTGAAAAATCTTGATAAGAAGGAGCAGAACGATCATAGAGATAATCTTTAGTCTCTTTCTACTCCTTTACTGTCCAGTCAGTAGGCTGGGGTTGATAGCAGACACCACTGTAGTCCTTCTACAGTCTAAACACAGCGTGCCAAAAAATATTTTCAAAGAAATTGAGAGTTCCGATTTTATAACAAAAAAATATCAACTTCACACACTCGATCATTTTTCTTTTACAAAGGTTTATTAGCATGTAATCCAACATATCAGGTCAGCATTTAGATGGTTATATTGAATAATGGGCAAACAAAAGGCAAAATAAAAGATGTACAATAATAGAAAGGAGACATGAACAGTAGGAATATGCAGTCAAACGTAGTGTCCCATGGAGCAAAAGCAAAAAAAAAGTCCAGAAATAGTTTTCTGAGATGTCCTAGGGATCATAAGATGTTTGCAAAAGAGAATGTCCATATGTAGAACCTGCATATCCAAAGGAAATTGTGCGAGCAAGAATCCCCCCATCGGAGAGGATGCAACCTAACAATTAAAACTAAAAAGAATCAACATAGAAAACAATGTTTTAAATATAACCATTCCGACCAGGGCAATACCTGGTGGCCTGATAGACCTATGGATTAAATGCATAAAGCATAACAGACTGAGGAGAAGGCAACCAGAAAGAAAATAGGAAATCTGGTAGAAGAGAACAAAAAAGAAGGGAGAAGAAATAAGGAGAGTCCATGGGGTGTGCGCCAGGGGAGCATTAGATCGAGAGAAGCCTACTGTCAAACCTAGAAGGCTGAATATGTGTGATCCATGGCTAGCAGACTCTAAGAAATTTGTCATGCGTATCTGAAAGGATGGCCGTCAACTTCTCATTCACCATGACATCATACGATTTTTGACTACCTCAAAACTGAGCGTGGGGGTTTTCCATGCCCTTGCAATAGTTAATTTAGTTGCAGTAAAAAGATGTTGGTCCAACTGTCGTTCCGGGTGTAGCAACCCAACAATTGGTTTACCAAGGAGGGCTTCATAGGGGTCCCTCTTAAGGTTAATACGGAATAAATTACGAAGAAGGGTCTAGACCCTGACTCATAGCCTGCACGCTCTCACGCATGATCACCAAATATGTGCCATGGTGACGCTAGGGCCTCAATGGAGGTTTTTTTTGCAGAAATTATGGATGAATATATCAACAATATCAGGCCTGGAAAGTGGGGTCTGGCTCTACATCAGTGGCGGCCCGTCCATAGGGGGCGCACGGACGCCGCCCCCCCAAGCTTTTGACAAAAAAAAAAGGTCACTTTAAGACTTTCCAGGCGCCGGGCACACAGTGCTCTATGGGAAGCTGATATGCCTGCATTCGGGGCGCAAGCGATGCGCCCACAAACACTTCCACTCTCCAGTGATTTGTCCCTGACTCCTGTCCTGTTTGTCCTGACTGGGAGATGCTTTTTCGGCACTGCCGCGTCACTTCCAGTTTCCCGGCTGGCTCACTGTGTTGTGGAGTGCGGAGACTTGACTGCAACTGTCTGGGACCTTGTGATGTGAGACGGGGAGCGGATCACAGATGTGGCACATGGGTGCAGAGCTGGCAGTGCTGAGCTTGAGCACAGTGTAACAGAGCACCAGGTGAGTGTGGGGATCGGAGAGGATTGCAACAGCTGACCTGCCATTCTCTTTTTGCTGTTGGAATGTCTCTCTCTCACCCCCTCCCTGCCTCTCCACCCTAAACACCCCCCCCCCTCCCTGCCTCACCACCCTAAACACCCCCTCCCTGCCTCTTCATCCTTAAAACCCCCTCCCTGCCTCTACACCCTAAACAGCCCCCTCTCTGCCTCTCCACCCTAAACAGCCCCCTCCCTGCCTCTCCACCCTAAACAGCCCCCTCCCGGCCTCTCCACCCTAAACAGCCCCCTCCCGGCCTCTCCACCCTAAACAGCCCCCTCCCGGCCTCTCCACCCTAAACAGCCCCCTCCCGGCCTCTCCACCCTAAACAGCCCCCTCCCGGCCTCTCCACCCTAAACAGCCCCCTCCCGGCCTCTCCACCCTAAACAGCCCCCTCCCGGCCTCTCCACCCTAAACAGCCCCCTCCCGGCCTCTCCACCCTAAACAGCCCCCTCCCGGCCTCTCCACCCTAAACAGCCCCCTCCCGGCCTCTCCACCCTAAACAGCCCCCTCCCGGCCTCTCCACCCTAAACAGCCCCCTCCCGGCCTCTCCACCCTAAACAATAACCCCCCTCCCAGCCTCTCCACCCTAAACAATAACCCCCCTCCCAGCCTCTCCACCCTAAACAATAACCCCCCTCCCAGCCTCTCCACCCTAAACAATAACCCTCCTCCCTGCCTCAACACCTTAAACACCCCCCATCCCTGCCTCTCCACCCTAAACACCCCCCTGCCTCTCCAACCTAAACAAAAAACCTCTGTGTTTAATGATGGGGTTAGTATGAGGGAGGAGGTCCTCTGTAACAATGGAGGTAGTGTTGAGGAAGGGGTCCTGTGTAATGATGGAGAGAGGGATGGTGATGGGGGGATTGGTTTTGTTTAACCATGCCCCTTCCACTATTGACAGGCTGGCCATACCCACTTTTTGGCATGACGTGCTGCATGCTTACATCGGCCTCAAGTTCTAAAGTTGGGAGGTATATACTCAGTCCTGTGATGCTGGGGCTGTATACTCTGTCCTGTGATGCTGGGGCTGTATACTCTGTCCTGTGATGCTGGGGCTGTATACTCTGTCCTGTGATGCTGGGGCTATATACTCTGTCCTGTGATGCTGGGGCTGTATACTCTGTCTTGTGATGCTGGGGCTGTATACTCTGCCCTGTGATGCTGGGGCTGTATACTCTGTCCCGTGATGCTGGGGCTGTATACTCTGTCCTGTGATGCTGGGGCTGTATACTCTGTCCTGTGATGCTGGGGCTGTATACTCTGTCCTGTGATGCTGGGGCTGTATGCTCTGTCCTGTGATGCTGGGGCTGTATGCTCTGTCCTGTGATGCTGGGGCTGTATACTCTGTCCTGTGATGCTGGGGCTGTATACTCTGTCCTGTGATGCTGGGGCTGTATACTCTGTCCTGTGATGCTGAGCTAAATACTCCTGACACTATGGGTGGAAGCTAGTGGAATAGAGGGGACGGAGTGGGTAGATTCTATACGGGATGGGGCCTATGAGAAGTGGGAGGGGTCAAAAAGGAGGAGCAGGGTCTGGAGCCCCCCTACTCTAAAACTTCACCAGCCACCACTGCTCTACATAGGCTCTCAAAAGGAGTCAGAGTGTATGGGGTAGGGCGGAATTCAATCAATTGTTGAAGAAAATGCCTGAGTTGTAGGTAACAATAGTGTTCTTGCAAGGGGATATCATGAGAACAGCTTAAGGTGTTGAAATGTCAGTATCTTAGTAGGGGTAAACAGGGAGTGGACATCTGTGACGTATAAAATAATCTGCAGACCAGGCCCAAGGCCTCTTATATCCTGGATCTCATCGTAAGAACACCATCCTGTTGCAGTGTGAGGGGACTGCGGCCTACCAAGGGGCACACAGCCTGCAGCTCCAGCCCAGAGGTTTAGAACGTCACCTGCTTCCAGAAGGACGCTCTGCAGCATCACGTAATGTCACGGAACCGGCGGGGTCAGCAGACTGAAAACCATCGCGACACATCTGCTGCCAGGAGGATCGTTTGATCGCTCTTTGGAGGACTGCTGAATGGGTACAGGATTGATGAGGGGGCTTTGCCCAGGAATCCTATTGCCTTCCATAAACACCACACTTGAACACTGTGCACAGACACCTGTTATCCGGATCACATATAGCTGGTGCGGTGATATAGCACTCCTCTTTTACGTTGCTCCTCATCACTCTGTTACAGGGACCCTTGTTCATAGAGCTCCAACGTGCCGGTGAAGATATAGCAAGGAGTTGCTTTTAGAACATTATTGTTATTACTCTTAAAGGGGACACATCACTGGTGTTTATATTACCTCATTGCGCATTGGTATAAAAGGTACTATAGACCATCCTGGGGTTCCCTTTTAGCCATAGAATTCTACAGCAATCAATAGCTTGCTTGGGGAGTCAATTTAATCTGTGTACATTGATATTATTCTCTTATTGTTGCAAAGTGTTATTGACTGATAACTATTTCAACCGAGTCTTGGCTGTTTATCCACAATTTGGCTGACCAATATCCTTTAGACCCCTTTCACACTGCCAGCGTTTTTCAGGCACTACAGCGCTAAAAATAGCGCCTGTATAGCGCCTGAAAAAAGCGTCTCCTTTCACTCCAGTGTGAAAGCCCGAGGGCTTTCACACTGGAGTGGTGCGCTGGCAGGGTGTCACAAAAAGTCCTGCCAGCAGCTTCTTTGGAGCGGTGAACTCACCGCTCCTCCACCGCTGCTCCCCATTGGGCAGCGCTGCGATACCGCCGACAAAACGCCACCCCGGCGGCATTTTCCAAGTGTATTTAACCCCCTTTCTGCCTCTAGCGGGTGATTGAAACCACCCCGCTATCGGCGGAATAGCGCCACTAAAACGACGGTAAATCAGCGCTAAAAATTGCGCCGCTTTACCGCCGACGCCCCCCCGCGACTTGGTGTGAAAGGGCTCTTAAAGTCTTTTCTCTTGAGTAAGTAAATTTTAGATAGTTTAAACTGTTTGAACTGTGTCTGTGTCATTACTGTGTTATTCCATTAATCACATTGCTAGGTGTGCAAGAGGGGCTGAGAAAGATCTTTGGGGTTGAGAGGCAGAGTAACGGACTGAACAAACAAAAACCAAGCAGGGCCCTCTGATCTCTCCTGTATTGAATTGTATTGTAAGTGTACTGTCTGCCCCCATGTTGTAAAGTGCTGCGCAAACTGTTGGCACTATATAAATCCTGTATAATAATAATAAAGCAGCTCCTTTGGGGGTATCGCTACAGTTAGAAATGACAATCTGCTGCCACCAAGTGGTTTTTACAGTGTACTTCATGTTCAGTGTGAATCACATCCACGTGTCATGACCTGTAGTACTCATGACAGTAGAGTAAAGGGACATGCAGTACAAAACATGGTAGGTCTGTGAAGATAATACTGTTGGCAGGATGAGAAATGGCTAGGGATGATGCAAGCAAACTAATCAATGGATTTGTCACTGTGCTGATTTACTTAATTGTACATCTGTGATGAATCAGCCCAACACACACATACTACTCAGCTTTCATTATACAACCCCTGGCAAAAATTATGGAATCACCAGTCCCTGAGGATGTTCCTTCAGTTGTTTATTGTTGTAGAAAAAAAGCAGATCACAGACATGGCCAAAAACTAAAGGCATTTCAAATGGCAACTTTCTGGCTTTAAGAAACACTAAAAGAAATCAAGAAAAATAATTGTGGTGGCCAGTAATAGTTAGATTTATAGAACAAGCACAGGGAATAAATTATGGAATCACTCAATTCCGAGGAAAAAAATTATGGAATCATCCTGTAGATTTTCATTACAAACACTAACACCTGCATCAGATTAAATCTGCTTGTTAGTATGTAGATAAAAAGGAGTGATCACACCTTGGAGAGCTGTTGCAACAAGTGGACTGACATGAAGCATGGCTCCAACACCAGAGATGTCAATTGAAAAAAGGAGAGGATTATCAAACTCCTTAAAGAGGGTAAATCATCACACAGTGTTGCACAAGATGTTGGTTGTTCACAGTCGGCTGTGTCTAAAACATGGACCAAATACAAACAACATGGGAAGGTGGTTAAAGGCAAGCATACTGGTAGACCAAGGAAGACATCAAAGTGTCAAGACAGAAAACTTAAAGCAATATGCCTTGAAAACAGAAAATGCACAACAAAACAAATGAGGAATAAATGGGAGGAAACTGGAGTCAACATCTGTGACCGAACTGTAAGAAACCGCCTAAAGGAAATGGGATTTACATACAGAAAAGCTAAAAGAAAGCCATCTCTAACACCTAAACACAAAAAAAAACAAGGTTACAATGGGCTAAGGAAAGGCAATCGTGGACTGTGGATGATTGGATTTCTGTCTTGACGCTTTGATGTCTTCCTTGGTCTACCAGTATGCTTGCCTTTAACCACCTTCCCATGTTGTTTGTATTTGGTCCATGTTTTGGACACAGCCGACTGTGAACAACCAACATCTTGTGTAACACTGCGTGATGATTTACCCTCTTTAATGAGTTTGATAATCCTCTCCTTTTTTCAATTGACATCTCTGGTGTTGGAGCCATGCTTCATGTCAGTCCACTTGTTGCAATAGCTCTCCAAGGTGTGATCACTCCTTTTTACCTACATACTAACAAGCAGATTTAATCTGATGCAGGTGTTAGTGTTTGTAATGAAAATTTACAGGGTGATTCCATAATTTTTTCCTCAGAATTGAGTGATTCCATAATTTATTCCCTGTGCTTGTTCTATAAATCTAACTGTTACTGGCCACCACAATTATTTTTCTTGATTTCTTTTAGTGTTTCTTAAAGCCAGAAAGTTGCCATTTGAAATGCCTTTAGTTTTTGGCCATGTCTGTGATCTGCTTTTTTTCTACAACAATAAACAACTGAAGGAACATCCTCAGGGACTGGTGATTCCATAATTTTTGCCAGAGATTGTATTTAGAGCAAGCAAGGACACAAGTAAGCCAGATACAAAAGTATTAAACTGTAAGGTGGGCAAAAAATAAAAAAATAAAACACCCATTAAGACATACCTGCCATTTTTATTTGAATGTTACAGTATATGCAACTAGTGTTCTGTCAAGTTTAAAGTGACTCTAAACAATATCTGTATTCTGCAAAAATAATTCATACACATACACTACTTAATGGTCCTGTTATCCATTTTTCTAGAAATTGAATCTGAGTTTTTATTTGCCTCCTTTTAACATCCTCCGTGCTCCCGAACCTATTCTTTTCCCCCTCACTAATGTTTGGAATGAGCAGTACACGTTGGTTCTGGTTGTGTGCACTGCTCTATGCACACCGCACATCCCATAGTCCAAGAGAGTAAGAGGGGGTGGCTACGTTCCTACATACAGCGGGACCATGGAGAGAGAATGTAGCCACCCTCTAACAGGAAGTTGGACAGAAAGAATTGGGAAGAGGTTGAGAGTTTGAGAGTCATAGAATAGAATACATGCTTGAAAATATTTATCTTTTCTACATCTGAGTTTATTGTCACTTTAAATACAAGACACCTTTGACACTAAAAGGTTTACACACTTGTCACACATTCCTGGGAAAAAAAAATATTATCTAACCAATCTGAATCTGCGTCTGTAATAGAACATCAATCATTATTGGTTCCTCTGTAAGGCCCCTTTCACACGGGGCTGTCCGTTTTTAGTACTCCGCTTGCTCAGCGGGGATCACTCCATTGATCCCTGCTGAGCCAGTGGATGACAAGTCCGTCTCTGCACCCTGTGCAGGGACGGACCTGTCAGAGAGTCCGCTCTCCCCTATGGGAGATGATTACAGACCGCCTGTCCGTTTTCATTTGATCCACATGTCACCGCTAACATCTGGCGCTCCATAGAGCTGTATGGAGTGACCGTTCAGATCCGCCTGAAAAACTGACAGATGGATCTGAACGCTCCGCACATGTGAAAGGGGCCTAATGCTGTTCCACACTTTGCAACAAGTTCTGACAACAGTAAGCAGCAGTTGGGGCTCATTCACACCATAATGCATGAGCAGCATGGGGTCATCGGTTTGAATCCCAACCACCACACTACCTACCTGGAGTTTGCATGTTCTCCCTGTGTCTGTGTGGCTTTCCTCCGGTTGCTCCTGTTTCCTCCCACACTCCAAAGACATGCTGGTAGGTCAATTGGCTCCTGTCTAAATTGGCCCTAGTATGTATATGTATGCATGTGAGTTAGGGACCTTAGATTGTGAGCGCCGCTTGAGAGCCAAAACTGATGTGAATGTGGAATACATACACTATATTACCAACAGTATTGGGACACCTGCCTTTACACAGACATAAACTTAATTGCCTCCCAGTCTTAGTCCATACAGTTCAATATTGAGTTGGCCCGCCCTTTGCAGCTATAACAGCATCAACTCTTCTGGGAAGGCTGTCCACAAGGTTTAGGAGTGTGTCTATGGGAATGTTTGACCATTCTTCCAGAAGCACATATGTGAGGTCGGGCACTGATGTGGACGATGATGATGCTTTATACATGCGTTTTTGGTGCGTTTCCATTGAAGTCTATATGGCACAAAATCATGCTGCACCTTCCCCAAAGACGCATCACAGTTGCATTGCTTTGTTGTGAACGAGAAGAGCTGAAATTAATGTGGTTTCCATTGCCATGCGATTCTGTCATTGGAAATTCACTAGTGTGAATGCTTTTACCTTGTGCAACAGCACTTTGCAACATATCAGAACGCACTTTGTTGCACAAAAATGCAGAACATCTTATCTTTTTATTCAGTGCACACAGTCAACACAGTTTATTTAACTGAACTCAAGCCATAGGACATAAGGCCATTTGCCTTGTCCTTGCATTCAGACTGTGTTGGTTAACAAAGTCCAATGCTGTTGGACTTTGTCCCGCAGGCAACGATGGGGCACTATTCCTTCCCCTGACACCAGTGATGGGGCACTATTCCTTCCCCCGACACCAGTGATGGGGCACTATTCTTTCCACTGACACCATTGATGGGGCAATATTCTTTCCAATGACACAAGATTAGTAACACCTCATCTAGAATATGCAGTTCAGTTTTGGCCACCAGTTCACAAAAAGGATATTGGGGAACTGGAAAAAGTGCAGAGAAGGGCAACCAAACTGATAAGAGGCATGGAGGAGCTCAGCTATGAGGAAAGATTAGAGGAATTTATTCTGATGAACATGTATAAATGCATAAGGGGTCCATATAGTGAATTTGGGGTTGAATTATTCACTTTAAGGTCATCACTGAGGACAAGGGGGCACTCTTTACGTCTAGAGGAAACGAGATTTAATCTCCAAATACAGAAAGTCTTCTTCACAGTAAGACTCCCTCCAGAGGTGATTCTGGCCAGCTCAGTAGATTGTTTTAAGAAAGGCCTGGATTCTGTGCTAAATATACATATTATAATTGGATACTAACATTTATAGGTAAAGTTGATCCAGGGAATATCTGATTTCCTCTTGGGGGATCAGGAAGGAATTTTTCCCCCACTTGAGCAAATTGGCTCATGCTTTGTTTTGTTTTGTTTTTTTGTTTTTTTGCCTTCCTCTGGATCAATTGTGGGTATAGGATTCTGTATATGGAGATTTTCTATTTGTGTGTGTTTTTTTTTGTTTTTGTTAATTCTATGTTGATTGAACTGGATGAACTAGTATCTTTTTTTCAACCAGATTAACTATGTAACCAACGATGGGGCACTATTCCTTCCGCTGACACCAACAGTGGGGCACTGTTCCTTCCGCTGACACCAACAGTGGGGCACTGTTCCTTCCGCTGACACCAACAGTGGGGCACTGTTCCTTCCGCTGACACCAAGAGTGGGGCACTATTCCTTCCTCTCACACCAACAGTGGGGCACTGTTCCTTCCACTGGCACCAACAGCGGGCCACTATTCCTTCCGCTGACCCCAGCAGTGGGGCACTATTTCTATCCACTGACACCAACAGTGGGGCACTGTTCCTTCCGCTGACCCCAACAGTGGGGCACTGTTCCTTCCGCTGACCCCAACAGTGGGGCACTGTTCCTTCCGCTGACCCCAACAGTGGGGCACTGTTCCTTCCGCTGACCCCAACAGTGGGGCACTGTTCCTTCCGCTGACCCCAACAGTGGGGCACTGTTCCTTCCGCTGACCCCAACAGTGGGGCACTGTTCCTTCCGCTGACCCCAACAGTGGGGCACTGTTCCTTCCGCTGACCCCAACAGTGGGGCACTGTTCCTTCCGCTGACCCCAACAGTGGGGCACTGTTCCTTCCGCTGACCCCAACAGTGGGGCACTGTTCCTTCCGCTGACCCCAACAGTGGGGCACTGTTCCTTCCGCTGACCCCAACAGTGGGGCACTGTTCCTTCCGCTGACCCCAACAGTGGGGCACTGTTCCTTCCGCTGACCCCAACAGTGGGGCACTGTTCCTTCCGCTGACCCCAACAGTGGGGCACTGTTCCTTCCGCTGACCCCAACAGTGGGGCACTGTTCCTTCCGCTGACCCCAACAGTGGGGCACTGTTCCTTCCGCTGACCCCAACAGTGGGGCACTGTTCTTCCGCTGACCCCAACAGTGGGGCACTGTTCTTCCGCTGACCCCAACAGTGGGGCACTGTTCCTTCCGCTGACCCCAACAGTGGGGCACTGTTCCTTCCGCTGACCCCAACAGTGGGGCACTGTTCCTTCCGCTGACCCCAACAGTGGGGCACTGTTCCTTCCGCTGACCCCAACAGTGGGGCACTGTTCCTTCCGCTGACCCCAACAGTGGGGCACTGTTCCTTCCGCTGACCCCAACAGTGGGGCACTGTTCCTTCCGCTGACCCCAACAGTGGGGCACTGTTCCTTCCGCTGACCCCAACAGTGGGGCACTGTTCCTTCCGCTGACCCCAACAGTGGGGCACTGTTGATCTTTTATTAAAAGAATCAAGCAACCAATTTTATACAAAAGTAAAAAACAAAACCATAGTACAAAACTTCAACAGAAATCCAAGGAATACACATTCATGTTCAGAATATATACAATATATACATAATCCACTACCAAAATTATTTACATAAAGCAGCAGAGAGGGCCTAAGAGGCACAACCCATCACCTATGTACGCAGCCATTTATCAAAAATTAATCCAAAAAAATAATAATCTAGGGTGATAAGAGACAGACAGCCACACCCGGGAAAGAGACTCCTGGCAGTCAGGGAGGCTTGAAACCCCTCCACGCCTTCAACCAAGCCCCCTGACTCCGCTTGTCTCTCTCAAGTACCCGAATCTTCTCCACCTCATGCAGAATGTCATACGCCACCACCTGAACAGGAAGGATTTTACGCCGAATGCAGACCTGACACCGTGCGTTCCAAGTGAAATAACGGACTACTAGGCTAACTAGAAAAAGTGTATCTAAACAAAAAACCCCACCAGTATTGAATGCTCCGTACACCCACTCAGCATAACCCAGCCTGGAGAGGAAAGGGACACCGAGGGCCCGCCCCACCTGTTTGTACACCTCTATGTTAAAAGGGCAATGAAGCAGAAAATGGTCCATAGTCTCCTCCTCACCTGCACACTCCTCCCGAGGACAGCTACGATCCACCCCACTGCGGAATTTCAAATTGCCCCTAACATAGAGTCTCCCATGGAAGCACAACCAGGCCAGATCCCTGAATTTAGGGGGTACTCTGTCCAAATTAATAAGTCTCAACCCTGCCCTCAAAACTGGGCCTGGGCAATCCCTTAAGGCCAGTGGGTCATGAAAGACTTCGCTCAAGACTCGACTCATAAGGACTTTCCTCGGAACCGATCTGAGATCTTCAGCCGACAATCGCCACTGCCGTAGTAACTTCAGGCACGGAGCGACATAGGCTGGTAGCTGACCACGATGACCCCTGAGATTCTTCACTTGGCCACCTTCTTCCCAAAGTCGTAGAAAAGGCCTAAACCAAGATCTAAATATGCCTGCCCATCCAGGAGGTTCCACTGCAAGCATATTACCAATATTAAACTTGAGAAAAAGCAGTGAAAAGAAAAGAACTGGGTTGACCATACCTAAGCCACCCTCCCTCCTGGATAGATAGGTGACATTCCTCTTGATGGGGTTCAGTCTGTTCCCCCACAACATCTGGAAGAACACACTACTGACCCTAGCATAGAGAGACACTGGCAAGATGCAGACAAAGCTGACATACAAGAAGATCGGAATCAGGTAAGTCTTAATCAGATCAACCCTTTCCCTCATAGATAACTTCCATCTCTTCCAGCTGACCACCTTAGTATTGGCAATTTCCAGTCTGCCTTCCCAGTTTTTGAGGCCATAATCGCCAGGTCCAAATTCAATGCCTAAAATCTTAATTCTTTCCTGGGGCACTGGAAAGGTGTCCGGGAGATCAAACCCCTCACCTTCCTTTCCCATCCAGAAAACTTCACTCTTTTCCTGATTGATCTTGGAGCCTGATGCTTCAGAATACCGTGATGTCAGAGAGACCACCTCCTCTGCTTCATCCGCCCCAGTGACAATCACCGACACATCGTCCGCATAGGCAACAACCCTCAAAGGCGGCTCACCCGGAAGCCCCACTGGCACCCCACACAACATGCCGCTCTCTAGCCTCCTGATGAAGGGGTCGATTGCAAACACATAGAGCAGGGGACTCAGGGGACAACCCTGGCGCACCCCGGAGCCAACCTCAAAGGACTGCCCAACCCAACCATTAACAAGAGGAAAGCTCTCTGCCCCCTCATACAAGACTTTTAACCAATCGACAAAACCACCCGGCAGACCGTACTTACTAAGGAGCAACCACAGGTACTCATGGTTAACACGATCAAAAGCCTTTGCCTGATCCAATGTCAGCAAATACTTTCCCCAGCCTGCAGCCCTGCACCGCTCCAAGGCCTCCCGGACAGCTAAAACTGCTGTGAAGGTGCACCTACCCTGGACCGAACAGTGCTGATGGCGAGAAAGCAAAGACTCTGCTACTGACGATAGGCGCCAGAAAATGATCTTTGCCAGTATCTTTCTATCGACATTAAGAAGGCTGATGGGGCGCCAATTCTCAATCATCGAAGGATCTTTACCCTTTGAAAGAAGAATCACAGCTGAGTGCCTCATGGAAGAAGGAAGTACCCCCTCAGCAAGGCAACTGTTAAAAACCTCTACCAAATGTGGGGCCAGAATAGACTTAAAAGCTTTGTAAAACTCAGCCGTCAAGCCATCCGGTCCAGGTGACTTTTTGATGGCAAGCTGTTCAATTGCCCTATCACCTCTTCAACTGTGATCTCCTCTGTCAAATTCATCAATGGGACATCTTCATCATTTAGACCTGGAGTAGAGTCCAAAAAGCTTTCCATCTTGTCACGGTCAAGCTCTTTCCTCCCAAGAAGGTCAGCATAAAAGGACCTCACGACCTCCAGAATCCCTGACCTGGACTTTGTCAAGGAACCTGTACTGTCCTTAAGGCCAACGACCGTTTTAACAGCTACACCTTGTTTGCAGTTCTGGTAAGGGTCAGGCGAGTGGTACTTCCCATAGTCCCTCTCCAGAACCAAAGAGGCATGCCGGTCATATTGACACTTCCTGAGAAGGAGTTTCACTTCGGAGATTGCCCCAGGATCTCCTCCTCTCGAGACAAGAATATCCAGCTTCCTCCGTAAACGTTGGTAGGTCATGTATTTATTAAACTGCTTTCTATTGGCTAGGCCCCTGAAGAATCCAGCAATCCTCTTTTTGGTCAGCTCCCACCACTCAGCCTTGCTGCTACAAAAGTCCAGGATGGTCACCTGTGCCTGAAAGAATTCCTCAAAGGATTGTCTAACATGTTCTTCCTTGAGTAGAGTCTAATTCAATCTCCAGATGCCCTTGCCCCTCTGAGGGGCGTCTGAAGCATTCAGGACCACAGATAGCATACAGTGATCAGAGAACTCTACTGCCTGCACCACTGGGGGTGAGAAAGCAGAGGTCTCCTTCAAAAAAAACCTATCTATTCTACTCTGACTATTACCTCGATGAAAGGTGAACCCAGTGTCATCCGGGAGGTGCTTAAAGTGCACATCCACAAGACCAGCATCCCTAACCATACTATTTAAAAAAACGCTATCATATCCCAGCCTGTCCTTGAAGTCCTTCCTGTCCTTGGGCCTAGTTACTGTATTAAAGTCACCTCCAAAGACCACTTGCCGGGATGTAAAAAGAAATGGCTTGATCCTTGTAAAAAGGCATTTCCTGTCCCACTTTATGTGCGGTCCATAAACATTAATTAGGCGCAGGTCCTGCCCTCCCACAAGGACGTCTAAGACCATACATCTCCCAATCTCCACCTCAATAACCCGCCGGACAGTTACCATGCCGGTTTTAAACAACACCGCCACACCGCCGTAAGGCTCGGCCGCAAGAGACCAGTAAGATGGACCATACCTCCACTCTCTCTTGGCCATATGAATATCTGCCAAGGAGGTGAGCCTAGTCTCTTGCAAAAATAAAATTTCAGCATCTAATTGGCTGAACAAAAAGAAGGCCATAGAACGAGCTCTTACTGACTTAATGCTAGCGACATTTATTGTCACCACTTTTAACGGAGGGGGAACCGCCATTTGGGTTATTGGGTGGATTGCTTCTTAGCTCCCCTCTGCTGCTCATCACCAGAAGCCTCTCTCTTTCTTGAGGCCGCCTCAAACTCCATTTCGGAATCAGAACTTCGCTCCGAAGAAGCTCCAGATGAAGAGATATCCCAATTAGAGGACCTATACCGGTTGGAGACAGGCACTGGAGCCTGTTCTGTCCTCACCACCTGCTTCTTCCGCTTCCCAACCTTCCTTCTCTCCTCCAGGTACTGCAGGTCAGCTTCAGAGATGCCCTCATCTCTTACTTTTTTCTGTGAAGTCTTTACAGAAGACTTCTTTACAGAGGAAGAAGCAACCTTTTTAGTACCCACTACCACTGCTGGTGGGGGGGGTGCTCCCTTTGAATCAGACTTAGGAGGGGTAGACTCCTGGGGGGGAACTGACTCGGGGGGCACAGACTTGGAAGGTTCTGACACATGAGGAGAGGGTACAGTAGGCTGGGGGGAGACAGATACAGATACAGAAGGAATACTTACAGACACATGAGGGGTGGCCACAGGAACTGGAGAGGGATCCTGAGCAGGACCAGGGGAGTCGGTCACCGCAGAGGAAGATGGTACACCAGGGGCCTCACCCTCCATCCTGTCCAACCTTGACATGTCATCAATTACCTCCTTCTCCATATTGTGCCAGGCTTCAGGACATCTGCTGTAGGGGTGGCCAAGGCGCAGGCACAGGTTGCACCTGATCATTTCGGTGCAGTCCTTAGCCATATGACCCTGACCCCGACACACTGAACATATCAAGGCTGAACAGGAGGAACTCAAATGCCCCTTTTCTCCACAGCGGTGACACAGCTTCGGCTGACCAGGGTAAAAAACAGTCATCCTATCCCTCCCTATAAAAGCTGAGGAGGGCAGGTGACGGACAACATTCCCATCCCTGGCCAACCTGACTGTAACTGACCAACCCCCAGTCCAGATGTTACGCTCATCAAGGATTTTATTGGGCTTGGTCAAAACCTCCCCATAGTTCCTTAACCAAACCTCTAGATCCCGGGCAGGGACACTCTCATTAGTGAGGATAATTGTGATTTTTTTTTACTGTAGACCTCTGAGAAACTGCAACTGGGGCCAGACCTTCCCATTCAGGTCTTGACCTGCACCGAGCCTCATATCTCTCCCAGAACAGGTCAAGACCCTCTGGCCTGGTGAAGCTAACTGTATAATCCCGGCTCCCAGCTACATGTATAAAGGCATACAGATCATTTGCCCCAAAACCCATCTCCAAAATCAAATCCACCACTGCACGCCGTGCTGGAGGGATCGCACCACCTTCCCATTTCAGAATAACAACATTACGTCTGGGACCCCCAGCAGAAGCCAGAGACCCAAGACCAGATCCTGGGGTGCTCAAAGTGGTAGCCTGTAGGGGAAAACCCCGCTTGGGAGCAGAGCTACCAGGAGCAGAGCGTACCACCTGAGCAAAGGTAGGTTTATCAGGGCCAAGGCCCCACACTGAAGTCACATTAGTCTGTACATCATTATCAACTCTCTGAACTGAACTGGAAGAATCCATAGCAGGACGATTGTCCATCACACTGATACTGGGGTGATTGTTATCAGTCACACAAACATTCACATTCCCATCAGGAATAATCACAGTTTCTGCTGCAATACCAGCTGTCTCCTGAAGCTGTGCTGTAGAGTCCTCAGCAGCTGTGGGGCAAACAGCTTTGGACTCAGCTAAAGGGGGGTTAATGGGCTCTGCTGACACCTGTGGTTCTTCTACAGAAATGACATTTTTTAAAAGTAACTCTTGCTGCATTGCAGCATCAGCAGGCACAACATTGCTGCACACAGGATCAGCAGCCTGATTGTCATTAGGCACATTGTCGGTGTTGAAAGGCACAAAAACAGTCTTATCCACAACATGGGACTTGGCAGTCTTTACCTTATCAGGTACATCATCCGTAATGTCCTCCTCATTAAACATTAACTGATTCCTCCGCATAGGAGACTCCATTACCTGGATGGCCCTGAGCATGCCTCCTGAGTCCTGGGAAGGCATGGGGCTGCTTACCTCTCCCTGAGGGGGCAGGGGGTCAGAACTGGGGGTCTCCTCCTCCACCTCCATCTTTGTCATCCTTCCAAACCTCCTGTCATTTCCAAACTTCTCCTTAAATGGCCCATCTCTGCCTTCCATCATGGCCACAATGGTCTCCTGATGGTCCACACGGACTTTGGCCAACTGGATCTCCGGATCCATGGATCCACGCTTCTGGCTGTGTAAGCCCTCACGCTGCCTTCGCAGACGCTTCAGCTCCGCTCGTAGCTTGTAAAGCTTATCCCTCTCCCTATTTAGGACCTTAATCCCGGCCACCACTCGCTCCCGAATGGCTTCGGAACCTTCATCCCCACCAGGGGTAGAGAGATCAGCTTGTACAGGGGCAGGCATGTCACCCGACGGCCCAGGAGATGGCTGTGAGCTTCCAGCAGGAGAGGCCCTGCTGGCCTCCATGGCTTCCCCAGAAAGGGGCCAGGAGAGCTGGGATAGATTTCCTCACCAGTCCCCTCTCACACGGATCTGCAGCAGCTCCAGAGAGACAGCCTCCTCCTGACACACCTGTGCTCCAATGATGGGTGGGGCACTATTCCTCCCACTGACACCAATGATGGGGCACTGTTCCTTCCGCTGACCCCAACAGTGGGGCACTGTTCCTTCCGCTGACCCCAACAGTGGGGCACTGTTCCTTCCGCTGACCCCAACAGTGGGGCACTGTTCCTTCCGCTGACCCCAACAGTGGGGCACTGTTCCTTCCGCTGACCCCAACAGTGGGGCACTGTTCCTTCCGCTGACCCCAACAGTGGGGCACTGTTCCTTCCGCTGACCCCAACAGTGGGGCACTGTTCCTTCCGCTGACCCCAACAGTGGGGCACTGTTCCTTCCGCTGACCCCAACAGTGGGGCACTGTTCCTTCCGCTGACCCCAACAGTGGGGCACTGTTCCTTCCGCTGACCCCAACAGTGGGGCACTGTTCCTTCCGCTGACCCCAATAGTGGGGCACTGTTCCTTCCGCTGACCCCAACAGTGGGGCACTGTTCCTTCCGCTGACCCCAACAGTGGGGCACTGTTCCTTCCGCTGACCCCAACAGTGGGGCACTGTTCCTTCCGCTGACCCCAACAGTGGAGCACTGTTCCTTCCGCTGACCCCAACAGTGGAGCACTATTGATCTTTTATTAAAAGAATCAAGCAACCAATTTTATACAAAAGTAAAAAACAAAACCATAGTACAAAACTTCAACAGAAATCCAAGGAATACACATCCATGTTCAGAATATATACAATATATACATAATCCACTACCAAAACTATTTACATAAAGCAGCAGAGAGGGCCTAAGAGGCACAACCCATCACCTATGTATGCAGCCATTTATCAAAAATTAATCCAAAAAATAATAATCTAGGGTGAAAAGAGACAGACAGCCACACCCGGGAAAGAGACTCCTGGCAGTCAGGGAGGCTTGAAACCCCTCCACGCCTTCAACCAAGGCCCCTGACTCCGCTTGTCTCTCTCAAGCACCCGAATCTTCTCCATCTCATGCAAAATGTCATACACCACCATCTCAACAGGAAGGAATGCTGACCTGACACCATGCGTTCCAGGTGAAATAACGGACTACTAGGCTAACTAGAAAAAGTGTATCCAAACAAAAAACACCACCAGTATTGAATGCTCCATACACCCACTCAGCATAACCCAGCCTGGAGAGGAAAGGAACACAGAGCCCCACCTGTTTGTACACCTCTATGTTAAAAGGGCAATGAAGCAGAAAATGGTCCATAGTCTCCTCCTCACCTGCACACTCCTCCCGAGGACAGCTACGATCCATCCCACTGCGGAATTTCAAATTGCCCCTAACATAGAGCCTCCCATGGTAGCACAACCAGGCCAGATCCCTAAATTTAGGGGGTACTCTGTCCAAATTAATAAGTCTTAACCCTGCCCTCAAAACTGGGCCTGGGCAATCCCTTAAGGCCAGTGGGTCATGAAGGACTTCGCTCAAGACTCAACTCATAAGGACTTTCCTCGGAACCGATCTGAGATCTTCAGCCGACAATCGCCACTGCCGTAATAACTTCAGGCACGGAGCAACATAGGCTGGTAGCTGACCACGATGACCCCTGAGATTCTTCACTTGGCCACCTTCTTCCCAAAGTCGCAGAAAAGGCCTAAACCAAGATCTAAAAATGCCTACCCATCCAGGATGTTCCACTGCAAGCATATTACCAATGTTAAACTTGAGAAAAAGCAGTGAAAAGAACTGGGTTGACCATACCTAAGCCATCCTCCCTCCTGGATAGATAGGTGACATTCCTCTTGAAGGGGTTCAGTCTGTTCCCCCACAACATCTGGAAGAACACACTACTGACCCTAGCATAGAGAGACACTGGCAAGATGCAGACAAAGCTGACATATAAGAAGATCGGAATCAGGTAAGTCTTAATCAGATCAACCCTTTCCCTCATAGATAACTTCCATCTTTTCCAGCTGGCCACCTTAGTATTGGCAATTTCCAGTCTGCCTTCCCAGTTTTTGAGGCCATAATCGCCGGGTCCAAATTCAATGCCTAGAATCTTAATTCTTTCCTGGGGCACTGGAAAGGTGTCCGGGAGATCAAACCCCTCCCCTTCCTTTCCCATCCAGAAAACTTCACTCTTTTCCTGATTGATCTTGGAGCCTGATGCTTCAGAATACCGTGATGTCAGAGGGACCACCTCCTTTGCTTCATTCGCCCCGGTGACAATCACCGACACATCGTCCGCATAGGCAACAACCCTCAAAGGCGGCTCACCCGGGAGCCCCACTGGCACCCCACACAACATGCCGCTCTCTAGCCTCCTGATGAAAGGGTCGATTGCAAACACATAGAGCAGGGGACTCAGGGGACAACCTTGACGCACTCCAGAGCCAACCTCAAAGGACTGCCCAACCCAACCATTAACAAGAGGAAAGCTTTCTGCCCCCTTATACAAGACTTTCAACCAATCGACAAAACCACCCGGCAGACCGTACTTACTAAGGAGCAACCACAGGTACTCATGGTTAACACGATCAAAAGCATTTGCCTGATCCAATGTCAGCAAATACTTTCCCCAGCCTGCAGCCTTGCATCACTCCAAGGCCTCCCGGACAGCTAAAACCGCTGTGAATTTGCTCCTATCCCCCGGACCGAACAGTGCTGATGGCGAGAAAGCAAAGACTCTGCTACTGACGATAGGCGCCAGAAAAATATCTTTGCCAGTATCTTTCTATCGACATTAAGAAGTCTGATGGGGCGCCAATTCTCAATCATCGAAGGATCTTTACCCTTTGAAAGAAGAATCACAGCCGAGTGCCTCATGGAAGGGGGAAGTACCCCCTCTGCAAGGCAACTGTTAAAAACCTCTACCAAATGTGGGGCCAGAATAGGCTTAAAAGCTTTGTAAAACTCAGCCGTCAAGCCATCCGGTCCAGGTGACTTTTTGATGGCAAGCTGTTCAATTGCCCTCATCACCTCTTCAACTGTGATCTCCTCTGTCAAATTCATCAATGGGACATCTTCATCATTTAGACCTGGAGTAGAGTCCAAAAAGCTTTCCATCTTGTCAAGGTCAAGCTCTTTCCTCCCAAGAAGGTCAGTATAAAAGGACCTCACGACCTCCAGAATCCCTGACCTGGACTTTGTCAAGGAACCTGTACTGTCCTTAAGGCCAACGACCGTTTTAACTGCTACACCTTGTTTGCAGTTCTGGTAAGGGTCAGGCGAGTGGTACTTCCCATAGTCCCTCTCCAGAACCAAAGAGGCATGCCGGTCGTATTGACACTTCCTGAGAAGGAGTTTCACTTCGGAGATTGCCCCAGGATCTCCTCCTCTTGAGATAAGAATATCCAGCTTCCTCCGTAAACGTTGGTAGGTCATGTATTTATTAAACTGCTTTCTGTTGGCTAAGCCCCTGAAGAATCCAGCAATCCTCTTTTTGGTCAGCTCCCACCATTCAGCCTTGCTGCTACAAAAGTCCAGGATGGTCACCTGTGCCTGAAAGAATTCCTCAAAGGATTGTCTAACATGTTCTTCCTTGAGTAGAGTCGAATTTAATCTCCAGATGCCTATACCCCTCTGAGGGGCGTCTGAAGCATTCAGGACCACAGATAGCATACAGTGATCAGAGAATTCTACTGCCTGCACCACGGGGGGTGAGAAAGCAGAGGTCTCCTTAAAAAAAAAACCTATCTATCCTACTCTGACTATTACCTTGATGAAAGGTGAACCCAGTGTCATCCGGGAGGTGCTTAATGTGCACATCCACAAGACCAACATCCCTAACCATACTATTTAAAAAAAACGCTATCATATCCCAGCCTGTCCTTGAAGTCCTTCCTGTCCTTGGGCCTAGTTACTGTATTAAAGTCACCTCCAAAGACCACTTGCCGGGATGTAAAAAGAAATGGCTCGATCCTTGTAAAAAGGCACTTCCTGTCTCACTTTGTGTGCGGCCCATAGACATTATTTAGGCACAGGTCCTGCCCTCCCACAAGGACGTCTAAGACCATACATCTCCCAATCTCCACCTCAATAACCCGCCGGACAGTTACCATGCCGGTTTTAAACAACACCGCCACACCGCCGTAAGGCTCGGCCGCAAGAGACCAGTAAGATGGACCATACCTCCACTCTCTCTTGGCCCTATGAATATCTGCGAAGATGGTGAGCCTAGTCTCTTGCAAAAATAAAATTTCAGTGTCTAATTGGCTGAACAAAAAGAAGGCCATAGAACGAGCTCTTACTGACTTAATGCTGGCGACATTTATTGTCACCACTTTTAACGGAGGGGGAACCGCCATTTAGGTTATTGGGTGGATTGCTTCTTAGCTCCCCTCTGCTGCTCATCACCAGAAGCCTCTCTCTTTCTTGAGGCCGCCTCAAACTCCATCTCAAAATCGGAACTTCGCTCCGAAGAAGCTCCAGATGAGGAAATATCCCACTTAGAGGACCTATAACAGTTGGAGACAGGCACTGGAGCCTGTTCCGTCCTCACCACCTGCTTCTTCCGCTTTCCAACCTTCCTTCTCTCCTCCAGGTACTGCAGGTCCGCTTCAGAGATGCCCTCATCTCTTGTTTTTTTCTTTGAAGTCTTTACAGAAGACTCCTTTAGAGAGGAAGAAGCGACCTTTTTAGTACCCACTACAACTCCTGGTGGGGGGGGGTGCTCCCTTTGAATCAGACTTAGGAGGGGTAGACTCCTGGGGGGTAACTGACTCGGGGGGCACAGACTTGGAAGGTTCTGACACATGAGGAGAGGGTACAGTAGGCTGGTGGGACACAGAGACAGATACAGAAGGAATACTTACAGACACAGGAGGGGTGGCCACAGGAACTGGGGAGGGACCCTGAGCAGGACCAGGGGAGTCAGTCACTGCAGAGGAGGATGGTACACCAGGGGCCTCACCCTCCATCCCATCCAGCCCTGACATGTCATCAATTACCTCCTTCTCCATATTGTGCCAGGCTTTGGGACATCTGCTGTAGGGGAGACCAAGGCACAGGTTGCACCTGATCATCTGGGTGCAGTCCTTAGCCATATGACCCTGACCCCGACACACTGAACATATCACGGCTGAACAGGAAGAGCTCAAATGCCCCTTTTCTCCACAGCGGTGACACAGTTTCGGCTGACCAAGGTAGAAAATAGTCATCCTATCCCTTCCTATAAAAGCTGAGGAGGGCATGTGACGGACAACATTCCCATCCCTGGCCAACCTGACTGTTACTGACCAACCCCCAGTCCAGATGTTACGCTCATCAAGGATTTTGCTGGGCTTAGTCAAAACCTCACCATAGTTCCTTAACCAGACCTCTAGATCGCGAGCAGGAACACTCTCATTGGTGAGTATGATGGTTAACTTTTTCACCGTTGACCTTTGCGAAACCGCAACTGGGGCCAGACCTTCCCATTCAGGTCTTGACCTGCACCGAGCCTCATATCGCTCCCTGAACAGGTCAAGACCCTCTGGCCTGGTGAAACTAATGGTATAATCCCGTGTCCCAGCTACATGTATTAGAGCATACAGGTAATTTGCCCCAAAACCCATCTCCAAAATTAAATCCACCACTGCACGCCGTGCTGGAGGGATTGCACCACCTTCCCATTTGAGAATTACCACATTTCTTCTCGGACCCCCAGCAGAAGCCAGAGACCCAAGACCAGATCCCGGGGTGCCCAAAGTGGTAGGCTGCAGGGGGAAACCCTGCTTGGGAGCGGAGCTACCAGGAGCAGAGCGTACCACCTGAGCAAATGTAGGTTTATCAGGGCCAAGGCCCCACACTGAAGTCACAGTAGTCTGTACATTACTATTATTATTCACTGCTTGAACGGAGTTGGTAGGACTGTCTATCACACTTGAACTGGAACCATTGTTCATCACACTTGTACTGGGATGATTTTTATCAGTCACACAAACATTCACATTCCCATCAGGAAAAGTCACAGTTTCTGCTGCAATACCAGCTGTCTCCTGAAGCTGTGCTGTAGAGTCTTCAGCAGCTGTGGGGCAAACAGCTTTAGACTCAGCTAAAGGGGGGTTAATTGGCTCTGCTGAATCTTGCAGTTCCTCTGCAGGAATGTCATTTTTTAAATGCAAACTTTGCTGTACTGCAGCATCAGCAGGTACAGCATTGCCACACATGGGATTAGCAGCCTGATTGTCACTGGGCATATTGTCAGTATCAGTCACAAAAACAGTTTTATGCACCACATGGGACTTGACAGGCTTTACCTTGTCAGGCACATTATCAGTAATTTCCTCTTCATGAAACACCAGCTGATCTTCCCGCATAGGAGACTCCATTGCCTGGATTACCCTGAGCATGCCTCCTGAGTCCTGGGAAGGCATGGGGCTGCTTACCTCTCCCTGAAGGGGCAGGGGGTCTGAACTGGGGGTCTCCTCCTCCACCTCCATTTTTGTCATCCTAGCAAACCTTCTGTCATTGCAGAATTTTTCTTTGAAGGGCCCATCTCTGCCTTCCATCATGGACACAGTGGTCTCCTGGTGCTCCACCCGGACCTTGGCAAGTTGGATCACCGGATCCATTGACCCACGTTTCTGGCTATGCAAGCCCTCACGCTGCCTTCTCAAGTGCTTCAGCTCCGCTCTCAGTTTGTACAGCTTGTCTCTTTCCCTATTCAGGGCTTTAATCCCGGCCACCACTCGCTCCTGAATTGCCTCTGAACCTTCATCCTTACCAGGGGCAGAAAGATCACAAGCCATGGTTTGTGCAGGGGCAGGCATGTCACCCGATGGCCCAGGAGATGGCTGCGAGCTTCCAGCAGGAGAGGCCCTGCTGGCCTCCATGGCTTCCCCAGAAAGGGGCCAGGGATAGATTTCACCACCACTCCCCTCTCACATGGTTTTCCTGCAGAAGCTCCAGAGACACCTTCCTTCTGACACACCTGTGCTCCAATGATGGGTGGGGCACTATTCCTTCCGCTGACCCCAACAGTGGGGCACTATTCCTTCCGCTGCCATCAACAGTGGGGCACTGATCCTTCCAGTGGCACCAGCAGTTGGGCACTGATCCTTCCGCCGACACCGACAGTGGGGCACTGTTCCTTCGGCCGACACCGACAGTGGGGCACTGTTCCTTCGGCCGACACCGACAGTGGGGCACTGTTCCTTCGGCCGACACCGACAGTGGGGCACTGTTCCTTCGGCCGACACCGACAGTGGGGCACTGTTCCTTCGGCCGACACCGACAGTGGGGCACTGTTCCTTCGGCCGACACCGACAGTGGGGCACTGTTCCTTCGGCCGACACCGACAGTGGGGCACTGTTCCTTCGGCCGACACCGACAGTGGGGCACTGTTCCTTCGGCCGACACCGACAGTGGGGCACTGTTCCTTCGGCCGACACCGACAGTGGGGCACTGTTCCTTCGGCCGACACCGACAATGGGGCACTGTTCATTCCAGTGACATCAATGATGGGGCACTATTCTTCCCATGGCCACAAATTCTGATGTAGCATCCTGACGTTTAGGCAGGGTTGCTATTAATACTATTTGCCAAGTGATAGTTGCCTTGACCAATTGAGAGGAGCTCAATTGATTTCACCCTAATTCTGGAATTGCTGCACTTCTCTCTTCTGTCACTAGATGGCCGGGTTTCTGGTGACATTAGATAAGACAAGGGCATTGGAAGGATAGATTAGGAATGAATGGGGTGCCTCAGCCAATGGGCAGGGATTTTCTTGGGTCCCTTGGCTTCCTGGGAGAGCCTATTTATTTGGGTGCAGTCAGGTGGTCGGGGTTCTGTGCCACCTGGACGGCTGTCTGATTGGACATGTTGTAATGCCCTAGGGTGCTAGGCCATAAGCCTTGGGCCTATCCCAGGGACATCTGGCTGCTAGGCTGTCTTAGGGCCTACCCAGAAGCAAGAGAGCAGCTTAGGGTTGGGACTGCTGTTTGCAGTCCAACCAGAAATAATTGTTCCGCTGGCCGGGGAACCAGTCATGGTCGGAGGTAGGGGGGAAGCTGATGCCACTAAGGGACCATCCACCTCACCACCGAAGACCACTGTGAGTAAGCTGAGGCCAGTACCAGAGCAGACTTCTCACCAGCTGGGGACAGTGAAGAAGTAGGAAAACTTCAGCAAGTGCCAAGTCAGGGACCCAGTGGGACAGCAGAGGTGACACTTGTGGAGTGCCAAGCCAGGGACCTAACGTGTCAGCAGGGGTGAAGCTTGAGTATCTGTGAGTGCCAAGCCAGGGACCCAATGGTGAAGCGGGGTTGACGCTTGAGCAAGACACTGAGTGATAAATTGGAAAAGCTCAGGGGATCCAGTGGCAGTGGATGAATAAGTCTAGTGAAAGAATGGGAGCTCAGTGGAAGTGAAGTTCTACAATAGGAGATTGTAGAAGAAGTGAAAGAGTTCATTGCAACCTTTGTTAGAAACTGTTACAAGACTGTTGCCAAAGGAGACAGCATTCCTACTCATGCAGATGTGGTGTCTGGCTAGATACCTTTCCTGCATGGCTGTCTACCCATAGAAGTCTCCGAGTCTGCCAATTAACATTGTATCTACTTAAGGGTGTCCTGGCCCCAACCCTCTCTCCTACACTTCTGTTTAAGAGACAATAAATCTCTTTGCATTCAAGAAGTGTCTGGCGCCCATCAATCTACTTTGCATTACACCTACCATGGCTTTTAACCCACTCTACACAGAAGGATGTCAGCTGTCCCTAACCCTGGAGGTCACCATTAGGTCTCAGGGGTTGGGACAGCTACACTGTGGTAATATTTTTTTCCAAGGCCACAAATGACATTTTCTACTCCCACTGGCCACATTTTAAGTCCCCATAAAGTCTGAACGACAGTAAACTTGCCCTTTGTTTAGAAAGTTTGGAGACCCCTGTGTTAGATACTTGAACAAACGCTCTTAAAACAAAAAATGTTATAATGAAATTCTACTAGTAATGGCCAGCTTGGGTTATTCTGATTTCAGACTGATTGAATTGGTGCCATTGTGCATACAAGTTTTAACAATGACGTTAGTCCAATTGGGAAATGATTAGCGCATAGAATAATTTTGGAACGCTTTTGTTAGCAAGGTCGAGGTGGGTATAAGAGATGTTTTTCAGCAGAAAGCAACATGACTTTGATAGGACTTTAATATGGGGAAATGAGCATAGTGCGGAGTCAGCATTGATCGCTAGATGGAGGGCTTGTTGTGAGGGAATGATAACTGCATTAGTAAAAAGATGATCGGCTCATTCCCAGGATGAAGTGAAAATTCACTTTATTAGCTCCATAGTAAAAACAGCATGTCTGCAAGCTTGCTTCGACCCGACTGGGTTTTGTTCACAGCCACCACGAACGATGACTGCATTGTTCATCGTGAAAACAATTTAGTACAGGAGTGTTAGGCAGGATGGAATTTTTTACAGATCTGAATATGGTTTAAATTATTTATCCAGTTTTGAATAGGTTTACAATAGAAAGAAACCAATAAAGGAGAGACAGTTTGTAGCGTTGGCCAGCAGAGGGAATGAGAAGCCACATGCAGAAGAATACAGTTCAGCGCCACCGGCATACAGATGGTATTTGAATATAAAGCTGCTAATTAATCATCCCAGGGTGCAATGTGCAGCGTTAATACTAAAAGACCTGCTAATGATCCTCCGCCCCACCCGTGGCACTCCAGCTGTTAGGAGAGGAAATGGATTGAATAGTTTGGTCAGCCCAAAAGACCTCAGAGACTAGATGAAAAGATGGTGACCAACTGTGTCAAAGGCAGCAGATAGATCAAGTAGTACTTGCAAGGAATATTCACGTTTAAAAACATGTCGGGGGAAACATGAGAGCTGCTATTGCTCACTTTTTTCTGCAGGTGCATGCTCCAATGCTGTCATACTTCACTAATCAAGCAAGTCTCTGACCTGGAACAGATATGAGCATATTGGGTGGCCTGAGAGCTGACATACATATAATACACCTGTTTCAGGTCAATAAATCAAAACCCTGGAGCATGTGCTTGTCAACACAAATCAACGGCCTTCGTGTTTGTTCTGACAGATGTCTCTTAAAGCAGATCTTTACCCAAAAGGGAAAGTTCTGCTTTTCCTCCTCCTCTTTTACATTTGGCACAGTTTTTTGGTGGAGGGGAGCGGGTACCTGATTTTGACACCGCAGCAATCTGAGTGGGTTTTTGGCCCCCTCTCCTTCCCCTGCAGTTTTCTGTGACACATCACAGGTTTCAGAAGCCTGCGTGACCAATCAGAAAGCGCAGCACGAATTACGCATATGCAGTTGGAAGCCAGCTATGAAGCCACAAGGCTTCACTACCGGTTTCCCTTAGTGATGATTCTGGCGCCTGCACCCGAAGCTGATTGGAGAAACGGCTCTGTGAGGACATCTCTGGATCCATGGGCAAGTAAGTGCCCCTATATTAAAAGACATGGACCTGTCATCTGCCTGCTGAGCGAGAATCAGCGGAGAGATCCTCTGCTGAGCGGGCGGATCTGCTGGCGGACTCCACCAGTGAGAAAGAGGTCTTAGGCTACTTTCACACTCAGACCTCCCGAGTGTTAGCGGTAAAGCGCCGCTAGTTTTAGCGGCGCTTTACCGGCGCTGTACAGGCGGGAGCAGGGCACTCTTAGCCCCAAAGAAGGGGTTAACAAGGGGTTAAAAGCGCCCGAAAAGCCTTGCTGCAGAAGCACTTTGCGGGAGCTTCGGCATCGTTGCCCATTGATTTCAATGGCAGGGGCGGTTTAGGAGTGGTATATACACCACTCCCGCACCGCCCCAAAGATGCTGCTTGCAGGACTTTTTTTTACGTCCTGCAAGTTCACTGCCCCAATGTGAAAGAACTCTGGCTTACACACTGGGGAGGCTTGAGAGGCGCTTGAATAGTGCCTTCAGTGTGAAAGGGGTCTTAAGGAGTGAAAGCCAAAATGAATAGGATTAGGTAGAGAATTAGTTAACAAAATATAAGGCAGCTGATAAAAGTTTAAGAGATGAATGTTTTAATAATGAGTGTGATCTGGGTGTCCTTGAAATCAGAGTTAAAGAAAGTAAAAACACACAATCCTAAGTTAAGTTGGAAATTAGCCCTGGTAATAATGAGCAAATATTGCAGGGCTAGACGTGGTGTGATACTTTGGTCTCTGGAGTTTTAGGTGCACAGGTTTGACAAATGGCATTCCAAAGCTAAAAAGAGATAATTTTACTGATATTATGCCTGGTATAGTACATTTTTAAAATATGCTTAAAGCCAAACCATTTTCTTTTAGTCTTGGGTAGTGTATCTAGCATGGGAGATTTTCCATAACTTACTTTTCTGGAGATTTTCCATAACTTCCTTTTCTGGTGACAACAGAAACATTTTGGGTTTTCTATCATTTTCAATCCTGGTGATGATGGACATTAAGTTTTGGGGTGAGTTCATGTTAAGGATTTGGTTGTTTAAGGTCCATATTTGGATTTAGGTGTTGGGTTAAGTATAGAGGGTAGGCTGAAGTTACGTGTTGCTTAGTTTACACAGAGCTTTACAACTTGAGGGTCCTGCTCATTAGAGCTCAGCTTACAATCTAAGAGGGAGGGTCAAGAGATACAAGAGGTACTAACTGTGGGGGATGTGCTGATTGAGAAAATAAATGTATAGATGTTAGGTGGGGGGCCAGATAAGCTTCTCTGAAAAGATGAGTTTTCAGGGATCGTCTGAAAGTGTACAAAGTAGGGGAAAGTCGGACAGATTGGGGTAGAACATTCTAGAGAATGGGAGAGCCTCTGGAGAAGTCCTGGAGGTGAGCATGGGATGAGGTGACAATGGAGCTAGAGCAGGAGATCTTGGGAGGAGCGAAGAGAATGATTTGGTTGGTATTTTGAGACTAGGTTAGTGATGTAGGTTGGGGCCAGTTTGTGATAACATTTTTCTATTCAGATAAAAATTTTATTGGGACTGGGTTTCCAACACCTAGAAATACTGTACCTACATTAAATTGTCAAAAACTAAGAGGTCAGGTAAAAGGAGGAGAAAAGGCAAGACGAGAAGACTTTTTCTCTGTTGTTGGATCAAAGACAAAGAGGTTGCATGGGGATCAGATGAGGAGTGCAAGTTGGGTTGGCAAGTTGATTGCAGCTTAAGTTGAGCTCTTATTGAATCAGTCTTATCTCTGAAGTAGCAGCAAGTAAAGGGAGGTCAGAAGAAGGTTTCAGAACTAAAGAGCTAATTAGAGAATCGAAAATTTTGGAGAGATGTTTGGTAATAACTGCTAGAGAGAGAAAAAGTGAAATGGGATTATGTGCTAAGGGTCCATTTTTGTAGGAACAGAGCATGGATTTACAATGTTTAAAGACAGTCCGTGAAGGAGAGTTTCTCTGAAAATGTCTAGCAGATAGGGACACTTTTGATTCTTTGGGAATGTCCCCCTGTTCACCAATTTTGTCTCAGAGTTCAGATTTTGCTAGAAACACTGGTTGGTGGCCCCATTCCTCTAACGCCCATGCACTACTTGTTAGGTCTCCCTTTCCCTGGTGTCTCTAAGGCTCTGCGCAGATTGTTGTCTTACATTTTATTGGCTGCTAAATGGGTTATCCCTAGGCTATGGTTATCTACCTCACCCCCAACTCTCCCACAGCTACTCACTACTGTGGCTGATATACGCAGAATGGAACATCTGACGGCTGTGGTAGAGGGCACGGAGCAGAAATTTTCAAAAACATGGTCAACATGGGACAATTCTATATATGGCTCTGCAGGCAATGAATCTAGTTAGTCAACCTCAGATGTGTTCATATGCCTGTGGAATTATATGCTAAATACTAATCTTTTTATACAGTTTTTTATGTGGAGTTATATAGTAGGTTTATGTTGTCTCTGCAACTCCTTCACGGATAGGCTAGGAAGATGTTTCAGTTTTTCTCTTTATGGATTTGATTATCTTTCCCTCACTCAAGTCTACAGCTTAATCACATTGCTACTCCTTTAATTGTACAATTTATGTGTGCTTTGTAACTCTCAAAAATGGTGTATACCTGCATTATTTCAAATGTTAATGTCTTACATGTATTTTCTTTTGTATATTTGCAAAAACTTATAAATAAACAATTTCAAAAAGGGACACTTTTGGAGATAGCCTGGTATGCCATGGTAGCACTAAGATTGTCGGTTTCAAATCCCAACCATAGCACTACCTGCCTGGAGTTTTCATGGTCTCCCTGTGCCTGTGTAGGTTTCCTTCAGGTACTCCAGCTCTAGTATGTGTATGTATGAATGTGAGCTAAGAACCTTAGATTATAAGGTACTTGAGGACCAGGACTGATGTGATTGTACAATATATATACAGGTATTTAAAGCGCTGTGTAAAGTGATAGCACTTTATAAGTACTCGTAGTAAATAAATGTGGATGACACTGAGTTACTGAGTTTGAAGAATGTTACCTGTCGTTTGTTTACAGAAGTTAAAGAAACAACATTCTCATAAAACAAATTAAAATAATGGCAAGACATAAGGGAACAGTAGACATCTCTCCTGCGCTCAGGTGTCCAGTGACTACGTATGTGGTGCGACCAACTTTATGAAGTAATGCCTGCCTTCTTGCAGCCCTCCTCAGAACAATGGGTGTTCATAGACTAAAGGGAAACAAGAAAAGGAGGGCGCACCGACCTAGTGCATTACCACTGGTATAGCTTTATTAAAGCATTAAAACAGCAAGATGAATATTCATAAAGGGCTTTGACAAGGGAGCAGATGCGCTGTTCTGAAGATCGAGACACCAGGACCTAATGTCGAGTGGGTCAAACCGAGAAGAATGGCTGACGCGTTTCAGGGGAGCACCCCTTTCCTCAGAGCCTAAGTGGGCAATGGCTGATCTCTCATAGTCGCCTCTACATATGTGTGCCTGTGTCTGCAAGGCCCAATTGTTAGCGACGCCCACCCCAATAGGAAAAGCCCACCCATATGGACTTACCCTCCCTGGCCCCACCCTGTCCGTCCTAAGTATGACCCTTAACCCAACAACTGGGAA
The DNA here is from genome assembly GCF_042186555.1 of Aquarana catesbeiana. Lineage (NCBI taxonomy): Eukaryota > Metazoa > Chordata > Amphibia > Anura > Ranidae > Aquarana > Aquarana catesbeiana. Next base: position 50,130,625 of record NC_133333.1, on the reverse strand, counting down.
CCAATACAATTGTTATTGTTGTTGCATGCTGAACCAATCCATATGGTACCGTCAGCATAAATCACAAATACTCGGGACAAACACCCTCCAAAGGGAGGTGAACAAACGTATCTTACCCCCTGTATGTTGTCCCTATAATGGTCATTTGTTGTGGGCTGGTGTGGGGAAATGATAGGGGGCATCGTAGGCTTCCGGGAGCCATGGAGGCGCTGTTGGCATCGGGTGGAACGCACGTCGTACAAGAGACCAGGAAGTGCGGGTACACCTGCATTCCACCCGCAACTTACGGCAGTCATGGCGTAATTTCCTTTTCCGCGTGCGTCATGGAACACTGTGTGTAGGGGGCGCGGCCCGGAAGTGTGGGTGTGTTTGCGTTACACCCGCTGCTTCCGGCCGCCGTGGGGTTGCCTTGCTGTAGCTAAATTGTTGATAAAGGGTGTGCGCGCACCACTACTTGTGCGCACGCCACATGCAACCATCCCTGCCTGCTATCCACTGTCCCCTACACTGATCTAAACACAATCCTGTAACAGGCACTGATTACACAGGGGAGGCGGCATATTAATCAGGGCTGGAAACAGCTCACAGGCACACATAAACCATGGGGTTTGCCCAAAGATGAAAATTAAATTTAAAATTAAAAGTAAAAGGTAAATTGGTTAAAAGTCAAATAATTATGCTCAATACAGTCCGCAGAAGCATCCATCCAAAGTGAAATAAATTGTGTAATGTAATTAGATAAAATGTCATAATATAAAAAATCCTAAAATGTAGCCATAAAACTAAAAACAATAATAATAAGAAGAATTGGCCATAAAAATAGATTACAATAAATAGATAAAAAATCTATAGATAGATATAGATTCTCTTAAAGCGGGGTTCCACCCAAATTTTGAACAATATCTGTATGTATTCTCTTCCTTGCCTAGATGCTGACATGCCGTTTAAAAAAATGTAAATCGCCGTAATTACCTTTTAATTTTCTATCCTTCTTTGCACTTCCTGGTTCTCCTCCCGTGGGAGTAGGCGTGTTTCTAGCCTCTCCCAGACTCCTGGGAGCTAGTCTCAGGCTTCCCAGGATGCCACTGAGCATGTGCGGGAACGAGCGGTGAATGCTGGGAGCACAGCATTCACCACATCCAGGAAATAAATGCTTGTGGGCTTCAAATGCCCACAATGAAGATGGAAACCGCCTACAGTGAATAATTTAAGTTATTCTTTCCGACGAAATCTGACACAGGCGGACATATTACACACAATATGTCAGTATGTAATGCTGAGAAGAAAAGTTTGTGAATGAACTCAAAAAAAAAAAACGATAGATAGGTGGACCCCCGCTTTAAGCCTATACCATTAATAACACCGTTAAAGGACTTTTATCAGTACAACATCCACATACCGACTGCTCATACTGAGTATAGATGTTATAGCTCATATATACATAGCAAATGTCCAAAGGATCACCCTACTTCATAGCTAACAATAAGGTATAATGTATTAACGGGCCAGAGAAATGGGGATTTTAAAGGTGCAAGTCAATTGGATAAATATCAAATATTTTGTATAAAAGAATTTTATACAAAATATTTGATATTTATCCAATTGACTTGCACCTTTAAAATCCCCATTTCTCTGGCCCGTTAATACATTATAACTTATTGTACATCTTGGGATGTGGTGCTAAAAACAAACTGGTGGATTCGTGCTCAAAAAATTCTTTAACGATAAGGTATAACCACTGGAGGGGCTAAAACAGTCCCCATATTGATAAAATATAATATATAGAGGGTATTCGTAAAAAAAAAAAAAAAAACAAAGCTTAAAAAATTAAAACCACATTTATAGCACTCTCCCACAAATATGCACCGAAGGATACCTCTGCGGACTATCATACTACAGAGAGACCATTACCCGCTAGCACCTAATGAAAAATTGAATGTGAACCAATGATGGTGATATACATAAGATTACATAATGTGTAGGCTCTGAGGAAAGGGGTGCTCCCCCGAAACGCGTCAGCCACCAGCCATTCTTATCGGTTTGACCTTCCCATTAGGTCCTGGTGTGTCGATCTTCAGAACAGCACATCTGCTCCGTTGTCAAAGCCTTTTATGAATGCTTGTTTGTGAATATACATCTTGCTGTTTTAATGCTTTAATAAAGCTTTACCAGTGGTAATGCACTAGGTCAGTGCGCCCTCCTTCTTTTCTTGTTTACCTTAAGACATAAGGGAACGCAATTGTACTGTAAAACTGTAGTGGATTTTTAATGTTTGTTCTTATAGCCTATAATGCTTGAGTTAACCTTTTTTTTTTAATGACAAACCGTAACAATACTATTTAAAGCGGAGTTTCACCCCAAAAAACGTTTTTACATTCTCACAGTGCTTTTTTTTTTTTTTTACAAAATTGTTTTTTTATTTGTTTTGATAGAAAGTAGTTTACAGGTTCAGATAGTACAAATGCATCCATAAACAAATCTCTTTTACAAAATATAAAAGAAAGTACAATAGCCCAACGGGGGCCAACTGTTATAGTTATACATCATATTTACCAAATTCCTCAACGGAGGAATGAAGTATACCACTGGTCACATAAGGGTAATGAGTGTGGACCTCGTAGGGCACCACAACCTAAAATCACAATGCTATATACAGCAGGGATATTTCCATGAACACAACATCCACACCATACATGCACCCATCTATACTCATTCACACAAAAAGGCAAACCTTGTCCCACCCCGCCTCCACCACACCGTCCCTCCAGGTACACAAACGACCCACCATCCAAAGGTTACAGCCTCCCCTAGACGTCAAAACAAAAAAAACAAAAAAAAAACAAAAAAAAAGAAGAAAACCCATCAAGGGGAGGCCGGATATAGTTATTGTTGTGAGAGCGGAGTGTCCTTCCAAAAGGAGTCTGCTATATCAAAGAAAATAAGAAAATAAGTCCCTCCAAAAGGTGGACATAACAGGGCAGGACCAAAACATATGCATGTATCCAGCTTCTGAGAAGCCACACCTAACACAGGAGGCTGCAGAGTCATATCCCATACGGGCCAGCCTAGCAGGAGTGTAATGCATCTGATGTATAAATTTATATTGTACATATTGGTCATTTGATCCAATAAGGTCCAGAAAGCACACCTCTGAGGCCTCCTCCCACCCCTCCTCTGACAACCCGGGAATTTCCTTTTCCCATTTCCGCTGAGCAATCTGAAAGGGTTTAACGCCCGCCACCTGAAGGCGAGAATAAATAGTAGTAACAATTTTCCCAATATCGGGATATGACAATAGCACCTCTCACAGTGCTTTAATAGTAATAAAAAACATTTGAATTGAAAAAAAATGTTTTACTCACCAGAAATGCCCTGTTGCTATGTGGTGGCTCCTAATCTGCCACATCCGGGTCCGCGGAGCTCCGCATCACTTCCTCCCTCGTCTGTGCTCCTGGGAAAGTTGAGTCATCATTTCCCAGGAGTCAGTGGGCAGGAGCGTGTCAAAAAATCGCGTTATTTCACGCCAGTAAATGATGCAATTTTAGGCGGATCTATCTAGGTTGCCATAACAATGGGGCGGGACCTTACTATGTCGTCGCCCGTTATTATGGCAACTTGGTAAACAATCGGTGCTACGGCCACCGGCGCATCGCGCATGCGCGAGTTTGAGAGGTGCATGCTGGTTACCCAGCATGCACCTCTCCATCGCTAATTCAGGAAGAGGCAATGGTCAGAAGAGGATTTTATAGATCGTAAGAGTAGAATAAAAGGATAGAGGTCTTAGCCACTAGCAAATATATATATATATATATATATATATATATATATATATATATATATATATATATATATATATATATATATATATATATATATATATATATATATATACACACTTTATTTTTGTTGTTAATGCATTATGATGGGATGCCTGTTAAAAAAAAAAAAAAAAAGAAAAATTCTGTGGCCGGAACTCCGCTTTAAGTTAAACATTATAGTCTGTAATACCCATACATGGGGTCAGCCATATTTGAGGAATATCTCAAAGTAGAATGGACTGCATACATTTTATCTATGATCATACTTCTTGCTTCAACCACACCCTTCAGGCAAGTCTAGACTCTCATAAAGGGCCCAGTCAATGGCTGCCATATAATCCAACATCGTCATAAAGTACAAGATAAAATCCATCTGGCGTGTGGATAATACCTGCACTTTTAATATGAAAACTTTCAGGTGAAAACTAATCTTTTCGCAAGTCCGGAATAAAGTCACAATGAACACATCCTAGTTTATATATTTGTTTTGTGCGGTATTAAAAAATCATCCAATCATTAGCAGTAGGTAAGGTTATATCAGCCAGTGAAGCAACAGCATTCAGAAATGGACCTGATTAGATACTACATAGTTTGTTTGTTTTTTTTTTTTGTTTTAATTGTTCCTTCATTTTAATTTAGAGGGATGTTGAATTGTATGACTGTTACTGACTTTTGATCTGGATTTTAAAGTTGTATTTAAAGTAAGCCAGGTTAAATGATACTATTTGCTGGATGGACATAGATGTGGGGTACAGTATTTACTAAAACTGGAGCGCTCTGAATCTGGTGCAGCTGTGCATGGTAGCCAATCAGCTTTTAACCTTAAGCTTATTCAGTTAAGCTTTTAACATTAAAGCCTGGAAGCTGATTGGCTACTATGCAGAGCTGCACCAGATTTTGCACCCTCCAGTTTTAGTAAATCAGCCTCACATGTTTTCCTACTTAGTAACATAGCACATTAAATATATATCACTGTCCCTTCACCCCAGGACAATTCTGTTGAAATTTCAGTAAAAATAACACAATCTCAAGGTGACTTTGCCTGTTATTGATTTTTTTTTTCAAGGATGCTTCACTGTCTGATAATAGCATCTACACATTTGTCACATCTAAATTAACACCAAAAGTATGGCATAGCTGCAAGAAAAAATGGAAAAACTGTGTCCCAGTTACAGTGACTATTTCCTGAAAATATAAGACTATTTGCCCATTTAATGTAATTCTCACACTATTTTTCCTCTGCTTGTTTCTTGTCAGAGAGCCGGAGTGACAAAGCCAAGCGCTTGTTTAGACACTACACGGTTGGATCCTATGACAGCTTTGATGCTCCTAGGTAAGAGATTCTCGCTCTTCTTTATGCTGGGTTCCATCTGTCTACAGGCATCATAACAGTGTGCTGTGTCTTCAAGGACATTTGCAGGTGTGATTATGGCATTGACTGATGCCAGGCACTTCACGGTGGTCAGGGTGCCTTAACATGGCTCAGGGGGCGCCCCTCATTATATAAGGCTGCTTACACGGTGGCCGTATATAGTGTAATGATTGAGAGAATGTTAGTGGCATGCTGGCAGTTTAGTTATATATACAGTGTAGACTATGTATACAGTGCAGGCAGTCTAATATATAGTGCAGTCAGTGTGGAATTTAACAAGGGGACCCCCCAGATCCTGCCCCCCCCCCCATGTGAATAGGTATGGGGTACCCATTCACCTACCCATTCACCAAAAAAAGTGTGAAAAAGTAAAAACTACCAAGGACAGTTTTTGACAATTCCTTTATTAAAAAGGAAATAAATAAATAAGTGTCCCACGTTGTCCATCATCTTCAATCACGCCGCCCAACGGACCCGAAAAATTGACAATAAAAAAAAGCTCCGCCTCGATGGGAGGCGTCCCGCCGACTGCTGTCTTTTCACTGTGATGGCTGTTATATAGTGACCTCCACCCTCCTGACGTTGTGCCGTCAGAGGGGGCGGGGTCTTCTGCTTACGTCAATGGGTGGCCCCGCCCTTGCCTATATAACAGCTGTCACAGTGAAAAGACTTCCCAGGGAGGCGGAGTTTCTTAGGTTTTCTTTTGCTAATTTTCTGGTCTGTTGGGTGGCATTACTGATGATGGATGTACATCACGGGCACTTTTTTTTTTTTTACTTTTTTTAATAAAGGAATTGTCAAAAACTGTCTTTTGTGTTTTTTACTTTTTGACACTTTTTTTTGGTGAATGCGTAGGGGGTGCAATTGTACCATTGTACCCCATACCTATTCTAATGGGGGTGGGTTTGGATAAGGGTCTGGTATGGATTTTGGGAGGGACTCCATGCCAATTTTTTTTTAATTTTAGCGTGGAGTTCCCTTTATATCGATACCAGACCCGAAGGGCCTGGTATGGACTGGGAGGGGGACACCCACGCCAATTTTTACCTTGATTTTTATCCATATTGCCGGGAACCGGCAATTCATTACAGCCGCGAGCAATTTTAAATGACAATTTTTTATTTTAGAAATGTAATTCTGCTGCGGGACTCTAAAGCACATCAGACAGATGCCCCACTTTACAGGCAGACAAAGGGGACCCCCAGGGCATGATGTTTAAAGGAATATTTCATTTTTATTGTTTCACTTAAAGCATTCTTAAAATCACTGCTCCTGAAAAAACGGTCTTTATGATACACGGTCTTTATTGATACATGTCCCCTGTGGCAGTACCTGGGTCCCCATACACTTTTTAGGGCTATAACTTTTATATAAGCATTTAAAATGAGCCCTTTTCATTTTTGATGTTCGTGTCCCATAGACTAATAGGGTTCGCACAAATATTTTGCCTGTTCGCATGTTCTGGTGTGAATCAAACCGGGGGGTGTTCGACCTATCCTGAAAAGGGATGTTCAGACTTCCCCCAACAGATATGATGTGAGGAAATGCTTAGGCTTTTTTTGCAAATGACTGGAATAGAAGTGACCTGGAGCAACGTTTTCTTTAGGAAAACAATTGAAGCCCATCTGTTGCTCTTTGTCTATCTTCCCCAGTGTTAATGTTAATGTAGTTCTAATTAAAAAATGGGAGTATACGTATGATTTAAAGATTTGAATTTATTATTGTTGATTTACCTTGGTTTCTCTGTGGGCTCTCTGAGGGCTTGGAAGTTGTAAAAGCCTTGATATTGACTTGATATTGACATGCAGCCATCTTTATCTGGTGTCTTTTTTTCATCGCATTCGTTTTTGTTGCCAGAAACTAGATTCTGGGCTTTGGTTTCAGTACTGAGTACAACAGAAAATCCTAATATACCCCTCACCATAATGCATCTCTGCACTAGAGTACCACCACCTAGCGCTCCCCTATCTAATCAAAGTTAAAATGTCTCTTTTAGCTACACCAAAAAAATCCTGACCAAAATCAGTATGCTTAACCTTACCCTCAAACTAGTCCCTAGCACTGACCTCTGTAACAGCAATCATATTTTATCCTGCATCGGGAGTGGACTGTGTCCAGTTATTGTGGTTCTATATAGGCTTTATGCACACCAGCGGTTTGGCCCATACAGAAATGTAAAACAATTGCATTTTTTGGGCAGCAGACCATGCCTGCTACAAGCAGGCTGTCAAAATCAATGACAGGCTGAAATGTGCAGTGCTGAGAGGGACTTGTGAAGGGTTGTATGCACTAGAATTGTTTAGAGCAATTTTTTTTTTCTTGTGTATGGATACCTTCAACAACCATAAGAAAGGTCTATTTTTCATTCAAGTGAATTTTATAGTGTTTTTAATATGTTTTTACAGTATATACATATAAACAGAGTTCCGTATGTAATTAATAGTATCTGTTTTTGTATATGTTTTTAAAGGCATTGTTTCTATGTGTAATTTGTAATTATATATAAATAGGGGCAGCAATATTTTCTCTGTACAAATGCAAATGCTGCTTCCAGTTCTTCAGTGCTGTGTTTTAGTTTTGCTTTACTGCTCCTGTTCACAATGTAAGTCTAAGTCAGCTGACTCACTAAAAACCATGCCCTCCCTGTGTGGCTGATGTGTTAACTCAACAACTGTTAAGCAGGTATGAGTGACAACTGTAGATGAGAACAGAGCTTGCTCTTGTGGTGTACACAATTCTACATTCAATCCAATAACACAAATTAGAAGAGAATACATGTTAAAAGTAATGGTCACATTAAAAATTACTATAAGGTAAACACTGACATAATGTTTTAAGGCACTGTACACTTTAAATAGTTTTTGTTATTTTACCTCGGTATTAGTGTAGTTATATTCTCTGCATTGTTTGTTTGCCCTACCTTGCAATGATGGGCTCACGTGTTGTGGCTGCAGTTTGTAGTGTCATGGCTGATCATTTCTCCTACGTTCACGTATTTATTCACTTGGCTTGTCCCTATTCGCTAAAGAGACAAGCAAATAATTGCTTTTGTCACACGGTGTCCAATCCATGCCTTGCCTTTGCTTTGTGTTGCATCACAAATGTGAGAGTGCTAATGTAATGAAAGACTGCAACAAGTAAGAAATATGCCCTGTGAATGAACACATGCAGCCTGTTATCACTGTATTGCAAACTATAAATCAGTAGCACTGAGATGTAACAAAGTATGATAAAAGGTACCCCTCTCCCCCACACCGCATTTTCTTAAAATGCACAGCATTCTGCTACTTACATGATGTGCAGTATAGGTTTACACTTTAACAGACCAGCCAGTGCCTACAAGACGTACACTAATGTTACCCTATTCTTTTCTTATCACAGCTAAAGCACGTTGTCAGTATGGCTTTTGTGAACTCACCTTCTTTATAGCGAGAGGGCTTTATAAGCATACCGTACCTCCCAACCGTCCCTGATTCGCCGGGACCGTCCCGGAAATTGGTCCTTGTCCTGGAGTTCCGGTGAACCCGGGCTGAGTCCCGGAATGCCCGAGGCGTGTGCGGGTTGTCTTGGCTACCGCATGCCGCGAGCTACACTTGCATAGCAGCCGGCATCTCTCTGTGTCGGAGTGCACTGAACCCACCCCTCCTCCTGTTGTAATTTTTTCCTGTACACAGAGGAGGAGGGAGGAGGAGGCACACCACTCTGCCTGAACAGCATCGGATAGCAGAAAATTGATGAAGTTAAAATACAGGTAACCTTACACTGCTGGCACATCATCACTGCATGGATCATTTTCAAGTTCAGCTGTAATATGTCATGTACTGTGTCTCCAGTCTATGATTGACTGCTGTATGCCAGGTATGCCAAGTATGCCATTGCCCCCAGTCTCCAACAACCCCTATAGCATGTTCATAGTCTCTGACAGTCTCTTGGAGCATGTCTGCAGTCTCTGACCATCTCCTGTAGTATGTCTGCAGTCTCTTACCAGCTCCTGTATTATGTCTGCAGGCTCTGACCATCTTGTGTACTATGTCTGCAGTCTCTGACCATCTACTATACTATGTCTGTAGTCTATGACCATCTACTGTAGTATGTCTGAAGTCCCTGACCATCTCCTGTCTGCATAGTCTCTGACAGTCTCTTCGAGCATGTCTGCAGTTTTTCTTGTATCATGTCTGCAATCTCTAACCATCCCCTGTATAACGTCTTCACTTTCTGACCATCTCCTGTAGTATGTCTGCAGTCTCCGACCATCTTCTGTATTATGTCCATACCTCTGCTATGCAGTCCATGAGTATTTTAATGAAGTTCTTTAAGTTAGGCTCAGACAAATTTTATAGGTACAAGGAAGCACAGGTTTTGTTAAACCACATCCCTTAAGCCCCTCTCACTGCTAAGTGCTTGACCATGCCCACAATTTACCACGATGTAGTGTGCCGCAGGTCTTTTTACTCCTCCAGTGTCCCTCATTCTGAAGTTCAAAAGTTGGGAGGTATGCTTATATTGGTATTGGTTCTTTTAAGCCAGCTGACCTAGGTTCAAAAGCCAGGTGGTGCATCATAATCACAGAGAATTCCACCTGGTAAATTTCCACATTAAAGCAGTAGTAAAGTTATAAATAAATGAAAGTCAGGTCCGCCTGCAAGGTAATATAATGTGGTAGAGTGCGATGCATACTACCACATTATGAAAGAGTTACTTTAAAACTAAGCCCTCCAGTGGCGCACTGTCACCGCTGACAGGCTTCCATCTTCACCCAGTCTTCCTTCTGGGTCTGTGGGCTCCAGTCGTTTGAATGGCCGAGCCGTGATGATGATGTGCGGGAATCATGGCTACAACACAGAGCTCTGAAGGGACTGCATGAGTATGTCGTTGCTTAAGAAGGCACGCATCAGCGACGTCAACAGCTGGCAAACAAGTGAATATCTCCTAAACAGTGCACGTTTTGGAGATTTTCATTTTACCTACAGGTAAGCTTTATTATAAGCTTACCTGTAGGTAAAAGTCAAAGCAGAGTTTACTACTCACTGGGACAACAAATTTTGAACTCCACTGGTTCCCCCACCAACCCATGATAGCGGCAAACCCAAACCTCATCCCTAATTACAATCTGATTGTACAATGTTTGTACAATATCCTTTAAAATTTACCAAAAACATGTAATGTGAGGAAATACCTAAAAACCACACTGCATACTTTTTAGTGGATCTAAAGGAAATACAGTCATGCTATAAATGTGTGGTCAAGAAATAACTGGATGAAGTTGGATGTCTAAGAACTCAAGAAGAGTTATCCTTCAGTACTTGGAAGATAAAAAAAACATTCTGTGGAGAAATCCTCCAGAAAACCATCATTTCAAAGCCAAATATTTTTTGGTGTGTTGGATATAGTAGGAAATGGCTAAGACACCTGTCAGTTTTTTTTTGTTTTTTTTTACTGCCTGAGGTTGATTTACTAATACTGAAGAGTGCAAGAAGAGAAGAGCCCTAAGGCTCCTTTCAAACGAGCTTGTCCGTGTCCATTAATCCCCGCTGAGCAGGCGGATGACAGGTCCGTCTCCGCTCAATGTGAGATGGACCTGTCAAAGCCCCGCTGTCCTCTATGGAGATCGAATGAAAACGGACCGCCTGTCTGTTTTCATCCGATCCTATCCAATCCGATTCTCCAGATGGATGGCAAATAGGGTTTCCATTTATCTGGATTTCACAGACAGCATCAGATCGGATAGCGGTAGATGTCAGCGGACATGTCACCACTGACATCCACTGCTCCATAGAGGTGCATGGAGCGTCCGATCAGGTCGGAAAGCCCGTGTGAAAGGGGCTTAAGCCAGTTCAGCAAACTAAGAGGAAAGTTTACAAAAACTGGATCACTCAGAATCTGGTGCAGCTGTGCATGGTAGCCAATCAGCTTCTAACTTCAGTTTGTACAATTAAGCTTTGACAAAAAAACTGGAAGCTGATTGGTTTCTTTGCAGAGCTGCAACAGATTTTTCAGTCTTCAGTTTTAGTAAATCAATCCCTCTGTGTCCCACCTGAGAAAGTTTACTTCACTTGCTGTCCCAGAAACACTATAAAATTAAGAAGAAAAGAAATCAGTTGTCACCAGGACAGCTGTTCCCATTGGAAGACTTCCCCTCACCTCAACTTCTGTTTTGGTGACAACTGTAACATTTGGAATTACCCATCATTTTCTGAATTACAGATAATGGTCACCAAGATAAATAGGACAATTTTCCCCAGTGGCAACACAGATCGTAATAAAAACCTGAAAAATTAGAAAGGGGGTACAGGATCATTTGTTTCAATAGATGTTAGCTGGGTGTTTCGTAGCTTGGAAGGAATAGTTTCTCTTAGGTAACTCTCCAATAATACCCGAGGGTCGGCTCGTATCTCAGGTAGAAGGTATACACAGGTACGTGCCAGAAACAAATCATGTCGTGTCCATTTGTAATTTTATTTGAACTTTCATACCATGAAAAGCCAACTTAATTTGAGAGCTCAGAGGGTCTGTTTTTATTAGGATGCAAAGGATAGAAGTGGACCTTCTTAACCACTAATGCCCCGTACACACGATCGGACTTTCCGACAACAAAACAAAATTTTTGTTCGAAGGATGTTGGCTCTAACTTGTCTTGCATACACACGGTCACACAAATGTTGGCCAACAATTACGAACGTGGGAATGTGGTGACGTACAAGACGTATGACGAGCTGATAAAACGCAAGTTCAATAGCCAGTGCGGCTCCTTCTGCTTGATTCCGAGCATGCGTGAACGTTAGTGCGTCGGACCTGTGTACACACGATCGGAAACTCTGACAACAAAGTTTTGTTGGCAGAAAATTTGAGAACCTGCTATCAAACATTTGTTGGCGGAAAGTCCGACAGCAAATGTTCGATGGAGCATACACACGGTCTGACTTTCAGCCAACAAGCTCACATGCAACATTTGTTGTCGGAAAATCCGATTGTGTGTATGGGGCATAAGAGTCCAAAATAGGTCTTTTCAAGTTACCCAATTCAAAATAAATTCACCTGCTCCCCTCTTTTGCGTTTCACTCCATTCAAAGCATATTCATAATCTCTATGGTTAAGTCTATGACTTAGTCTATGTCTTTAAGTCATACACTAAGTCTATGACATAGAGTTGACTCTATGGCTAAGAGGTATATGACTAATTCTGTAATATAGAGTTTAGGACTATAAAGCTTGGTCATAAACTCTATGACTAAGCTTCAGATGGAATAAAATGCATAAGAGTGAAGCAGATAGGTTTATTCAAGCTACCCAATACAAAATAAATCAATCTGGTTTTATTCCATCTGAAGCTTGGTCATAGAGTTTATGACTAAGCTTTATAGTCTTAGTCCTAAACTCTATATTATAGATTTAGTCATATGACTCTTAGTCATAGAGTCAACTCTATGTTATAGACTTAGTATATGACTTAATGACAGACCAAGTCATAGACTTGACCATAGAGATTATGAGTAAGCTTTGGATGGAGTGAAACACAAAAGAGGGGAGCAGGTGAATTTATTTTGAATCGGGTAACTTGAATAAACCTATTTTGGACTCTGAGACATTGAACGGCTCCACTTATATTCATTGCATCACAATTTGAAGCTGTTCAAGTACTGTTTGGACCTGGCATCCTCATGTCAGTACAGCAGCGGTGACAAATCTAGAGCGGAATATTTGGGGATTGTTTGCAGTAAGCCCTTTTCATTAGGGCTTGGCAAAATTGAAAGAAACTTGTTGAACTTCTGGAAATGGTGGGACCCCGATGGATAATAAAACACCAGACAGTAAGGTACACGACAGATGCCAGTTTAATAGACATAGTTATTTACAAAACCAAATGCCAAATAAAGTTAACAACTGGACACAATTTTCTTTCTGGCGTTGCCTTTGCATTTCATGCTCAAGCTGAGTAATAAAAACAGGACAGAGTTTTAAACACTTCATCATTCTATCCAAAACTTTAAAAGTTTGGGCTTTAAATATACCTTTAAGGACTAACGCTACCTTTGGGCATTATGATTTTGTGCAGAGATGAATTATTAAATTAGAATTAAATAGTGTGATGCTCCAACATCCCAAGCAAGCACATCAAATTAAACATCACTTGGGGCTGTATTGACTTGATACAGAATTCTATGTAACACCCCTGTGCTAACCAAAGGAAATCCGTTTGTGGAGGATGTACTTACAGCACAAGGTACTGTAACTAACCAAAACCTGCTTAAAAGGATTCAGCAAGCCTTTCTTTTTCCATGGAAGGCAGGTGTCACCTACTGTATATGGTCTGTCAGCCTGTTAATTGATATGTTTCTCTTTATCACAACCCAAAATTCCGGTTCCAGGTGTTTAATAACTTATAACTCCCATACCTTGCATTACACTAATATAATAATTAATGCAAAAGATTGGTAGCATAGAGAGATTTTAAAAGAGTGTAAACATACACCGATAGCCTTAAGATATTAGAGAGTTATTAATAATTTGATACATAAAATCCAAATCAAAGGGAGCTCCATGCTATAACATAGCTATGGAGGATAGTACAGTAATTACTTCTAGCCCAGTTTAGGGTTCACAGATTTAATCTAAAACGTCAGAATACAAAATGAACAAAAAAAAAAAAAACCTGCAAAACTCCCCCACTTCTTCTGCTATATAAATAACTTTCTTTCCGGTGATCTTTCACATGCAGGTAAAAAGTTTCTCCTGGCTACTGTAGCACTACCCCTGCAGGAGCCATTGGCGAATATGGTTATCTCCCACCCTGCACAGCCAGGCACATCTGAAGTCAAGAAGCAGTCCTTGCAGCTTTATTTTGTTTTTTATTTAGGGGAATTAAACTTGGATAGGCTAGGGGTTGTTATGGAATGCCCACTTGTTTAGTAGAAACTAGGGATGGTCTCGATGTTTGAGTCGAACGTAAGTAGAACAAACAAACATATGGGGCGCTTGCGGGAAGTTTGCCCGCTGCGATGCGCCCCATACTGCACTGTGAGATCGCAGTGCATTGACAGCTGCTGATTGGACTCAAGCATTCACCTGACCTGTATGCTTTGGTAAATCAGAGTGCGATGTGATGTGAGAGCCATGATTGGCCCAAGGCAGGGTGCCTTTGGCCAATTATGTCTCGGGGGCTAAGACAAAGCCCCTCACTATATAAGGCTGCTGCTTACACGGCGGCCGTATATAGTGATTGAATGGAGATTAGGTAGGTAGTTAGTGTAGTGTGCAGTCAGTCAGTGTAGAATATATAATACAGTTCAGAGTATATAGTGCAGTCAGTGTAGTATATATAATATAGTGGAGAGTATATAGTGCAGTCAGTGTAGTATAGATAATACAGTGCAGAGTATATAGGGGCCATCAGTTTAGTATATATAATACAATGCAGAGTATATAGTGCAGTCAGTGTAGTATATATAATATAGTGGAGAGTATATAGTGCAGTCAGTGTTGTATATATAATACAGTGCAGAGTATATAGGGGCCATCAGTTTAGTATATATAATACAATGCAGAGTATATAGTGCAGTCAGTGTAGTAGTCTTCCGGATGCTGAGTCTGTGCATAGGTTGGTTAATTGTTAGATAAATTTTTTTTTGACTGGACAGGATGGTCATTCCTTTTAGCTGAAACCTCAAATAATTGCAAACTCAGTCAAGGTCATTTTTTTAAGGTAATCAAACTTGTGCTTGGCTCATGAAGGATAAACCAGGCTTGCTTTTAACTTGCCCAGTAGCATACATACAACTTTTCTTCACTTCTCCATTCAACACCATGTCATTTGTCTGGTACTTCTGTGTGTGAAGGGGCATGTGATTTATGCCACATGATCGCCCTGGGCCAATTACCAAGCAACAGTAATGTAATGGGGGAGGGTTCAACGTGTTACACAAGCTTGATGCTGGGATGCGTGGCTGGCATATCCTAAACTGCACACAAACAGGGGTTCCCTCACTTTCAGCCTCAGTATATCGCTCCGGCCTGCACGCATCCGGGAGGGACAGTGGTAGGTGAGACACCTTGCCCCATACAATGGGACCACTATTAAGTAATTGTGCTTAATACTAACCATGATTGTTCCAATGTAAACAACCTTACCAGCAATAACGCCCTACGCTTTTTCAATTTTGGAGTTTTAAAATATTTCAACGAACCATGTTATAAATTAATTGCTCTTTTCTACTATATCCCTGAAGAAGGACATAAAAACATTGTTTATTCCGAAACATGTCAGATGTGAGAAAAAGAGCCTCCATACAATTCATGTTCAATATCAACAAAAAACTATTAATCTTGTAATATGCTCCGTTGAATGTATGATACACTATGTTTTTAACCTATACTTTGTTGAAATAAAAATTTGTTTACTCTTTATACTCTGTCATATATACTTATTATCTAAATACTTGTGAGCAAGTGCCTTTAAAGTCCATTCAGGGGAAATCTTTTGTTTTTGTATATGAGTGCTTTCTGGGCCAGTGCGCTTGCAGGACGGGAATAAAAGTCCTGCAAGCAGCATCTTTGGGGTGGTTTAGGAGTGCTGTATACAGCGCTCCTGCCCATTGGAATGAATGGGCAGTGCTTCTGAAGCGCCGCAACACGGGCGCTTTTAACCCTTTCTTCGGCCACTAGCGTGTGTTAAAAGTGCCCCACTAGCGGCCGAAAAGCGCCGCTAAAATGACAGTAAAGCGCCACTAAAATGAGTGGCGCTTTACCGCCAATGTGGCCACGGTTCAGTGTGAGAGCAGTCGAATGCCCTGTACACACGGTCAGACTTTCTGATGGAAAATGTGCGATCGGAGCTTGTTGTCGGAAATTCCGACCATGTGTGGGCTCCATCTGACTTTTTCCATCGGAATTTCCAACACACAAAGTTTGAGAGCTGGCTCTAAAATTTTCCGACAACAAAATCCGTTTGCGTAAATTCCGATCATGTGTAGACAATTCCGATGCACAAAGTGCCACGCATGCTCAGAATCGAGCAGAAGAGCAGCACTGGCTATAGAACTTCATTTTTCTCGGCTCGTTGTACGTGTTGTACGTCACCGCGTTCTTGAGGTTTGGAATTTCCGACCAACTTGGTGTGACCGTGTGTATGCAAAACAAGTTTGAGCCAACATCCGCCAGAAAAAATCCGATGGATTTTGTTGTCGGGATTGTGCAATCTTGTGTACAGTGCATAAGAAAGCACACAGGAGGGGTGCAAACGCATAATACACCAAATCACGATCCAGTGCGGGTGTCACGTGGCCTGACCTGGTGCACCACTGCATTGGCAAGCTGACGTGTTTCAGGGGACGCACCCTCTTTCTCAGAGCTCTGTATATGTGTATGTAATGTATATGTAATGTATATTAAATGGTTGTAAGGGTAAAATCTACAGAGGATATGCAGAGGTCATTGTGTATACAAGGGCGCCGAGTCATACATGACATACATGGCTGTCATTTACCAACATTACAAGATTCCATATAAGGAATCAAATTCCTTGTTCCATAAAGGGAACATGCACATACATAATTTATTGATAACCATTTGATACGTTCTATTTTTTTAAATTGCTGGATAAGCTCCTTGACTTGTTCTTTTTGCTTGACGCTATTTGATTAAGGGGGTAGTCCATGCAGTGTTAAATTTTATTGGCACATGGTAAACGGCCTAATAGTTTCCATGTCTCTCAGGGACCGCAGTGCTGATTTTGCCGTAGGGTACTTTTTTTATTTTAAGCAATAGAGAATACAAGAGGAGTGGGAAATCTTTTGTTGGCTTGAACCACCTTCTTACATCTCTCAGATGTCCCTCTTGTCACACAAGGTCATAGTGATGGTATCAGTTTAACTGTTATCTGGACGTCATAATTATTTGTTTATTCTACAGTGCAACAAGACATAATTGCTGTAACAAAGTCCTTATGTTCACGTATAAACAAGGGCAATTTCCTCACAATGATAAGCTTGTATAGACTCAAGGTATGGAATGAAGGTGACCTTGTAAGCGTTCCATTGGACACCTTTTACCATTTCACTTTAATGCCAGCAGATCCTAAAACAGAGCAACCTGTGATTGCAGTATCAAATATGATGAAAATAAGCTTGGAGATTGACAGGGGTAACTTTATAAATAGGCAAAACGATTCCCATGAAAGAAAACATTGGATAGCAATTGTGTCCTATATAAAAATAGATCTCCCCTTTCTTCTGGGTGTTTCAGCACCTTTATTAAAATCTTTGTGCATTTTCCACCTCTCCTTTCTTTTTCCAGCCTTGGTGAAAAGTATCTTAAGCCATTTTTTTTTCAGAAGCGAGCAATAATCAAACCCATACTGTGAAGCATTAATAGAGTCACTTATACCAAGTCCCCGAGGAGGGGGGTAGCAGAGAGAACTGAAGAAGCAAGAGGTTAAATTAAAATGAGAACGTGGGAGTTGGGTAAAATAGGGAATGCCAGAGCACTAGCCTTGAGTGCAGGATATCATTTATACATAACTTTCACTGTACAGCTTACTGGTATTTTTTGACTTGTATTTTGCAGTATATGGGCACATTGCCAGTGTCGAGTATCACCTCAAGGGGGCATCTTTGTATTTTATCTATGTGTATATCATGGTATTTTTGTTTTATTTATTCTTGTAATAAATATCATGCACAAAACACCTCCACATGAACATTAGTCACTTAAGGAGGTATAAAACTCTGTCCCAGCACATATGTAGCTAATATAAGGCCGATCTGCCTGTTTTCAATGTTTAAGCAAAATTAAAAGCATAAAAAAGTCTAAAAAAAAAAAAAAAAAAGTAGGGGTATTGCAGAACAGAATCTGCATTTGCATATAAATTTGGCTGAGTCTGCACCTACATATTTTGACATGTGGCTTTCACTGATTGTAACCTGGCTTAAACATTTTTTTCATTGCATCTTTAGCCTGAATTGCACAGCAATGTAAAAGGCTTAAAGTGACCCTGTCGCGGTTGATGGGAATCCAAGGAACAAAAGCCTGTACTAAAAGCAGGCCTATACTTGCCTATCTAGCTGCTAGCTTGAAGGAACTTTGCTCTCTTGCAGAGCTCTGTGCACCTATACTATCTGACTCCACTGGTGTGTTGAATATTGTGTCCCCCCACAGGCTACTGTGGTTCCTCCTGCTGACCCCCAGTCACTACAGGACATTATTCTTTGCACTGCAAAGTGTGTGCGCAGTGAGCTTGGCAAGTGCAAAGTTTCTTCAAACCAGCCCCTGGACAGGTAAGTATAAATCTGCTTTTATTACATGCTTATCCTCCCTGAACCATACCCCTGGCAGGGTCAATATTAATAATAAATCTAAAAGCCTGTGAAAAGAATAAAAAACTTACCTTTAATCCAGAGGTATATATTTTTTGCCACAAGAAGTCCTCAGTCTTCTGAGTTGAATGACAGCCATTGATCAACTCACATCCTTTAAGTCAAGACTGTCATGGACTCGCCCCCAGCCTATGACTGGGCAGCGAAGGAGAAGCAGCATACTGATAAGCTCATCCTGCTGTCACTCTGCCTTCTCCGATCAAGATCCTCCTTTTCGGCACATGAATTGACTGGCTCTGAGTGCTAGCTATCCTTAGCACTCTAAACACAGGGACTGCTAGTGGCTGATGCCAGGTTAAATTCAGGTATTTACACTGCTTGCATTAAAAAAAAAAATACATGCAATAGTGTATTATGGGTTACAGAGCTGCTTTAATTTGTGATTTTTATATTTGCCTAGAGTTTGGCTTTAAACTAAAGTGAACCTGTGTGTTACCCAACAGCCAGTGCATAACCGCTTACAGCCACATCTTCTAATTCATCTCAATGAAGCCAAAGAAGCTGTATGTGGCAGCTGTGAATCTTTAAAGTGAGTGATTGCACAGGCTCTGCACACTCTGTACATAAAGCTTATAGAGGAATGTTGTCCTCTTATATTTTTTCCCTGCACCTCCTCTCCTGCACTGCAATTTTTGAATATCTCATGTATGCGTATTATTTTAATTCGGGGCCGGGCATTCATCTGTGGTTGTGGCCTAGCAGAAGTGAACAGTGGGCGTAGTTTAAATTATGCTAAATATTGGGTGTGGCTTAAAGGGGTGTGGTTAAATAGTCTGAGATGACTTGCATAGTGGAGAATGTGGTAATGTTAAATAGGGAATGTAGGTAGGGCAGTGTATGTAGGTCAGTAGGTTGTAGGGCAGTATACAGAGGTCAGTAGGATGTAAGGCAGTATACAGCAGTCAGTAGGTTGTAGTGCAGTGTACGGAGGTCAGTAGGATGTAAGGCAGTGTACGGAGGCCCATGCATCTAAAAACGCAGCGCATATTGTGGATACCACAGGGAAATCACATAGTTCAAAAGCACCATGCTATTTCAATGACACTGCATTTTTAAAATGCTGCATACACTTTTGCACTGCGGGAAACACAGGTATGGCAGCCTATTCAAATGAATGGGCTGTCATGCCCACGCAAACCCTCATCGATGTAGTGAGCCAGGACTAAAAGCATCAAACAGTGTTGACATGTGTGCCAGTGCCACTGTGGCCCTTGCTCTCTATAGAGCAACACCACAACCAGTTCAGGTTTTAGGAACAGTCTATGGGGAGAAGGCAGCACATACCTGGTCCTGCTGTCCAGCTGAGCTCCACTCACCATCAGCGGGCTCTTAGGACAGCCTGCTACCGTTCTCCCTGTCAGCAGCTCCTACCCCGAGGCATTCCAAGCATACAGGCAGCATGGCATAAGGCGGGATTAGAGCAGCATGGAGCTCACAGCCCCACCTGCTCCTTCCTCACTGGAGAATAGATCCGGAAATACACAGCACAGCGGCTTGTACAGTGTGTGTGTCATTCTGCAGTGCTAAATGCTAATGGGCGGCTCATCTCGGCTGGCCATGCTCCCTCTCGCCATTGACCAATCCGCAGCACTTCCATGGAGGGAGGTAGGAGAGGGATTACAGTGCAGCCCGGGACAGAGGCCAATTTTCGGGATTCTTGCCGGAACAATAAGAAAGCGGGACATGGATCGGATTTTCGGGACTGTCCCAGCAAATTCGGCACTGTTGGCAACTATGATCTTGTATTCTGGGCCTAACTGGGATGTGTGTTGGCTTTTTTTTTTAATTTCCTGTATTGATACACTGGCACAGGAAGGCGGGAGGGGGATGGGACAGGTAGGGTTAAACTCTAATTAGAGTTAGTTAGCCTATGGCCTTTTTTGGCCCTGTGTACCCATTGATCTATGTACTATTGGACTGCCAATAAAAATTTGAATAACAACAATTTTCAAAAAACAAATATTCTGCAATATATATGTACAATCATAAAAACACCAAAACATTCAATTTAAATTTAGGTCATCGTTTACCTTGAATTGTATAGCCAAACTACAAAGTTGGATCCAGGAAGAGAATGTTAAAATTCTGGGCATTATCCTTTGCCCAAAAAAAAAAAAAAAAAAAGGAATTAAACTGAGGTTATGACCCAATTAGAGGAGAGCAAGTTAAACGACACCGCAGACCGCTTTACAAATATCTAGGCCTGTTTATCCTGGCATTTTGATCCATTAGCGTGATACGACCTACATTAAATTTTTTTGTGAGAGCACCTGAATATTCTATCAACTTCCATAACAGACACTCACACAGACCACAGGCTTTGGCTTTCTAAGTTAAAAAAAAAAAAAAGAAAAGAAAATGACTCTGAGTCAGAGCAGGTAATTTATGTAAAAATTATGTAAAAAAAAAAAAAAAAGGGGTAATCATTTCGGAAGCTGAAATATTTAATTGTAACTTTTTTTGTATGTGGCTGTGACGAGGGGGCTAGAGTTTGCTGTAAGCCTTTGCACCCTGCATCTTTTGTGGGGGCTGAGGCATTGTACACTGCTCTTTTTCCTTAGTTTTTTACACTCCTATGCAGTTAACTTGCATGCTGGCAGAATGCTTTATATGGAAAGATGCCAATTTTTTCGGAGGGTTTGGGGTGGGGAGGGGGCTGGTGTTACTAGACTCTAGAGGTGGCTTATGGGGGCAGTTTGGAGGAGTACATCCTGTGCAGGTTAACCCATTAGTAGTTGTAAATACTTCAGTGCTTGATCTAACATATATATATATATTTTTTTTTTAAATGCACAAAACTGAAAAATTCTAGTTATAGAAAGATCCAATTCAAGGAGATACAATCATGACCGAACTTATACAAGATATTTAATATTAGTTAAAGTATATATCAACTTTTACCTTCAGTAACATCAGTTCAAAATAGGTAAACCATGTGTGTATTATATACGGTATGTATGTATTATATACGCTGTACTGTCAAAAGTATTGGGACACCTGCCTTTACAAACACACACATGAACTTTAATGGCATCCCAGTCTTAGTGTATAGGGTTCAATATTGAGTTGGCCCACCCTTTGCTATAACAGCTTCAATTCTTCAGGGAAGGCTGTCCACAAAGGTTTAGGAGTGTGTCTATGGGAATGTTTGACCATTATTCCAGAAGCGCAATTGTGAGGTCGGGCACTGATGTTGGGCGAGAAGACTTGGCTCACAGTCTCCGCTCTAATTCATCCCAATGGAGTTCTCTCGGGTTGAGGTCAAGATTCTGTGAAAGCTAGTCAAGTTCCTCCACCCTAAACTCTCTCATCCATGTTTTTATGGACCTTGCTTTGTGCACTAGTCCAAATCATTTGGCGGAGGGGGGATTTTGGTGTGGGGGTTGTTTTTTAGGGGTTGGGCTTGGCCCCTTAGTTCCAGTGAAGGGAAATCTTAAGGCGTCAGCATACCAAGACTTTTGGACAATTTCATGCTCCCATTTTGTGGGAACAGTTTCGGGATGGCCCCTTCCTGTTGCAACATGACTTTGCGCCAGTGCACAAAACAAAGTCCATAAAGACATGGATGAGCAAGTTTGGGGTGGAGGAACTTGACTGGCCTGCACCTCAAACAGATAGAACACCTTTGGGATGAATTGGAAGCGGAGTCTGCGAACCAGGCCTTCTTGTCCAACATTATTTTTTATTTATGACCTGTCCCAACTGCATAAGGGGCTTAGAGAGGTGGAGAAACAGCAGTACACTAATCTAACCAGTGAATGGCTGTGTGTGGTGGTGGTGGGGGGGCATGTCAACACATGTCTGATCGTCAGAGGACAGGCAGGCTGTGTTCCCAGCACAACTGGTCAGGCATTGCCTTTTCCAACAGCCCAGCCTCTCCTTGGTGATCCAATATGGACTGATAAATATGGTTTGTATATATATATATATATATATATATATAAAATTTCTTTCATTCTCAACCTGAGCCTAGCCTTCTTACATGGAGAACAAATGACATTCCAAATGTGACCATGTGGACTTTATGGACCAGAGCAATGGATTCAGGATTACTTATGTCTTGGGATCCGTTTAAGTATCAGCTCCTGTGTTCACAATGCTGTGGGCTTGGCCCTTATTGGTGTGCGAAGGTGGTGTTTACCGCTTTGGAGTTTCCATTTGTTTATCCATAATGGGACTGGATGCCTACATCTGAAGGAAGTTCATGCGTTCTGTAAAACCTCCTCCTCTGGACCACAATACCCTTTGACCGCTTTGAGGGCATTACAGAATAGTTTATTAATCCCAAAGGGAAATTGGGCAGTTGTTACGACACAGACACACTTAACAAAACAACACAAGATCACAACAACAAACTAAACAAGATTCAAAAACACAACAAAATTACCAATAGCAGCCATTAGCACCAAATAAAAAAAAAATAAATAAAACTACAATACAAATAAAACATCCATACAATTAAAATACAACATAGAATAAATAACACAGATTAAAATAACAGACAATCAAACTACCAAATACAAATAATATACCACTTTCTCTAACACCACCCCAAATAATAACCAACACAATACCAACATACTATAAAAGCAACACAAAATCCTGATCATAAACCAGAATGAAATCTTTTCCTCCAGCCCTCACAAAAAAAAAAAAAAAGAATTATATATCTTGATAGCCACAGGCAAAAATGATTTCCCATGACGCTCTGTGGTGCATCGTGGGTGTAACAATCTGTCACTAATGGTACTCTGCAGACTGACCGGTGTATTGTGGAGTGGGCGGGAGGAGTTGTCCAATATTGAACAACATTCTCGTCTCCAACACAGTTGTAAAAGACTCCAATTTCAATCTAACAACATCACTGGCCTTGCGAATCAGTTTGTCATATGGTGCTTTACAGTGGAGATTACCATTAGACTCTGGGACTCTGGTTACCTTTTAGGATTGTACCCTCAGCAGATGTACTTGCTTATTGACTGGCTCAGTGCATTGGAGTGTTTATTTAACATAGTTGATTTCCATCTAGAGGGTCACTATAGGATCACCCAAATTATTACTACTACAATTTTTTTAAATAGAGTGTATGTGTGTGTATACAGTGGGGACGAAAAGTATTCAGACCCCCTTAAATTGTTCACTCTTTGTTATATTGCAGCCATTTGCTAAAATCATTTAAGTTCATTTTTTTTCCTCATTAATGTACACACAGCACCCCATATTGACAGAAAAACACAGAATTGTTGACATTTTTTGCAGATTTATTAAATAAAGAAAAACTGAAATATCACATGGTCCTAAGTATTCAGACCCTTTGCTCAGTGTTTAGTAGAAGCACCCTTTTGATCTAATACAGCCATGAGTCTTTTTGGGAAAGGTGCAACAAGTTTTTCACACCTGGATTTGGGGATCCTCTGCCATTCCTTCTTGCAGATCCTCTCCAGTTCTGTCAGGTTGGATGGTAAACGTTGGTGGACAGCCATTTTTAGGTCTCTCCAGAGATGCTCAATTGGGTTTAAGTCAGGGCTCTGGCTGGGCCATTCAAGAACAGTCACGGAGTTGTTGTGAAGCCACTCCTTCGTTATTTCAGCTGTGTGCTTAGGATCATTGTCTTGTTGGAAGGTAAACCTTCAGCCCAGTCTGAGGTCCTGAGCACTCTGGAGAAGGTTTTCATCCAGGATATCCCTGTACTTGGCCGCATTCATCTTTCCCTCGATTGCAACCAGTCGTCCTGTCCCTGCAGCTGAAAAACACCCCCACAGCATGATGCTGCCACCACCATGCTTCACTGTTGGGACTGTATTGGACAGATGATGAGCAGTGCCCGGTTTTCTCCAAACATACCGCTTAGAATTAAGGCCAAAAAGTTCTATCTTGGTCTCATCAGACCAAAGAATCTTATTTCTCACCATCTTGGAGTCCTTCAGGTGTTTTTTAGCAAACTCCATGCAGGCTTTCATGTGTCTTGCACTGAGGAGAGGCTTCCCTCGGGCCACTCTGCCATAAAGCCCTGACTGGTGGAGGGCTGCAGTGATGGTTGACTCTCTACAACTTTCTTCCATCTTCCGACTGCATCTCTGGAGCTCAGCCACAGTGATCTTTGGGTTCTTCTTTACCTCTCTCACCAAGGCTCTTCTCCCCCGATAGCTCAGTTTGGCCGGACGGCCAGCTCTAGGAAGGGTTCTGGTCGTCCCAAACGTCTTCCATTTAAGGATTATGGAGGCCACTGTGCTCTTAAGAACCTTAAGTGCAGCAGAAATTTTTTGTAACCTTGGCCAGATCTGTGCCTTGCCACAATTCTGTCTCTTAGTTCTTCAGGCAGTTCCTTTGACCTCATGATTCTCATTTGCTCTGACATGCACTGTGAGCTGTAAGGTCTTATATAGACAGGTGTGTGGCTTTCCTAATCAAGTCCAATCAGTATAATCAAACACAGCTGGACTCAAATGAAGGTGTAGAACCATCTCAAGGATGATCAGAAGAAATGGACAGCACCTGAGTTAAATATATGAGCGTCACAGCAAAGGGTCTGAATACTTAGGACCATGTGATATTTCAGTTTTTCTTTTTTAATAAATCTGCAAAAATGTCAACAATCCTGTGGGTTTTTTTTTTTTTGTCAATATGGGGTGCTGTGTGTACATTAATGAGGGGAAAAAAATGAACTTAAATGATTTTAGCAAATGGCTGCAATATAACAAAGAGTGAAAAATTTGAGGGGGTCTGGATACTTTCCGTCCCCACTGTATATATATGTATATAATAAAAATATATATATATATATATATATATATATATATATATATATATATATATATACATACATATGTGTATGTGGATTAATACAGTCTGGGTAGGGTTGACATGTTTTTAATGTGTGTTTATGTATGGGTGTTTTTGTTGTAGTTTTTACCTTGGTATAGAATATAATAAAGTATCCTATTTTTGCATTTAGTCCAGTGGGTTGTTGAAATGGCTTTTTTCATCTTTTTATTCACTTGTTTGTGTAAATAAGTGTGAGTTGAGTCTAAATCGGGTATTTACTCTTTAAGTTTTTCATGCTATCTTACCAGTGACACCTCCCCCCCCCCCCCCATCTCTTACTATTTATACATGAAACACGCAGTATTGATATGTGTGATTTTTTTTTTTTTTTTTTGGGAGGAAGGATTTGACCTTGAGGGTCATTATAAGCTTTTTTTCAAAAATACCAGCCATCTGTCCAAACATGTAATAACTTTGGTTCATTTCTTGCGTAGACATACCTGAAACAGGCACTTCCTGTTTTATCTAAACCAACTAGATCTACAGCCAGGTGACATGCATGCTTAGGTTAGTGGCCAGGGAGTCCGGCCTCACTCTACCTGACTAGGCTTCAGAGCCCAAAAAAACATAAAAAGCCAACCTTTAGTCCAATTATATGTTATTTGCATGTTGTTTGCATACCCTGGCAGAAATTGTGAAATTTTGGCATTAATATTGAAAATATGTCTGATTATGCAAAAAACACTTTTATTTTATTTTATTTTATTTAGGGATCGTGATCATATGAAGCCATTTATTATCACATAGTTGTTTTAGCTCCTTTTTAAATCACAATAACAGAAATCAACACAAAAGCCAGGTTAATATATACCTGACAACACCTCGACATGCCTCACTGGGCTTTTTTGTGACATTGGCGCAGTAAAGGCTTCTTTCTGGCAACTTGACCACGCAGATAGTTTTTGTTCAGGTATTGTCATATTGTGCTTAAAAACAACCACACCACCCCTTTCCAGGGCGGCCTGTATTTCTCCTGAGGTTACCTGCGGGTTTTTCTTTGTATCCTGAACAAATCCTCTGGCAGTTGTGGCCAGGAAGTGAAGCCGCAAGGCTTCACTTCCTGATTCCCTTACCAAAGATGGCGGCGGCAGCACCCAACAGCTGAGAGATGGATCGGCTTCGGGTGCCGACTTCGAGGGCGTCCTGGACAGGTAAGTGTCCTTATTTTAAAAGTCAGCAGCTGCAGTATTTGTAGCTGCTGACTTTAAAGGAAAAAAAAAATCTGCGGACCTCCGCTTTAAATAAGACAGTTTTTTGGCATGATCACTCATTATTTCAATATTAATGCCAAACTTTCATGATTTCTGACAGGGTATGCAAACTTTCGAGCACAACTGTAAATACATTAAATAAATTTTCAATAAAGCTAGAAGAATTAGCCAAAATGTATCTAATACATTTCCCTTGATCCACTGCATACCAGAAATCAGACTTAAGCCGCGTACACAAGATCGCACATTCCAACAAAAAAATCCATGTTTTTTTTTTTTCTGACGGATGTTGGCTCAAACTTGTCCTGCATACACACGGTCACATAAAGCTTGTCGGAAATTCCAAACGTTGAGAATGCGGTGACGTACGACGAGCCGAGAAAAATGACGTTCAATAGCCAGTGCGGCTCTTCTGCTTGACTCTGAGCATGCGTGGAACTTTGTGCGTCGGAATTGTGTACACACGATCGGAATTTACAACGAATTTTGTTGTCGGAAAATTTGAGATCCAGATCTCAAATTTTGTTTGTCGGAAATTCAGACGGAAAATGTCCGATGGAGCCTACACATGGTCGGAATTTCCGACAAAAAGCTCCTATCGAACATTTAAAGTAAAAGTGTACTAAAGCCCTGATATGGACTAGTAAATAAATAAATAAGTGACAAATTCTAGAAGATGACCAAATAATATAGCTGCAATTATTGTGTATGTGAACTGATATCACACAAAAAGTGTTGTATATATTCAGAATGTATAATGCGCTAATATTAACCTCCCAATATAACACGGTGTGATCTCTTAATGGTTAATCGGTGAATCATGTGCAAAATAATCAAATGGAGCCTATTATAAATAACATAACATCCTTCACCATAACAAAATCCTATAACTAAATATCATTCAATAACATTGATATTTAGTTATAGGATTTTGTTATGTGAAGGATGTTATGTTATTTATAATAAGCTCCATTTGATTATTTTGCACATGATTCACTGATTAACCATTAAGAGATCACACCGTGTTATATTGGGAGGTTATTATTAGCGCATTATACATTCTGAATATATCCTATCGAACATTTTCCTTTAGAAAATCCGACCGTGTGTACGCGGCATTAGAATAGGAGTGAAAAAAAAAAAATTATAGTTGTTCCAAAACCTATCACTCCTACCAGCTGCTTAATTACCCAAAGGTAAAAATCATAATTATATATAAATACCGCTCTTAAACTCAATAACAGTGTAAAAAAAACTCCAAAAAGGCAGCAATTTGTGCTATAAATAGTAATAAATTAAATGTATAAAAATAAAAAAGTGTTGTCAATAAAAAAGGGAAATGTGATCTACACTCCCTGTCCTTCACTCAATCTCGATCTGCTGTATGACAACCCACCAAAGTCAGAAAAAAAAATGAAAGTATGTAGAAATATAGCGCTATATATAACAATATAATAATGTAAGATCATCTAAAGGTGCAATATATGCTCTTAAGCGTTATATACTGTATATTCCTTTTTCTAAATACAATGTGATTTTTTTTTTTGTAAAAAATTATTTATCACTATTTCTACTATTTATAACAGGTATCACTGCATGTTTGGATGGTTTTTTACACTATTATTGAATTTGTAGAGGAGTATTTATATATTTTTATGAAAATGGTGTTGTGCTGTACATTGATATCTTCCTACAAGATGTAAACTCGTTTTGTACCTTGTCAGTTATCTTTCTTTTTTTTTTCTTCTATGCGATCCTCGCCTCCTGCCTGTTTATGTAAAATGGCGACTTCCCTGTAAAGAAACGTTCTTAAAAAAATAAATAAAAAAATATTGGGTAGGAAACTTATACAGGAAAGAAAACACCATAAGTGTGTTGGTTCATAGTCCTATTAGCAAGCTTTAGGCAGGAAGGTGACATAGGAAACTGCAAAAGTGCACACTCTGAATAATGTTTTCTGCCTTCTGCAATACAGTGTGATAAGGATATGCACTCTCAGGGCTGGCGTGGCTAAACAGAATTACATTATACATTATATTTTGGCAGGAGTTCCATTTTGAGCTGCAACACATCTCTTTTGCTTGAAGTGACGCTCCACTGTTTGACTAGATGAGGACACTGGGTGTGCTACATGTGCCAAAAAAACGTTCTCAAAGAAAACAGGGCATTTGTAATATGTCCAGTCCTTCTGCCATCCTAAAACCCTCCTCCCCCCACATGTGAATGGCAATTATCAGCTCTTAAAATAAAAGACTTATCCCTTCAGCTATTCTTTTCCTGCTGAATTGTTTTCTTTTTTTCTATTTTATAAATTACCAATATTTAAACTTTATTATTTGTTTTGTCTGTTACTTTTTTAGCATCGCATTAAAAGATACTCTTAATGGGGAAAAAAAGCTTTATTAATTCGCAAATGACTTTGAAATGCTTTGTATTCAAATCCTAATTTTAGTGGCATTTTAAATAGGACAAATAACAGAAAAAAATGCATACTTTTTTAACCGCTTCAACCCCGGAAGATTTTACTCCCTTCCTGAGCAGAGCACTTTTTGCGATTCGGCACTGCGTCGCTTTAACTGACAATTGCGCGGTCGTGCGACGTTACACCAAAACAAAACTGACGTCCTTTTTTTCCCACAAATAGAGCTTTCTTTTGGTGGTATTTGATCACCTCTGCAGTTTTTCTTTTTTGCGCTATAAACAGAAAAAGAGCGACAATTTAAAAAAAAAAGCAATATTTTTTACTTTTTGCTATAATAAATAATCCCCAAAAATAGATAAAAAAACTTTTTTTTTCCTCAGTTTAGGCCTATATGTCTTCTTCTACATATTTTTGGTAAAAAAAACAACGCAATAAGCGTATATTGATATATATATATATATATATATATATATATATATATATATATTGATATATATTAATATATAGATATATTGTTATAGCGTCTACAAAATAGGGGGTAGTTTTATGGCATTTTTATTATTAATTTTTTTTATTAGTAATGGTGGCGATCTGCAATTTTTATCGTGACTACGACATTATGGCAGACACATCGGACACGTTTGACACTATTTTGTCATTTATACAGCGATCAGTGCTATAAAAATGCACTGATTACTGTGTAAATGACAATGGCAGGGAAGGGGTTAAACACTAGGGGCGATCAAGGGGTTAAGTGTGTCCTAGGGAGTGATTCTAACTGTAGGGGGAGGGGCTACCACTGACATGACAGCGATCACTGCTCCCGATGACAGGGAGCAGTGATCCCAATCATGTCACTAGGCAGAATGGGGAAATGCCTTGTTTACATAGACATCTTCCCGTTCTGCGGCTCCGTGACACGAACGCTGGGACACCAGCGGACATCGAGTCCGCGGACCCACGGTCACGCTGTACGAGGTGGGAGCGCGCGCACCCGCTAGCCCCGCCAATTAATTAGGGGACGTACAGGTACACCCATTTGCCCACCGCTGCCATCGTGCCAATGTATATCGGCGTGGTTAAAAAGGAACAAAGGTCAAAAAAAGAAAAAAAAAAAGATTTCTTCCTTTATCTAAGGCCTCATGCACACTGGATGTGTTTACAGCTGCAGTTTTTGGCTTCAGGTACTTTTTTCTGCAGTCAGTAAACTTCTCAGCATGTTATCCTATGTGTCCATGCACACACAGGCTGTTATCAGCATTTTTTGGCAGGGGCGTTTTCTGGCTGGAAAAAACAAAAAACAAAACTAGTGGGTTTTAAGAGGAGTTTTTCAGCTGTAAAAACACTTTAACTCTGATCAAAGTTTATCAGTGTTTTTGAGCCATAAACTTTGGTGGAGTATAGTTTTGCTGAAAAATGCTACTGCAAAAACCCTGCAAAACTCATTCTACAGCTTCAGCTTTCCACAGCTAACGCTACTGCCGTTTTTAGAACGTCCAGTGTGCATGAGGCCTAAGGGCAAAACAGAAAAGAAAAAAAAGAAAATAAAGAAAAGTGTATATGTGTGTGTGTGTATATATATATATATATATATATATATATATATATATATATATATATATATATATATATATATATATACACCCTATATTACGCACATGAACTTTAAGGCTGGGTTCACATATGAGCCGCATCCGTTGCACAGCAGGGATCCGGTGCGTGCTGGTTCACCATTTCAGGTCCGATTTCAGCCCGAATTTTGGGCTGAATTTGGACCTGAAATGGACCAAAAAGGCACACGTTTTTCCTGCAAAACGCACTGGACCTACTGCAGAGATATGTGAACCGGCTCCATAGAGAGCCAGTCACATTCTCCTTGCTTGCATTCTTGCTATGCAAATTGGATGTGGAAAAACTCGCATCCAATTCGCATAGGTGTGAACCCAGCCTAACAGCATCCCAATCTTAGTCCGTAGGGTTCAATATTGAGTTGGCCCACTCTTTGCAGCTATAACAGCTTCAACTCTTCTGGGAAGGCTGTCCACAAGGTTTAGGAGTGTGTCTATGGGAATGTTTGACCATTCTTTCAGAAGCGCATTTGTGAGGTCAGGCTCTGGTGCTGGGCGAGAAGGCCTGGCTCGCAGTCTCCGCTCCTATTCATCCCAAAGGTGTTCTATCGGGTCGAGGTCAGGACTCTGTGCAGGCCAGTCAAGTTCCTCCACCCCAAACTCGCTTATCCGTGTCTTTATGGACCTTGATTTGTTCACTGGTGTGCAGTCATGTTGGAACAGGAAGGGGCCATCACCAGTGGCGGAATTACCGGGGTCGCAACAGTCGCAGTTGCAATGGGGCCCGGCATTCCGCCACTGTGGGGGGGGAGGCCCAGCGGGGTTGCTCCGCACAGCGCTCTTAGGCTGAGCATGTCTCTCATCTAGCAGAGAGACACCGGCATTGTTTGTTTTATTTCCCTGCTTTCCGTGTGTCCTCTCTCCCGCACTGCATGACAGGACACACAGCTGATCTCCCCCCTCCCCTCTCCTGTGTGCTCCGCGGGACATTTGAGCTCCTTAGCTTCACACTTGACTGCCCGCGGAGCACACAGAGAGGGGAGGGGGGAGATCAGCTGTGTGTCCTGTCATGCCGTGCGAGAAAGAGGACACATGGAGAGCAGGGAAATAAAACAAACAATGCCGGTGTCTCTCTGCTAGATGAGAGACACACAGGTGTACAGCGGAGCGGACCGAAGCCGCCTCCCCCTCCTCTCTGGTTACGGAGGGGGAGGAAGAGGAGTCCGAGGGAGAACCTGTTCTGAGGTCTGTAAAGTTTGTATGCAAATAGACATGTGCTGGGGGGAACACTATGGGGTGGGGGTCTGCACTGAGGGGGGGTCTGCATTGATGAGGTGGGGGTCTGCACTGAGGGGGGGTCTGCATTGATGGAGGGAGGGGGGTCTGCACTGATTGGGGTCTGCATTGATGGGGGGTCTGCACTGAGGGGGGGTGTGTGCTAATGGAGGGGGGTGGTCTGCAATAAGGGGGGGTGGTCTGAATTGTGGGGGGCCTGCACTGATGGAGGAGGGGTCTGTAATGAGGGAGGGTGTGAACTGATGGAGGGGGGTCTGCAATGAGGGAGGGGAGGTCTGCACTGATGGAGGGGGGTCTGTACTGAGGGGGGGGATGTGAACGGATGGAGGGGGGTCTGCACTGATGGAGGGAAGGTCTGCACTGATGGAGGGGGGTCTGTACTGAGGGGGGATGTGAACTGATGGAGGGGGGTCTGCACTGATGGAGGGGGGTCTGTACTGAGGGGGGGATGTGAACTGATGGAGGGGGGGTCTGCACTGATGGAGGGGAGGTCTGCACTGATGGAGGGGGGTCTGCAATGATGGAGGAGAGGTCTGCACTGATGGAGGGGGGTCTACACTGGGGTCTATAGTGATAGAGGGGGGTCTATACTGATAGATGAGAGTCTGCACTGAGGGGGGTCTATACTGATAGATGGGGGTCTGCACTAAGGGGGTCTACACTGATAGATGGGAGTCTATGCTGATAGAGGGGGGCTATACTGATAGATGGGGGTCTGCAATGAGGGGGTCTATACTGATGGATGGGGTCTGTAGTTAGTGAGGAGGATCTATACTGTGAGAGAGGGGTCTGTACTTAGTGGGGGGTCTATAGTGAGAGGGGGTCTGCAGTTTAGTGGAGGGGGGTCTATACTGAGGGGGGGCTATAGTTGGTGGAGGGGGGTGACACCAATTTTTTCCTCACCGTATGACACCAACCCTAGTGATGCCACTGGAGAGACACGCTCTCCGCTCAGAGCCGTGCTGTCCTGAGAAGACAGAGGACTCTGATAGAGGACTCTGATGGGCATTGATAGGGGGCACTGATAAAATTTACTGATGAGCACTGAAGGGGAGGCACTGATAGGGGACACCGATGGGAGGCACTGATAGGGGACACCGATGGGAGGCACTGATAGGGGACACTGATGGGCACTGAAGAGAGGCACTGATAGGGGGCACTGATGGGAGGCACTGGTGGGCAATGATAGGAGGCACTGATGGGGGGCACTGAGAAGGCACTAGGGGGCACTGATAGGGGGCACCGATGGGAGGCATTGATAGGATTTACTGATGAGCATTGATAGGGGGCACCGATGGGAGGCACCAATGGGATTTACTGATGAGCACTGATAGGGGGCACCAAGAAGGCACTGATAGGGGCACTGATAGGAGGCACTAAAAGGGGGCACTGATAGGCTGCACTGATAGGAGGCATTGATGGGCATTGATGAGCACTGATAGGCAGAACTCATAGGCTGCACGGATGGGCACTGAGGAACACTGATAGGCAGAACTAAGGCAGTATTGATGGGCACTGATGGGCAGTATTGAAGAGTACCGATAGGTGGCATGGATGGGCGCTGCAATAATGAGCACTGATAGGTGGTGCTGATAGGCAGATTTGATGGGCACTAATAGGCAGCATTAATGAGCACTGATAGGTAACACTTGTAGGCGGCATTGATGGGCACTGATAGGTGGCATTGATGGGCACTGATACATGGCACTGATGATTGGGGCACTGATTATCAGTGTAAACAATTTACTGACATTCTTGACAGTTAATGGCAGTCCTTTCCTCACACAGACATAGCACGGGAGGAAAGGGCTGCGGATAACCGGCAAGTCTGTTTACATGTGATCAGCTGACATCACATGGTAAAGGGCCACTGTGATTGCGCTGGATGCACGTCCTAGGGGGCATGCGGGAAGCACAGTTTTGGGAGAATGTCCATAGATGCCCTCCCAAAATTTGAAGCCTGGAGCTCAGATGGAAGGGGGGGCCCATCATTGTTTCTTGCACCGGGGCCCTGAAGGTTCTAGTTACGCCTCTGGCCATCACCAAACTGTTCCCACAAAGTTGGGAGCATGAAATTGTCCAAAATGTCTTGTAATGCTGACCCCTTAAGAGTTCCTTTCACTGGAACTAAGGGGCCAAGTCTAACCTCTGAATAACAACCCTACATCTTAATCCCCCTTCCACCAAATGATTTGTCAGAGCCCACAATCTCATTGAAATTCAGCTTGTCCCTAGTGGGTCAAATTTCAATCAGTGTACATCCAGCTTTAACAAACTTTCCTGTTTGGCAGGCAGTGACTCCAATCTGGAAGCTCATACCTTCACTAGAATCTGACACTTTCAGGCACATTGTGGTTCCTCCTACCAGCCTCTACTGTAAGTCAATACTTTGTCCCAATCACTATAGGTTAAGCTTAACCACCTTCTGGATCATCTCCCATGGTAATTGGAGCAGAGAGGTGACATAGGAAGTTGTATTGCTGACATGAAGATAAGTGTTGTCATGGCCCTAAAAAATCCAAAATTAAAGTAGAACTTAGGGCAAAACTTTTTTTTTTTTTTTTTGATAGAGTAAGGGAGGCTTATAACCCCTTTACGTTTTGTTGCCATTTGAGTCACTATTTGGGAGATTTCCCTTAATTTCATGTCCCATAGCCAAAACAGGAAGTGAAAGAAATCCCTCCAAAGTAAGGGAATATTTAGTTGTCACCGTGGTCATTTCTCTTAATTCCTGTTCTGGGGACAACCCAAAATCTGTTAATTTCATTCACTTTAGGTGATAATGGTAAACAGTACAAATAGGGAGAGTGAATCTCCCTAATGGGGACACAGACAGTAATAGCAATCTAATCCCTCTCCATTCTATTCAAAACTGAAAAACAGTTTTGCCTATACGTACCATTTACATTTTAGAAAGTGTTGACTAGCCACAGTACCTAGGATACCTGTCTCCTGGAAATTGCAAAAAAGCAAAACAATATGAAATCATGCAGAGTCAGGCCGGGTTCACATATGTGCGGTCGTGGTTTCCAGCCTGGGGTCCGGTGCTTTTCTGTTTACCAGTTAAAGTGTCACTAAACCCAGAACCTGCATTCACTGTATCTGGTTGCCCACAGTACAGTACACAGAACATGGAAATGCAATAGATTTAGTAAATATAAAATGATAAATACCTTTTCTCTTCAGCAGTATATAACAGTCTTGTGACTTCTATCAGTGTGTGCTGAAAGCTTGTAGATGGAGTTTTCATTTCTCCCATGGTTGTCCTATCAGGCTTCATGACCTCTGTCCCTCTGCCTGGACAGTGCTGATTGGCCCTGTGCTTATCACATGCAAGAAAAAAAAAAAACTCTAGCAATACACAACAAACTGAGCATGTGCAGTCTGACTCCATAGACTCTGTGTTATCAGGAAATTATCAGGGGACAGTGGAAGGAGGAGGATCTGTGCATACAGGGTCAAACCGCATTTTTACACAATGCAGAGGATTAACCTCATAGGTTCCCCAGTGAGTATAAAAAGCATGCTTTACTGCATATACACACTGATTTTCCTGCTGTGGGTTTAGTAACACTTTAAGGTGTGATTCAGGTCTGAAATTGTACCTGAATTCGCACCTGAACCTGATCCAAAAACGCACAGGACCCTTTTGGAAACCGCACTGCAGTCGTCCCGCCTCCCCGCCGTGAACCAACTCTATTGAGAACCAGACACAATCACATGTCATGCGAATTGGATGCGGTGAAAACCGCATCCAATTCTCACACATGTGAACCTGGCCTCAAAATGATAGTAGGACATTTATTAGTAAAGAGGAATGTCTCTACATAGTTTCCTATTTTATCAACACTTTTTGTCCTATTTACACCTCCCTAAAGTTGGCATAAAATATTCTTTTCAACAAAGGCAAGCTGAAAACAAAGCTTTCCTACACACAGTATCATTTATTTTTTGTTTTCCACATTTCCCTTTTTTTGCTTGTCTATGTCACACCATTTTTTTACACTGCAATGTTCCATGTCAGTCTTTTAAAAATTGGTATAAAAGTAAAAACAATTTTGCAGAAAAATTGAGCCAAGTGTGGAGATATGAAAAGCAATTATTTTGCTGGCCATTAGATGTTGACCTCATACTGCATTCATTCATAATGGGCAGAAGACATATAAATATGTGCGCAGGTTTAAAGCACAGCAGACAAGCGACAGGTATTGTGACTCTTCCTAAAAGACCGCATGTGCCAGTAATGGGCTGAGAAAGGGAGCAGCTTTTAATTACACTCTCCATTGCTCTTGCATGAAATCTATTGATGGCAGCAAACCACGGGCCTGTTCAGCTTTACACTCTAGAAGTAAAGCCTATTGTTAACCTCCTCTGTTCCAAAAAACCCACAACACTTTGGAGGGCAGTGCATTGTGTCCCTGTGTGTTACCCTCTGAGCGTAAAGAGCTGGAAACAGGCATGCTGACAGCTCTGGTTAACAAGGCTGCAGTTTTAGGTAATCAGATGAGTTCTTGAGCCAGTCAAACTATGTGAGTCCCAGAAGGTGCTTTTTTTTTAAAGTAATGGAAGTCTAAATACAAATAAATGTGGACATGTAAAATAAATTCATATGACCAACCAGGGGCGTTGCTAGGTCTACAAGATCTGGGGCTAGAGCCCATAGCAGTGAAGTAAAGAAAGTTATACGCTATTATATATATTATCATTACATCAGGGTCCTCAGAGAGCCCCCCCCTTACATCAGGGTCCCCAGAGAGTCCACCCACTTACATCAGGGTCCCCAGAGAGCCTCCCACTTGCATTGGGGTCCCCAGAGAGCCCCTACATACATCAGGGTATCCAGAAAGCCTCCCCCTTACATCAGGTTCCCCAGAGAGCCCCCCACTTACATCAGGATACCCAGAGAGCCCCCCACTTACATCAGGGTCCCCCAGAGAGCCTCCCCCTTGCATTAGGGTCCCCAGAGAGCCTCCCCCACTTACATCAGGGTCCCCAGAGAGCCCCCCCACTTACATCGGGGTCACCAGAGAGAGGGCAGGCAGTGAGAGATGATGTCATCTCTCTGCTGCCCATGGCTGCACAGTGAGAGCGGAACAGGATGATGCAGGGCAGACGGTGAGAGATGATGTCATCTCTCTGCTCTCTCACCTGTCCAGCTCTCCCGTGCTGCCTGCCTGCTCTGCAGTGCCTGCTTGTTTTGTTTAGGCCGGGTGTCACTGTGATGGTTGTAGAGTGGATTAGGGGACTCTGCAGCAGGCTTTGTGGGAAACTGGGGGGCACTGGGGGATGCTGTTGTAGGCTGACGGCACTGTAGAGGGCTGAAGATTCTGCAGCAGCTGGGGGGCACTATGGAGGCTAAGGGTGGTTGGGGGCACTTTGGGAAGTGGGAGACACTGTGGGAGGTTAAGGGGTCTGCAGCTGTCTTGAGGAGAAGGGAGGTTGCAGCCTGGTAGTAGTCCATGGTCTGGTGGTTTGAAAACAACTGATCTAGGGGGCTTTAATAGAGAAATACTTACCTTAATCCATGGTCCTGCAAGCTTCCCCCACAGTTGCAGTAATGACTACAGGTCCTTGGAAGTTATGCTTCATCTTCTGTAGTGTTTCTGCCTCTCCTGCCGATGTCATCTTGTGCAATATAAGACCAGCTGCCACTTAGGGTTACCACCTGTCCGGGATGCACCCGCACAGTCCGGGTTTTAAATCATGTGTCTGATTTTCAATCCACCTGAAACCCGGACACATTAATCAGACAGGAATGTGGCTCGGAACAGGGCTTGATAGTAGGGTGAGGGAGCACTATATGCGCTGCATTACTATTCTCTGTGGAGTGCCTAAAGGTGTCCCGGGTCTATTACAATGATATAGTGTATATGTAGCGAGGTCCCAGGCCTCTTTTGGTCTGATGAGATATAGCTTAAATCCTTCTGTATGTAGTGGGTTGTAAGGCATAGTGGGTGCAAAGATGGTGAAAGTCATTGGGCGCCAGACACGTCTTGAAAGCAAAAGAAAGTTTATTTCTCTTAACAAGCTTTTATGGGGGAGAGCGGGTTAGGGCCAGGACACCTTTGGGTATTTGCAAGTTCAATTGGCAGACTCCGAGACTTAAATAGGAGGACAGCCATGCAGGGAAAGGCATCCAGCAAGACGTCACATCTGCATGTGCAGGAATGCTGTCTCCTATGGCAACAATCTTTAACAGTTCCTAACTTGAAGTTTACCAGTTCCTTTATCTTCCACTACAATCTCTCCTTGTAGTTCTTCAGCACGCTGAGCTCCCAGTCTCTCACTAGACCCACTGATTCACTGCCACTGAATCCCTTGAGCTTCTTCAATCTTCACTGTGGTATCTTCCTCAAGTGTCACCACCGCTTCTCTGCTGGGTCTCTAGCCTGGCACTCTATGCCTCTCAAGCTTCACCCACACTGGCCTGCTCGGTCCTTAGCTTTACACACAAGGCTGCTCTGCAAGCATCACCTCTGCTGGCTGGGTCCCTGGCTTGATTCCCACTGAAGTTTCCCAATTCTTCACTGTCCCCGGTTGGTGAGAATACTGCTCCGGTACTTGCTTCAGTTACTCACTGTGGTCTCTGGTAATTAGGCAGATAGTCCCTTACTGGCAACAGCTTCCCCTCTACCTCCAACAACGACAGGTTCTCCGGCTGACCGAACCGTCACTTTTGGTTGGACTGCAAGCCGCAGTCTTAACCCTGCGCTGCTCTCTTGCTTCTGGATAAGCCCTCAGACAGCCTAGCAGCCAGATGTGCCCGGGGTGGGCCCAATCTTCGGCCTAGCAGCCTGGGCAATATGACACACGTCTACCCAGACAGCCATCCAGGTGGCACAGAACAGAGATCACCTGACTCCACCCAAATATATAGGTTCTTCCAGCAGGCCATGGGATTCAAAGAAACCCCGGCCCATTGGCTGAGATACCCCATATACCCATAACCTGACCTTGGGTTGCTCTTCTCATAACTAGTACCACCAGGTACCCGGCCACCTAGTGGTAGAAGCTAAAAGTGCAACAAGGCCAAACTTAATGGAAAGATGGTTAGAGCCAAATACAGGGCAATCTTCGAAGAAAACCTGTTAGAGTCTGCAAAAGACTCGAGAATAGGGTAGCGGTTCACCTTCTAGCAGGACAGCGACCCTAAACATAGAGCCAGAGCTACAATGGAATGGTTTAGATTAAAGCATATTCATGTGTTAGAATGGCCCAGTCAAAGTCCAGACCTAAATCCAATTGAGAATCTGTGGCAAGACTTGAAAATGTCTCCAATCTGACAGAGCTTGAGCTATTTTGCACAGAAAAATGGGCCAAAAATGACTATCTCTAGATGTACAAAGCTGGTAGAGACATCCCCAAAAAGACTTTCAGCTGTAATTGCAGCAAAAGGTGGTTCTACAAAGTATTGACTCAGGGTGGCTGAATACAAATTCACCCCACACTTTTTACATATTTATTTGTAAACAACATTTAAAACCATTTATCATTTTCCTTCCACTTCACAATTATGTGCCACTTTGTGTTGGTCTATCACATAAAATCCCAATAAAATACATTTATGTTTTTGGTTATAACATGACAAAATGTGGAAAATTGTAAGGGGTGTGAATACTTTTTCAAGGCACTGTAGGTATATGTTGCCTGGGAGGTGAAAGCCCAGTTCACACGTACCGAAAGTCAGCCGGTTCAGCAGGACCCGACCAATTTTCGGTACATGTGTACCTTTCCCTGTTAAACAGAAGCCTGTCATTAGAAATTACATGTTTGGCTGAAAATGTAAGGTATTTATACAGTGATTAAAAAATTAATAAAAAAGATGTGGCGAGGAAGGGGGCTTCAAGCAGGGGGAGGAGAACCAAGGCTTTAAATCTTTGGGTTCCTTTTTTGTGTCTTGGTGTCTGTCAGAAAATACATAATAAGCACAGGAAAGGATACATACCCATAAGCATTATGCCAAAATATCCATTTTAGGCCTCGAGATACAAAGGCTACAAAGGGCTTTTAATCAGCTCGAATGCACTAAAGAGAAGGTAATTGTTTCACCAGCAGTCGTGGTAGGATCCAGCTGTACCCATATGAATTTGAGACTGTGTAGGTCTGCTTTAGTTAGAATGCAGACATCATTGTGTTCTCTGAAATCAAAGACATAAAGGTCACTCATGCAGCGTTAGTTTGGAGAATTGTGTCTGGCTGACCACCAGGTTGTCACCTTATATGTTGCATTCTTATCTATCAGTCAAGTTCCCAAAAGTTATTAGGGTAAGATACTGCTTGTAGCCAAAGAGAGGGTTTCTCCGTGTCAGATCGATGTGTAGTTGCCACATCCCTAATACTCAATTAAGAAAAAGAAATCCCCCTTCATTGGGACTTTGTAGGCAACAAACACATATATATTATCAAAAGGGTAGATTTTATTGAATGTTGCCTACAAAAATGAAGGGGGATTTCTTTTTCTTAATTAAGATACTGCTTGTTAACATTTCTGACTTCCGACGGACCCAATTCCTATCGGGAAAACCGATTGTCTGTATGCTGGTCCAATGGACCAAAAAAGATGCATGCTCTGAAGCAAGTATGAGACGGAAGCTATTGGCTACTGGCTATTGAACTTCCTTTATCTAGACCCGTCGTACGTGCTGTACGTCACCGCGTTCTGGACGGTTGGATTTGGTCGGACTTTGGGTCGACCATGTGTAGGCAAGACCGCTTGAATGGAGTTCCGTCGGAGAAACCGTTGAAGTTTATTACGATGGATAAACCGGTCGTGTGTACGCAGCATAACAAGTGTAAATAAGAAATATGTACAGTGGGGACGGAAAGTATTCAGACCCCCTTAAATTTTTCACTCTTTGTTATATTGCAGCCATTTGCTAAAATCATTTAAGTTCATTGTCGGGTTGGATGGTAAACGTTGGTGGACAGCCATTTTTAGGTTTCTCCAGAGATGCTCAATTGGGTTTAAGTCAGAGCACTGGCTGGGACATTCAAGAACAGTCACGGAGTTATTGTGAAGCCACTCCTTCGTTATTTTAGCTGTGTGCTTAGGGTCATTGTCTTGTTGGAAGGTAAACCTTTGGCCCAGTCTGAGGTCCTGAGCACTCTGGAGAAGGTTTTACTCCAGGATATCCCTTTACTTGGCCGCATTCATCTTTCCCTCAATTGCAACCAGTCGTCCTGTCCCTGCAGCTGAAAAACACTCCCACAGCATGATGCTGCCACCACCATGCTTCACTGTTGGGACTGTATTGGACAGGTGATGAGCGGTGCCTGGTTTTCTCCTCCATTTACCGCTTAGAATTAATGCCAAAACGTTCTATCTTGGTCTCATTAGACCAAATAATCTTATTTCTCACCATCTTGGAATCCTTCAGGTGTTTTTTAGCAAACTCCATGCGGGCTTTCATGTGTTTTGCACTGAGGAGAGGCTTCCGTCGGGCCACTCTGCCATAAATCCCTGACTGGTGGAGGGCTGCAGTGATGGTTGACTTTCTACAGAGTGCATCTCTGGAGCTCAGCCACAGTGATCTTTGGGTTCTTCTTTACCTCTCTCACCAAGGCTTTTCTCCCTTGATAGCTCAGTTTGGCCGGACGGCCAGCTCTAGGAAGGGTTCTGGTCGTCCCAAACGTGTTCCATTTAAGGATTATGGAGGCCACTGTGCTCTTGGGAACCTTAAGTGCAGCAGAAATCTTTTTGTAACCTTGGCCAGATCTGTGCCTTGCCACAATTCTGTCTCTGAGCTCTTCAGGCAGTTCCTTTGACCTCATGATTCTTATTTGCTCTGACATGCACTGTGAGCTGTAAGGTCTTATATAGACAGGTATGTGGCTTTCCTAATCAAGTCCAATCAGTATAATAAAACACAGCTGGACTCAAATGAAGGTGAAGAACCATCTCAAGGATGATCAGAAGAAATGGACAGCACCTGAGTTAAATATATGAGTGTCACAGCAAAGGGTCTGAATACTTAAGACCATGTGATATTTCAGTTTTTCTTTTTTAATAAATCTGCAAAATGTCAACAATTCTATGTTTTTCTGTCAATATGGGGTGCTGTATGTACATTAATGAGGAAAAAAATGAACTTAAATGATTTTAGCAAATGGCTGCAATATAACAAAAAATGAAAAATTTAAGGGGGTCTGAATATTTTCCGTCCCCACTGTATATGCAATAATGTGCAGCACTCAGAAATGTACAAAATCACTGAAGTGAAATGTGAATGACCACAAGAAATATGATTAAAATGAAATAAAATGAAATTATGTACTTCTACACATTATGAGTAATGTAAATAGCCATATACAGTGCATGAAATAGAGATGTGAAAAAACAATATTGAAATGTAACTACAAACAAAAAATGTAATTACTATATTTATCGGCATATAACACGCACAGGCGTATAACAACGCGCCTTCATTTTAGGAGGGAAGTTTCAGGAAAAAAACTTAAATTTTAAATAAAGAACTTTGACGCGAAATAAGGGTCAGTGCCCGTCAGTGCAGCCTCACTATTGCCCATCTGCAGCTTGATCAATGACCATCTACAGCCTCACAATTGCCCATCAATGCAGCTTGATCAATGACCATCTACAGCCTCACAATTTCCCATCAATGCAGCCTGATCAATGTCCATCTGCAGCCTCACAATTGCCCATCATTGAAGCTTAAACAATGCCCATCTGCAGCCTCACTATTGCCATCAATGCAGCCTGATAAATGCCCATATGCAGCCTCACCATTGCAGCCTGATCAGTGCCCATCTGCAGCCTCACCTCAGATTACTGCTGCATTAGAGGGGACAGGGAGGGGGGGGTGGACAAGCGCCGTCAGATTACATACAGCGAGAATCTCCTGTTTACTCGGTGGCCTCTTTAATACAAAGTCCTGCCTCCTGGACCAGCTTCTATGATAGACAGAACACTGGTCCAATGCCGGCCCAGGAGATGGGACTTCCTATTACAGAGGCCACTGAGTAAATGGGAGATTCTCGCTGTATGTAATCTGAAGGCACTCGTCCCGCCCCCCTCCCGGTTCCCTCCTAGGCAGCCCAAATTGCAGTATTGGTGTATAACACTCACACACTATTTGCACCCGATTTTCAGGGTGAAAAAGTGCGTGTTATATGCCAATAAATACAGTATATAAAATTATTATTATTATACAGGATCTATATAGCGGCAACAGTTTGCGCAGCGCTTTACAACATGAGGGCAGACAGTACAGTTACAATACAAATCAATACAGGAGGGATCAGTGGGCCCTGCTCGTTAGAGATTACAATCTAGAAGAGAGGGTCAAGTGGAAACAAAAGGTGACAACTGTGGGGGATGAGCTGATGGAGAAAATGAAAATACAGTTGTTAGGTGTGGGTGGGATAGGCTTCTCTGAAGAGAAGGGTTTTCAGGGATTGTCTAAAAGATAATAAAGTAGGAGATAAGCGGACAGATTGGGGTAAGGCATTCCATAGGTTTAGAGAGGCTCTGGAGGCGAGCATGGGAGGAGATGATGAGGGAGCTAGAGAGCAGGAGGTCTTGAGAGGAACGAAGAGAACGAGTAGGTTGGTATTTAGAGACTAGGCTAGTGATGTAGCTGGGGGTGAAATTGTGGATGGCTTTGTACGTAGTTGTTAGTATTTTGATTGTAAGTCTTTGGCCGAGCGGAAGCCAGTGGAGGGATTGACAGAGAGGATTAGCAGACACAGAGCGATTGGTAAGGTGGAAGAGTCTGGCAGCAGCATTCATGATGGATTGAAGAGGTGATAGACTATGTAGAGGTAAACCAATGAGATGAGATAAAATAGTGACATGAATTTCAAAGAAACATCCAGTGTTCAGTGAGTCCATATGTAATTATACAAAATTTAGCATGACATAAAAATGTCCATGAAGAAGTGATGAAAACGAGGGAAGAATAACTTCTAAACCAAGGAAGGTGTCTTCCATGAGACAGCAGTATTATATTAAACAACTGTGACAAAACCACCACCGGTTGTTAGAAGGCTTACCGGAGTAAGAGGACTCAAATGGGCTTACGCTCAATGAGTCGATAAAGCTTGTGGTGTAAGACACCAATATGTGAAGCATCTAGATCTGTAGTCAGGATCAGAGTGGAAGGTGGTCCATCCGTCAAGAGATCAACACAAGGCAGTAATCTTTAGAAATGGCCAGCGTGATGTGCAGGATCCTCTCAAGCAGTCAAACATTTCTTAGATGTGGTGGCTGCGTTTGTTTTCTATTTTTAGGCTTTATTTCTTCTATTTTCATCTGGTGATCCAGCCAGTAACTCTGTTGTTGTTCAAAAGAACAAGCTCTCCTTCTAATATTAAGAAACGTCAGGTACTGTAAGTTGTTATAAACAGACTGCAACCTATGTCGCCTATGATGAGCTCAGCGGCTGCAACAGGAGAGAGCACACACTGCGCTTGTGTGACCCAAAAGAAAAGGGCCGCACAAGCGCAGTGTATGCTCTCTGGTAAATAAATGCATGTGGTAAATAAGTAGTGTTCCAGGCATGTGATATTTTAAGGGGAGCTCCAGTCCCCTAAAAAAAAAAAAAAAAAAAAAAAAAGAATTAAAGTCAGCAGCTACAAATACTCTAGCTGCTGACTTTTAATATAAGGACACTTACCTGCCCCTGGATGAAGCATTGTCCTCATACAAGCTGATTCTTCAGTTAGCTTGGTGTGCAGGTGCTAGGATCTTCACTAAGGAAAGCCTTCACATCCGGCTGTGCGAGTCGCGCTGCACTTTCTGATTGGTCCCACAGTCTCCTGTGATGTGTCTCAGAAGGCTGCGGGGGAATGAGGGGGAGCCAAACTTCGGCTAAGATTTGCTGTGGCGATCTGACTGCAAGTGTGGGTCAGAAGTTGGGAAAACGAGGTAGAGCAGAAATTCCCCTTTTA
Organism: Aquarana catesbeiana; assembly: GCF_042186555.1. Taxonomy (NCBI): domain Eukaryota; kingdom Metazoa; phylum Chordata; class Amphibia; order Anura; family Ranidae; genus Aquarana; species Aquarana catesbeiana. Next base: position 50,085,837 of record NC_133333.1, on the reverse strand, counting down.
GGTGAAGTTCTGCTTTAAGGGATGCATGTTATTTGTTTGCTAAGGAGATGCCATACCTCAATGGGCAAGGCATGGAAGTGTCCAGAAAGCACCATTTGTTCTACAAGATCCAGGGCATTAGGCTTTTCCTCTGGAGTCTCCGCCATTGCTCCTTCTTCTGCAATGTCCCTTAGAAAGTGTCCACCAGAAAAGAAGTAATGCCCGCTGGATATGATGTCATACAATAATAAAGCAATCAGTTTCATTAGATATAAACCACACATTTCAAAGGTTCCGCATGCCTTATTTTACGAGCATTTTTTGATGAATAGCAAAATTTTTTTGGAAAAACGCTATGCACTTTTTTACTGCTAATCTTTAAGTGGAAAATACCATTTCATGAATTGAGCCCATTGTGCTTTACATGCAGTTGTATGGCTGAGCTGTGTGCTCAGTGTGGCTGCTGGTGTCAACGAGTAGACATGTGCACAATGAAATATTTTTAGTTTTGAAATTTCGTTTTCGTCCGAAAAATACATTTATTTAGTTACTCCCGAAATTCCTTTTTATTTATTTTGTTTTGTTAAAAAATGCATTCGTCCCAAAATTCGAAATAATTAAGGTCGAATCTGTCATTGAAGGCTCATGGTGTCTATTGAACGTTCTAAGAAGTTTCGACGGAGCAGCTAAACTGTAAGACGCCGCAATCGTACATTTCCGGTCGAATGTTCCGCCTACAAGCTATAGTAGAATTCTAATGTTGTATGACACAATTTATTAATTATTATTACTAGTCAACCAACATTAGAATTCTTCTATAGCCTATGGGCAGAGCATCTGACCATAAATGTCCGCTCGTGGTGACTGCTTCGTCGAATCTTCATGTCGAATCTTTTCTATGTCGAATAATCTTGGACTAAGTTAGGTTAGGCACATTCGACCTTTTTTGCTATTGTCTCTATAATGAATCTTTTCTCTCTATGTCAAATCTTTTCTCTCTATGTAGAATAATCTTGGACTAATAGAGCTAAGGTTAGGCACATTCGACCACAGGTTCGATGGACACAGATCGCTACTGTCAGCATCATGTCGAATCTTCTATCTATATCGAACTGTTGTCGCAATGAAAACGAAAATAAAGCATTTGTTTATGTCAGATTTTTCGGATTCTGCCCGTTCTTTATCGTTTGTTAAAACGATAACGAAAATACCCAAAATTCGGACGAAAATGCATTTGGACAAAAACTAATGCACATGTCTATCAACGAGCCCTTATGGCACTTGTTTACATCCTATTAATGCTACCAACCACAACAGAGGTCACTCTGGGGAGAGAGAGGTTCTGCACTGAATAATGCCGTGTACACGTGACAGGTTTTGCCATCAGAATAAACTCCGAAGTTTTCTCCGACTGAACTCCGACGGAATTCTATTCAAGCGGTCTTGCCTACACACGGTCAATCCAAAGTCAGACCATCCAGAACGTGGTGACGTACAACACTTAAGACAGGACTAGAAAAAGGAAGTTCAATAGCCAGTAGCCAATAGCTTCCGTCTCGTACTTGCTTCAGAGCATGCGTTGTTTTTGGTACATCGGAACAGCATACAGACTATCAGTTTTCCCGATAGGAATTGGTTCCTTCAGAAATATTTAGAACATGTTCCATTTCTAGGTCCATCAGAAATTTTGAAAAAAAAAGTCTGATGAGGCCTACACACGATGAAAAGCTTCCGTCTGACTTTTTCTGTCAGACATTCCGCTCATGTGTACATGGCTTTAGTGTTTCATCTCAACTTTTACCAAAATCTCTGATCAGCTGGTGGCCAGGAGCAGGCTGCCGTGCAGTACAGCTGGGTATATTCAGACCCCAGGAGGTTGCAATCCACAATGTTGAAAGAACGCGACTCACTTTAAATAAGGTTTAGTGTCCCATTTGTATGTATGTATTTATTTTTTGCAGCCTGCAAGGACAATGACAGCTAAAGAAAGTGCAGTTATTCTTTAATGTGTCTCAGGAGATATCTGCTAAGTGGCTCGGGGAGACATATAAAGCCAACATAGAATCTACTTGGCTCTTAAAATAATATACAACCTCATAAAAACTGTAGTAAAGGAAACCATCATTCTAATAACAAGCAAACAGATTTTAGCTGCCTATTTTCTTGAGGCATGTAGAAAATGAGACGAGGAAGCTGACTGGTTGATATGAGCAACACAGATACTTTTCATTCTTCTAGTTTTCATACAGAGAAACAACAGAGCAATGATGTTTTGCAGCTAACAGCAATCTTTTTTTTTTTTAAAGCCACTCAGTGTAAAATTAATAAAGGGTGGTTTATTAATAGATGCCATGGATTACTGTACATTGCTGTGGACTAAATTAAACCAATGGACCTTATTTAATAAGTGCAAAGCAAGGTGCTAAATACAATGTGGTTACCACTGGTTATCTTTCATTGTTCTGCCTGCTTTACAGTGATGGTAGGTAACCTGCAGTATTCCATAGGAACCATTTGTTGATCGTTCCTTGGAATACTTTGCACTGAAGAAAGATTAAAGGGTAAATTACATTTTAATATAAACTGGACCATGCAGACAGGGGACCCTAGTAGTTTAAAATACACTGTTTGCTGTTTGTAAAAATATCACTTAATGCAAATGCCATACCTGTAAGCCCTTTCTGTCATCCATTAAGCCTGGCTGAAATAACTCCCAATGTTAACATTCCTACATCCTGGCTTATTTACAGGACATGGCAGTCATTGGGTGTTTTTGTTTTTTTTTTTTTTTTTCCTAGCTGATTCAAAATCTGCACATGCGCAGTGTACCCTCTCTTGTCGTAGCAAAGACCCTTCAGTTATACATCCCACCAGAATTCTAACACTGCCTTAGTTCTTTTCCAGCTCATACTCTAGGCTTCAACAAGAGGACAACTAAAGAGATGATGATTATTATTATTATTATACAGGATTTATATAGTGCCAACAGTTTACTCAGAGCTTTACAACTTGAAGGTAGACAGTACAAGTACAATACACTTTATTACAGTAGAAATCAGAGCGCCCTGCTCCTTAGGCTCGGTTCACATAGGGGCGACTTGTCAGGCGACCTAGTCGCCTGACAAGTCGCCTCCCGTTCTGTGCTACGGAACCGTTCTAATAGGAGCGACGCAAGTCGCTCCGACTTAGAAAAAGGTTCCTGTACTACTTTGGGGGCGACTTGGGGCGACTTGCATAGACTTCTATACAGAAGTCGTTTTTGCAAGTCGCCTCAGAAGTCGTTTGCAGGTCGCCTCGCTGAGGCGACCTGCAAGTCGTGCCGCCCCTGTGTGAACCGGCACTTAGAGCTTACAATCTAAGAGGGAGGGTCAAGAGATAAAAGCTGTAACAACTGTGGGGGATGTGCTGATGGAAAAAATAAATGTATAGTTGTTAGGTGGGGGCCAGATAGGCTTCTCTGAAGAGATGAGTTTTCAGGGATCGTCTGAAAGTGGACAAAGTAGGATAAAGTCAGACAGATTGAGGTAGAGCATTCCAGACGATAGGAGAGGCTCTGGAGAAGTCCTGAAGGCGAGCATGGGATGAGGTGACAAGGGAGCTAGAGAGCAGGAGGTCTTGGGTGGAGCGAGGAGAATAAGTTAGTTGGTAATTTGAGACCAGGTTAGTGATGTAGCTGGGGGCCAGGTTGTGGATGGCTTTGTAAGTTATTGTTAGTATCTTGAATTTAATTCATTGGTTGAGTGGCAGCCAATGGAGGGATTGGTGGAGAGGTGTAGCAGCGCCGAGCAGATCAATTTAGTTATCTTCAAAGAAGCAGGCCCAGTTGCTATTTTGTTTTAGCCCTGTCCTGGAAATTGGCAAGGTCAACTAAATAAAATATTGGGATTATTTTAGTCAGCCTTCATGGAAAACAGAAAAGGCCTACAGTCGAAACACAAGAACAAACAGGGTGCTGAATTTGGATTTTCTAAGAGTCACTGAAATTGTAAATGGGCACACTGGCTCCAGTTGTAGCACTCCAAAAAATGGGGACACCCTTGGGAAAAAGGAACAGTACCCAGAGTTGAGAATCCACATACATACAATCTAATGAGAGCGCCAAACAAAATGTCCTAGAGTCCAAGGTAATTTATTGATAACGCTGATTCATAGCAGAATAATGCCAGTGCGTTTTAGGGGCCAAACGCATTCCCTCTTCATCGGGGTTTAAGAGTTCTGACTTTAATGGACTGGTCAGCAAATACAGAATAAAACTGCACTGTGATTTACTGCTTGGGAAGTTTCAGGAGGGCAGGTTACATCAGTGTAAGCAAATGCAGTAAAGGCCTACAGGTATTGAGTTTTAATTGAAGAATATTTTTACAAATGGCACAGTGTATTTTAAATCACTGGGACCCCTTGTCTGCATGGACCAGTTTATATTTAAAGGTAGACTTTAAGCTTTAAATCCTATTGCCTACTTTGGTTTAATGTACTTTGCATATAATCATCACATTTTGCACAGTGTAATTAAATTACAAAAACAACATGTGCCGATTGTTCAAAAAGTGAGTCCATCTACAAGTGATATTTTTGTTATTGGTAGTGCCTAGTCTTCTGAATCAGTCCTTGGTTTCTTACATATATTGGATTCTTTAACAGTAAGATCTTCCTATCAATACTGTCTGAACCTATCCACCTGGGAGTTTTGGGTGTATCTGCTCACCTTTGCATATTTCAACTCCTTCTTTCTCCATAATATAAAATATTTCCAACAGGCAGACTGGGAACACCTCATAATGTCCATAGAAGGTTTGCAGATTAAGGAACTCAAGCATTTCATCAAATATTTCACCTTTAGTGACTCTAAGACAGGCCAGAAATTCTACATTTTTCTTTTTTGTTTAACCAGTGGGTTGAAACAAAAAAACAAAAATGAGCCGATATCCCCCATTCACACATTTGAGGTGGATGGAGGGAATTACTCCTGCAGTACTATTGTGTTACAATACAATGATCAGTTTTGCCGGCTGTAGCCAGAGTCACTGATCGTTTGGGAAAACCCAACAGGCTAGCCCATACATGGATTGAAATTAATATTTTCATATTGTCGAACCAGCCACATTTTGATCCATGGCTTTAGATATAAAAAAGACTGTCAGGTTGTTAGCTTGGGAGTTAGGGACAGCAATAAGAAAGATAGTGTACTCTGAGGTTACATAGAGTGCAGGAAAACGAGGAACGTTAATATTAATGTTAATACCAATATCTACAATGTATTGTACATTTTGTTGATTTTCTGATTTTCTGTTTCTGTCAACTAAACTCAATAAAAATGATTGATACAGTATAAAAAGACTGTCAGGTTTAGCATCTTAGTAGATGCCAATTCTGTATGGACTAACCATTTAAAGTGTATGTATAGCCATTTTATTTAATTTTTTTTGTTTTTAAGTTTGGATAGAGTAGGTAAAGGAATAGAACCCCTGTCAAGTTTGTATTGCTGTTTTGTGGAGAGATTCACGCTGTCTATATCTCCGGGTGACCTCTGTCACAGAAACAGAAAGTAATGGGAAATCCAAAAATTTTGTTCTGTCACCAGAACAAAAAATCTTCTGATGGGCTTGTGTGTTTTGATATCAACTAAGAGAGGGGATTCTCCTTGCTTTTTAGAGAATTTCTCCCACTTCAGGTTGCATCATTGGGACAGAAAGAGAAGGGAAATACCCCTAGTGGGGCACAGATGGTAAACAATTAACTGAAGGGGGTTTAGGGGTTCTCAACTCTTCTCTACTCAATCCAAAATTAAAAACTTAATTAAATAATATATACTATAATGTTTACTATCTATTTCTATGAAACTATTTTTTTTTTTTTTTTATTTGTACCTGTGCCAGTATTTTTTGTTGACACCCCCTAATCCAAGTACTTTATATGTAAGGACCAGCAGTAAGGGTAGGGAACCTGGCATTCTCTGCATTGATTAGTAAATGTTTTATAATGGTTTATCCACTTCCAGACCGGCTCACGCCGTTATACGTCAACACTTTGAAGAGGGATTTCGTTAATATGGCAGCAGCTAGCTACCATAATCCCAGTTTCCTCTTCTTCAGTGAGCGGTCCGGTTTTTGCTAAAAGTGGTCTCTGCTGCGGATTCACCTTAAGATCACTTTTATCGGCGGCTGGAGAGGGCCCCCCCCCACTGCTCTCCGGTGCCCTCCGCCACTTACCGGAGCCGTCGGTAGCGGCGGAGGCGATTGGGTCCTCTCACTGGCTTGGTATGGAGATGAGTGAGGGGAAGATGGCCCCCACCTGTCTCCATACCATTGCAGGGTGGAAGCGACGTCAAAACGTCACTTCCACCCATAGCTCTTAAAGCAACGTTTTTATTTATTTATTTTTTTAAATGACATCTTTTATTGCATTTTAGTGTAAATATGACCCCAGATCTCATATTTAAGAGGTTCTGTCATGCTTTTTTTCTATTACATGGGATGTTTTCCTTGTAATAGGAATAAAAGTGACACATTTTTTTTTTTTTAAAAAGAACAGTGTAAAAAAATTAAAAGGTAAAATAAATAAGAAAAAAATAAAAAAAAATTTTAGACCTCCTCTGTGACTCAAAACATGAAACCTGCAGTTAAACGTCGCCTATGGAGTTTTTTAAGGGTAAAGGTTTTTCGCCATTCTACGAGTGGGCGCAATTTTCAAGTGTGACATGTTGGGTATCAATTTACTCGGCGTAACATTATCTTTCACAATATAAAAAAAATTGGGCTAACTTTACTGCTGTCTTATTTTTTTTAATTCAAAAAAGTATATTTTTTCCAAAAAAGGTGCGCTTGTAGGACCGCTGTGCAAATACGGTGTAACAGAAAGTATTGCAATGACCTCCTTTTTATTCTCTAGGGTGTAAAAAAAAAATATATATATAATGTTTGGGGGTTCTAAGTAATTTTCTAGCAAAAAAAACTGTTTTTAACTTGTAAACACCAAATCTCAGAATGAGGCTCGGTCCTTAAAGTGGAGTTCCACCCAAAAATAGAACTTCCACTGGAATCCCCCCCCCCCCCCCGTGTCATATTTGACACCTTTCAGGGGGGAGGAGGGAGCAGATACCTGTCTAATACAGGTATTTGCTCCCACTTCCTGGCATAGATCACCGCGGTGATCGCAGTGACCTACACCACTTCTGGCGCCTACTCTGTCCTCCCCCGCTGTCTTTTAGGAGACACACAGGTCCCAGAAGACAGCAGGGACCAGTGAAGACGCGCAGCGTGACTCGCGCATGTGTAGTAAGGAACCAGTTAGTGAAGCCGCATGGCTTCACTTCCTGATTCCCTTACTGAGGATGGCGGCGGCAGCAGCAGCCGAGAGCCGACAGACAGATCGGCTTTGGCTGCCGACATCGTGGGCTCCCTGGACAGGTAAGTGTCCATATATTAAAAGTCAGCAGCTGCAATATTTGTAGCTGCTGGCTTTTGATATTTATTTTTTTTCGGCGGACCTCTGCTTTAAATGATTATTTTATTTTCTTTTACTTTATTAACTGAAAATGGTTTGCTTCACTTGCACCATGTGTATCCACTCATGGGGTATATCAAACAAAAAAACAAGCACAAAATATTTGCCGTCACGGCCAGGTGTAAAGCCCAAAAACGAACTGGTTGCAAAAAAAAAAAAAAAAGATTGCATAAACAAATTGCAAAAAAATAGGCAGATAACTTTCAGTGGCTTCAAACTTCCTCCTGGGATTATGTACGAGCAAAGTCACTGATTAGCTGTCTCTGCCTGGCCTGAGCACAACTCCTGACGGGAAGGTCGCATTCATGTGCACATGCCAGATAGCAAGGAAAACTTCACACAAATTTGTGGCAGTGTTAAATTGTAAGTCTTATTAACTTTCTGCAAATTTTCACTGGCAAGTTGTACACTTGCACAGCACTTGAACCACAAGTTCTAGTTGACGCTTTTCCAAATTCAGTCAGTGACCCCTGTGGTGGGATGTCTATTGTACAGTATAACTGAACCAGAACTTGCAGCAAACTTGCAGAATGTTTGCAAAGAAAGTTGATCTGAACTCATGCAATGTGGACTCGCTGCAACTGTGCAACAAACTTGTGAGGCATGGCAGGTCTAGAAATAGCTTAGCAAGTCATTTTCAAACGTGCAGCTCAATTGCTTGCAATCTGGGATATTGCAGCATGTGTGCGCTCATGTGCATAAACACAAATGAGCGTTCATGTCAGTCACTGGCTATGGAACCGGTCGCCCTATCTAAAGCTCAGCAGCAGCAGCTGATGACCATTCAAGGTGGTTGATGCCAAAGCACAGGAGCATGAAAACACAGCTCACACATGTGCACGCCTCCGTGGTCCCAAGCATTGAACCACACGCTGCAACATATGCATGCACAAAGCTTTTGGCACAGTCACAAGTCCAACCTTCCTCACAGATCCCACCCTCTGCCTTCCTTCTGTCCTGGTGCCTGTACCTAGAGGGAGCTTGGAGCTACTGGTCTTGCTTTGTAACGATTTAGCTTAGGGAGAGCAAAGTAATGACCTAATATGCATCTGGAGCTGTTAAAAAAAAAAAAAAAGTTCCAATAACCACTACAGATAGTTCCCCCACTTTTAAACCTGATTAATCAACCTCCAATCTAACCTTCAGAACGACCTTCCTGGAGTGACCAAGAACTCTGTGGAAACTGAAATATTCTCCATTATACAAATATACAGCTTGCTGACCTTTAAGGGTTCTAAGCAACCTTACAAGTACTCAATTTTTTTAGAATATTTTTAACCCATCATTTGCCAAAAGAGGTCTTCAGCATCCCCTCCATGCAATCCAGCTTTTCTTTATTTTTGCTGCCTTTTTAGAAAACATCCTAATATAACCATTTACTGAGAAGTGGTATTTTTATTCTGTTAGCCCTTCCTGACAGAAATTGCATCCTCTGTTATCCCATCTTACTTTCCAATCTGGGACATGTGTCAGGAAATCAGTAGGAACGGGGAAGACCCCTTGCACACAAAGCATAGTCCATAAAGATATACAGTAGTTGGGCATGGAGGAACTTGAGTGGCCTTGATCTCAACCTATTGAATTCCTTTCAGGAATTAGAATGTTAAAGCGGTGTTCCAGCCGCAATTTTTTTTTTTTTTTTTTTTTTTAAGTCAGGAGCTACAAACACTGTAGCTGCTGACTTTCAATAAGGACACTTACCAGTCCAGGGATCCTGCAATGTCGTGCAACCCCCCCCCCCCCCGAGGCCGATCCATCTATCGGCTCAGGTGCAGGCGCCGCCATTGTAATTAAGGGAAACCGGCAGTGGAGCCTTCAGGCTTCACTGCTGGTTCCTACTGCGCATGCTTGAGTTGCACGCCGCTTTCTGAATGGCCCCCTCGTCTTCTAGGACACACACAGGTCCCAGAAAGCAGCGGGGGAGCAGGAGGAAATGAAACCCTGGGCTACGGCCAAAGTAGGACGGAAGTACACTCAGTACTTCAGAAAAGGTAAGAAACAAAAAAAAAATAGTTATCCAAAAATGAGTGGTGAAGGGGTGGTCTTTCCTTTAAGATAAAGTTCTAAAAGTGGGTGGAACTCCGCTTTAATGCTGAATCAGGTGCTGAACCAGGTCTTTTCATCTAACATCAGTACCTGACTGCACAAGTGCCCCCTCGGCTTATACTTGACTGAGGGTCTCAAGCGAGGGTCTCGAGTGAGGGTGCAGCCTCACTGTGCCCATCTGCAGCTGTACCTTTGATAACTTAAACAGCGGGTGTCTCCCGCTGTGTCATGCAGTCTGTTTGGTGGCCATCCACTGTAACAAAGCCCCACCATCTCTTCCTCCATTATAGACGGAACACTGATACACTGCTGGGAAACTGAATCAGTGTTCCGTCTGTCACGGACGAGGAGGAGATGGGCACAGTGAGGCTGCAGATGGGCACAATGAGGCTGCAGATGGGCACAGTGAGGCTGCAGATGGGCACTGATGATACAGTTGGGCACAGTGAGGCTGCAGATGGGCACAGTGAGGCTGCAGATGGGCCTTGTTTACCCAGTAGCTGCTGCATTTCCCACCCTAGGCTTATACTCGAGTCAATACGTTTTCCCAGTTTTTTTGTGGTAAAATTAGGCGCCTTGGTTTATATTCAGGTCGGCCTATACTCGAGTATATATGGTATTCTGAATAGGCACAGATTACCATAGATGGACTCCAAAATCTTGTGAGAAGCTTTATCAGAAGAGAGGAGGCTGTTACAACTGCAAAGAGGGAAGAGGGGAGGCATCTCCGTGCCCATGGTTTTGGGCTAATTTCTGCTGTCATATTAGCAGCATATTAGCATATTATTCACCTAAACTATGTTGAACTCAGAAAATAAAAAAAATGTGTACTACTGAAAAATATAGCAGGACAAGATATGAAGGAGCTACTCCAATCTAGATTAAATGTTGCTTGAGATTCAAATGGTAGAACTGAATAGATCTCAGAATGTACTACCTGTTTTAGGACTTTGGTACATTGTGGAATTTATTTTTCTCCTTGGTTCTTGATTTAGACCTGCTCAGTTATGCCATACTGAGGTGTGGGTGTGACCATACACAATCATCAAGTGTATCTTTTATACACTTTTTTTTTTTTTCTTGCAGGATTTTTTTTTTCTTTGTTGTCTGTGTTCCATTGGGGAGATCTTTTTTCAAGTCATCTTCCAGGAAGGCAGGCCTACTTCTAAGGTGTACCATCCTGGAAGATTCCCAGAAATGCTGTTACCAGTAAGTCTAAGGACTCATTTACTTTACTCACTTGCTTCAACTTTAACGCACATTAAAGCGCCTACCGCTTTAACATGCTTTTTTCATCCTTTGGTGATGCTTTTTTGAAGCTTTATTGAAGCTTGACAAATGCTCTGTGTGTGTTGATTTTCTATGTGTTATAAAGTGGCTCAGTAGTACCCCTACTCTGCAGATCCTCAGCTAATTAGTACCCTCATTCAGCAGATCCCCTGCTCAGTAGTATCCCCAGCTCTGCTGATGCCCCACTCAGTAGTACTTAGGCCCTTTGTCCTAGTGACAAAGATCTCCAGCAAACAGCAGCAAAAAAAAAAAAACACAGCGGTTGTAGACCTATATCCAAAACTCAGACAATGCTACGGAATCCCATGGATAGTAAATTCAGAGAAGGTTGCATTTTTTTTTTAGAGATTTATTGTGGTTGTGTTATATGGTCAATGCAGACACACATAATGATCAACAGAGTACTTCTTGGGGAATGCAAAAAAGTTTTCCCCATGCAGTGGGGCTGTGCTTGCACTGCATGGGTCAGTCGCTGTTTTTTGTCAAGGGGAGAGAAGAAAGGAGATTTACTTAATCCTCCAATCCTCCGATCCTCCCAGCACAAGACCGGTCTGGCACCCCCCGCACTCCAGTGGTCCTGAGTTGTGAACTGTTCTTGACATCTTCAAGCCCAGAGCAGGCTCTATAGATCAGGAACAGTCCACCACTGGACCATGGGGGAGTGCCCTTTTCAGGTGGATTGAAGGATCAGGTGAGTATAAGCTTTCTCCTCACCCCTAGACAAAACAAGCAGCTAACAGGCTTTAAAGTGTAAGCAAACCCTCCTATCGTTTTCAGCCAACGAAGCTACCATCTTTGCCTCTATTTAATCTACAACTGCCTTGATGCTGCACATGTGATCAGTTATGACACCAGCCATTGGATGTTTGAGAGTTTGGTTGAGAGCACGACCAATGGGAGTGTTACATTTCCGGCACGTGCCGGAAATGAAACTGTTTTATGGATGGGTTTACTTTCGCTTTAAGGAACAACCTACTTAGCCTCCTGGTCAGCTGAGTCACAAGAGCCAATAATTTGTAGGAATTCATGAGCCAGACCCTTTTTTTTATTATAAAAAAGGTTTAAAAGCGGCCATATTTCCAGTGAGTGTTGAAGCTGTTAGAGATCTCACAATTATGTGTAGGTAGAAACTTGGGTTCAGTTTGAGCAGGATTCGACAAACATTCGATAAGTTCGGATAGCTAATATAAACCCCATTGAAATCAATTGGACCTGAATCTGTAAAATCAATAATATGCATTTTCTAATGCGACAACAGCCACTCACCAAACAGCTCCCTAAACTATCATTGACAATATAAGGGTATAGTGGTAACGTCATTGCCAAAATACGGCCATAACCATATGTGTTCAGCGTTATTGCCCGAATATGGCCATGTGGACATATTTAGGCAATGATGTCACTCTTCTATCCCCACCTCCTTGCTTCGGTGGCCAGCAATTCCCAGCCATGTAAGTGACTTGACTGGGGAACGCTATTGTTTTCGAAAGACGCGGCTGGTGCAGGTTAGCATGCATTGACAGCAGGAAGCTGTTATGTTGATCCACGTTGAATGCCCTGATCCATAGTGCATCTCCTCCATGTCAGTACGAAAAAAAGAAAAAAAGGCGCACCAGCCATGTGCATTATCTTTTGGATAAAAGTTTTTATTGAAAATAGTGATAAAAAGGAACTACTCATAAGCAGTTGTAGAAGATTGCACAATGTGAAAGTACACCGACTAGCAGCATGCAATCTAGGATGAGCGGAACCTTCCAAAGGTCATAGAGGAACTCACAAGCATCACTATCAACTGACGCGTTTCGAAGGGAACATCCCTTCTTCCTCAGAGCTCGGTTGTTCCTCCATCTTCTACAACTGCTTGTGAGTAGTTCCTTTTTATCACTATTTTCAATTAAAACTTTTATCCAAAAGATAATGCACATGGCTGGTGCGCCCTTTTTTCTTTTTTTTTCTTGTTGTCAAGGCCTTGCTGCCTTGAGGGCAGCAAGGCCTGTGTCTTTGCATTACCTGTCTGGTTATCCACTTGTGCGCAGGAGTGATTTTTTTCTCTCCTCCATGTCAGTACCTGGTTTCCCATGCCTTTTATTTGGCAGATTATTTTGGTAGTCTGTTCAATGCACAATGAAAAAATTAAAGAGGAAGTAAACCCTAGCTAGTTGATTATATTGCACCATTGAATATAGATAAATTGGCCAGTACATCCTGCAATTTACAGCTTCCTAGGTAATTTTTTCCTGGGTAAGGCTCAATACTTATCAGCACTCCCTTGTACAAAGAGAACAGGATACTTTTTCATACACGTACAGCAGCCAAATATCTGGAATATGAAGTGTTGGGGTAACAAACATTTAATACAATTTATTACTCCTTTAGTAAATCCATATAAATGACTTTTTGCCTTGTTCAAAAGCCTTCAAAGTGCTCTTTTAGCCAGCCTATACCCCTTCATTTGCCAGGACTAGAAGTTGTCCCCCCCCCCCCAAACATGACCCGCGACAGCTGTTGAACTACAGGTAGCTTGACTCAGTTCTAGAGGCACCGGCATTCTAAATGTCACCAGCATTTAAATCACTTATTCTTCCACATACATTACCATAGGAATTTTTTTTTTTTGTCGCAGCCCTGCCGATCCGCCTATTCAATCAACTTAACAATCGTCCCTTACTGTGCCATTGTCTTTCTCCAAAGTCACTTTTCTCTTGGGTTTCATTTCCTTTTTTTTTTTTCTCCCCGTCACAGAAAGCCTAGCATTGGCGTTGAGGAAGGTTTTAAAATAGGAGACATCCCCCCCCCCCATCCCTTTACAAGATTAGGCAACTGATTTCAGCAGTTGTGGGGGGGGGTGGGGTGGGGGGGAGGAAGGGTTAAAGACCCCTACCTTTTACAAGGTTAGACAAGTGATTTCAGCACCAGGGACAGCTCCCCTTTTTGCTTGGCTTTGATTGAACAGTCTGCCAATGACTAGAGCCTTAGCCGGTGCTGCCCTGCACAGACACACACGGAGGCAATGATGTGAGTATCTTACAGTGGCTCTTGGCTGGGCTCGCGTACAGACGGCTGCGCTGCTGCTATACCATCACAGGCGCACTGCTGCCTCTCTCTCTCTCTCTCGCTCTCTCTCGCTTTCTCTCTCTCTCTCTCTCTGTCTCTCTCTATCAGCCAGGCTTTTTAGAATGAGGTTGAGCTCTGCTGTAATTCTGAGGTTGGAAGAAGCGTCATGGCTTTGTCAGATGGCAGAATGCATCCTTCGCTCTCTTCCAGTTGGCCTGCCTTGGGCCCCCGAAGGCGAAGTGTCTGGTATATTTACAGGTAAACCAGAAAAAAAAAAAAAAAATTGCACTTCTCTCCGCCTTTCCCGGGGTTGCTTGATATGCATTATCAGTGGGTGTGTGCGTATGGTGTAGAGTAAGGAAGGGGGGGGGTTAGGGGGGTTTTAAAGCCCCTCTTCCCAACATCGCCCCCCCCTCCCTTTCCCTAGACACACACTCTGATGATGCCGCTGCTTCTTCCGCGGAGGGCCTAGCATTACCTTTAACTTCCATTCATTTCCTATTCATTCACACAATTCATTCATCTTTCCTTCTCTCTCTCTCTCTCTCTCCCTCGCCTGCTACACACATTCCGCCCCCTCCTCCCCACCCCCATTCACCCATGTGTGTGTATATATATGTGAGCGTGTGTGCTGTCTTGCTCCATTCCTGTTTATCGAAGCTGCTATGGCTTTCGTCTGTCGCTCTATTCAAGAGGGAACGAGGTAGGGAGGGTGGTGGGGGTAGGGGAGGGGGGGGTTTTGAATGATATGCCGGTGTCTGCGTAATTAACCCCCCCACTCTTGCTTTTTTTTTTTTTTTTTTTAAAAGCAACCCCCCCCCTCTCTTTTCTTTCATCCGCCACTGTTGGAATATTTAAAAGGAGGGGGCACTTTAAGGTGATGCATCCATTGTGTGTGCTTAGAATGATCTGTGCAGCTTGGGGTGTAAGATCTCACAAGGTTTGGCTTTAACCCCTTGCTAGGTTGTGCTCTGCAGCTCTGATCATTTAAAAAAAAAAATAAGCACACCCATGTGTCTTTGATGGCTTAAAAAAAAAAAAAAAAAATGGAGTAAGCCCCCAGCTTCCCTCTAAAGCCTGCCTGCAATCCAGAATGACAGCCTGCACTGCTGTGCTTCACTGCTTCCATACAATGTATAGGATCTATAGAAGAGGCTGCTTCCGAGCTGCAGTGTGTGTGTTAAGGCTCAGCGCTGAGCACAAGAGCCGTCAAATTTCTGTTCCATGTTGCCGGATCATACTAAGCGGATAGGAATTTATAGGGGGTGCTAAGGTGAGATTTTACATCATGCAGTAGATGGGTTCTGTTCATGGGCTCTTCCTGGATAGAGAAGGTGGGAGCCGAGCACCTGTGCTACTCTCACTCCTGTTTAATATGCGTGATGTAAAGTTTCCACTTGGGCCTACAGGGGCTGCATTGAAGATCCAGTGTGGTTGGCGCTATAGGTGGTCAACCGCTTTTTTTTTTTTTTTCCTTTCTTTCTTCAATTGTGCATAGGCGTTGCTTGAGAAACATGAACCGTTGGCTGGTGAGGAACTACAGGTCCCAGCATGCCAATGGACATTATACAAGACTTGTGTAGCACCAACAGTGCAATACAATTTGAAAGTAATAATCACATATATACTGTGTATGTAATAACTGTTCATATATGCATTGCTTGACAAATGGAGTCTCGGTGGTTGTTGAACTACAGGCCCCACTATATATATATATATATATATATATATATATATATATATATATATATATATATACACACACACACACACACAGTTCAAAAGAAACATACAATATATTCTATAACTGTGCATATAACTTGCTTGACAAATGTAGACCCATTGGCTGGTGAGGAACTACAGGCCCCAGCATGGCAGTGGATACATAAATGCATTAGAGATTTAGAGAAGATGTAGCACCAACCTTACTTTGCAATTCCAAAGTAACATACGATTCAAAAAATCACACACATATATATATTTTCAAGAACTGTTCATATATGCATTGCTATATTATTTATATATATATATATATATATATATATATATATATATATATATGTGTGTGTGTATGTATGTATGTATTGACCTATGACCGATGTGTATATATCTATGTATGTGTGTGTGTATATATATATATATATATATATATATATATAGTTAGTACCTATATTGATTGTGCGATAATATGATAGTGTGATAATATGCAAAGGGAAAGAGATGTAACTCATGGCAACCAATCAGATTTTAGTTTTTTTTCTAGTCAAATTGGTGAAAAAAAAGATATCTGCTGGTGGGTTGTGTTTTGCTTTACTTCACATTACCCCTATATATAATATATATACATCAACACGAGTTTATTTTGTAGGCAGAAATTACAGGTGCAAGCATGCTTGTATATATATATATGTGTGTGTGTGTGTGTATATCTATATCTCGATATATATAGATAGATAGATAGATAGATAGATAGATATAGATAGATATACACACACACATACAGTCATACCCCATTTAAGTATACAATGGGACCAGAGCATGTATATAAAACGAAAATGTACTTAAAGTAAAGCAATAACTTTTTTCACTTCTCAATGCATGCACTGCATTGCAATAATCGTTTACAGGCATACCTGATTACCTAGGCAAGCTGTCCGACCCCAAAAACAGATATGTCGTAGTCCTGGGTCCCCTCTCAGTGCTCCTCAAGTTTGGTGTCCCTGTTCGGGTGCAGTGCCATATCAAGCTGAGCTGACCAAGATTTCCCATAGACTAGGGTTGCCACCTTTTCTTCAAGTCAAACCCGAACACTTTAGCGGCGCACAGTAATTTTTTTTATAGTATAACCTATACATATATTTTGCTGTTAAATAACATTTCTAATCATATGAAGTTAATTACAAGAGTCCCCCTTTACATCAGAGTCCACAGAGTTCCCCTTTACATCTGAACTTGCAGAGTTCCCTTTCACTGTAAGGGAGGACTCTGCAGACTCTGATGTAAGGGAGAACTGTGGGGACTCTGACATAAGGGATGTTCTGGAAACCCTGATTTAAGAGGGAACACTGAGAACTCTGGTGTACGGAAAGGACTCAGATGTAAGGGGGAACACTGTGGCCTCTGGTGTAAAGGGGAAATCTAATGTAATGAGTGCTCTGAGAACCCTGAATTACATTAGTGTACTCACTCAGAGGCAGGAGATAGAAGGGGGGAAACTTCAGTCATAGACAGAGATGGATGGTGAGCTCACTCACCCCTTGGCAGTCAGCATCTCTCATCCAGATGTATCTGAGGCTGCTGGACTTCAAATTTCCAGCTCACACTTTCCTTTTCTAACGAGTGTGGTCAGACACAGAGGGGTGGGGGGGGGGGGGGGGAGGGGCAGATTGAGCCCTCTCTCCTCTCTCATCTGTGTGTGTTTGAGGGGGGGGGGGGATTGATAGTGTTGGCTTTGGACAGCATGAAAGAGTGTAACAGACACTCTCAGCTTAGACAAATGCAGCCAGCAACCCTACTGGGAAGCCATAGTCCAGTCTGAATAATGTGTCCGGGTTTCAGGCAGTCTGAAACCCGGACACATGATTCCAATCCCGAACTGTCCGGGTGAATCCTGGACAGGTGGCAACCCTACTATAGATGCCAATGTGTCCGTACTTGCGAGTGTACATTAGTGAGGTATACCTGTACACATACTGTATATATACAACGGCAATTAGCAGTTTAAGCTCACCATACATGTTACAACCTGATTATACAATCTACTTTAGATCTACCAACAACTACATCGTGCAAGGGCCTGCCTGATTGGATGAAAGTTAGTTGATTGAATAGTTAAAGGATCTTTGGCCTGTTTGCAATAATATAAAATATAAAAGTCAGCAGCTACAAATACTGTAGCTGCTGACCTTTTAATACAAGGACAATTATCTATCTAAGAACCCAGCACCGTCCTGTACATAAAGCAGAACTTCCTCTTTGGGGCAAAGTTCAGATTCAAGGTATGTCATCATGTGACATAGTTTTTGAAAAGTCGATTATACAAAGATTGTATGGTCAGATTGTAAAGTGTATGGGGAGCCTTATTCAGTTGGGACATGCGAAGCACAACGTGATCATATTGGTGAAAAAGATCATTGCGGATTGGTTGAACGTTGCTTGATTTCAATGTCTGATAGTATACTCTTAGAGGATTTGTACAGCGTCGCTTTCTATAGAGTTTTATTGCTTTAGATCTGAATGAAAATGTTATATATTATTCTGAGACATTTCAGAGAAACTGTAATATAAGTATTTGTTCTGGATTATGATGCTTTGAACGGCCAATCACCTGTGTGCAACTTTGCGTTTTTAATTTATAGCATGTATCTGCTTCTATATCTTGTCATCATGTCATTGTATAATATATCAGAACAAGGGGAAAAGTGATCTCCCATAACACCATGGGGCTTGACCTGCTCTGTTCCTGCATAATACAGAATGTCATAATACATAGCTCCCAACTGTCCCTGATTTGGAGCAATGTCCCTCTGTCCCTCTTTCCTCCTCATTTGTCCCTCATTTTGGTCTGATCTATATAGATGTATATAAAATTCACTTTTTATGTATCAAAAAGTGTTTTCCAGCGCTAAACCTTTCATCTGATTTCTAAATTGCTGAATTTGTAAATTCCATAAGCCAATATAAAGGAATAGTAGTGGTAAAAAAGCACTTGTGGGTTTAACCAATCTTGTTTTTTTTTTTGTTCCAGTCTCCTTTAAGGGGGCGTGGCAAGGGGCGTGTCTTATGCCTGCATACTTTTGCTGATAGGTGTCCCTCATTCCCATCTCAAAAAGTTGGGAGGTATGCATAATACAGTGGTGGGGTATGTGGTGTATCGGGATGTGTTTAACGTATGCGCTCTATTTAAATATTTTATACATGCCTTGTTTTAGAATCATTTACTTTGTAACACAATTAGGTGGGATGTAGGATTACATTGGGGGGGGGGTTTACTAAAACTGGTGCACACAGAATCTGGTGCAGCTGTACATAGTAACCAATCAGCTTCTAAGTTCAGCTTGTTTATTTAGACTCCATTCACACTTGCCGGACTCTAAAGTCTCAATTTTCAGTGCAACTTTGATCCGACTTTGCACTCTCTGGATCAAAGTTGCATCAAAAGTTGCATAAGTAGTGCAGGCACCTTCTTCAAAGTCACTGCGACTTTAAGTCACATCGATTTGAACGGGTGCCAGTGAAAAGAATGGGCTGCGTCTTGTCATGCGACTTTGTCCAAAGTCGTATGACAAATTGCACAAGTGTGAATGCAGCCTTAAGCTTAGACAATAAAACCTAGAAGCTGATTGGTTACTATGCACAGTTGCATCAGATTCCGTGTGCGCCAGTTTTAGTAACTCTCCCCCACTTTAAATGACACACAGCTCATATACATACACAGCCCTCAAAAACAGTTTGGATTTCGGACTGGACACGTTTTTAAACAAGTTTCTGAAGGTTTTGAGCTCTAGGGTCCACAGATGGTCATCTCTTTCACCGCACAGAACCATTTAAAGCTGGCCGTACTCTATACAATCTGGTTGTACAACCTCTTTTAGATTTACCAACCTATGTAATAAGAGAACACGTCTGAATAATTAATTGTGCAAGCACAAGGGAACCCCATACGTTTGCCCACTTACAAAGAAATGAAGGGTCTATGCCAGTGATGGTGAACCTTGGCACCCCAGATGTTTTGGAACTACATTTCCCATGATGCTCCACTACACTGCAGAGTGCATGAGCATCATGGGAAATGTAGTTCCAAAACATCTGGGGTGCCAAGGTTCTCCATCACTGGTCTATACTTTTTATCATATGTGTATTTTAAATGATAGAGACAGAATATCAACCAAAAAGCCAGAAAAAAACACATAAAATAAATGTTATAAATTAGGTTGCAGTTCAGTGAGTAAAATAAGTATATATGTAGTTAAGTTAACTCCAGAATTTAAAAATACTATGTTAAAGCACCAACGTCCCCGTAAACCAACCATAGGAGCTACAATAACATGTCTTGAATGACCATAAAGCTGTTTATGTATTGTATAATATTATTTTTATGTACCCTTGTACTTTTAATAAATTGTGATTTTATTAAATTTTGCATGTCCTTGTACTAATTGCACCTATATAGTCCCATCCCCCCACTTTGTTTTCTCTATGAGTAAAATAAGTATTTGATCCCCAAGCAAAACGTGACTTGGTGGAGAAACTCATGTTGGCAAGCACAGAGGTAAGACGTTTCTTGTAGATGGTGAACAGGTTTAGGTTTGCACACATCTCAGGAAGGATTTTGGTCCACTCTTCTTTACAGATCTTCTCTAAATCCTTGAGGTTTCTTGGCTGTTTCTTGGCAATTCGAAGTTTCAGCTTCCTTCAAAAATTTTCTATAGAATTAAGGTCTGGAGACTGGCTAGGCTAGTGCACGACCTTAATGTGCTTATTCTTGAGCCACTCCTTTGTTGCCTTGGCGGTATGTTTTGGGTCATTGTCATGCTGTTAGACCCATCCAGGACCCATCTTCGGTGTTCTGGCTGAGGGAAGAAGGTTCTCATCCAAGATTTTACAATACATGGCTTCGTCCCTTGGCCTCTCAATGCGGAAACGTCATTCTGTACCTTTAGCAGAGAAACAGCCCCAAAGCAAAATGTTTTCACCTCCGTGCTTGACTGTAGGGATGGTGTTCTTGGGGTCATAGTCAGCATTTAAAATTTTGGTCTCATCTGACCACAGCACTTTCTCCCAGTTCTTCTCTGAATCATTTAGATGTTCATTGGCATGACTGGACATGTGCCTTCTTGAGGAGGGGGACTCGCTATATTTGGAGGAAGAAAAATGCTGAATATGACCCTAAGAACACCATCCCTACAGTCAAGCACGGAGGTGGAAACATTATACTGTTTCTCTGCTAAAGGTACAGGCCGACTTTGCTGCATTGAGGGGACATTGGATGGGGCAATGTATTGTGAAATCTTGGATGAGAACCTTCTTCCTTCATTCAGAACACTGAAGATAGGTTGTGGATGGGTCTTCCAGCATGACAATGACCCAAAACAGGCCGCCAAGGAAACAAAAGAGTGGCTCAAAAAGAAGCACATTAAGGTCATGGAGTGGCCTAGCCAGTCTCCAGAACTTAATCCCATAGAAAATTTATGGAGGGAGCTGAAACTTTGAGTTGCAAGCGATAGCCAAGAAACCTTAAGGATTTAGAGAAGATCTGTAAAGAAGAGTGGACCAAAATCCGTCCTGAGATGTGTGCAAACCTGGTCACCAACTACATGAAACATCTTACCTCTATGCTTGCCAATAAGGATTTTGCCACTAAGTACGAAGTCATGTGTTGCTTTGGGATCAAATACTTATTTTACTCACTGAACTGCAACTCAATTGATAACATTTGTATCGTGTTTTTTCTGGGTTTTTAGTTGATGACCTGTCTCTATCATTTAAAATACACCTATGATAAAAATGATGGACCCTTCATTTCTTTGTAAGTGAGCAAACTTACAAAATCTGCAGTGGATTAAATAATTATTTTCCCCACTTTATGCTGGGGGATTGTTTACTCCCTTTGATGCTGGAAGATTTTGTACTCCCGATGACCACAGTCCAGTAGCCCTAAAGCTCCCCTAAAGCTGGCCCTTTGTTTTAGAAAGTTTGGAGACCCCTGGTATAGTGTATGGTCACCTGTAACGCGAAAAACCTGAAATGTGATGTATGTAAATAATTCATATTTATCATTTGCAACACCAGGTGGCAAGCTGAAGTAGAGCAAACAATCTTTGGAGCTTTATAATCTATCTGCTATTCTAAAATTGACTTAAATGGTTAGGAAAAAAAAAATACACACATTACAGAAGGTCTCCTACAGGAGGAACAGTCATCCCACATACTACAACACAAACAGATAGTACTGGGCTTTCTCAATAGGTTTGTAAACTGGAAAAAAACTGTAATAAATATGCCCTGTATTTAGGGTTGCCACCTGTACGGTTTTCTCCCGGACTGTCCGGTTTTTGAATGATGTGTTCGGGTTTACTTCTGCCCCAGACCGGGACACATCATTCACACGGACTTCACCAAGAGTGACATGTCTCCCCTCTCCCTGACAGCAGCTTGGTTCAGCAGAGCAGAGTGTCAGTGTATCAAAGCTCCTCCCCTCCTCCTTCTCGGTTCTGTACACACACGAGTAGGAGGGGGAAGCAGCTGACATCAGGTCTGTAGAAAGTTTTTATTATGCTCTGTAGATGGAGGAGGGAGGGGGAGAGAATGGCTGGAAAGGAGGACAAGGTAGTATATATGTGGAGTGATCGAGGGGTTAGGAGGATATGTGCAGGGAGGCTTTGGCAGGGGGAAGATATGCTAGAAGTGTGCATTGGATTTGAAACTTGGCAACCTCTCCTTGCACTAACTCTCTTCCTTCCCAAAGGACCCCTCCAGCACATATCCTACCCCCCCCCTCCCCCTTGCGCTGGCCCTCTTATCTTACAAAGTTCCCCCCAGCACATATCTGACCCCCCCCAAGGGCCCTAGCACATATGGGCACAGGCTGCATATGATGGGCACAGAGGCTGCATATGATGGGCACAGAGGCTGCATATGATGGGCACAGAGGCTGCATATGATGGGCACAGCGGCTGCATTTTATGGGGCACACTGAGGCTGCAATTGATGTTTTCCAGAATTTTTCAGTTTGTTTGCGCCCCCCCCTCCAAAAAAAATTTTGAGCACCAGCCGCCATTGCCCCCCAGCACATATCTAACTCTCCACACCCCCCTGCTAGCACTACCCCTCTCCCCAGGACATATCTGACCCCTGCATTCCGCTCAGAACACTCACAATTCAGCCATGCGCACTGTTTGCTACCACGAGCTACGCGCCACATTACTACTCTCTTTCAGGCCACCAAAAGTGTCTCAGGTCTTTTACAATCTTATAGCATATATACCCACCCACAAAAATGCCGCCGCTAAAGTGTTCGGGCTTGGCTTGAAGAAAAGGTGGCAACCCTACCTCTATTATGCCCCATACACACGATTGGACATTGATCGGACATTCCGACAACAAAATCCTAGGATTTTTTCCGACAGATGTTGGCTCAAACTTGTCTTGCATACACACGGTCACACAAAGTTGTTGGAAAATCCGATCATTCTGAACGCGGTGGCGTAATACACGTACGCGGGGACTATAAACGGGGCAGTAGCCAATAGCTTTCATCTCTTTATTTATTCTGAGCATGCGTGGCACTTTGTGCGTCAGATTTGTGTACACGCGATCGGAAATTCCGACAACGGATTTTGTTGTCGGAAAATTTTATAGCCTGCTCTCAAACTTTGTGTGTCGGAAAATCCGATGGAAAACCTGTGATGGAGCCTACACCAGGTCGAAATTTCCGACAACAAGGTCCTATCACACATTTTCCATCGGAAAATCCGACCGTGTGTACAGGGCATTAGAGTGATGCTGTCACCTCGTCAAGGCAGGGCAAAGTGACAGTGCTTCAACAAAGAGCACCCTCTTCCACTTAATATCTACTTGTGCTCCCGCACATTTCCCTGCCCCTCCACAGCGGGCGAAAGTACCCAGCATATTCAGGTGTGGCTGCCCCCTTTTGTAGTTCCTGGGCTTACCATTCAGTCGCTAGGCCTGAGCACTGACACATGACTTGGGGGAGTGATGTTATGGCTTTCCCGGTCGCCAATGACTGTGACACAGGAAGAGCAGACAAGGTGAGTATAAGGCCTAATGCACACTGAGTGGTAAAAATGCTGCTTTTAAGGGCACCTGGTGTTTTTGTTTTTTTGCCTCTAAACGCCCCACCAAATGATCGCCTACGTGTCCATGGACAAATAGGTGTTTAGATGTGGAAAAAAAAACACTGCCAACGTGTCCAGGAGCTTTTGGCAAAAAAAATACTTGACGCGAAAACGTGTCTAAACTCAGGTTAGCGGTTATCTGGAAAGCACTTTTGAGCATTCATTTATTTAAGTGACCGGAGTTGGACACTGAAAGGGTCAGCTGTCAGCGCTAAAGCGCTGCTTATTTTAGTGGTGCTTAAGCGCTGTTTTCGGCTGCTAGCGAGGCGCTGTTAACTCAAAAAAGGTCAAAAACCCTCGTTTTGCAGTGCTTTCAAAACAGCGCTTCCAACCCACCCCAAAGATGCTGTTTGCAGGACATTTCGGAACGTCCAGCAAGCGCACTGCCCCAGTGTGAAAAGACACACTGCAGTGAATAGTAGGAGGTTTTTAGGTGCTTAGCAGAGGCTATTTCCAGCGCTAAAACACCTGAAAACCGCCCCAGTGTGAAAGGGGTCTAAATTATTATTATGGGCAATAAAATGAACGGCCAAGTGGTTGATGCGCCTAAACACATTTACACGCATTTACATGCGTCAAGCATTTTTTTTCTGCTAAAACTCTTCTGCCAGGGGAAAAGGCATTTAGGAGAGTGAGGCAAATGTGTACGAAGCCTAAGAGATGTTTGCAGAAACTCTGTCACTTGCCCTGCATTGGCACTTTAAGGACCTGTTCACACCATGAATCCTGTGCGATTCACATTCGCTCCGGTCGCAGTGTAATTTCAGCCCATTCGTTTGAATGGGCTGAAATTGCACTGGATTGCACCAAAAAAAAAAAACATTACAAAAAGCACAGCAACCTAATCACATGGTACTACTGTACCAATGCGATCTGGTGCAAGTAAACACACTGTGTTTACGACCTGCATTTGGGGTGGTGTTAGTGGTGTATTTTGGTTTTGTAAACCCCCCCCCCCTTCCTCATCTAAATTTGTCCTATCCAGCTGGGGTATACAGTTCTTGTCTTAGGGTCTGATGGGGAAGCTGCAGCCATTCAGTGAACAGCTGCGTCCTGCTCATCAGACCCTGAGACATGATTCGTCCAAGTGCCATATATAGAATTACTGAACATGATCTGATGTTTGCCGTGATACCTCACATGTGTGCGATGATTGCTGTTTGCGTGCGTGCTGGACTGACATGTGTGATCGCCTTGGCGTGGGAGGACCAGGGCACTTTAAAAAAAATATATATTTTTTTTAATTATTATTATTTTTATTTTTTTACACTGTTGCTTTAATTTTTTTTTTCCCACTTTTATTACTGTCACAAGGAATATAAACATTCCTTGTGACATCAATAGGCATGTGACAGGTACTCTTTATGGATGGATCTGGGGTTTATAAGACCCCAAATCCCTCCTCTGCACTTAAAAGTATTCAAGATCAATGTTTTTGAATGCTTTCGATTTTTAAAAACTGGCGCCGATGGTTTCTCGGTAAACCGGAAGTGATGTCAGGTCATCGCTTCCAGTTAACTGTTCCAAACAGCCGATCAAAGCTGATGCCAGCTTTGCTTGGCCGGCAGACATGCCAGCTGGTCGCTGGGGTCTCCCGGTTGGACGAGAGAGCCGTGGAAAGGCCACGGGGGGGAAACATCCCCTCCCGCTGCTTGTAATCGCAACTGAGTAACTAGTAAGGTGCTCCGATGGCTATTACAAGAGGGCCAACCGCCGGCTCTAAAAAAAAATGATACTGGGGTGATGCCTGCAGCTGCATCCCGGTACTACCACCGAAAGGACAGGAAGTGGTTAAAGAGCCGCCTCTGCCCTTCTGCCTGGGTGTCTTAACGTTAACACGGATATCTGCTACAGATTGCATATGCAAAGGGGTTTGGACGCAGTGTGGGAACCGTGCACAGAACGCACCACGTTCTGGTGTGAACTGACCCTCAACGTTTATTCTCAATTTATTTTTTATTAGTGAAAATTACAAATGACATAAACCCCAGTTTATAAATTTGAAAGTAAATACAATGAATCAAAAGCCATTATTTTCCCCTTTAACCACTTGCTTACTCGGCACTTTCACTCCCCTCCTGCCCAGGCCATTTTTCAGCTTTCAGTGCTGTCACACTTTGAATGACAATTGCTCGGTTTCGCTACACTGTAACCATGTGAAATTTTTTTAGCATTTTGTTCACACAAATAGAGCTTTCTTTTAGTGATATTTAATCACTGCTGTTTTTTTTTATTTTTTACTAAAAAATAAAAACAAAAAAGACCAAAAATTTTGAAAAAAAAAAGTTTTTTTCTTTGTTTTGCCATGTACACACGGGCGGACTTTTTGACCCGACTGGTCCGACAGAACGAATCTGTCGGACAATCCGACCGTGTGTGGGCTTCATCGGACCTTCAGCTGACTTTTTCGGTCAAAAATCAGACAGACTTTAGATTTAGAAATGTTTCAAATCTTTCCGACAATGAGTGTCGGACTCGAGTCCGGTCAAAAAATCCGCTCATCTGTATGCTAGTCCGACGGACAAAACCGACGCTAGGGCAGCTATTGGCTACTGGCTATCAACTTCCTTATTTTAGTCTGGTCGTATGTCATCACGTACGAATCCGTCGGACTTTGGTGTCATTGTGTGTAGACAAGTCCGTTCGTTCAAAAGTCCGTCGGAAGTCCATCAAAAGTCCGTCGGAAAAACTGTCGGACCTTTGATGGAGAAAAGTCCTCCAGTGTGTACGCGGCATTTCTGTCAGTAAAATTTGTAAATGAGTAATTTTTGTCCTTCACTTATGGGCTCTGATGAGCTGCACTGATAGGCTGCATTGATGGGCACTGATGGGCACTGATGAGGTGGCACTTGTAGGCACTGATTAGGTGGCACTGATGAGGCACTAATATGCCGCACTTATGGGCACTGATGGGTGGCACTGATGAGCACTGATAGGCAGGATTAATGGGTGGCACTGATAGGCGGCACTGATGGACAGCAGTGAGTGTCAGTGTGAGGCGATGAGAGCCGACTACCAGCATTTCTGTGTTACATGTGACCGGCTGTGATTGGACACAGCCGATCACATGGTTAAAGCGCTGCGGCCGCGCCGTGTCCTAGCAACATGGCACGGCCGTGACTGCTGCGCTGCTCGCCCCCGTGGGTGCGCGAGAGTGAAGGTTCTAGGATGATGCCATATGGCGTTGTCCCAGAATGAGAACCACACCGCCCCTCCGTCATTTGGCAAAGCGGTTAAATGACCGGTAGACCTGCAGAACTAAAGGTAAAACTTTTTTTTTTTCCATTTTGGATAGAGAAAGGAAGGGTTATAACCCCTGTTAGGTTTTTGTCATCTGTGTCCCATTGGGGAGATTTCTCTTCACTTCATGTCCTATAGCCAAAACCATAAGTGAAAGGAATTTACTCCAATTTGAGGGAAATCCCTGGTGGTCACCAGAACTAATGTTCCTATCGGAAGATTTCCCCTCTCTTCCTGTTCTGGTGACAACCCAAAATTTCAGGTTTTCTTTCACTTTTATTGACAAGGGTCACCGGGATAGTTAGGGTAACACTCCATAGCGGGGACACAGACAGCGATAAAAAAAAAATACTGACAGGTATTACACTTTAAAAGTTCCCATAGCTGCCTAAAATAGATGGAGCTGCCTTTACAATTGAAGTGTATATGAAGTCTTTGTTTAGTTTTGGATGGAGTAGGTGTGGGTTACAACCCTTGTCAGATCATTTTTTTACTGTCTGTGTCCCGCTAGGGATATTTCCCTTCACTCCGTGTTCTGGAGACACAACAGGAAGTTAGAGGAAATCTTTCCAGGGGGAACAGGCCCATTGAATTCTTGTTCAAGTGACCACTGTTCAAGCAGTATTAAACCCAAAAGCAAACATTTATTATATTGCAGCTTACCAATTCTTCGATGTGGCGGCTGCATTCATTTTCTTTTTTAGACTTTCGTTCTTCTATTTTCGTCTGGTGATCTGGCGAGTAAGGCTGTTGTTTTTCAAAAGCACAAGCTCTCCAGCAGAATGTATCAGTTTACATGCATGAGACAAACCATTTAACACTGATAAAGGTGCTTACAATGATCAGATTTTATTTATTTATGTTTTTATTTATGAAACTGCTGTAACTGATTATAAAGTGTGAGCTGGAGTTTTGCTTCAATATTGTACTTAATGTGTTACTAAATCCACAACAGTAAAATCAGCCTGTATATGCAGTAAAGCATGTTTGTTGTTATACTGACTGTGGAACCTAAGGCTGTTTGATCCTGTCCTTCTTCCACTGTCCCTAATCCATCTCCTGGTAGAACAAGGCCTTGGAGGCACTCTGCAAAATGGATTTGTGTCTGTTTACAACCGCCAACCTCCAATCCGATCCAGCAAAAACAAATCGAAGGGGATCCATTCCCCTCTGTCTGGCCGGATGTCAGATAAGGGTACTCACCGAGGCCAAGATGCAGAGAGCGGTTCACTCTTGCGACTAAGCGCACTCCTCCCCCTGGAGATGGTACAGAGGGCGAATTGCACAAAGAGGCACAAGCTACCAGCAGGATAGGCAGATCTTGCGTGAAGGTCAGCGAGGAGCTGGATAGATGTGCAGGTGCTGGTAGGTGTTGGACCCAGCGGGTCGGTAGGAGAACAAAGTCCAGGACAGGCTGGGGAACCAGTAACCGAGACCAGTTCGTAGACAGGCTGGAAGCCAGGATACAAGGCTGGAAGAAATCCAAGAGCAGGCTGAGGGTCAAACACAGGGGATGGCAGAATAATCCAAAAACAGGCAGAGGGTCAAGGCACTGGAGACTGAAGACCGATCCGGGTCACAGGCTGAGGGTCAAGGCACAGGAGACAGGAGGCAAATCCGGGTACAGGCTGAGGGTCAAACCCCAGAGCTAATCAGAGTCCGTAAAACAAGCCAGGGGTCAGGTCCAGGAGAGAATCAGAGTAGGTCAAGGCAATCCGGGTCACAACAGGTAATCGATGAGCAGGAAACAGGAACAAGATCACAGGGAAGCTGAGAGACAAACCAGCAATTTGCTTGAACAGCCAGGCAGCTTTTATAGGCCGGCAGAGGATTCGCGTTATGCGTGCGCTAGTGCGCATGCGCCCTTCAACTGAACCGCGAACGCGCCGAAGCGCCGTTCCACCGCGCATGCGCGCAGGGAAATGGAGTAACTGACAGGATTGATTCTGATTTCTTCCCTGACACCGGATCAGAGAGCAGTCAGGTATAAACAGGCAGCCTGCCCATTTATATTTAACCGCCCATAGAGCAGAGCCTTCTCTTTGTGTGTCTGCATAAGCGGAGGGGACACGGACCTGTCATCTGGACACTCGGCTCAACTCAGCAGGGGATCAACGGACAGATCTCCTGCTGAGCAATACTGGGTCCGGCCCGTGTTAATGCGACCTTACAGGTCTTTCTCCACCCTGTGGAAGTAAAAGCATCAGACTAATAAGATCTCTCTGTCACTCTGCTCTCCTCCTTGCAGCATGCTAATTGCACCACAGCATAACTTCTAGCTACTTGTGCTGCTTCTTCCTCTCCCAGTCTGAGCTCTGTTGTACAGGGATAGCAAGAAAACAATACCAGGTCAAATTCAGGTACTTACACTGCTTGCAGTAAAAAAAAAAAAATATTTAACTGCTTTAATATCAGGCACTTCCTGCCCAAGCCAATTTTCAGCTTTCAGCGCTGTCGCTGTTTAAATGACAATTGCGCGGTCATGCTACACTGTACCCAAACAGAATTTTTATCATTTTGTTCCCACAAATAGAGCTTTTTTTTTGGTGATATTTGATCACCTCTGCGTTTTTTTATTTGTTGCTAAACAAATAAAAAAGGACTGACAATTTTGAAAAAAAAAAAAATTTTCTTTTTTTTCTTGTTATAAAATTTTGTAAATAAGTAAGTTTTCTCCTTCACTGATGGGCACTGATAGGCGGCATTGATGGGAATTGTGTGATGACAGGCTGTTAGCGGAAAATCCGACCATTTGTATGCTCCATCGGACAATTTTTGTCGGATTTTCCGCAGACAAATGTTGGATGGCAGGCTTTAAAATTTTCAACACACATGCTCGGAAGCAAGGACGAGCCAGAAGCGGTTGGTCTTGTAGGCTAGCGTTCGTAATGGAGAATTAACATTTGTGATGTGGCAGATTATGAAATCTAGAAATGCAGCGCACAATTCTCTTCTTCTTTAATGGGATAATAATGAAGCTGCTTTGCTGGTGATACTGATGGAGTTATTGCAAATTAATTTTCAAAGGCTTTTTTTTTCTAGTGATATCAAGAATAATAATATTATGCTTTTTTATTTTTATTTTTTTTTTTGGTGCAAGTTACCACAACACCATTATCCCACAACACCATTATCCCGTAGTTTTTAAGATCAAAGATACAACTATGTTGGTGTCCCTTGTCAATTTTACATTGTATTTTTTTAAATGTAACTGCCTACTCCCAAACTGTCATTTGTAGTAAAACACAAAGCCAAGTATTATTCTCCACTATTTTTTTTTTATTGTGCATTAAAAAAAGAAAACAAATAAAATTAGACATGCTATCTGCTAATAGAACTTAACCAAAAAGTGCATTCTATGCATCCAAAAATATAGAAAATATACCAAATCAAATCATTATTCAACCAAAAAATTAAATAAACGCCTCATGCATGTGTCCTGCTTCTTAATATAGGGGGTCAACAATGCCAAGAGTTGGTGAAAGCAGGGGTCCGTCATCCAGAGATAATTCCGAAAATCATCCGGATTATTCTCCTGGAGCTCCCGCAGCAAAGGCATATGACATAATTGATCACCATTAATAAAGCAACCAATTTTTGGTCCAAGAAATCCTCCTCCTCCTGTTCCTGGACTGGACTTGGGTCAAAGCAATAACTCCAAGGCCAATAATAAATAACACGTTATCTCCTCCAATTGCGCAAAATAGTTGATGAACGGCCGTTCAGAAACTAACTGAAAAGCGCAAAATGAAAAGCACGAATCAACACTCGCCAAACTTCTACTAACACAAAATTAGCAGAAGGAGCCCAAAGGGTGGTGCTAAAGAGCTGAAAAACCACGTAGTATGTCACTACGTTCGTGTTTGTTGGCCGACAATTCCTTGCCATTTTGTATGCAAGACAAGTTCCTGGCCAACACCCTTCGGACAAAAGTCAGCAGTTTTGTCAGCGGATTAAACGATCGTGTGTACGAGGTAGAGCTGCACGATTCTGGCTAAAATGAGAATCACGATTTTTTTGCTAAGAAGATAGATCACGATTCTCACGGCATAACATCATCTTTCACATTAAAACAAAAAAAAAAATGGGCTAACTTTACTGTTTTGTTTTTTTTTTAATTCATTGAAGTGTATTCTTTCCCAAAAAATTGCATTTGAAAGACCGCTGGGCAAATACAGAGTGACATAAAATATTGCAGCAATTGACATTTTATTCCCTAGGGTCTCTGCTAAAATATACAGTATATATTGTTTGGGGGTTCCAAGTCATTTTCTAGCAAAAAATATTGATTTTAGCTTAAGAAACAAGTGTCAGAAAAAGATTTAGACTTTAAGTGGTTAAACTTCCTGCATTTACATGTTGTTTAAAAACTTGGCATGGACTGGATTTTTTTCTTTACACACAGAAGTTTCCCTTTGATCCAAGAAGGAAGAGTTATACAATGTTTCTTTTTAAAAACTTGGCAGACTGCCCGGATGTTTTCTTTTGACAGCTGAGTCAGCAGAAAAGTCTCTCCACTTGTTATATGACAGAATCGGCAAACTTTGCAACAGAGATCATCAGTGGGGTTGAATCGAGATTACGATTCTTTAACGATTAATTGTGCAGCTCTAGTACGAGGCTGAACCGTCTAAATGAAGCCTTAAAGTGAATTTCAGCTTCCATAGGGATCCCACAGGCATGGCACATACAGCTTAGCTCCCTTATTATTCCTTATTTCGAGGGAAAGTCCCTGATTTGGAACAAAGTCCCTCTTTTCTCCTCATTTGTCCCTCATTTTGTTTTGGAGCTGGACCAATATAAATATGTACGGAATGCCATACCTGGAATTATTTTTTAAAGGTTAAGTTCACCTTTTTCTTCTAAAATCCAGCTCCCCTGTGTACCAATATATCATTAATATACCTCTGTTGCAGAAAAATAAAAGCTTTCTTTGATTTTTAGAACAAGGCCTTACCTAAGCCCCTGGTGTATTCCATAGAAAAGTTCACAATGTCCTGATATGTAGATCTGGGTCGTAAAAACCAGTACAATACAGGAAGCAGTTCACCAGCTGACCTCATTAGCGCATACACCAACTATGTTTGCACAGCATCTCTCCAGGCATGTTTGCATGGCTTGTCAATGTAGGCTTTCACAGCCGCTATGTTTGCACAGCATCCATCCAGACGGGCCCGAAGCGCATGCTAAACTCTCTGGGGCCGCATGCGGCCCGCAGGTTGGACACCCTGATGTAGTGCAAGGGTTTGCCTGATTGGATACAGAGTGAATGGATAGATAAGTGGATCTTCCTATTCCATAGTTCTGGTAAATCAAAAGAAAATTGTACGGAGATTGTACAATCAGATTGTATAGTGCATGGTCACCTTTATACATGTAGGGAGTGGATGGAGACACTCAGACCCAATTCACATCTCTGTACGTGTGTTTTTTTTTTGGGGGGGGGGACGTTTTGGAGCTTTTCTGCTCATCGGACATGGGGCAGCCAATTCACTTGAATGGACTGCCCTGCGCATAACAAACACTCGAAAGAAGCCCCAGAATTCTTTTTTGAGTGGAGCGTGGTGCGTTTCTTTACCAAGCTTTTTGGTGCATTTGCAGCACGTTTGTCATGTGACATAACGCACAGCAAACATGATCCTGGTACCTATGCTTGGGGTGCTATTAACATGGAATGGTAATGCAAGCGCCCGTTTTATGTTCAGAAACACACAGATGTGAATAGAGCCTCATTGTTCTTGCTCTTCCAATTCCACTTTCAGGCCCCATTCACACCGAACGTAGTGGGACTGTACTATTTTTGGCTCATTTTTCCAGCGATATGCATAGTACAGTCCATTGATTTTAATGGGCTGCCCTACATTCAGCAAAGTAGCTCATGGGACATTTTGGCATGTTGCGGTTTTCATGTTTCTTTACTGTGCTTTTTGCTTCATTTGGCACTCATTTTTTCACATGGAAGAAGGTGTGATTGTTTGGTGTTTGGGCTGCCATTAACAGTTAATAGCACTGAAAGTGTGACTAGTTCATTCAAGGTGTATATAGGTGGCCATGCACTGTACAATCTGATTGTACAATCTCTGTATTATTTCCTTTAGATTCACTAAAACTATGGAATAGGAGCACCCATCTATCCATTCACTCTGTATCCAATCAGGCAGGCCCTTGCACTATATCAGGGGTGTCCAACCCACCTCTGGGCGACGCTGGGGATGCCATGCACATAGCAGCTGTGGCAGCTTACATTGACAAGCCTGGGGAGGGGGGCTTTGCAAGGGTATTTTTTTTTGTTTGTTTTAGCTTTAGAGCTATACATTTATATGTTTTTTAGTGTGTTTGCAAATCTGTAGAAACACACTTATAATCAGTTTAACATTATTTCCTATGGGCAATATATTTTGCAAAGGTGCAGGAACCTTTTTTCATGCAGAACAGTACCTTTTATGGCTCCATGGACTTCAATGGAACCGCATCAGAAATGCATGTACATGCGTTTTTTTAATGCTTTTTTGGTAGTGATTTGTGTTTAAAAAAAACTGTTTCCTCTTCCTTCCAAAAAAATGCAGGGAGCAAGAAAATGCATTAAAAACACGTGAAAAACACACCAAAAATGTGTCAACCGCACATGCATAGATGTGAACCTAGCCTAGCTACAGGGAGGGAAAAAAGTATTTGATCCCCTGCTGATTTTGTGCGTTTGCCCACTGACAGAGAAATGATCAGTCTATAATTTTAATGGTAGATTTATTTTATTTTAACATTGAGAGACAGAATAACAACAAAAATATCCAGAAAAACGCATTTCAAAAAAGTTATAAATTGATTTGCATTTTAATGAAATAAGTATTTGATCTCCTATCAATCAGCAAGATTTCTGGCTCCCAGGTGTCTTCTATACAGGTAACAAGCTGAGATTAGGAGCACTCCCTTTAAGAGAGTGCTCCTAATCTCAGCTTATTACCTGTATAGAAGACACCTGTCCAGAGAAGCAATCGATCAGATTCCAATTCCAAATTCCAATCTCTCCACCATGGCCAAGACCAAAGAGCAGTCCAAGGATGTCAGGGACAAGACTGTAGACCTACACAAGGCTGGAATGGGATACAAGACCATCGCCAAGCAGCTTGGCGATGGAGTGGGACAAAATCCCTCCTGAGATGTGTGCAAACCTGGTGGCCAACTACAAGAAACGAATGGATGAAAAATAAAAAACTCCTGCGCTGCCAGAAATACCTATGCTAAGGGACACTGCTGCAACACCTATGTGGCTGATCCAAACAGACAAAGTGGTATGAGTAAAAGTGAATAGTGATTGCGCTGTGACACAAAGGAAAAAATCAAGTTATTCAGGCGATTCAGGTGGTGGATATGCAGGATGGTATATAAAAAACATAAACAGACAATATATAGTATAACTCCGTGACAGCCAGAGTGGAAAGGGGACAGGACACAGAAGGGAGATGTACTCACTTTTAAGAAAATGAGTGTGGGGGGTCAATCCACAAATGCCGAGTTCGTATCCCTCAAAAGGGGGGGGTCTTCAGTCCGTCCCTATTCCTCAATGCTCGTCACACCGGGATGAGTGTATGTGGAGTGTTAAAAGAGAGTGCACATAGCGTGATCCCTTACAAATACATTTATTAGGTTAAAAGCAACATAGCACACTTACATTTAACAGAAAGCTGTAGTAAAAAACATCCACGAGCGCCGAGCTCGTATCCTAACGTCAGTCTGTGACAGTTCCCGTGCTCCAATCTTGACGCGTATCGTCACGTCACGTGATCCTCTGATGAAGTCACGTGACGATACGCGTCAGGATTGGAGCACGGGAACTGTCACAGACTGACGTTAGGATACGAGCTTGGCGCTTGTGGATGTTTTTTACTACAGCTTTCTTTTAAATGTAAGTGTGCTATGTTGCTTTTAACCTAATAAATTGATTTGTATAAGGGATCACGCTATGTGCACTCTCTTTTAACACTCCACATACACTCATCCCGGTGTGACGAGCATTGAGGAATAGGGACGGACTGAAGACCCCCCTTTTGAGGGATACGAACTCGGCATTTGTGGATTGACCCCCACACTAATTTTCTTAAAAGTGAGTACATCTCCCTTCTGTGTCCTGTCCCCTTTCCACTCTGGCCGTCACGTAGTTATACTATATATTGTCTGTTTATGTTTTTTTATATACCATCCTGCATATCCACCACCCGAATCGCCTGAATAACTGGATGGGACCCATGGCTGCTAGTGATTTGTATTGAACTACAAGCTGTTACCTTACAGCAGTAAGGTGAGCTGCTTGCGAGCACAGAGGTGTCCCCACTGAAGACTTTTTTTCCCTCCCCCGTGGCTTATGGATTTGTATTTTTGGAACTGCCGATTCATTGTTTGAGCACTTTGTACCACAAGGTGGAGGGATTGTCTACCATTTATTCATTTGGAGTCATCTTTACTGGTCTGCTGAGTTGTCACTTATGAGCTAGTATGATACTAGCCCTTATGTACCTGGATTTCTTCTTTTTTTTTTATATTATTTTATTTATATTTATGTGCTAGTATGATACTAGCCCTCATGCATGTGGACTTTTTTCTTACTTTTTTCTTATTATATAATATTTTTATGGTTCATCTTTCCTCCCACATTGATTATGTCACCCATGCTATAGTTTTATATGTTAACCACTTCAATACCAGGCACTTAGACACCTTCCCGCCTAGGCCAATTTTCAGCTTTCAGCGCTGTTGCAATTTGAATGACAATTGCGCGGTCATGCTACACTGTACCCAAACAAATTTTTTATCATTTTGTTCCCACAAATAGAGCTTTCTTTTGGTGGTATTTGATCACCTCTGCGGTTTTTATTTTTTGCGCAACAAATAAAAAAAGACCAAAAATTTTCGAAAAAAAACCAAGTTTTTCTTTGTTTCTGTTAAAATTTTTTGTAAATAAGTACGTTTTCTCCTTCAATGATGGGCACTGATATGGCTACACTGACGGGCACTGATACGGCGGTACTGATGGGCACCGATGAGGTGGCACTGACGGGCACTGATAGGCGGCACTGATAGGTGGCACTGATGGGCACTGATAGGTGGCACTGGTATGCGGCACTGATGGGCACTCATAGGTGGCACTGATGGGCACTCATAGGTGGCACTGATGGGCACTCGTAGGTGGCACTGATGGGCACTCGTAGGCGGCACTGATGGGCACTCGTAGGTGGCATTGCTTGGTACATATGGGTGGCACTGATGGGTACTTATGGGTGGCACTGATGTGTGGCACTGATGGGCACTGATGGGCACAGATGGGCACTGACAGGTGGCACTGATGGGCAATGACAGGTGGCACCGATGGGCAATGACAGGTGGCACTGATAAAACATTGGGGGCATTGCTGGGCAGATCTTGGACATAATGGTGCCAATCAGTGCCCATTTGTGGGCACTGATTGGCACAGATTGGGCACATGTGGATGGCCATGGGGTACATACCTGGCCATCCACATGTTGCCCCTTCCCTGGTGGTCCTAGTGGCGATCCCTGGTGGTCCAGTGTGGTGATCTGAGGGGGGGCCGCGCTGATAATCAGCGCAGACCCCCCCTGTCAGGAGAGCCGCCGATCGGCTCTCCTCTACTCGCGTCTGTCAGACGCGAGTGAGGAAGAGCCGATCAATGGCTCTTCTCTTTGACAGCGTGATCAGCCCTGATTGGACACGGCTGATCACGTGGTAAAGAGCCTCCGCCGGAGGCTCTTTACCAAGATCGGTGGAGCGGTGTGTCAGGCTGACACACCGCTCCACCGATCGCCGCGATGCGCGCCCCCGGGGGCACGCGGCGGCATGTTATCCTGCTGGACGTCATATGACGCACAGTCAGGATAACAGAACCACTTCCCGGACGTCAATCCGCTATAGGGCGGGCGGGAAGTGGTTAAGCAATGATGTTTCTTCAGTTTATTTGCATTTAGTGTTTATGTGACTGCACATATTTTTATCGGTTTTTCACCTCTTCATACATTTGAGCTAGTCCCTTCCCCTTTTGTTATGTTTTTTCCCTTTGTGTCACAGCGCAATCACCATTCACTTTTACTCACACTTACAACTACAAGAAACGTCTGACCTCTGTAATTGGCAACAAGGTTTTTGTCACCAAGTACGAAGTCATGTTTTGCGAAGGGGTCAAATACTTATTTCACTCATTAAAATGCAAATCAATTTATAACTTTTTTGAAATACGTTTTTCTGAATTTTTTTGTTGTTATTCTGTCTCTCACTGTTAAAATAAACCTACCATTAAAATTTAT
The DNA here is from genome assembly GCF_042186555.1 of Aquarana catesbeiana. Classification (NCBI taxonomy): domain Eukaryota; kingdom Metazoa; phylum Chordata; class Amphibia; order Anura; family Ranidae; genus Aquarana; species Aquarana catesbeiana. Next base: position 50,048,558 of record NC_133333.1, on the reverse strand, counting down.
AGACTTAAAAAATTTTTGTCAGTGGGCAAACATACAAAATCAGCAGGGGATCAAATACTTTTTTCCCTCACTGTTGATGCATGGCTGAACTACACAAATAGAAACTGATTTACATCCTAAAGGATTTGTCATTTTTTTGCCAGAGGATAACATCTAGGGACAATCAAAAGGTTAAATGTGTGCCTAAGGGCTCCGCTTTGCTCAGCGGGGGATCGATCTTCTGATCCCCACTGAGCAGGCGGATGACAGATCCGTCTCCGCTCACTGTGCAGAGACGGACCTGTCAGAGTCCCGCTCTCCTCTATGGGGAGATCGGATGAAAACAGACTCCCTCTCCGTTTTCATCCGATCTGTCAGACGGTTGGAAAATATGATCACAGCGGCTGTTCCGCTGCTTGATCGTTCTTACGGGCAGCGAGAGGGGACGTCCCCCCCTTCCGCCACCCTCCGGTGCTTCTACCGACTCACCGCTTTCATTGGTGAGTGGGAGAACGGATCCGCCGGCCCCGGATAGTGACCATGGATGGTGGTCTCTATGATCGTTCAGAGGCTGGGGCGTGATGTTATGACGTCACGCCCGGCCTCTGCATTCAAACAAATGGCGCCGCCTCGGCTGGAAAGCCGGGATCATTTATTTATTTTGATTTCAGACTTTTTTCAGTCTTATTGACCCCATTACTCACTGTAAAGAGGACCGATCATGCCATATCCCTAGTACAAGGGATGTTTACATTCCTTGTAATAGGAATAAAAGTGATCAAAACTTTTATTTTTATTTTAAAAAGTGTCAAACTAAAAAAAGAAAAGTAGAATTAACAATAAAAAAAAAAGTAAAACGCCCCTGTCCCCGTGTGCTCGCATGCAGAAGCAAACACATACGCAAGTCCCGCTAACATATGAAAATGGTGTTCAAACCACACGTGGAAGGTATCGCCTCGAACATTAGAGCGAGAGCAATAATTCTAGCCCTAGACCTCTATAACTCAAAACATGTAACCAGTAAAAAATTTAAAGCGTCACCTATGGGGATTTTTAAGTACCAAAGTTTGGCGCCATTCCACGAGCGTGTGCAATTTTGAAGCGTGACATGTTAGGTGTCTATTTACTCGGCGTAACTTCATCTTTCATATTATGCAAAGAAATTGGGCTAACTTTAATGTTTCTTTTTTTTTTTTTTTTTAAAGCATGAAAAAAGGGAGAAAAAAAAACAGCACACCGCTGCTGTATGAAGAGAGCTCTGTGTTGTTTACCAACACAGGACTCTCTTCTGTCATTCGCTGAGTTGATCAGCGGGTCCCGACCATATAACATTGACCGTGTACCGCTAATGGGCTTGTGCTGTAACGAAAGGCAGCACAGTCTTCAGGGTCTGCTTGCACGTGTGGAAGAAAGCCACGATGCACAGGTACGTGACTGCGCCTGTACAAGCCCACCTGCTTCAGTAAATGTACTGCGGCAAGTGGTTAACATGGCCATACAATAGATTTTCAACCTAACGTTTGTATGAACATTCATATGAAGATTATCACAGTACATTCTATGACATGACAAATTTTCGAAAGTACTGCAAAAAACGGTTTGCTTTTAGCGAATGGAGCGAATGAACTTTCCTTTGAAAAAAACAAAAAAAAAACACACTCACTGTTGGAAATGTGTTCTTTCAATTTACTTTTACGTTTCTACATGCTTGCTTTTCCATATTGTTATTGTGATAAACAGATTTGTTAATTAGCCACTAGAGAGCATTCTATATTCCACTGAAATTAATTATTCTCCCTCCATAACAATCATTTAACGCTGAACTCCAGCCTTCCCTTTAGTCTTGTACAGTTGAATAGGCTCCTTGTACTGAAATGACTTACTCTGATTTTACTGCACCCTATGAGCTTCTCATAGTGTGCATTAGAAGTCACAGCAAGTCAGACAGCCCACCTCATTTCCTGGCTGGAGGACATCCAGCATCATCTAGCATTTTCCTTCCCCAGCACAACTGTCCCTGGCCCGCCCCCTTCATTAATTGGATTTTAACGCCCTGTTCGCATACTGTGGAGCAGGAACAAGCTTTCCGGCTCGCGTATGTTGTTGCGTCATTATCTTGGGATTTTGAGAGTCGCACAAAGGGCAGCCCATTCATGTTACTGGGCGTACCTATGCATGTTTCTAAATATGCATTTTGCGCGATTGTGAGCGATTCTGTTGTGCGACAATCGCGGCACAATCGCACCACGTTTGGGGTGCCATTAGGAATAATGGCACCCAAAGGCACGTGTTTTGTCAGCAATTTGGAATATCAGACAGAATTGCAGCGATTCTGACCGCAATTCCACATTGTGGAATGTGAACGGGACCTAATTGTTTCAATCATGTGGAATCAGCATCACATGTGGGCTTTTCCTAGGGTGGTCAGCATGTAAATGCAGCCTGCCTATGAATGCCCACTCTTCCACACTGATGGCCATCCTTCAAAGTGCTTTGATATTCACGTAGCTCTTTCCAGGATTCAGCCAATTGCTTGTGTAGCACACTCCACATAGGAGCTGCTGAGTTAGCATTCCCCATAGCTACATGGCCAGGCACACAGCATTTTCCTTCATGCATTCTAACACAGAAAACAGTCCTTGGCTTGTTTTTGATGTTTTATTAGGAGTTAATAACTTGGATTGGGTAGCGAATTTTGGGATGCCCGACTTGAAAAATGTCCAGAACTTTTCACAGAGGGGACAACTTCTTCGCTATGTACACTGCACAATCCTCTTCTTCCTTCCTCCTGCTCTTGCTGATCACTCCATGCCCAGTTCTACTGCTGCAGAAGATATCAGCTCACCTGGCTGCTTGCTTCCCCAGTTCTCCTGACTGGTCAGCACTTTCCCAGTCCTTCCTGACTGGCACACTTTCATGGAGATTCCCCAGGTCGAGGATGAAGACTGTCTTCAGAGAGCACTGCTACAGATGACAGTCTCTCCGCTTATGTTGTCCCTGTACTGTGCTGATATTACTCACTGTCTTTGCTTGCTCTCTCCCGCTACCTCTTCTGGTATGAATCCCTCTAGTTGCCTCCAATGGTGGGATCCTTCCAGACCAGCTATCCCAAGCTCCAGCCCAAGGTAAAACCCACATCCTGGCAGGGGTCTTCAAGGGCCATCAGCAGCCTCTCCTCAGCATTCCATTTCCACCTGCCACCTGACTCTCCCTTGGTGGCATGGCCCCTGTCTATTTTTAGAATTTACATAATCCCCTGCCAGCCCACTTCTGGGGATTGGCTGAGGTCCCATAAATATTCATGGCAGCTCTTCCTCACCTCCGCCCTCTGGTTCTAGAAGGCTCTCCAACCTTCTAGATACCAGGGAGAGGAGCCAGAGAGCTGCCAGGATGAGTCATCCAGCCCTGGCCTCTAGTAACCCTGGCCTAATTTAGTATTCAGGTTTATTCCTGGCCAGAAATGCTTTTACCTACTCTCAACTCCAGTAGCACACACTAGAGGGTGCTACACTCACACCAAGGCTGAGGAAGGGTAAGGTTTTCAGCAAACTATATACAGCACCCCCCCCCCCTCCCCAGCCATGATCTGCCTATATTGCATAGGGAAGTACAGTGATTATGTCATTGGGTCCATAATAAACTATGCAACGAAAACGTCGAGGTTTTATTTAAAAATGTCATCCATGTTGATTGGGGGGCATCTCGATCCATACAGTGAGGGTGTATTTGTGTAACAGTTTATTTTTTTTAATTAAATGTAAATAGTACACTGATCTGCCATAACTTTATGAGCACTGACCGGTAAAGTGAATAATATTGATTATCTCATTACAATGGCATCTGAAAGTCAGTGGGATATATTAGGCAGCAAGTGAACATGTTGTCCCTGAAGTTGATGTGTTGAAAGCAGAGAAAAATGAACATAACAGTTTGTTGTGTATGGGGCTATGTAGCCACAAACCAGTCAGGGTGTCCATGCTGACTCGTGTCCACAGTCATAAGCATCTACAACGGGCACGTGAGCCTCAGAACTGGACCACGGAGCAATAAAAGAAGGTGGCCTTGTCTGATGAATCACAATTTCTTTTACATCATGTGGCTGGCCCGGTATGTGTGCGTCACTTACCTGAGGAACAGATGGCACCAGGATGCAGTATGGAATGAAGACAAGCCTGCAGAGGCAGTGTGATGTTTTGGACAATGTTCTGCTGAGAAATCTTGGTTCTGCTATTGATGTGGATGTTACTTGACATGGACCATGGAGCATTTCTCTTGAATTTCAAAACCCATTATAAACTCCTGCAGTAAAAAAAAAAATCTATTATCATGTTATTATTTATGGTATGAAGGTTTGAACAAACTATACACTCTGGACGGTCTAAGGAGGCCTGTAATGCACACAGTGCTCTGGGCGGTCTGGGGAGGCCTGTAATGCACACAGTGCTCTGGATGGTCTGAGGATACCTGTAATGCACACAGTGCTCTGGTTGGTCTGAGGAGACCTGTAATGCACACAGTGCTCTGGTTGGTCTGAGGAGACCTGTAATGCACACAGTGCTCTGGTTGGTCTGAGGAGACCTGTAATGCACACAGTGCTCTGGTTGGTCTGAGGAGACCTGTAATGCACACAGTGCTCTGGTTGGTCTGAGGAGACCTGTAATGCACACAGTGCTCTGGTTGGTCTGAGGAGACCTGTAATGCACACAGTGCTCTGGATGGTCTGAGGAGACCTGTAATGCACACAGTGCTCTGGACGGTTGGGAGGCCTGTAAATGCTGTACAGTGCTCTGGACGGAGGTCTGAGATGGCCTGAAATGCTGCACAGTGCTCTGGACAGTCATCTGAGGAGGCCTGTAATGCTGCACAGTGGTAAGCACACATCACCACTAAGCATACTACGGTCTCTAGCTTGCTTGCTGAGAGCGGAAGCACTCACAAGCTTTACAGGCAGAGCTCTGATTAAACTGGAAGTTCACTTGGGTAAACGTCCCTCCCCCACTTTTTTGTCATAGTTTTTGTCAATTGACACGGAAACATGCCGCTGATGAAAATTATGACAAATGCTTTCGCTGACGAAATTAACACTGTGATTGGCCCTTTACTGTGATCAGCTGATCACATGTAAACAGACTTGCTGGTTATCGACAGTCCCTTCCTCCCACACGGTGTCTGTGTAAGGGAAGGAGAGTCGATAACTGGCAAGACTGTCAGTACATTGTTTACACTGATAACCAGGGCACTGATCATCAGTGCCCTGATTATCAGTGCAGCCTATCAGTGCCACTTATCAGTGCTTATCAATGCCGCCTATCAGTGCCACACATCAGTGTCACCTGTCAGTGCTCATCAGTGCCTCCTAAGCAGGACTCTGGTGAGAGTATCTCTCTCATACAGCCCAGAGCCTGCACTGATAGTTCCCCCTCCCTCCTCCCTCGCATGGATAGGAGAGGAGAGAGACAATCTGCTCCTTCTCCCCACTCCTCCTGTCCCTCTCCTCTTGTGTATGCACTATGGGAAGTGTGAAGCCCAGCAGCTGAATGACCAAATTCAGCTGCTTAGCTTCATAATGTGTGCGGTGCACACAGGAGGTGAGAGGGAGGGGGAACTGTCAGTGCAGGCTCTGGGCTGTATATGAGAGACACTCTCAGCTCAGAGCCTTGCGGCCAGCAAACCCCTCCAACCCCCCCTCCCTCTCCAACAGTGGCAGAACACCAGGGCATAGTCGCAAGTGTGACCTTTGCCACCCTGGTAGTTTCGCCACTGCTATGCACTATATTACTTTTTTGATTTATATGATTCTGTATCACCAAAATCTAAATACTACACTACAAGATATCTCCCTTTTTCACTTTCCACCTCCCATTTTCACTCCCATGATCTACTAGCTTTTTTTAAAAAAAAATCCCTGGTTTCTTTGTTGGCGTCCTGATGCTCCTCCCCTCTTCCAAGCCTAGAAGCAAGTGCTATTAATCAAGGCTAATTTGTTATCCTCTCCTTGTTACCTGCGTGGTTGGACAGTGGTGGGAGTGTACTGACAACCATGCATCTAGCCTTATACACAATGTAGAAAGTCAGGATAAAGTGCTACATGCTTTTTGTCCAATGGGGGACAGGAAGAAAAACAAAGTAGTAAGTTAGATTTTACCTTTTTGCCCACAGCCCTATAGCAGGGTGGCCGTGCTGTGCAGAATCACATATATATATATATACATGATTCTCTACACCTGAGTAGGGGGCACACGTGCTGCCAGTGCACCGCTTCTGCTGTGATTTGTCACAGCAGAAACCGATCAGCGGGTGTTGCCCAATGGATGTCCATCGGCACCCATGATCGTCGGGAAAACGCTCAGAACTAAGCTCTGACTATGCAAAAAAGGCAGAGCTCCGTCCTGACAGGGAAAATGATGGACGGAAAGAAAATCCATCACTTCCCTTAGTAAAAATAAGCACCCCATATAGTACACACAAACACTGGTTAGGCACACATTTAACCCTTTGATCACCCTAGCTGCTTAACCCCCTTCCAGCCAGTGTCATTAGTACAGTGACAGTGCATATTTTTAGCACTGATCACTGTATTAATGTCACTCATTCCCACAAAGTGTCAATTAGTGTCAGAATGTCCGCCGCAATATCGCAGTCCCGCTATAAGTCGCTGATCGCCGCCATTACTAGTATTAAAAATAAATAAAAATTCCAGTATACTGTATAGCCCATGATTTGTAGATGCTGTAACTTTTGCGCAAACCAATCAATATATGCTTATTGGGATTTTGTTTACTAAAAATATGTAGCAGAATACATATTGGCCTAAATTTATGAAGAGATCAGATTTTTAACAGTTTTTGTATTGGATTTGTTTTAAGAAATTTACTGATTTGGTGAAATTTCCTCCTTTCTTTCTCTTTAACCTAATACCAAATTCACTCAGGGTGAAGCCATTTTTAATGACTATCTGCCATGTCCAGGCACATAGCAATGCTCTGGTCTCAAACAGCTCCATATGGCTCTCTATTGCTGTAGAGTCAGCGGTTTAAATATGTTTTGCATATTTTCATTTGCATTTTTAATTGAGTCTAAAAGTATTTAACATATCTATTATTGTTTGTTGTTATTAGTAAGAAGGATCAGTATGTAATCCCATTTCCATTATTCACCATAATACTTCCAGTATAACAGGGATATTTTCCATGTTCCATTGACACTTTACTTAATAAAATCATTTCAAGTGACATTTTTTTTAATGTGCCAACCTTTTACCTCTATGTTGCCCCAGTCTTGGGCCATTGAATGATGTACAGTGGCATACAATGAAACAGATCAAGTGTTCAAGCTGCCACTAATTGAAAAGAATCTTAAAGTGATTGTAAAGGCTCCTTTTTAATTTTTTTTAAAATAACAAACATATCATACTTACCTCCACTGTGCAGCTCGTTTTGCAGAGTGGCCCCGAACATCCTCTTCTGGGGTCCCTTGGTGGCTCTCATGGCTCCTCCCCGCATCAGATAACCCCCTAGGAGAAGCTCTGTCCCGGGGGGGGGTGTTACCTTGCAGGCGTGCTCACGAGTCCAGCATTTGCATCCATAGACACCAATGCCGGACTCGTCCTTGCCTCCCGGGGCCCGCATCATTGGGACCCAATGGCTGCGCTGCTATCAATCTATCCAATCAAGAGCTGAGAACCCCGGGCAGAGGTAGAGTGTGTCTCCATCGTGTGAAATTCCAGGGCTCGGGTAAGTAAAACGGGGGGGGGGGGGGGGGCTGGGGGGCCGGTGACTGTCAAGTGCTTTTTCACCTTAATGCATAGGATGCATTACGGAGAAGAAACACGGGGGTTTACAACCCCTTTAAAGTGGTTGTAAACCCAGGAAAAAAAAAATAAAAATAAACCTGCAAGACAAAGGTATAATGAGCTAGTATGCATAGCATACTAGCTCATTATGAATTACCTGAGATTGAAGCTCAGGCAACTCGCTCCCGGAGTTATTTCTGGGTATCGCGGGCTCTGGCGATGTGATTGGCCGGAGTCACGATGACGTCTTGCGCATGCGCACGGGAGCCGCTGGTAACGGCACACTCACTAAAGCAACGGCACGTACGTGCCATTGCTTCAGTTTGCTTCAGTGCACATGTGCTGATGACGTCGGCACATGCAAATACAGGGGATATCTCCTAAACCGTTCAGGTTTAGAAGATATCCTGGGTAGCTACAGGTAAACCTTATTATAGGTTTACCTGTAGCAAAAAGTGTGTTGTAAGGGTTTACAACCACTTTAACTTTATTCATTATCCATAGTCCTTAGTGACTTTCTTTAGGGCCAGTTCACACGATAGAAACACAGTATGGACGCGTTCCAGATGCATTTCTGCATGCGTGTTTTTTAAAGCGTTTCCGGTGCATTTCCAATGTGTCTTTTGATGCTTTACAGTTCATTCCCCCTCTTTTTTTTTTTCTTCACCTTAAATGGGGACATGTGCATTCCAGTGCTTTTTGGTGTGTTTTTATATGCATTTGAGTGCATTTTTACACCAGGTTCCAGTACAGTTCAGTGCAGAAAAAATGCAGCATGTTGTACTTTTTTTCCTGGAACTGGAACCCACTGGAACTGACTGCGCTGGTGTGCACTATGCCATTGGAAACCATATACCCTACTATATATGCATTTCTGATGCAGAAAAAAACGCACTGGACTGCATGTGCTTCCACAGTGAGTGGAGAGATCTGTCATCTACCTGCTCAGTGGGGATCAGCAGATTGATCCCCCGCTGAGCAAAGCGGAGTCCGCCGGGTGGAAAGTCCGTGTGAAAGAGCCCTATGGGGGCTGTTCACAACAGGTGCTTTGGCAACTTGCCCAGCACAGTTCCTATGCAATACAGAGTAAAAAGTTTTGTTCCCTATCTGGACACTTTAAAAAAGGAAGAGGCATGCAGTACTTTTTTTTTTTTTTTCAATGCAGCATGGTGGCCAATATAACATAATGTCACTTGTGATTTCAATAGATTTCTAGAGTTCTAAAAAAAAAAAAAAAAAAAAAAAAAAAAAAAAAACAGTGTGTATTCAGCACATTGGCACAATTTCTTCCAGGGCACACAAGCACCTGTGCGCTTAGTGCAGCTGCTGGCACAGTGATACCACATGTTGTGTGGGACGATCATTGTTTGTATGCACCTTTGCTTGAGCGGACGGGGGCACTTTTATTTTTTTTTATTTTTTAATTATTAATTTATTTTATTTTTACACTGCTTCAATTTAAAAACATTTTTTTCACTTTTATTGCTGTCACAAGGAATGTAAACATCCTTTTGACAGCAATAGGCACATGACAGGTACTCTTTATAAATAAGATACTATGTATTGGTTGTGCTTATCAAAATAAAACAAACACATCCTAAGTGAATAACATCAACACATTTCTTCAACAGTGCAAATAGTTTAGTTTAAACAAAGTTCATATTGAAAAGTTCTTTAAACACGGTGCCCCTAAAATGTGATCTTCTGCAGCCTTCACCCTACGGGGGTCAGAAAATACATGCATGTGCATCAATCTCTGACACCTATTCACCACTTCGCTCGCCTCAATGTTAGACGTATATAAGGTCCAACCTCGCCTTCCCCAGCTGGGGTGTGATTGAGGTTTTGTAGGACGGCTGATCGGTATCCTTCTCCTCCTCTCCGAATTTTACTAGGTACTTTATGTGAACTGTATAAAGAATCTCCTTTTTCTTCCACTTCTCCTCGGTCAAAGCAAACGTACTTCCGTAGTGTAGTATTTAAAACCACATAAAATGTATTAACAGCATCTGCTTACATTACAGATTAAAACAATGTATTTGTCTCCCTGTTTCCAGCGGTGCTGTGGCTCCCGTGTACTCCAGATGTGCTGCGTATCCCGTCTCCGCCCAATGCGTATCGTCACTACCAGGTGACTTCCTCAGGGGTCACATTTTAGGAGCACCTTGTTTAAAGATCTTTTCAATATGAACTTTATTTAAACTGTGCTATTTGCACTTTTGAAGAGATTTGTTGATGTTATTTTGATAAGAGCAACCAATACATAGTATCTTTTTTTTTTTTTTTTTTTTTTTGAGTTGTGGGAACACAATATTTTGGTTTGCAGTTGTCACACATTCACAGCTTGGGAAGCATGGGATAACACACTCACCTACTAGGTACTCTTTATAGTGAGATTGGGGATTTTTTAAGATCCCAAATTCCTCCCCTGCACTTAAAAGCATTCAAAACACCTAGATCTGTGTTTTTTTTTTTAATGCTTTTGATTTTTAAAAACTGACGCAGATAGTTTCCGAGTAAACTGGAAGTAATGTCATGTAATTGCTTCCAGTTTACTGTTATTACCAGCCGAGCAAAGCCGATCCAGGCTATGCTTGGCTGTCCAAGCAGCCGGTGGATGCGCCAGCTCGTCGCTCGGGTCTCTAAGTGGGATGGGAGAGCCCGAGAGAGTTGCAGAAGGTGGATAACGACCCCTCCCGCTACTTATAATACAATTGAGCGGCTAGCAAGCTGAGAGCTCTAAAAAACAATACCGGGGTGATGCCTGCAGCTGCATCCCGGTACAACCACCGAAAGGACGGGAAGTGGATAAGGAGCCACCTCTGCCCTTCTGCCTGGGGGTGGTGCCGCTCCCCCTGAAAAATGTTGCCCCTGGTTGCTGGTGTGAACGACCCTTTAAAGCAGGGTTTCTCAACCAGGGTTCTGTGGGACCCTAGGGTTCCTCCAGAGATTGCTAAGGGTTCCTCGATTTCTGCTTCCCAGATGCATAACCACAGACACCATTGATCTTATTAGCTATCTGTATAGAGTGGTTCTTCCCAATGACCACAAAAGTAAGGGGTATTCTTCCCTCAGACCATCATACTAATGTATTGTGAGCTGTAAATATATTATTTATTAGCAGGGGTTCCCTGAAATCAAAAAAGTTATGTCAAGGGTCCCTCCATGTTAAAAAGGGTGAGAAAGGCTTCCTTAAAGCATTTTTCCAGCAAAAACATTTTATTAGGCTTTGCATACATGTAGAAGGTTAAATCCCCTGTCAGGTTGTTATTGCCATCTGTGTCCCTGACATAGAGGTTTCTCCTCCCTTCATGTCAGTACAGGAAGTGATAGGAAATGTCTTTATTGGGAACAGAGACCGAAACACAGACACAGAAAGGTTTGTGTTTTGTATGGACCTTTCTGTTCAAGCGGCCACTGCGTCTTCCATTTCTTGTACAGTTATTACAGGGACAGGAAATAAGGGAACGTCTCTCCAATGGCACAGATTTAAAAAAGAGGGTATCTCTACTCAACGTAGACATAAAGATATTTTCTAAAATCCTCGCCAATCGACTGAAACATCTTCTCCCCTCGATAGTTCACCCTGACCAGACAGGCTTTATTGCAGGCCGTGAGGCTAGGGATAACTCAATTAGGGCTCTCCAGCTCATCCATTGGGCCCGAGCCCATAACAATTCATCCTCATACCTGATCCTTTCTACTGACGCTGAGAAAGCTTTCGATCGGGTGGATTGGGACTTTGTCAGGGCTGTCCTGATGAGGCTGGGCCTGGGACCTTCAATGTTGTGTTGGATTTCGGCACTCTTTACACATCCCCTACCGCCCAGGTCAAGGTGAATGGTGTTCTTTCCTCAGAGTTCTCCATTCAGAATGGCACGAGGCAGGGTTGCCCGCTTTCACCCCTCCTGTTTGCTCTGGTGTTAGAACTGCTGCTCTAGAACATCCAAGCTAATCGGAGTATCAAGGGAGTTTTGGTTGGTTCGGTGGAACATAAATTATTGGCGTATGCTGATGACATTCTTTTCCATGTCACGCACCCTTTTGTCTCATTACCTAATCTGATGGAGGAACTATCCGCTTATGGCCAAGTGTCCAATTTTCAGATAAATTATGCAAAATCTGAAATTCTGCCAATTACTATTCTCCCAGCTCTTGCTACTACCTTGAAGGGAGCTATCCCATTTACTTGGGCTTCCACCTCCTTAACATATCTGGACATTCAACTTACCGATTACCTGGATTCCCTATATGCACACAATTATGCTCCCTTACTCCGGAAGATCCACCAAGATCTACAGTCCTGGGATAGATCAGCTATTACATAGATTGGCCTCACAAACATTATTAAGATGACCATATTGCCCCGCATACTTTCCCTCCTGCAGATGGTGCCTGTGTCCCTGCCTAGACGCTTTTTACCAAGCCTCTTCATCTTGTTTGTTTGGAAAGACAATAGACCACGTCTCGCCATGGCTTTGTTGCCCAATCAGCTGGGAGGCCTTAGCATCCCCAGTATTTTACAATATTATAGAGCTGTTGCTCTGCAGCGCATTCTTAACTGGAGATTTCACACCTCCTCTAAATTATGGGTCCCCCTTAAGAAGACTATGGCAGGCTATAATCTATCCTATGTACCATGGGTGCCTGTCTCGCTTTATGGAGGGTCACAAGTTAATGACGCTGGCTACGCTCAAGGAGCAGTACAGTAGTTTCCCTTTTGACTCTTGGAGGTGTAATCAACTGATTTTGTATCTTCACAATGCCACATATCTCCGATTAGGTATACCCTTACAGAGTTTGAATGTTGCTGACAACCCCCTACCGCATAAGATCTCAGCTCATTATAAATTACTTGATTCAGCTGCCACTAACCCTAAACCATTATTCATTAGGGAATGGGAGCGGGATCTCCGGTGTGAGTTCACTGAGGAGCAATTGCACCACTTGTACCGTCTCACACACTCTAGCCCAGTGGATTCTAAAATGCAAGAAATTAACTATAAGCTGCTCTCACTGTGGTACCCTCTCTCACTATAAACGAAGTGCTCTCCCTCTCCTCCTCAATGCCGCAAAGGGCCTTATACCAATTAATTGGAAGAGCATGCGAGTTTCCGAGTGAGCTGGACTGGTTTGGGAAGATGGCTGAGATCATGGAAGCAGAGGAATGGGTGGCCACATGCAAGGGAACTCGTGAGTGCTTCGACTCAATCTGGGCCTCATGGCGGATTCATACCTCCGGACAGTCCCCAGTTTCCTCTAGTCTAGATATTGCATTGCTAACCTTGGCAGATCCTGCACTTGGGCAACTTGTCCATGCGAACTGGAACCTGAATCAGGTTCTGAACCAGATAAACAGTGAATCAGATGTGCTTGCCGATTTCTAGAGGCCTTAGCATTACTTGTATATTTTTCATGTTTTATATGTTCCCACACTATTTTATGTGTTCATAAGATACTGTAAGGTTTTTTCCTTGATTTATTATGCGAGCCTTCTCTCCTTCCCCCAAAGTTTATGGTGATTGTCCACTTAGATCGAAAATCTAGGACAGGGGCGGGCTTGTAATAGTTATGGTGTAATGACTTATTGCGCTTCCGATATCAGTATTTTTCTTGAGGTGAATGCTGCCTCCCTTTTCCCCTTATCCCTTTTTCTTTCCACTGTTTTGTGTGGCTTAAAATGTAAAATTTTATTAAGATTATATTAAAAAAAAAGAGGGTGTTCAGCGGTTGAAGGATTAGAACCTTTAACAATGTTTTTTTATCCTGTTCTTTTTGTATGTTTTTGAGGCTGGATTTCCTCGCATCCAATATGCATGTCAGGAGACTAACCGGCTCAGTGTTGTGGGGACAGGAAATGAAATAGATGGAAATAAAAAAATTACCCCATTGACTTGAATAGAGATGTACTGTATACTGCAGATCACTAGCCTCATTATAGGGTCCAATTTCAAATACTAGGCAGATGGAAAGCAGATGAGCAGATGGGGAGGGGAAGACGGGTGCTAGCAAAGGCTTAGATAAAAGTATAATCATATGTAGGAAAATTAGGCTCCAAACTGGAATATTCGTTTTAGAAAGAACAAGCAATGCTTAGGACCTAATGTCGTTTTTTTCTACGGTCTTCCTTCAGGGAAATTTCCCTTCACTTCCTGTCTTAGGGTAAGTTGTCAAAAATAGAAGGGAAATCCAGAGTCTGACAGCAATTACTGGAACAGGATAGAAAAACGTCTGAGGGAAGCCTATTCCACTGATTTGTGTTAAATGATGCAACTTGCCAATGTTTTTGAGACTCTTTTAAGGCCAACCATAGAGTTTTTCCCTTCAGCCACGGGTTGCAGGAAAGAAATTTGCACGATTCCCCCATCAACACAGACAGCTTTGCCAGGAGAATCCCTCCTGCCAAGCAATTGTCTTCTCCTGGCGGGGGCAGGCGAGGGGAGCCAGTGCAGCTATAGCAACCGCTTGCGATAACTGCAAGCAAATCTGGCAGGCTGGTTGTACCCATGCTGATCAATCGCTCAACTTGGTACATTCAGCCCACCCATTACTGGTTCAGCAGGAACCGGCTGAGATTTGAATCATCTGTGACCAGCCTAACTCTAGAACATATCTGTAGGAAAGGTGAGGGAAAATCTCAATGGGGAACAGAACAAATAGAGGCTTTCACACTCTATTCAAAACTAAATAAAATGTTTTGACTGGAGTTGCACTTGAATTATAACTTTTTTTATTTTTTTTTACAAATCAGTGCAAATAGCAATGGTTTGCTTAGTGTGATGAAGCAAAGAAAGTCAGCAGTGTATGAATTTGAAGTGGTTGCTATGGGTTAGTCAGTTTGAGCCAGTGAGGACAAAAATATAGGATCGGCTATAGTGGATTTGTTTTTCAAAGATGCAGGCTCCAGGGTTGCCATACCAGCCAATGTACCGAGTGAGTTACTGAGCTCATCTATGCTTAAAGTTGAAGTTTAGGTATGGCAATTTTTACATAGTTACCTTGGTTCAGCTTGGACCAATGTAAGTATGCATGCACCATACCCGTGGGATCCCCGTAGAAGACTGAAGTCACTGCAGTAGGCACTACAGTAATTGCTGCTAGCTTCTGGGTTTCTTGCCAAGCGGCTGCCCTGCTGCTTACTGAAAACAGGATACCACTTGCTCAGCACAGGTGCCATTCAGAGAGCACTTTGTATTTTTCAATTAATGCATAGTGTTCTCTTATGCCACGTACACACGGAAGGACCGAATCCGGCGGACAATCCGACCGTGTGTGGGCTTCATCTGACCTTCAGCGGACTTTTTCTGTCGAAAGTCTGACGGACTTTAGATTTAAAACATGCTTCAAATCTTTACGTAGATACTCCGTCAGACCCAAATCCACTCGTCTGTAGGCTAGTCCAACGGACAAAAACCGACGCTAGGGCAGCTATTGGCTATTGGTTATCAACTTCCTTATTTTAGTCTGGTCGTATGTCATCACGTACGAATCCGTCGGACTTTGGTATGATCGTGCGTAGGCAAGTCCGTTCGTTGGGAAAGTCCATTGGAAGTCCGCCGAAAGTCCGTTGGATAGTCCGTCGGACCAGCCTGGTCGAACAGTCCACCCGTGTGCAAGCTGCATTATTGGACAAGATAGGTTATGACTTCACTGCCTCGCCTCTCCAGCCCGTCCAATCAGAGAATGCTTTGGTGGAGCAATTGAGAGACTTGAGACTCCGAGCACTAACTTGCTAGAATAAATAACTCTAGGGACACAGGAAAAAACTGTGGCCTAAGCATACAGAAGCTGCTTAATGGACAGATGTGACCTCTATTTATCAAAACAGTATAAACTGTGTTAATTTACAAAAATTCATAATCAAAAAATAGACAATACCCCTTCACCTTGTTAAAATAGGACAACATTGTCTCACTTTATATTCCTAAAGGGACATCACATATGGCCAAAAATAAATTTGCATGCTATTTATGGGGTAATGATCAGGTCACAAAAGACTCCACTGGTAATAACCCCAAGAGATAATGAAAAACTAACTCCCCATAGAAACTTGTGGCATAGGCAAAATAATTGCATGCAAGAAAATAACTGCAAACCTGTCAAAAATTATATGTAACTATATGACTGCAAGGTAATATTTTACCACAACTACCCATTTTTTCAAGATTAAGTACCTGCCTTTTTTGAGCTAGAGATTTAATTACTTATTATTTTTTTATTTTTTTTTATAAACCACCTTTATTGCAGAGCTTCACAGGAAATTCACAATCTGTTTTTGCTTGTTGTGCAATATATTTACATGAACTTGTGTTCTTATATAGTTACATGTACTTTTTTGACAGGTTTACTGTTATTTTCACGCATGCAATTATTTTGACTATGCCGCAAGTTGGTATGGGGAGATAGTTTTACATTATCTCTTACATAGTTACATAGTAGGTGAGGTTGAAAAAAGACACAAGTCCATCAACTCCAACCTATATGTGTGATTATATGTCAGTATTACATTGTATATCCCTGTATGTTGTGGTCGTTCAGTGCTTATCTAATAGTTTTTTGAAACTATCGATGCTCCCCGCTGAGACCACCGCCTGTGGAAGGGAATTCCACGTCCTTGCTGCTCTTACAGTAAAGAACCCTGTACGTAGTTTAAGGTTAAACTTCTTTTCTTCTAATTTCAATGAGTGGCCACGAGTCTTGTTAAACTCCCTTCCCCGAAAAAGTTTTATTCCTATTGTGGGGTCACTAGTACGGTATTTGTAAATTGAAATCATATTCCCTCTCAAGCGTCTCTTCTCCAGAGAGAATAAGTTCAGTGCTCGCAACCTTTCCTCATAACTAAGATTAGCTTTGTTGCCCTTCTTTGTACTCGCTCCATTTCCAGTACATCCTTCCTGAGGACTGGTGCCCAGAACTGGACAGCATACCCTATGTGCGGCCGGACCAGAGTCTTGTAGAGCGGGAGAATTATCGTTTTATCTCTGGAGTTGATCCAGTTTTTAATGCATGCCAATATTCTGTTTGCTTTGTTAGCAGCAGCTTGGCATTGCATGTCATTGCTGAGCCTGTCATCTACAAAGACCCCCAGGTCCTTTTCCATCCTAGATTCCCCCAGAGATTCTCCCCCCAGTGTATAGATTGCATTATTATTATTGCCACCCAAATGCATTATCTTACATTACCCCCCTTTTTTTTTTGTCTTTTTAGAATATAAATGCTCTCTGCTCACACCCACCCCTGAGGAAGGAGATACACACTCCGAAACGCGTCGGGTGCAAGAGCACTCTACAGTTTTGTATAAAATGTCTGTTATGCATTCCTTGTAACTTCTGTTACACTATTACTGTGTTTTTAACATTTGAATTGAATAAACTGTATTTATACTACTACATTTTTAACCTTTTTTAAGTGCCTTAAAAGTCCACCATTAGGGGGCCCTTTTCTTTGTTTAGTTTCATTACTGGATGTGGCACTAAAAATACATCAAGCTGCCGTTCTACAATAGACTTTCTATTTTACATTTTTTAAAATTAAACCTCATTTGCCATGTAGTTGCTCACCCTATTAATGGTTTCCACATCCTGCGGAGCAGTTATTGCCATCCTTAGCTTAGTATCGTCCGCAAATACAGAGATTGAACTGTTTACCCCATCCTCCAGGTCGTTTATGAACAAATTAAATAGGATTGGTCCCAGCACAGAACCCTGGAGGACCCCACTACCCACCCCTGACCATTCTGAGTACTCCCCATTTGTCACCACCCTCTGACCTCGCCCTTGTAGCCAGTTTTCAATCCATGTACTCACCCTATGGTCCATGCCAACAGACCTTATTTTGTACAGTAAACGTTTATGGGAAACTGTGTCAAATGCTTTTGCAAAAAAAAAAAAACACCCTCTAACTTTTTGGCCATCTTTACTCCCAGCTGATCTGCACCCTCCTCATTTAGGGGTTATTACCAGTGGAGTCTTTTGTGACCCGATCATTACCCCATATGGAGCATGCAAATCTGTTTTTTGGCCGTATGTGATATCCCTTTAGGTATATAAAGTGAACAACGCTGTCCTATTTTAATAATGAGGTGAAGAGGTATTGTCCATTTTTGATAATGATTTTTTGTGAATTAATAACATGTATATGGCTTTGATAAATAGAGGTCACGTGTGTCCATTAAGCAGCTTCTGTATTCTTGGGCCATAGTTTTTTACTGTGTCCAAGAGTTATATATTGTGGTTATACTTTTGGCTGCAGTGACTTCACTCACATGGGTGAGTTGGTAGACACGTGGGGAAGATTTACTAAAACTGGGGCACTCAGAATCTGGTGCAGCTCTACATAGAAACCAATTAGCTTCTAGGTTTTATTGCCAAAGCTTAATTGAACAAGCTGAAGTTAAGCTGCATTTATACTTCAGCGTTTAGCATCGCGGGCAGATTCGTGTCCGATCTTCCCCCCGATTCAAAATGCTGAAGTGTAAATGCAGCCTTATCTGGTGTAGCTGTGCATGGTAGCCAATTTTAGTAAATCACCCCCTTAGCGATTACCCAATTGTTTTTTATACAGTATATTTACTAATTTGCTAAATAAAGGTGCTGTTTGTATAAAAGAGTTGTAAGATGTAGCGACTGTAAGATTATCAAGAGTAAACAAGCTGTTATATCAGGCAACTTTGGCTGGTGTGATTCCACCTAAAATATCAGTTTGGGCTTTTCATCGTACCCATAGACACATTTTAAATTGCAGTGTCCAGCCACGGTTCAAAGTTTGTTAGGTTATTCCAAACACCTGCATTGCTGCATCTCATTTTATAAGTGTGTGGCCACGGCAGGATTGAGTACCACTGGATACATACGTAAGATATATCTATATACACTATATTACCAAAAATATTAGGACACCTGCCTTTACACACACAGTAATTTTAATGGCATCCCAGTCTTAGTCCATCGGGTTCAATATTGAGTTGGCCCACCCTTTGCAGCTCTAACAGCTTCAACTCTTCTGGGAAGGCTGTCCACAAGGTTTAGGAGTGTGTGTATGGGAATGTTTGACCATTCTTTCAGAAGCGTATTTGTGAGGTCAGCCACTGATGTGTCCCAAAGGTGTCCTTTCAGGTTGACGTCAGGATTCTGTGCAGGCCAGTCAAGTTCCTCCACCACAAACTCGCTCATCCGTGTCTTTATGGACCTTGCTTTGTGCACTGGTGCGTATGTATATTCAGGGCCGGTACAAGGGGTGGGCAGAAGGGGTGGATGCCCAGGGCAGAGCAATTTATTGTAGGAAGGGGGCGCAGTGCTGGCAGGCAGTGTGCTGTTAAACTTTCGTGCAACAAGTGACTGCCACCAGCCGCCCCTACAACACTGCAGAGCTGCGCCTGCTTGCAAAGAATGTGCCGAGTGCAGAGGCGTACTAAGTGGGGGACGGGCCGCCCTGGGTACCACACACTGGGGGGGGTGTCAGGCCGGCCCCCCCTCCGGGATTAAAGCGATGGCAGCAGCGCAGTGACAGGCACAGGCATTGAGAGGCAATCTATATTGTGATGCAAGGGGAAGGGGGTGTGCAGGGGGTGCAGGGTGACACCGCTGCACCTACCATCCTGTCCTCTCGTGGCCACGGGCTGTCTGTCTGTGCGATCCCGGATGTCACAGGCACAGCCGAGCAGAGTGAAGCTGCCTCCCCCTCCTCTCTGTTTATGTATAAACAGGGGGAGGGGATCTGCTGAGCATGTGCAGCCTTGCTGATCTGAGGTACTGAATGGGGGGGTCTGCACACTGCACTGAACAGGGGGCTACACTGAAGGGGCGGGTACAATGAAGGGGGGTCTGCACTGAATGGGGGGTCTGCACTGAATGGGGGATCTGCACTGAAGGGGGGTCTGCACTGAGCGGGGGGCTACACTGAAGGAGGTGTCTGCACTGAAGGGGGGTCTGCACTGAACGGGAGCATCTGCACTGAACAGGGGGCTGCACTGAAGGGGGGTCTTTACTGAAGAGGGGGTCTGTGTAACAGGGGGTCCAGAGCTGCAGGGTGCTGTGTAATGTAAAGGGGTCCAGAGATGCAGAGTGCTGTGTAATGTAAAGGGGCCCAGAGGTGCAGGGTGCTGTGTAATGTAAAGGGGTGCAGGGGGCTGTGTAATGTAAAGGAGTCCAGAGAGGCAGGGGGCTGTGTAATGTAAAGGATCCAGAGGTTCAGGGTGCTGTGAAATGTAAAGGGGTCCAGAGGTGCAGGGGGCTGTGTAATGTAAAGGGGCTTAGAAGTGCAGGGTGCTGTGTAATGTAAAGGGGTGCAGGGGGCTGTGTAATGTAAAGGGGTCCAGAGGTGCAGGGGACTGTGTAATGTAAAGGGGTCAGTGCGGGGGATCGCTGGACTCCAGGTTAGTAGGACTAGGGGGGATGGGGAGGGGGCCCACTGTAAATTCACCTTACATATTTTCTGTAAAGTGAACTCACAACTTAACCATTTGCCGACCCGCCGCAGTACATATACTGCGACGGGGCTGCAGCTACAGTGTTGTATTGTTGTATTGTTTTAAGTGTTTTCTGGTTTTGAAAGGACACTGACTCTTTATAGCTGGGGGGGGGGGGGGGGGGGGGGCGCAGTTTGCCATCTTCGCCCTGGGCACCAGGTGGCCTAGTCCCAGCACTGTGTATATATCTATATATCTATATATCTATATATCTATATATATATATATATATATATATATATATATATATATATATATATATATATATATATATATATATATATATATATATATATAGATAGATATATATATATATATATATATATATATATATATATATATAGATAGATATATATATATAGAGAGAGAGAGAGATATAAAGTAAAACCTTGGTTTGAGAGCGTTTTGCAAGACAAGCAAAATGTTTTAATAAATTTTGCCTTGATATACAAGCAATGTCTTGATATAAGAGTAGCGTCATGTCACAGCGGAGTATAAGGCCTCATTCACACGAGGCAGGCTCCGCTTCCACGGAGCCTGCCTCGGTCTGCCAGCTCAGCGGGAGATCTCTTCGTTGATCTCCGCTGAGCCGGCGGATGACAGGTCCCTCTCTGCTCACTGAGCGGGGAGGGGCTTGTCAGGTGCCGCTGCTGCCTATGGAGGGATCGGATGAAAACGGACAGCGTGTCCGTTTTCATCAGATCTCACCCGATCAGGACGTATATATGTGTACTGAACATCATTTGCTATTTCCTGTCTATAGGAGTTTACTAGGAACAGTTATCGCTTTACCGATTCAACAAAAGGAAAAAATTGTTAGATGAACTATAAGTTTATATAACATGGAGGGCGGCCTTCTTCTTGGTTTTCTGAAAGCCATTGTATCCAGGGACCCTAGAAACCTATGAAGACTTCTATTCTGTCCTTCAGTATAGCCGATACATTTTAGTTTATTACTATCCATGAAAGTTTCAATTTCACCAGTTAAAATGGAATAGATGATGCCTTCCTTAATCTGTCTGACTATTCTAGTTGCCAAGAAAATAAAGGACATCAATCTTCTAGAGCGCCCAGATACTGTATATCCCTGGAGGGGTGCTAGTTTAGTAGAGCTTCAGATGGGGATTTGCTGACGTATATTTTAGTGAGAAGTAGATTGGTAAGATCCACCATATATGGTATACTGTGCCTTTTTGTCATCAGCCACAGATGTACCGTGTTTATTGGTGTATAACACACACATTCATTTTAAGAGGGAAGTTTCAGGAAAAAAACTTAAATTTTAAAAAAGGAACTTTGAAGCAAATCAAGGGTCAGTGTCCATCTGCAGCCTCATTATTGCCATCAGTGCAGCCTGATCAATGCCCATCTGCAGCCTCACAAGTGCCCTCAATGCAGCCTCATCAGTATACATCAATGCAGCCTCACCATTGCCATCAATACAGCAGCCTCACCATTGCCATCAATACAGCAGCCTGACCATTGTCTTCAATGCAGCAGCCTGACCATTGCCTTCAATGCAGCAGCCTGACCATTGCCTTCAATGCAGCAGCCTGACCATTGCCTTCAATGCAGCAGCCTGACCATTGCCTTCAATGCAGCAGCCTGACCATTGCCTTCAATGCAGCAGCCTGACCATTGCCTTCAATGCAGCAGCCTGACCATTGCCTTCAATGCAGCAGCCTGACCATTGCCTTCAATGCAGCAGCCTGACCATTGCCTTCAATGCAGCAGCCTGACCATTGCCTTCAATGCAGCCTGGTCGATGCCTATCTGCAGCCTAGAGGGGACAGGGAGGGGGGCGGGACGAGCGCTGAAAGATTACATAAAGTGAGAATCTCCTATGATAGACAGAACAGTGGTCCAATGGCGGCCTAGGGGACGGGACTTCCAATTACAGAGGCCGCCAAGTAAACAGGAGATTATCACTGTATGTAATCTGATGGCGCTCGTCCCGCCTCCCTCCCTGTCCCCTCCGAGGCAGCTAAAATTGAAGTATCGGCGTATAACACACACACGCTATTTGCACCCGATTTTCAGGGTGAAAAAGTGTGTGTTATATGCCAATAAATTCAGTAATTAGGCTAAGGAATGAAATACAATATGATGGAACCATGTACCACCTTAGCAGGACCTTATAGTTTGCCACAATAATTGGGGTGTTAATGTAGGATTTTGAAGCTCTAGATAAGTGGTCACTAAGCTGTAGCCCCCCAGGTTGGATGTGGCCCTTTTGTTACCTTTATCCAACCATTGGGGCACTATTTCTTCCATTGATACAAGACACTGTTATAAGGCACCGTTGCTTCCACTGACACCCAACAGTGGGGCATATTTCCTCCCACAGACACCAACAATGGAGCACTATTTCTCCCACTGACAGCAACAATGAGGCACTATTCCTCGAACTAACACCCACAATACGGCACTATTCATTCCACTGACACCAGTGGGACACTATCTTCCCACTATAGCAACGACGGGGCACTATTCTTTCTCCTACTGACCACAGGTGTTATGCAGTTTTTTAATCCCATTGACCACCAAGCCTGAGGCATTGTTTACTCTCACTGACACTGCAGCATTTTCTAACCTCACTGGCCAAAGTCTGACCCCCCCTAAATGCTACAGTAAACCGGCCCTTTGCTTAGAAAGTTTGGAGAACCCTGGTCTATATTCTAATCATGCCATTCTCCCAGATTCATTCTTTCGCCCATGTCCTGCTCCCACTTTTCTACTTAGGCTATTTTTTTTTAGAAACGGAAAGTAAAATATTGTATATAGTAGATATATGATATGTGTGCAGTCACCCTGTCAAGGTTACTGCAGAGGAATACAAAAGTGACATTTTGGCATCAAATCATTGCCTTTCCCGATAAATTTAAGAAATTGGGATATTTTGTTTAATCAATACAGTATAGTATTTGGCATATGATATTTCACTTACTAGGTTATCCTTGACAGGTTGCCCTGGTTATTGCAAAGATCTGTTATTCTAAGAAGGCATTTTTTTGTCCACCATGAAAAATCTGTGGGTTAGAATATTATGACGGAAGTTTCGCTTATGCTTAGTGCAAAGGCAATCCCACAGATACAGGAAAAAGGGAAGTGATGGGCACTTAAAGGTCTGCCAAATGCATTTTGAAGAAAAAAAAAAGATATGTGAATACTTTTATATTTATTTAAAGTGGATCTTTGAGGGCCTTATCACATCTGTGTGTGCAGTAACACAGATGCATTATTGACTGCATTTCCGTGTGTCGAGGCACGTTGCATTAGGCAATAATATTCTAAATAGGCTTTCAAAGTTCTTCAGTGCATGGAAAAAATGCATCTGAAATATTTTTGCCAACATACACTATATTATCAAAAGTATTGGGATGCCTGCTTTTACACGCACATCAACTTTAATGTTTGACAATTCTTCCAGAAGTGCATTTGTGAGATCAGGCACTGATGTTGAACAAGAAGGCCTGACTCGCAGTCGCTGCGTTTATTCATCCTAAAGGTGTTCTATCGGGTAGAAGTCAGGACTTTGTGCAAGGTGGTCAGTCAAGTTCCTCCCCCCCCAAACTCGCTCATCCATGTCTTTATGGACCTTGCTTTGTGTACTAGTGCACAGTCATGTTGGAACAGGAAGGGGCCATCCCCAAATTGTTCCTACAAAGTTGAGAGCATGGAGCAATGTGGTTGAAAAAGGGGAAGGAAACCTAATAGGACCTCTCCAATCCGGTCCTACCTTTTTCTAGGAATCTTAGAGAGCATGATATTTTCCAAAACGTCTTGGTATTCTGAAGCCTTAAGATTTACCTTCAGTGGAACTAAGGGGCCCAGCTCAACCCTTGAAAAAGAGCACCATATAACCCCCCCCCCCCCCCACTCCCCCCGCCACCAAATGATTTGGATCAGTGCAAAAATCAAGGGGTACCATTCTTTTAACAAGCATTGCCACAAGGCATGAGTGGGAATGTGCACCCTTAGTCCATTTATTAGATGAGACCACTGTAAGGGAAATCAGAAAACAGAAGGTCATTGGACTTGGAGATGAAATGGCAGGGCATCCAGGGGCCAATGTCAAATGGCTTTAGGCAAAGAGAATAAGATCTTAAAAAACAGAGTAAGTTCAGGTAACCTGACCTAACCTGCTGGCTTCAGGTCACCGAGAGTTAGAGCAATGAAATACCCAACTTTTGCATCTCAAAGGTGAGTTTACTGCACTTAACCTGCCTCCGAAATGCCACACCTCCTTTTTTTAATATATTTAGTGCTGCATTGTGTGTACAGCTTGGACTTTCCTTTTAAAGAAAGGGTGAATATAAGAAGAGTGCAGTGGAGAGGAGCAGAGGTCAGAAGCATTTGGAGCAAGAGAATAGGAGAGGACAACTTATTCCAAGCAGCTGGCACTCGATAACATTGCACTGATGTCACACAGCTATAAATAGCCTGATAGCTAAGGAGTCACTTCCTGTTCTGTCCATATCCAACTGTCTAGCATCAGAAATGCCTTGTAAGTT
The DNA here is from genome assembly GCF_042186555.1 of Aquarana catesbeiana. Classification (NCBI taxonomy): domain Eukaryota; kingdom Metazoa; phylum Chordata; class Amphibia; order Anura; family Ranidae; genus Aquarana; species Aquarana catesbeiana. Next base: position 50,023,807 of record NC_133333.1, on the reverse strand, counting down.
ATCATACTGTTTTAGACTCTTTTAGAAATACATGTTTGCTATTGCCTTACAGTGCTTGTAATAATACTATCTTTCTATAGCATATTTTTAGAAGGTGGCATTTAGTTTGCTAAAACACTTTGTATTGTCAAGAAATATTTTACATATTTCACCTTTTTCATTCTTAGTTGTGTCTTAGTACTACTTATCTAATACAGTCTCCTTGAAGCCACTTCCAGCCTATGTGCACTCCAGCCATGGCTGCATTGTGGCTGTGGGTTTCTTGATAGCGACAACAGAGGACCAGGCATATGTAATGTGTGCTGAAATGGCTACTTGTTGATTCAGCCACATGCCCATGTGGCCGGATCAGAGCTTGTCACCCCATATTAGAAAATACTTCCACTTTAAAGAAGTAATTTCACTAACAATTGCTAACTTTTATCCAATCCCCTAGGGCAGTGGTTCGCAACCTCAGGCATCAAGTACCCCCAATGGGCCGTGTTTTGGGAACTTCCCTTACATAAAATATCTCTTATCAATACCATGTCATTGATATTGATTTAAAGCAGCTGTGCAAAGTAAAGGAAAACCTGAAAACATGGCCTATTGGGGGTACTTGAGGACTAATGTAGCATTTGAGATCCTTCCTGCCGTTGCAAAGCAGTGTGATTGTAAACATTTCCCCTTGTTGTTTGACAACACTATTAGAAAGAAGATGGACTTGTGATTGACAGCACAGATCTCTGGCAGCAGGGACCACTTTGGAGACCAGTGCTGCCATTCTCAACAGGTCATAAAGCCTATGGCTCTGTGTAGTCTATCTGCCGATGCTTCCAAACATACACAGCCCCTGCCATTGGATCACATAAGGCCACTTTTACAAATAAACAATCGGCTCTGTGGGGTTATGTCATACACAGACAGCACTGGCCACACAATGCTTAGTACTAATTTTTAATTGCAAGAGATCACTTAACACTGCTGGTATGTGTAGTCAATCTACAGTAAGTCTGCTTGTAAACATACACACCCTGGCTGATGAATCACACAGAGCTGCAGTACTTAGTGACCTTTATCATAATGAATGAACAATTGGCACTGTCTGGGCAGCACTGACAAGGGTTGCCACTCATCTGTAATTCACCCGGTTTTGAATCATGTGTCTGGGTTTCAGACCACCTGAAACTCAAGTGCCAAAGCTCACCGTCCACTGTCTGCAACTAAAATCTCCCCCCTCCCTCCCTTCTCTCTCCTGCCCCTGAGCGAGTGAGTAAAGGGGGGCTCCAATCTACGGAGTGCTCTGCAGACTCTAAAGTAAGAGGGACTTTGGGAACCCTGTTTTGCATCAGAGCTACCCTTTACATCAGAGTCCACAGTGTTCCCCCTTAAAAAATAAAAAATAAAATTGCTATGCACTGCTACTTTAGAAAGTGCATGGCAATTTTATTTTTACGTGTTACGGCTTGGCTTAAAGAAAAGTTGGCAACCCTAGTGCTGGTTTTTCAACCATATTAGTCAAAGAAAGAGAGGGGATAGGGGTTCAGTGCTGGCAATGGCAATTTTATTTTTTATGTTACGGCTTGACTTAAAGAAAAGTTGGCAACCCTAGCGCTGGTTTTTCAACCATATTAGTCAAAGAGGGAGAGGGGATAGTGCTGGCTTTACCTTCTTCCACAGGAACATCCATAAATTGGGCTTAGGAATAGGATGGAGCTGCCACCAGCAATAACAAAAATAAAGATGAGTTTTTACTCTGCAACAGGGCCACCAATCTGTACAGGACCAAGTGCTAAATGCACTTGGTCCCCTTTGGGATTAAATAGAAGTTAAAAAAATTGAAGTTAGAGTTCTTCTTTAACAGTAAGTGCGATATTGAGCCATATATATCTGAAATTGCATTCCTACCTTTTGTTTGGAGAGCCAGTTCATATAGGTGACACTTAAGTATGCAATGACCCTAATGCCCCGTACACACGGTCGGACTTTGTTCGGACATTCCGACAACAAAATCCTAGGATTTTTTCCGACGGATGTTGGCTCAAACTTGTCTTGCATACACACGGTCACACAAAGTTGTCGGAAAATCCGATCGCTCTAAACGCGGTGACGTAAAACACGTACGTCGGGACTATAAACGGGGCAGTGGCCAATAGCGTTCATCTCTTTATTTATTCTGAGCATGCGTGGCACTTTGTCCGTCGGATTTGTGTACACACGATCGGAATTTCCGACAACGGATTTTGTTGTCGGAAAATTTTATCTCCTGCTCTCCAACTTTGTGTGTCAGAAAATCCGATGGAAAATGTCCGATGGAGTCTACACACGGTCGGAATTTCCGACAACACACTCCGATCGGACATTTTCCATCGGAAAATCCGACCGTGTGTACGGGGCATAATACTGTAATTCTCTCTGTGAATATTTGCATATTACATCTTGTGGTCAACTGTATCTAGAATATTGGAGACCGCTATTGACATCTTGTATCTCTCTGTGGTTGGTATACTCGGTTAATCTCAGTTTGCTGGAATACTTACCTGACATAATACATGATGACCTGCTGGAATTCTTGCCTGACATGTTAAACCTTTTTGCAAATATTACTGTTCACATTACATATTGCTGGGAAGCTTACTTGGCATATTACATCATCTTTTGAATATTCATTATATTATATACCACTGCGATTGCTGCTTGGCATGTTACATCTTGCTGTAAATATTAGTTTGGCTATCATATCTGATCAAATATTTCTTGTCATATTACATCTTGCTATGCATAAAAATTGGCCTACTGCACCTTCCTGTTAATATTACTTGGCATATTACATATTGCAGTGAGTTTTATTTAGCCAGCATTATGCTGTGAATATTACTTGGCATATTACAGGTAGCTGGGAATTTTGCTTGGCATATACAGTACCATGTTATTGTGACTATTACTAGGCATATGACGACGTGCTGTGACCATGAATTTGTATCTGTTTGAATACCAGAGCTTACTGTGAATAGTTTTGGAATATTACATGCAGATGTGAATGCCACTTGGCACATTATAATTTGTTATGAAGCTTATTTGACATATAAACCCTTTACCTGCCAAAGTCACTTTTGCTTGCGTATATGTTTAAAAATAACCAATTTTCAGGCCTAGAATTATTAACACCTCCAAACATTATATATTTTTCTGAAGCCAGGGACCCTGGATAATAAGATAGCGATAGTTCCAATTTTTTTATATCATGCAATATTTGTGCAATGGTCTATGAAGTGCAAAATTTCAGAAAAAAATGCATTAAAGTTAATTTAGGGAACAAAAAGCAATATAGTTACCCAATTTTCAACAAAAAGAAAAAATGAGATTGTACCAAGTAATTGGATAACCAACATGTCAAGCTTCAAATTTGCATGCCCCCACAAAACAATGATAAAACTTAAGTACCCAATATTTTCCATAGGTGATGTTTTAAAACCCCCAACAGGTCATCCGTTTAGAGTTACCTGTGAAAAATTGGCCTAGCTTAATGGACCTCAATCTGGAGTGCACAACGATATGTAACACATGTAACGGGACGTTATCGGGTTTGTAGGTGCCCCCAATGGGTGTGTTTACTCTACGGCAGGGGTAGGCAACCTCAGCCCTCCAGCTGTGGTGAAACTACAAATCCCATCATGCGTCTGCCTCTAGGAGTCATGCCTCTGATTGTTAGGGTCTTGCAATGTCTCATGGGACTTGTTTCAAAACAGCTGGAGAACCGAGGTTGCCTACCCCTGCTCTACGGTGTGCACACAGGGCTGGAGCATGCTTAACAGTAGGGTTAAGTGCTTAGTTCTAACCTAACCTTATTTTTTTTTTTTATACTTTCACTTTTAGCACCTAATGTCTCCCCTGCTTTCCATTAAAGCTTATTGAGCACAGATAGTGCTTTATTAGCTTCTTCCCTGGCCACAAGAGCCAGGAAAAGGAACAGTAGAATCTGGAAGTAATGTTGTACACATTGCTTCTAGGTTCATTTTAGCTAGGGGACATCAGTGAATAGAAGTCAGCTTGTGGCCTGTACACACACTCCCAGCGGCTGCAGCCGTGTGGCAAAAGACGGCATACTTGTTTTGGGGTCCACTTCAAATGTTGCTTGCTGCTCCTACAGCTAACACCAGCACTGACTGTTTATAACATCCTCTGACTGCAGATCAGTCTGCCTAGGAGTACTTTTGGGTCCATCCTGCCATTTCACCCATCCCTGATTAAGGGGGATTATGTGGCCCCCGAAACGCATCAGTAGTCTTTTTCCCTGCTTCTTGTTACAAGTTGAACAATAAAGACTTCGGACTCCTAAGATTTTTAATTTGGCACTTTCTTTGACCAATTACAATTGAGTTTCTTAGCTTGGGTGAATGTCTTTTCCTGGGAGGTCCCATTTTTTGTGACGAGCTGCCAATTACAGGCCAGTTATGCTCAGGTAATGACTTTGTCCAGATTTTGATAACCTGTGAAAATCTGTGTCCAGCTCTCTGCTACTGCTACCTCTGTGGGGCAAAGTGACAGTACCTCTGAAAAGATTATCCCCTGATCCCCTCATACTTCACTTCTCCTCCTTCCTCTGTTTCACAGTGGGGATGGTGTGTTCAAGGTGATGTGTAGTGTTATGCCGCGTACACACGGTCGGACTTTTCGTCTACAAAAGTCCAACGGACGCTGACGGACTAAAGCTGGCTGGTAATCCGATCGTGTGTGGGCTTCTCCGGACTTTCAACGGACTTTTTTAGCCTCAAATCCGACGGACTTTAGATTTGAAGCATGCTTCAAATCTTTACGTCGTAACTACGACGGACCCCGAAGTCCGCTCGTCTGTATGCTAGTCCGACGGACAAAAAAACGACGCATGCTCATAAGCAAAAACTAAACGGAAGCACTCGGTCTAGTAAAACTAGTGTTCGTATTGTAGGTAGCACATTCATCACGCTGCAAAATCTGTGATCGTTGAATGCAGCGCATTTTATTTCTTCTTTACGAAGGCTCTATAAAGAACGAAGGTGTTTTGCTGTTCATAATCAGAGTTCTCCCAAACTGATTTCTGGATTCTTTTTCTCTTTGATCTCATGAATGATATAGTATGCATTTTAAAAACAATGTTTCCATACTAATAATACTTTTTCCCCTTTTTTTTTTTTAGGTTTGTAAAGTTACCACAAAGAACCCATTATTCTGTTTTTTTTTTTATAGTGATTATTTTTTAGTTTTTAGATAAAGTTAACCCAAAGCACCGTTTTTGGTTACGTAAATTTTTTGATTTTCAAGACTTACCACTTGAACATTATTAACATTAGTAATGTATTTTTGGTGTGTTTTTTTTCAAACTCAATGAGATTGTTGTCCCTTGTTAATTTAACATTGTGTGTAAAATCAATGATTTCAAAGAAAAAACATAAAGTCTTTTGCTAAACTCAAAAAATGATCCATTTATTCATGGTCAAAATAAAATAAAGAGGAAGTCAACGCTGGAAAAAGTCGGTGTACCAGAAAATTGGGATCTTGCGGAGTCCATATAAGAGGGAGCACAATCTGGTCCAAGAATCCCAGAGATCAACAGCACCAGCAGATGATCTAGATGTCCCCAGACTGTGGTCCTACAACAGCCTGCGTCTTCTGTCAGACCAGACTGAACCCAGGTCATCATTTTCTTCTCTTCCCTGCAGCCTTTCCTCCACGCTGCCCTGCAGCCTTCCCTGTAGCCTTCTTTTGAGGCTGTGGCTCTGGTGTTTCAGTTGTGGCAGGAGGAGGAGGAGGAGGAGGAGGAGGAGGAGGAGGAGGAGGAGGAGGGGGGGCTGCCTCATGTAGTTGGGTGTTTTGTGTTAGCGTGCCCTGCAGCCCCTTATGGATTGTTTCCCCAAATAGGCGCTCACAAATGAGGCGCTGCTCCCTATTCATCTGAAGAAGCCTGCTGGCTAAGTAGCAGCCATAGGATTCTTCCGCTTCGGGGGGGCTCCTTAAAAAACGGGTGGCCTCTTGCATGAGGCGCAGGGATGCGTCCTGTGTGACCATCCCCTTCCTGGCCCTTTTTTTGGGAAGGTGGAGGGGAGGCACTTGGGATTCGGTCAGGCTCCTACTGGGCCCAGCCACCTCACTTGGCCCAGCCACCTCACTTGGCCCAGCCACCTCACTTGGCCCAGCCACCTCACTGGGAGCAGCCACCTCACTGGGAGCAGCCACCTCCTGCCTGACACTGGGCCCAGCCTCCTCCAGGATGATGGTGAATCCGGCCTCCTCCAGGCTGTCCATGGGCCTGGTCTCCTCCTGCCTGCCACTTTCCCCACATTCCTCATGGATGGACTCATCCTGTGTATAAAAAAAGGACAATAGTTTGAGTATATTTTTTTGGGTTCATCAATGACACACAGTTTGCTTCTCATGAATAGCAAATTCAATGTGAATACTTCTCTTTAATAAAAGAGTCTAATCAGACACCCTAATTATTTCAAGCAGGTGCCAAACATATTTAGCCACTACTGTCAATTGATATGTATACACAATTTTGAGTGCCAAATTATTTTAGACAATTATAACATCCAGTTAACATCATTAATATTAGTACAGTAAATATTTGTTAAAATAATTTACCTGACTCCAGATGGTCATATCTGGTTCATCCAGGATGGAAGACCCAGCTTGCTCCTCATCAGCCTCTGCTGGGGTGGAGGGAAGGGTGGAGGGAAGGGTTGAAAGTGATGGCCTGGCTTCATTCTGGT